>NC_092379.1:23429820-24029820 GCF_030028105.1 Mobula birostris | reverse complement strand
TGAATTACGCAGTTTGGCGGGGCCGAGGGCTGTTTCACTAGACGACAGCCAGTTGAGCGACCCTGAGGCTTTCCAGTGGGGCTACATTTGGGCGCTTTTGTCCGGGATTGTATTCAGTAGTGTGATGCGTGGTTGCCCTATTAAATCAGTAATATGTGTCTCTGTCGGTTATTTGCTGGTTATTACTGCATGCGTGTTGGGTGAGGTCTCTGTTCGACTTCAGACTAGCGCTGACGAGCTGGTGAAGGGACTCGGGGCTGCCCATACTGTTGGGAGAGAGAGGAAAGAGTGGTCTGTTTCTGAGGTAGTGTCTGCGAATAAATGTTCCAGCTATGTCAGGCTCCACCCGGCTTTTTGGATATATTTGGGTGTTGTTTGTGTTATATTATTGATAAGAGCGTGAACGAACCAATTGGGATAGATGTGATTTTTGTTCTATTGTGTCTGTAAGTTATTGTGATGCGCGGGTTTTGGGGAGAAGGCACGATGGACAGAGAGAGAATGGACAAGGTGCTGTGAGCTTGCTGACGGGGTCGGGGCCGAAGGATGTTTCCCTCGACGACAGCGAGTTGAGCGACCCTGAGGCTTGTCGGGAGGTGGGGAAGGGGCTACATTTGCAGTCTCTTCAGCCTCCTCCAGTCGAGACGTCAGCTTCTTCTTCGACTCCTCCACTTCATTTAAACTGTCGATAGTCCTCTTCAGGTTCCTTTCAAGCGTCTGCTTCCCTTTCCCGGGATCGGTCCTCGATTGCTTTAACTCCTCGGAAGTGTAGTAAACTCCCCTCTCTGGGCTCTCGGTTCTCTGTTGGCCTTAGTCAGACAGCTTCCTTAGTCTTCCCCAACCTGTAAGTCTTCCAGTCTTTTCTGGATCGATGTCTTGAATTCCTGCTGATCCTTTCGATGGTGGATCATTGTTTCGTCTCTCTGGATTAAATCCTCAGTACATGACGGCAGGGTCGGCTCGGAATTCCGTTTGACGACCTAGGTTACCATCCCCAGGTCCACCACCGTCTGTTCTAACACCTGGAAGTTCAACTGGTGTGTCGGGTCATTTCCCTCAGATTGCACCAAACTCCGCTGGCCAAAAACTACTTCATATTTTACCCTTCCCTTCGGTCGCTTTTCTCCGAACTGCTTTTTTTCTCCAGAGCTGGCACTCGTCCGAAGGAAGCTTTAATTCTCTTACTGTCTATCGCGCCTTCTCCCCAAAACCCGCGCATCTTAATAACTTACAGACACACTAGAAGCAATAACATCGATCCCAATTGTTTTGTTCGCGTCTCTTATCAATAATATAACCCAAACAACACCCAAACAAGCTATTAGCGAGAGAACTTTCTCCGCAGTTACCATAATAAAGAAGCCATTTTAATTATAACATAACAAATAAGCCATTTTAATTAGCCTACACCGTAACATGTAAGAAGAAACCCCTTACATTTGATTTGACCTTCAATGCTCCAGTGAAAGTAAATCCAGCCTTTCAAACTGCCTATGTAATTAAAGCCCTCTCCTTTTTGCAACAGGTGAAATTTTATTTTCCACTCCTGGTAAATCCAGATTCACTCGCCGATGCGTTTCATATCTCCGGATTCCAAGGTGACTGTTCACTCATGGTCCATCTCCCAACTTCCAACTTCTAAATGACCTTGTGTAGACATGAGCCTATAGAAATATTAGCTGCTTGTGACATCGTTCGTGACCCTACACGTGCTTCTCAACATTGGTCTTGATATTGTCGACAATTGGATAATTGCATATGCACCATGCTATCTGCACTTTTATGTGCTTTTGCAATCTTACCCGGTTTCACCACCAAATTCTGACCTACCGTGGTCCCAGCTTGACTTTGTCGCGGAATTGAACATATTGATTTCAGCACTTGAAGAACGGAAAATGAAATAATCGCTCTTAAGCATACCCTCTGCATTCGGCGACACTCAGCTTTTCTCTATAGGGATACATATCATTCCTGACGTCATGAACGAAAACCGACTGTAATAACTCTGGGATAAAAACCTTATAAGCTGCATGCTCCGTTCCGTGAAATCCGCATTCCAGTTCACGGTCCTTTCCATGTTCCTTATTCCAGGTCTTCCAGTTTTCCCCAGTTTATGTTGCGGCAGCTGATTCTCGTTTGGGCTGGCTTCATAAATACCTTCAGGATTCAGCCACTGGCTGCTGGATTCTTCCTGTGCATACCCTCTGTCTGAATCCCTTCCCTTCACTTCCCCTGCCTTCTGTTGCCTCGCCTGAAGCCTTGCCTCGCCTGAAGCCTTGCCTCGCCTGCATTGCTGTCAAGTTTCATTGCCGGAGCAAGGTAAGGAAATGTCTATAGTTGTTTTGAACTGTCTCTGTGTCAATGCCTTCACTAGGGAGATCTGGCTGTATGCCGCTAACTAGTGTTGGGAACCGTCTCGTCTTATTCTGCATTCTGTGTAATGAGTCCTGGCCCTACGTCCCGTACCCGGGGAGGGGTCCCGGTTTTTGTGTTCTATGTATGAGTTTCGGCCCTACGTCCTGCTTCCAGTAGGGGTCCCGGTTCTGTGTTCCATGTTCCTTTCTCTCTCTCTCTCTCTCTCTCTCTCTCTCTCTCTCTCTCTCTCTCTTCACTAATGCTCTGCGTTCTTGTCTCTCCATTGACCGAGGCACTGTGTTCCTGTCTCTCCCTTGACCAAGGCTCTGCGTTCTTGTCCCTCCCTTGACCAAGGCTCTGCGTTCCTGTCCCTCCCTTGACCAATGCTCTGCGTTCCTGTCTCTACCTCGACAAAGTCAAGTCTTCGGGGTCTTGTCCAATCCTAGCCACGATCCAAAAACGTTGTCCTGTCCAAGCCATGACTTTGTGTTCTCGTCTTGTCTATGTGTCTCGCTCAGCCCAGGAAGGAGCTCTCTTTCTCGTCCATGAGTCTCACGTCCAGACCTGTTGCCTCTCCTCATCTTATATTCACGTCTTGTCCTCACCTAGTTTTGAAGTCCGAGCCCTAGTCAAATCCCAGGTTCTGGGTCATTGTCCAGTCTCTGGCACTGAGCCCAAGCCCTAGTTCGTTCTTCCAAGTTCCATGTCCTGGTTCCGCTAACCAGGTGAAGTTCCAGCACAGGCCCTGTATCCTTGTTTCGTCCAGAGCCTGTGTCATGTCCAGCGTCCCTTCTTCCCATGTCCCCTTGCTTCCTTGTCACGTCTAGTACTTTAATGTCTGTGCCTTGCATTTGGGTCCGCTCCCAGCGCACCCATTATGACACTGCACTACTCTGCCGTCCAGTAAAAGTTATTCTCAAGAAAAGCAATCATAGGATCGGTGAAAGTTTATAGCACTGATTGAAGTCTGTTGGCTCAGTAAGCGCCTGATGGCTTTAAACAAGAATGATTTACACTAACTTGTCCCGCGGTTTGATATAGTAAACATGGCGAGTGCCTATTAAGGTTAGTCAGGCAGGTTTTATGCTGTTTGCCAATGATTTAGATGGTTTTTACTTCGAGGTTTGCAAACGATACGAAGATGATGGAGGGGCAGGTAGAGTTGAGGAAACAGGTAGACCTCAAAAGGACTTAGGTATATTTAGAGAACGGGCAACAGAGAGACAAATGAAATACAATTTTGGAAAATGCATGTTTGTGCATTTTGCAAGTAGAAATAAATGTGCAGACCATTTTGTAAACAGGGAGAAAACCCAAAAATCTGCGATGCAAAGGGTCTTGGGAGTCCTTGTACACAACACCAGAAAGGTTAACTTTCACATTGAGTCGGTGGTGAAGAAGGTTTTCCCTAGACGAAACTATACTGACAACCTACGAGCTCTTTTATCATGTGCTTCCAAGTATCCGGAAATCACACCCTTAACAAACGGCTGCAACATGTCCCAACTACAGAGGTCAGATGAACTGGCCTTAATTTATTTCCTTCTGCCACTGTCCATTCTCAAAGAGTGGAGTGACATTTTCAATTTTCCTGTCTTCTGCAACCATTCCAGAATCCAGTGATTTTTTTAAAAGATCATTTCTAATGCCTCCACAGTCGCTTAGTCACTTTTTCACACCCTGGTGTGGACACCATCTAGTCCAAATAACCTATCCATCTTCAGAACTTTCAGTTTCTCAATAACCTTTTTCGTTGCAATGGTACCCGGCGACTTCATTATCACTGACACTTAGAACTTCCACCATACTGCTAGTGTCTTACACAGTGAGGACTGATGCAAAATACCTATAGTATTCAGTTTGTCCGCTATTCCCTTGTCTCCCATTACTACCTCTCTAGCATCTATTATTCCAGCTGTCCACTATCCATTCTTTCATCTCTAATACATGTTATGAAGCTGAATAAACTTTTGCTATCCTCACTAATATTATTGGCTATCCAAATTTCGTTTTCCATCTTTAACTTCTTAATGACTTTTGAGTTGCCTTCTCTTGGTATTTAAAAGCTTCTCAATCTGCCAAGTTATTAACTTCCCACGAATGTTTACTTGATGCTATAGCCACTCTTTGACCTTTGTATTGGTTTTGACCTCTTGTTAGCCTCTTAGAATGTATCTTCCTATTTGGGATGTATACATCCTGTGTTTTCCATATTCCTTCCAAAAACTCCAGCCATTGCTTTCTGCCATAATCCTGCCAGTATCCTCTTCCATTCAATTTTGACGAACTTCTCTCTCGTGCCTCAGTAAATTCCTAACTGCTATATCTCAATGCCTGAGAAGATATTCTGGATGGATGCACCGAGGTGTTCACTGGATCAAGTCACAGGCAGCTCCGAGCTAAGCGTCGTGAGTGGGAATGGGCTCACCGATCAGCCTAGACAGGTGCGGGCCTCGCTGAAAGGTTACAAAAAAACAAAACTATTTAAATTGGGCTTTCGGACGCCGTCGTCGGCCTTTACAGTGGGACCCATGCATATCAATCGGATTCCGAGTGGAGAACCTGAGATGTCTTTGGAACGGGACGGAACAAGCATGGAACAGCTGTCAGTGAAATCCCAGTGAAAGAACCCGTTTGATCGTATCTTCTGCATGTCAGAACTAGGATAGCCACGATTGAGACTCACGACCTGGACACCCGGACAGAGAAGTGAGGTGCAGGAGGGTTAATGAGACAACCGGCTGACTATGGGTTTCAACTGGTTTAGGGCTGGATGGGATAAAGACAGTTTATTACCTGCGGTGCAGCACCGTGATATCGACCACGGCGGTGGGGATCTGGCTCGCAGAGTTAAATCACAGAAGCCTGACTCGACTGCTATGCCAAAAGGCCATTTCTAGGCAATGAAAAGCTCATAACGATTCGACTCTGTTTCCGGGGGACGCCGGGAACCGATGTGTTCACACAGAAAAACTCTAAAGATGTCTCCTTTGCTCACACGCCGAGAAGAGCCAAGCTCGGAGTTTGGGATGGAAATCCAGGATGCAGCTGCTCTCGGTGCTTTCAGGAATCACTTTGACAGGTGTTGAGATTTTTGGATGTGACATGCAAGTTATGTCGCTGCAGTGGGTGTGTGAAGACCCAAGGCGGTGTGAATATCTTGCCGACTGGGCGGATGAACCACGTTGACAGTGATTTCACATAAGTCAATCTTCTGAATTCTATCCATCTTCACCTGCTTGCATTTTATTAATATACGGTGTTGGCGAAGGCGGTGAATAATTTCCCGTCACATGTCGGTGATAATAAACCTGATTCTGATTCTGATTCTGGTTCACCTGAAATTAGTGAGAAATTTAGCGCAAGTGCATGACCTCCCCGAACCGGCTGGGTTTCTCTCCAGCCCAATAACAGGACATGGATGTATACCCCAACCCACCAGAGAACAGTCCACAGACCAGGATCAGACTGCACGGGAAAGGGGTCGGATCTTGTAACCAGAATGTGCCTTGACACCAAACGATTATGGTGAGTGAGCTCACTATTTGGTTCAAATCTAGGTGATTATACTCAGAACTGACTGAACCCATGGTCTGGGGTTAGTCATAGTCATAGTCATACTTTATTGATCCCGGGGGAAATTGGTTTTCGCTGCAGTTGCACCATGAATAATAAATAGTAATAGAACCATAAATAGTTAAATAGTAATATGTAAATTATGCCAGTAAATTATGAAATAAGTCCAGGACCAGCCTATCGGTTCAGGGTTTTGTTGCAGCTTATCTTGTTCCCTGTCAGTGACAACAATGGATTTGTTTAGTTACATCTTATTGGGATCAGTGTTTACTGTCCTCTGTTTTCACGTTGAAGATAATCGAATTAACGCGCAGAAAATAACGGATGAATGGCCTCACTCTCTGTTCCGTCCTACATCGGAACGTGTATTTATTATTTAAAACTAGGCAATTGTTCCTCAAAGCGATTCCATCAAGCAATCCAGATTATACAGAGCATGTTTTAAATTCGGCTACAGCTCCGTGTAGTGTCTAGGCATCAATTGATTTGTTACAAACGTCCCTCTGCACTGTCCCAACCTAACCAGGACAGGAGCAGCAGGGCTTACACACAGAGCGAAGCTGCTCCAACCTGTCCCATCACATACTCACGGGACATGAGTTAAACTTTATGATTCAAATGAACGGAATATTATCAGTTCACTGAGAGCGAATAGCTTCAATTTTCCGCCCTCCTCCACCCCCGACTGAGTTTGTTTAACAAGTACTTTCCAACATTAACAATGACACTGGTGATTCAGTAAAACTGGTTTCAAGATAAAATTCAAACATTTACAAAACACACTTCATAGTGTCCCCAGCACGTCACAGTCAATGAAGTAGATTCAAAATACAATCCTATTGTGGAATAGGGAATGTGGAGCGACTCTGCACACAATAGAATCCGTAAACCTCAAGCTGAGAACAATTCGATAGTCTGTTCTGGTGATGTTACTGAATGGGAGATACCGCGGGCACAATTATCCAATAGAGAGACACAAGGGTGGATTCAGAGAGATGTGGAGCAGGAGAAAACATGAAAACAGATTAGTACTGCCGAGAAAAGACCTCTATCCTTTGAGTTGTTTGGCATGACCCTTCCCAGTGACAAAGCAAAAAGCCCACTGGTCATTAAGGCACGCAAAATCCCCAAACTCTATGGCTACGTTTTAGTCCTCTGAGAGGCGGTTGCCAAAGGACGCGTGCAGTATAAATACGGTTATCATACATGTAATTGAGTATAAATGTTGGCAAGTAATGAGGCTGATGTTTTACTGGAAAAGAACATAGGCAGTGATGAAAGCAGAGCAGCAGTGGCTGGAATTTCTAAAAGCAATTCGGAAGGCAGTAGATATACGTCCAAAAGAAGAAAATTACTTCTAAAGGGGAAAAAAAACACAGCTGTGGCTAACAGGTAAGTAAAAGTCAACTAAGCCAAAAAGGGGAAATGTAATAGGGCAAAAACTAATGGGAAGTTAGATGATTAGCAAGCTTTCAATTACCAACAGAAGGTAACTAAAAGTGACTAAGAAGGTGAAAATGGAATACAAAAGTAAGCTAGCCAATAACATGAAAGAGCATACCATAGGTTCCTTCTAATACGTATTGTGTAATAGAAAAACAAGATTAGATATCAGACCGCTGGAAAACAATGCTGGCGAGGTGTAAATGGGAGACAATAAAATGGTGTAAGGACTGAATAAGCGTTTTGCATTAGTCTTCGCTGTGCAAGATACTAGCAGTAGGGTGAATGTTCTAGGTGTCGGGAGCATGACAAGTGTGAAGTTACCAGAACTAGAGAGAATGTTCTTAGGCAACTGAAAGGTCTAAAGTTAGGTAGTTTAGCTGCACCAGATGGTGTACACCCCAGAGTTCGGAAAGAGGCTACTAAAGAGATTGTGAAGGCATTAGGAATGCTCCTGCAATAATCATTAGATTCCAGAATGGCTCCGGAAAGCTGGAAAATTGCAAATGTCACTCGTCTCTTCAAGAAGGGAGAAAGACAGAAGAAAGGAAACTATAGGAAGGTTAGTCAGATATCAGTGGTTGGGAAGATATTGGAGTTGTTTATTAAGGCTGAGGTCTCAGGGTACCTGGAGGCCAATGATAATATAGGCCATTGTTAGCATGGTTTCCTCAAGGTAAAATCTTGCCTGACAAATATGTTGGAATTATTTGAAGAATTATCTAACAGGATAGACACGGGAGAAATCAGCTGCTGTTGTGAATTTGGAATATCATAAGGCCTTAGGCAAGGGAGCACACAGGAGGCAGTTTAATGAGCTATGGGCTCTTGGTATTACATGTAAGATTCTAACATACATAAAGCAGTGGCTTATTGGCAGCGGGTAAAAGACTGAGAATGAAGTTAGCCTTTCCGTGCTGGCTGCCGGTGACTAGCAGCGTTACACAGGGTCTGTGTTGGAACCGATTCTTATTACATTATTGTCAATGATTTGGATGATGGAATTGATGTCCTTGTTAAAATGTTTGCAGGCGATAGGAAGACGGATGGAGGAGGAGCAAGTAGACTGAGGGGCAAAGGGGCTACAGACGGACTTATACAGATTTGGAGAATCGGAAAAGAAATGTCAGATGGAATATCGTGTTGAGAAGTGTAGAGTCTCTGGTAGAAGAAAGGAAAAAAAAGGATTGACAATTTTCTAAATTTAGAGAAAATACCGAAAACGTGTTGCAAAGGGATTTGGGATTCCCTGTGCAGGATTTCTTATAATTTAATTTGCAGGTTGAGTCTGTATTGAGGAAGGCAAATGTATTGTTGGCATTTATTTCAAGAGTACCAGAGTAGAAAGGCAAAGGTGTAATGTTGAAACTTTATAAATTACTGGTAAGGCCTTACTTAGAGTATTGTGAGCAGGTTTGGGCCCCTTATCAAAGAAAAGATGTGCTGAAACTGTAGAGCAGTCCATGGAGATTCACGGGAATGATTCCAGTACTCAATGGCTTGCCATGTGAAGATCGTTCGATGGCTCTAGGGCTCTATTCACGAGAATTCAAAAAAATGCAGTGTTGTCTCATTGAAACCTATCGAATAGTGACAGCTCTTGACAGAGTGGATGCGAAGAGGTTGTTTCCTCTGGTGGGAGAGCCTAAGACCTCCGAATAGAGAGGCATCCTTTTTGAACGGAGATGAGGAGAAATTTCATTCGTCAGAAAGTGGCGTATCTGTGGAATTGTTTGCCTCAGATAGTTGTGGAGGCTGATAGATTCTTGACTCGTCAGGGCATGATGTGATATGGGGAGAAGGCATAAATTGAGACGGACAGGAAAATTGGATCAGACATGATGAAATGGCGGGACAGACTATTTCTGCCAAATGGCTTAATTTTGCTCATTTTTCTTATGGTCTTATATATAAAAAAATTGTTCGATCATATTTTCAGTATTGTCTGTCGTTCTCGCTCGCGTTGTCACGTTTTAGGTAGGATGTAAGGCTTTCGATATGGTGGAGAAAAGGTGACCTGCATGTTTTCTGTATTGGAGTGTATGATCTATCAGGGGAGCTTATACAAACTAGTTAGGTTTTGTTATTATTGTTGTTGTTGTTTTTTTTTTTTTTTTTTTTTTTTTTTTGCTGTCTTGAGCAGTGGTGGCGGATGGCCGACATGGTAAAATGTATAAAATGAGAGATAATGATTAGGAAGATAATCAGCGTTTTTATACCAAGTTGGAAACATTAAATCCTCGGCACATAGATTTATGATGACAGCAATGTTACCAAAGGTGTTAAATGAGACATAAAATATGAGAAGAGTGGAAAGTGACTGGAAGTTTAAAAGAAATTGTGGAAGCGAGTGCGATGATAACTTTTAAGGGACAATTTGATAGATCATTCACCATGTAGGGGAATGGTCGCAGAATGTAAGCAGTTATGCTACCAAAAACCAGCATGATGATGCCACAGGTATGGCGGCGGGGTGGGGGGGGGGTTAATCGGTTCTTCCCGTGCTGTCCTATGTACTTAACTGCACTCCATGTCAAAACGATTAGACTGTTAAGTTCAGGGGACGCTGTCAATAGAATTTAATGTTTGAGTCGTTATCACCCCCCTGGAAACACCCTCCTCATAAACAATGCAGTCTGTGGAATTTCAAAAATAAATCTTGAATTCCGCAAGAGGTCAGACCGTATCCATGGCAAAAGTGAAACGTGCGTTATCGTTTTATTTCAAGGAGTTGTCTTCAGAAGTGGAACGAGACAAAGTAAGTTTGATGAAAATTAAAATGGGAGAGTGGGTGGGTGGTGGGGATGGGGTAAACGCTGCATCTGATGACCCTGTGATCTCTGTCTCAAGACGCCGATATTAGACTGTCTTTAAAGAGAGTGAACCCTCGCAAGGCAGAAGGTCCCGATGGAGTGCATGGTAAGGCTCTGCAAACGTGTGACTACCAGCTAGCGGGAGTACTCAAAGATATTTTCAGTCTCTCACTGACACGGACAGAAGTTCTCACTTACTTCAAAGTGGCAACAATTATACCAGTGCCCAAGAAGAGTAATGTGGGCTGCATTAATAACTATTGCCCGGTAGCACTCACATCAAGAGAAATGAAATGCTTTGAGAGGTTGGTTATGACTAGACTGATCTTCTGCTTCAGAAAAGACCTGGGCCCATTGCAATTTGCCTATCGTCACAATAGCTCAACGGCAGACACATTTTCAATGGCTCTCCAGAAGGCTTTAGACCACTTATGTGAGGATCCTGTTCCTCGATTATAGCTCAGTATTTAATGCCATCATTCACACAACTCTGATTGAAAAGTTGCAAAACTCTGTACCTCCCTCTGCAATTATATCCTCAACTTCCTTACCGGAAGACTACAGTCTGTGCGGTTTAGTGATAACATATCCTCCTCGGTGACGATCAACAATGGCGAACCTCAGGGGTGTCTGCTTAGCCCACTGTTCTACTCTCTATATACACAAGTCTGTGTAGATAGGCATCGTTCAAATACCGTCTTCAAATTTGCTGACGATACAACTATCTTTGGTAAAATCTCAGGTGGTGACCAAAGGGCGTACAGGAGTGAGATATGTCAACTGCAGAAATGGTGCCGCAGCAACAACCTGGCACTCAACGTCAGTAGGACGAAAGAGCTGACTGTGGACTTCAGGAAGATGAAGGAACACGTAACAATCCTCACAGAGGGATCAGAAGTGGAGAGAGTGAGCAGCTCCAAGTTCCTGGGTGTCTAGATCTCAGAGGATCTAACCTAGTCCCAACATATCGATGCAATCATAAAGAAGGCAAGACAGGGTTTGCATGTCAACAAATGCACTCAAACACTTATATAGTTGTACCGTGGAGAGCATTCTGACAGGCTGCATTATTGTCTGGTGTAAAGGTGCTAATGCACAGGACATAAAGAAGCTGGAGAAAGTTGTAATTCTAGTCATCTCCATTTTGGGCACTAGCCAACAATGTACCCAGGACATCTTTAGGGAGCGGTGTCTCAGAAAGGCAGCATCCATTAGTAAGGACCTCGAACACCCTGGGCATGCCCTTTTCTCACTGGTACGATCAGGTAGGAGATACAGAAGCCAGAAGGCACGCATTCAGCGATTCAGGAATAGCCCCTTCCCCTCTGCCATCCGTTTCTTAAATGGACATTGAAGCTTTGGACACGACCTTACTTTTTTCAGTATACAGTATATCTGTTTTTGCACATTTTTTAAATCTAATCAAAATTCATCATTCATCTACTTGTTTGCTATGTTTTATTTTATTTATTATTAATATTATTCTCTCTGCTAGTTTAGTTATTTCATTGAACTGCTGCTGAGTTAACAATCTTCACGTCATATTAGATTAGATTATGAGGACACATTCAGTCCTAATTTACTGTCATTTAGAAATGTATGCATTTAAAAAAAAAGTGATACAACGTTTCTTCAGGATAATGTCATATTCCGATGATAATAAACCTGATTCTGAACTAAGCTGTTGAAAATGGTGCTTTTGTCACAGATTGAATAGGTACAGTGATAGAGTGGGAAAAAAACACAAACAAATGAACCTCTTCTAAGTAACCTACTAATAACCAAATGCAGAGAGGGAAGACGTACCCGATAAGTCAGGATTGTTATGTACTCAGCTTTACAAGAAATGGGTGAAAGGAGGAGAAAGCTGCAGAACAATTTCCGTGAGAGAACATTGGAGTAGAATATAACGTGCAGTTACACAAAGAAAATTTTGAATTCAGGACAACAGAGTGGTGTTATACTTGATAAGGGTCGTGTAAATCTGTTAACCGGAATTACTGGGAGTAGTAGTTGTGTTTAGTTGATGAGTAATAATCACAAAAGAATGGATGTTGTGTATCAATGGCCTTGCGTTACTGGAGATTAAAACGGTAACTATTTTAAGGCACACTATATTCTGCATAGGACAGCATTCTCCTTTGGCTGGGTAATCCTGAAATCGGGGCTCCTCCTCTGTTTAAGAGCTCTGATGTGCAAGATCAGAATTGGCAGAAATTTCATTACTGGGAGCGTTATTAATTGTCCGAATTCTTCACTCCCATTCGACAGTAAGGGCTCAGCGGGCAAATAAGGATCCAGTGCTGGAATCGGTAACTCTCTGGTCATTTAATAATTCGAGGCGAGTTTGGAAATGGGGATTGCATCGACCATGAACATTGGAGCATATATGAAGTGCCGTGAAGCTTACAACCATTCGATGCCCTGGTCCCGAACAGGCCTTGTCACTGGCACCGATTTCGGACATCTACTGTCACTGATTCTCATATGATTTTGATTTTATTCAGTAACATATGAAGCTCTTCGCGACGTGATCACTGACTTGAAAAGGCTATGTATATGGGCATATGTTTGAGAGAAAGGTTTTTGTGTTGACTTATTTCACTTTGGGGCTAATATACGTACAACAATTGAAATGCAATCAGTTGCCGTACATTAATCCCTTCGTGCTATACATTGACATCCCCACTGCTTAGCTTCAAACGCCGCTTAGATGCAGAAATCTTCCTTTTTTTTTGTCCATGTGCTGAAAATTAATACGTTAGAGAGGAGCGGAGCCTATCACTGGTGAGCTGCCCTCACAGACTATGGGATACGCTTCGGAGGGTCTTTTCACTTCTGAATCTGCTGCGTAGTGAAGCCTGTCGATACGTGTCCCTGCTTTATCATCGGTAGGCAGGACAGCCAGTTAACTGGAAATATGGGGGGAACCCCGAAAGATTAATAACAAGATGTAACTGTGTGTAACACTGTTACATCTAATCTCACTTTTGGAAATGAGACTACGCTGATCGTTGAACCCAGTTAGTGCCCAAACTTTAACATGTTTCTCTGCATTTATTTTGCTGTTTGAAAATTTACCTCAGCAGAATAGCCGATTAGATAATTGATATATATCCAAATTTAACTGAAGTATCATAAAGATTACTTCTGATTTTTTTTTTTTCCAAATTTAGACAGCATCGTTTGAGAGAACCAAAACGACGTAGTTGGGGCATTAATCTCCTTCCAATGTTGTAGAATACATCTTTTCGCTATTAAAGTAAGAAATGCAAGCATTCTACGCGCTGAGGGGGATAAATTACTAGAAGTTTTAGGTAATCCAAAGATAGCAGTAATAGGATGGGGGAAAATATCACTATTCAAAACATTTGAGATAATATTAAAAATGTCTTTCCAAAAAGTTTCCAGAGTAGGACAAGACCAAAACATGTGGGTCAAGGAAGCTATCTCCCCATGACATCTATCGCAAAGAGGGTTAACATGAGGATAATAACGAGCTAATTTATCTTTAGAGATATGTGCTCTATGGACAACATTAAATTGAATTAAAGAGTGTTTGGAACAGATAGAGAAAGTATTAACAAGTTGTAAAATATAGGCCCAGTCCTCAGCCAGGATAGTACGACCCAATTCCCTTTCCCAGTCAGTCCTAATCTTGTCGAATGGAGCTTTCCTAAATGCCATGATAGTATTATAAATAGTAGTCGTTACACCTTTCTGAAACGGGTTAAGGTTGATGATAGCGTCTAAAATATTTGTGGGGGGTGGGGGTTAAGACCGGAAAGGAAGAGAGTATGGTATTTAGGAAATTTCTAACGTGCAAATAGCTTAAAAAAATGTGTTCTTGGTAAATTGTATTTATTAGAGAACTGTTCAAAATACATAAGGAGGCCATCTGAAAATAAGTCAGAAAACCGTGATGTACCATTAGTCTTCCAAATTTGAAAGACACGGTCCGTAGAGGAGGGGAGAAAAAAATATATTGCCAATAATGGGAATCGCCAGCACAAATTGATTAAGATCAAAAAATATTCGGAATTGAATCCAGTACGTAAGGGATGTTTAACTATCGGGTTGCAAACCTGTTTATACCTTTACAAATCGGAGGGAAGGGAAGATCTTAATATAGAGCCAAGTGCATAACCTTGAACAGAATGCAATTCCAATACTACCCATTTAGGAATGGATAGTGTATCTTGGTCAAGTAACCAAAATTTCATGTGTCGAATATTAATAGCCCAGTAATAAAATCTAAGGTTAGGTAATGCCAAGCCTCCATCTCTCTTAGCTTTCTGTAGATGTATTCTACCCAACCTCGGGTTTTTATTTTGCCAAATAAGTGAAGAGATTTTAGAGTCTATCAAAAAAAGGATTTTGGAAAAAAAGTTGGTAATGCCTGAAATATATATTAAAAATTTGGCAGAATAAACATCTTAACAGCATTAATACGACCAGTCAAAGTTAAATAAAGTGGAGACCATTTAAAGGAAAGTTGTGTGATAAGGTAAATTAAGGGTAAATAATTAGCCTTAAATAAATCCTTATGTTTACAGGTAATTTTAATCCCAAGATATGAAAAATAATTATTAACCAATCGAAACGGCAGGTTCTGATATAAGGGAACTTGCTTATTAATAGGGAAAAGTTCATTCTTATTAAGATTTAATTTGTAACCTGAAAAAAAGACTAAATTGGGCTAATAAATCTAGAGCTGCTGGGATAGCTTTTTGAGGATTGGAAATATATCATTAGCGTAAAGTGATACGTTATGAGACTTTACCGCACGAGTTATACCAATAATGCTAGGAGACTGTCGAATAGCAATTGCTAGTGGTTCTAATGGTATATCAAATAATAAAGGGCTAAGAGGACACCCTTGTCTGGTACCTCGAAATAGAGGGAAAAAAGGTGAGTTTTGATTGAGGGGGGATCTTATTGAAATGTACAAAATCGTAGAGGGATTGGACAGGCTAGATGCAGGAAGATTGTTCCCGATGTTGGAACGAGGGGTCACAGTTTGAGGATAAAGGGGAAGCCTTTTTAGGACCGAGATTAGGAAAAACTTCTTCACACAGAGATGGATGAGTCTGTGGAATTCTCTGCCACAGGAAACAGTTGAGGCCAGTTTATTGGCTATACTTAAGAGGGAGATAGATATGGCCCTTGTGGCTAAAGGAATCAGGGGGTATGGAGGGAAGGCTGGTACAGAGGTTCTAAGTTGGATGATCAGCCATGATCATACTGAATGGCAGTGCAGGCTCGAAGGGCCGAATGGCCTACTCCTGTACCTATTTTCTATGTTTCTATGTTTCTATGCGGTAAATCAGAAAATAAGTATTTATTAACGGCTTTGTATATTTACTGCAGCTCGATATTATTATGCCTCCTTTGGTCTCCGAGGAGCCCTGCTCTCCCTGTTGTTACGATGTTTGCCTTTAATAGACGTAAATTTGTTTTGAGATTCCTTAAGCTCCTCTCCTAAGGCGCTCGCCACAAAGATTCAAAGGTACAATTTAATGCCAGAGAAATGTATACAATATCCATCCTGAAATGCTTTTTCTTCGCAACCATCCACAAAAGCAGTGGAGTTGCCCCAAGAATGAAGGACAGTTAAATATTAGAAGCCCAAAGTCTCCCCCACCCCAGCACCCCTCCCTCCCGCGCGTAAGTGCAGCGGCCAACAATCCCCCTTGCCCCACCGGCAAAAATAAAGCACACCCGCTACCAGCACTCATGCGTGAGCAAAGCAATAGCAAAGACACATACTTGCAGTTACCCGAAAGACCACATTACTTACCGGATAATTCGACATGCTGCAGGTTCTCTCTCTCCTTGTAAGGGAGAAAGATGTGACTCCATTTTCAAACGAGCGTGGAGACATAAGAAACAACTCGCTGGTTAACAATGTTAAACGCATGTTACGTCGGTTTTTTCGAGCTCTGTGCCTGAAGATCGCAAAGATTCCTGGTCCCCAGGCACACAGCAGATGTTCCGACTCACTCAACGACACATTGGTCTCCTGTGGCGACACCAACTCTTGCTCTCCCGTCTGAGTTCCTAAGGATCCCGGCTTCTGAGTATTCGCCAAAATCTTAGGCCAAGTCTTTGGTCTGCCGAATAGCAGTCGATTGTGGAACCAAAGAGCGGGTCCCGTTTCCGCAAAGAACCGTAGTCAGCGTGTAACTCGAGGTCAGGGTCTTCGAAAGAGACCTGAAAGGCAAAAATAGAAATAGAACTGTTTTCGAAGATGCAAGCAATGGAGTCGCCCTTGGCGACATAACTATTTAGCTCCGCCTCTTGTCTTATTTTTGGAGGTTTGATTGCAACTTCACTACATCCCGGCGTCCCATATATTGTTCCAGCTATTCGTCCGAAGGCAGCTGCCTCTTCCTGACCGATGGTTCTTTCTTTTGCCACGCGAGGACATCAATATCCCTCATCCTTTCGGGTACCGTCCTCCTACCATTATCGCACTAGGAACTTGAGACATTGATCTCTCACTATCTCTCTTTGATTGCTTCCTAATTTGCCTGTGGTCATTTTACACGCAGTCAAACTACTCCAATCACTACTCATATCAATCCTTGCAAGCAACATTCTCGCGGCTTCAAAATTCGCCTTAGTCCAATTTAAAACTTGAAAATGTAGACCGATTCTATCTCGTTACATAGTTATTTGAAAGCTCATCGACCTATGGTCACCGGTCCTAAAGTGCTCCCGCACTGAGACATCAGTCACCTCTCCGGCACTACTACCTAAGAGAAAGTCAACCTTTGTCCTCTTCCTCGTAAGGTATTCTGTTTTCCCCGAGTAAAAAAAAAAAATGTCCTCAACGTACTTAGCAAAGTATATCCCATTTAAAAAGAACTTAACAGTTTGGCAGACATAGCCTGTGACATCGAGGTTTGAAACCTCGAATTTGATAACATATTATTCTTATAATTTTTCACAGTCCCCCGTATATTTGCTCTTCTAATTCTCATTAACCATTTGGCGGCCTAGAGTCCAAGTCCATAATGCGATTCCTCCATTCTTATTTCTCAGAACCACTCAAAAAGGCTCACTGGATAATCGATCAGTAATTCAATAGCTTTCCATTACTGGGCCATCTCTATTAATCAAAATTCAACATACCGCTCTCTTTTTTTTCTCCTCCTGCCTAAAGCCTTTGTATCGTCGATCATCTAGTTGACCTTCATATCCCTCCTTTAGCCGTATTTCCTTCATGGCTATAAAATTTTCAATCGTATATAACTATACAACACCCAAGATCTTCCGTCTTACTTACCACGCCACTTGTATTGAACTAAATACAATCCATTACAATAAACGTTCCTCGTTCCCTATCTTTCTTCTGCTATACGTGCCGATTTAACCTGTCACTAAATTCTACAGCATATCCAACTTTATATTTCCCTCTCTGGTACGATGCGATCACGTGTAAAGTCTAGGTTAAAAATAGCGCGAGAAAATTTGTCTATTTGGATATTGACTTCCCCCTCAACACTCCTACCCCCACCCTTCAGAAGGAGTCCAGATAGATCAAAATATTTGTGTTTCCTTTTTCAGACATGCATTTATCTATCATAAACCCATACCGCACCCCCCCCCCCCGCCAGATCCAGTAACAGTAGAAGTAATCCAGAGGTTACTACCCTCGAGGTCGTGCCCACCGAGTCAGTGCTATCATCTTTTTTTATGAATCCTACTCTTTATTATCAGAATATACTTGGAAAAAAGTGAAGAGGACGTGCATCAGGACTGTATTTGGATCAGACTACGTTAGTGACAACGTGGGGTTTTATTGGTGTAAACAAAACTACGTGTGAATTTAAGTATACCTGATAATGAGAGATTTATATGATGCATAATCTGTTTTATCATAGCAATATTGTCAAAGGTATGAGGTAAAGTGTTCAGGAGGAATTCATAGAGTTGAGCTGTGAGTTCAGACTTATAAAAAGTTGCATGTGTAAAGAATACTGCTCGATGAATTTGTTTAATCAGATGCTATCACGACTTACCATTAGATCTGACCACATGATGACACAGCCCTATTCTGCTTCTTCAGAGTTCGGAGGTACTCCGCTCCTCTCCTGTGAAATAACGGGAGGGACCATTGATGAATAAGTGGTGCGCTGGCATCGGCACCTTCCAGGAAAAGGTCTGGAATGGATGGTGAAATACTACGATTCTTCTCATACAAACTATGCTCCTGTACTTCAGAACCGACAGAACACTAGCGCATATGGAAATTACGTTTGCATGCAAATAAATCCCATCGGAGTAGAGGACGGTGTTGAGTATTACTGCGCAGCAAGCATGGTCAAACAATAGTCGGCAAAGCTGGTGAAAAACCTCTATGCACAGGAAATTGTCAGGGGGACCAAAAGGGGCGTACAGTTACTATCCTATCACTCTAAACCCACACCCTCTCCCCAAATGTTAACCATCGCCCACCATAGATTTCCTCCTGTTGACTCAGTCACCAATGGCATACATCATCCGTTTGATACGTCTACAAAATGGACTGCAGCAACTCACCAGGTGTCGTTAGACAGCACCATGTAAACCCAACAGCTCCCCCAGGTAGAAGGACAAGGTCAGGAAAAGCAAAGAGAACCACTAACATTTGGAATTGAGCCACATCCTCGCATTACAAATTACTGACTTGGTAAAATGTTGTTCATGTCTGGTACTCTCTCGATATCAGCATTATGCATATCATCTCGTGACAAGGAATGCAACGATTCAGGAAAGAAGCTTGCCACCACCTTCTCAAGGGCAAGAAAATAGTGGGGAATTTAATACTGGCTCAGATCTATATCACATGGGTTCCCTTGTTATATTTTACTCTTACAATCTTTGCCCAACGTCGTTGTTGCACTATAATCGTTGCACCATTCTATTTTGCGCAATTAGTTGTTGTTAGTATTTATTATTGCTGTTAAGATTTATTATTAACATGCGGATTGTTTACGCTATGAGCGTTATATGAAGACGGAAGTTCATTGCGTTCTGTTATATATGGAAATTCCCTAATCTAATTCAGTCTGCACTCTATTCAGAATCAGAATCAGGATTGTGTTTAATATCACCAGTATATATCGGGAAATGTGTGAACTTTAAGAATAACTATTTGAAATGGTCTGTCAATTTGTCTTTAAAGGACAGATAATTTATGTGTGTGTTGTCTATAATTTTAGACCTTTCTCTTAGTCATCTATTGGGTATCGAAGGCATTTTGCTACACAGTGGTGTTATAGGTTCTGTTTGGAATGATGATGACTGTGTGGGAACCGCAATCATTTCCACTAGAGAGATAGCGGTCCCTAACAAGTAACTAACGCAACACACATCAAAGTTGCTGGTGAACGCAGCAGGCCAGGCAGCATCTGTAGGAAGAGGTGCAGTCGACGTTTCAGGCCGAGACCCTTCGTCAGGACTAATTGAAGGAAGAGTGAGTAAGGGATTTGAAAGTTGGAGGGGGAGGTGGAGATCCAAAATGATAGGAGAAGACAGGAGGGGGAGGAATAGAGCCAAGAGCTGGACAGGTGATAGGCAAAAGGGGATACGAGAGGATCATGGGACAGGAGGTCCGGGAAGAAAGACAAGGGGGGGGGGAATCCAGAGGATGGGCAAGAGGTATATTCAGAGGGACAGAGGGAGAAAAAGGAGAGTGAGAGAAAGAATGTGTGCATAAAAATAAGCAACAGATGGGGTACGAGGGGGAGGTGGGGCCTTAGCGGAAGTTAGAGAAGTCGATGTTCAGGCCATCAGGTTGGAGGCTACCCAGATGGAATATAAGGTGTTGTTCCTCCAACCTGAATGCGGCTTTATCTTTACAGTAGAGGAGGCCGTGGATGGAAATGTCAGAATGGGAATAGGATTTGGAATTAAAATGTGTGACCACTGGGAGATCCTGCTTTCTCTGGCGGACAGAGCGTAGGTGTTCAGCAAAGCGGTCTCCCAGTCTGCGTCGGGTCTCGTCAATATATAAAAGGCCACATCGGGAGCACCGGACGCAGTATATCACCCCAGTCGACTCATAGGTGAAGTGTTGCCTCACCTGGAAGGACTGTTTGGGGCCCTGAATGGTGGTAAGAGAGGAAGTGTAAGAGCATGTGTAGCACTTGTTCCGATTACACGGATAAGTGCCAGGAGGGAGATCAGTAGGGAGGGATGGTGGGGACGAATGGGCAAGGGAGTTGCGTAGGGAGCGATCCCTGTGGAATGCAGAGAGAGGGGTGGAGGGAAAGATGTGCTTAGTGGTGGGATCCCGTTGGAGGTGGCGGAAGTTACAGAGAATAATATGTTGGACCCGGAGGCTGGTGGGGTGGTAGGTGGTAGTAACTAACGCAGAGTTTCTCCATGGACCCATGTATGGACTCAGTACCGGCACGAATAACCTTTCTGCACTCTTAGAGGACATCGGATGGATGTTCTTGGGTGTCAGTAGGGATGCTGTAATTCTAGAAGTGGACTTTTATCATGCATCCAGGTAAATAGGAAGAGAAATGAAGAACACAGACTACTTGAAAGCAGATGTATAGTTTAAATTTGCATCATGGTCGGCACAGCTATTGTGGGAGTTGCGGGGGGGGGGGCGGTGTCGTAAGAGCCTGATTGGAAGCTGTATTTTTCTGTGGTGTCTGCTGGCTTTCACGGTCTGGTAATCTTTTTCTCATGGCAGGTGTTTCAGAATATTGCCTGGGGCATAGTGACTCACCTGGTAGAGCCGCTACGTCACAGATCCAGATACCTAGTCAACATCTGTCCTCAGGTGTTCTCTATTTGCCTTTTTTTCCAGATCTATTTGTAACCACGTGAGTTTCCTCCAGGGGGTTGGTCTTGTTTTTTCACATATCATAAACATGAGCGGGTCGATAAATTAAGTGGCCACTGTCAGTTGACCCTAGTTTGTGAGTGAGTGCTACGATCTACAATGCGATGCTGGACAGGATTTCGGGGGAAACAACACCTGGAATTATTATAAGATGACAGTTAATGGTTAGTGATAGTTGGTGCAGACTCGATGTGCATAAGCGCCTGCTTTCGTGTGGTACCTACCAGTAGATTCCATTCCAAGAGACTGCTGTCGAACATGCGACTTACAGCCCTTTGTTAATTTTCAGTCTACGGGTGAGATTGGTGACATAGAACGGAGTAGTGACCTTTAGCAATGGTAAAAAAACAAATACAGAAAATACTAAGCACATCACAACAGAAGAGTGGAACAGGAGATTAAGTTTATTTACGGTGTAACGTTGCTACGACGGAGAAGGTCAGAAAGAACGTAATTTTAAGTTTCAGGGAGAGTGGGAAGAGCTGAGCAGGTCACCGAACATCCTTCTATGATGGAGTGAGACATAACTTCGCACGGAGAGCATATATAAGTTACATCACCCGGTTGATAGATCAGTGAAAGCAGTTCGGTAGGTGCACACGTGCAAAGGAAAAATTGCGACAGGACAGGAAACATAAAGGAACGCAAGAAAATTGCGAACTGCAGACGAGAAGGAGATTCCCAGCATATTATTTTACTGAGAAAGAAAACAGCAATTATTACAGTTAACCTCGCCCTAACAGAGATCTATGTTTTGCCCCATCCAAGTTTCCCTCGCAGTTGGGGAGCTGAGAGAAATCAGCACATGAGAGTGCAGACATTAAGCCAATTGCAATTTATTTGCAATTGTATTTAACTCCCTTCCTTTTGTTGACGTCTTGTCAGGTGTTGATCGAAGCGCAGAGACGACAACACTCTCTGCTTTCCTTCGTCCATGTTTCGGGAAAGAGGGTTAGTGATTTAGATAGGCACTGCTAAATTAGCGGCATTAATTTAACGCTAGCTGTCTGCTTTCGAGCCGCAGCGACGTCCTTAGATTTTCGTTAGTTTGAGAGATTTTAGTTACCGAACATATTGACCTAGTTAATTTATTATTTCCCTAAACAATACTCAGGATATTTTTCATTGTATGTCTGTGTCTCTCCCTCGGCACTTGAGCCATCATTGAATAACTTTCAGCAAGACTGAACTCAAAATGGACCAAGCGCTGAGAGAACAGATGAATTCGGCCCTGAAATTTCTTGGTCCTGTGGAAATGAAGTTAAAAAATCTCAGCTCAGCAAGCCGCCCTCCTCACCCCCCACCACTCCGCCCCCTTGTAAGTTAGCTCTCAGTGCCGTTGTCCAGCAGCTCTCAAGAACGATGTACCACTTGCAGCACCGGCACCCCAACCCCTCCTTTACTACAGTCTCATCATTCTCAGGCAATTATGCCCCCATGTCATTGCTGTTCCAGAACTAAACCGAACATTCCTCCACCAGGCAGATTTTTCGGTGATCACAAAGGCTGCAGAAGCTTTGTTAGCCAGTGAAAGCTGACTTTCCAATGTGACCAGCCATGTCTGTTCAATGATACTGCACGTCGACTGGTTGGCTGCCAGTGACTAGTAGTGTTCCGCAGAGGTCAGTATTGGGATCACATACTTTTATGCTTTAGGTAAATGATGTAGATGATGGGATAGATGGTTTTGGTGTCAAGTTTGCAGATGATACGAAGATTGGCGGAGGGGCAGGTAGTGTTGAAGAAACAGGTAGCATACGGAAGGACTGGGACAGATTAGGACAATGGCCAAAAACGTGGCAAATGAAATGCAGTGTTGGAAAGTGCACAGTTATGCACTTTGGTAGTAGAAATAAATATGCGGACTATTTTATAAAAGGGGAGAAAATCCAGGAATCTGAGATGCAGACGGTCTTCGGCGTTCTTGTGCAGAACACCCTAAAGGTTAACTTGCAGATCGAGTCGGTCGTGAGGAAGGCAAGTGGCATGTGAACATTCATGTCAAGACATGTAGAGTACAAGAGCAAGGATGTGATGCTGAGGCTTTATAAGACATTGGTGAAAACTCACTGTGAGTGTTGAGTACAGTTTTGGCCCATCATCTTAGAAAAGATGTGCTGGCATTGGAGAGGGTCCAGAGGAGGTTCACAAGGATGATTCCAGGAATGAACAGGTAATCAAACGTGGAACGTTCGATGGCTCTAGGTTTTTACTGACTGGAATTCAGAAGAATAAGTGGGGAATCTCATTGACATCTTTCGGTTCTTGAAAGCCCTAGAGAGTTTATATATGGAAAGCATGTTTCCCATCGTGGGAGAGTCTAGGAAAAGAGTGCATAGCCTCAGGATAGGGCAGCGTCTTTTCAAAACACAGATGCAGTGAAATTTATTTAGCCAAAGGGTGCTGAATATGTGAAATTTGTGGCCACCTGCAGCTGTGGAGGCCAGGTCTTAAGACAGAGATTAATAGGTTCTTGATTGAACATGGCAAAGAAAGGTAACTGGGTGAGGGCCGGGAACTGGGGCTGAGGAAGGGATTTTAAAAATAGGATGAGCCATAATTGAATAGCGTAGCAGACTCGATTGGGCACATGGCCTAATTCTGCTCCTGTGTCTTATGGGCTTATGGTCTTAAGGACTGGTTTACATGTTGAATCTCTTAGTAAGATTCCAAATCAACCTGTCAAACGTCCTACGAAAACGAAGATCTCCTACAGCCCAGTTTTTACGGTAATTCAAGTTCAGGAGACTGCTTGACCTCCCCGTACGGTGGAGACTGCCGCCAACTCCTGGACCTGAGCCAAGAGGGAGGAATAGTGAGAGACAACGCAGTGACGTTTTGCATTCTTGCAGCTAAGACGGGGTGACACAAGGCATCTCGCATCACTGTATTCCAGCGTGGGCTGAGCACAGGGTTCCGACATAATATCGCAGTCCGTAATGAACTGATCTGGCGCGTTTTGCATAAGACGCTTGAAAATTCAGAGAGCAAGAGTAATGAAGCTTGAGGGATCGGTGGGCATATCGCGGGTAGACGTTCCGTCACTCGATCACAAATGGTGGCTTTGTTCTGCCATTTAGCGGAGGCCAATATCAGAGCTAGCCCAGTCGGAGGTAAATGATGAAAGCGACTGTGCAATGCAGAGACGGCAGGTGCTCGAATACCGGAGGAGATCGAAGTCTAAAGAAGCACTTGTGCTGGAAGTTGCTGCATTAGGTTGGAGATCCATCGAAGCGTTCAGACACGGGAATCCGGAGCTCAGATGGAAAAAGTTGACTGGCGCAGAGTTGCTGCACTGAGGCGGAGAGTAGGGTGAGAGAGGCAGACAGATGGACAGTGCTTTCTCGCTGCTTCTGGGTCGTGTGCTCATGTGGGTACAGGAATTCCGTCAGGTGAGCATATTATACTGCGTCAATCGATGTTTTACAGATCCTTCAGGAAATGTAAAGGAGCTCTTACCAAAAAGCAGAACAGCGGAAATGGTTTAGCAATAATCGTAAACTTTAATAATAAAAGGGGAAATAGCAAACCAAGAGGGGCCACAAAATAAGAGAACAAAAACTAAACAAAACAGGCAAGAAGGTAAACTTTACAAAGGGAAAGGTAAAGCTAGGGCAATTGGTTCAAGCCGGCTGGTTCGATCAGAGAACAAGGTTTGTGGAAGAGGACTGATGTTACTTTGGCTGAAGGTGATGAATCTGCAACAAGCAGCAGGTGAATCCTATTAGTGGCTTGGAGACTGGAGCTACCTGCATTGGACGCTGTGAGAAGTTAGCTAGAGTAGGCCTGGTAGGTGGCTGCCTGTGTCCCATCATGTTCATCACTTCGTTTCTGACTGTCACACTGTGCCCAGACAAGACGTCACGCCAGCGCCCTACCGGTCTGTTCAGCCTACTCTCTGTGCCTCACCGCCCTTTGCGTTACATCACGACAGATTTTATCACGGGTTTACGTCCACCAGATAGAAACAATACCAGTCTGGTAACGGTGGACAGGATCTCTAAAAAAGCCAACTTCATTACACTTCCCAAACTCCTGGCAGCTCGTGAGTCTGCCATAGGCATGGTTCAGCTCGTTTTCAGGCGCACATCTTCCTTCGGGACATAGTACTTTAACGACGACCAAAGGTCAAGTGCGACTTTTGGAAGGCTTTCTTTTTGAAATATTTCCACTCCCTATCTAACTATCAGAATGAGAAGGCAAATCGGGAACTGGAGATAATCCTTCACTGCCTTGCATCTTACAACTCAGACTGCCGATAATAACTTCCGTTGGTCATCCACTAATGTATCTCCTTCTGAATGGCAAAACGGATTCCAGCCACTACCCTTCTCTAATCAAGACATTGGCGTGGGAATACCTGCTGCTGAGCAATTTCTCCTAGCGATGACAGACAGGGCTTCTCTCTGCGCTCTCAGAAACTTATGGCCTGGCAGTATGATGGATTCCGCTGAAAAGTGACTCCTCTCAAACTAGGTGAAACAAAAAAAAATGTCTATCTGGCTTCCCTTGAGACTAGGGATCTGAAATGTGGCCCCATTGAATACTGCATCTGGAGGCTTTAAGAAGTTCAAAGAGGACATATCGGCCACCACATACAACCCTGAGGTTCAGGTTCCTGCGGGCATACTCAGTAAATCTACAGAATATTAACTATAACACG
Source organism: Mobula birostris (assembly GCF_030028105.1). NCBI lineage: Eukaryota > Metazoa > Chordata > Chondrichthyes > Myliobatiformes > Myliobatidae > Mobula > Mobula birostris. The sequence goes on along the minus strand of NC_092379.1, from coordinate 24,004,121 downwards.
ATCTTTGAAAGATCAGCCATACTACAGAAGACAGCAAACTGTGCAAAAACTACTATCAATAAATAGGATTAAGTAAAGAGAAGATGAAATAACAAGATAAAGATTCCTTAACGCGATATCATTGGTGGTGGGAACAACTCAATGGAAGGACAAGTGAGTGTAGTTATCCGTTTTCGTTCAAGAGCCTGATGGTTGTGGGGTAGAAACTATTTTCAAACATGGTGTTCCGAGTCTTGAAGCTTTGTACCTTCTACCTGATGGTAGCATGGCCGGGTTAGTGAGGATCTCTGATAATGGATGCCGCTGTCATCCGACAGCGTTTCATGGAGGTATGCTCGATGGTTGTGAGGGCTTTATTTGTGATGTACTGGGCCTAATTCATTACATTATATAGGATTGTCGGGGTAAAGGCTTGGTGTTCCATTCCAGGTTAGACAATACACTCTCCACCACATATCTTTTGATTTTTGTCAAAGTTTTTGATGTTATGTCGAATCTCTACAGACTTCTAAAGAAATAGAGGTTCTGCCGTGCTTTCTTTGTAATTGCATTAACCTACTAAGTTCAGGACAGTTTCTCTGAAATAGTAACACCCAGAAATTTAAAGTTCCTAACCCTCTCCACCTCAGTTCTTCCGATGTGGCCTGGTTCAAGGACCTCTGGTTTCCCTCTCCTGGTCTACAAAGACTTCCTGGGTCTTGCCGACATTGAGTGGCAGGTTGTTGTTACGACATCAGTCAGCCAAATGTTTAATCTCTGTCTTGCATGCTGAATCACCACCACCTTTGGTGCGGCCCAAAACAATGGTTTAAAACGTTAGCACGGGGATAAGCAAACAGCCCTATGGTGCACCTGCGTTGATGGATATCGTGGAGATGTTGTTGCCAAACAAAACTGACTGGGATCTACAAATGAGGAAATCCTCAATCCAATTGCAAGCTAAGTATTCAGGCCAAGGCCATGAAGCTTATTGTTTAGTGTTGAGAGGATGATGGTATAACGTGCTGAGGTGTAGGCAATAAAGAACATCCTGATGTATAGAAGTCTGCTCTCCATATGTTCCAGGGCTGTGGTAAGAACCAAGGATATAGCATATGCTGTGGACCTGTTGTTCCGGTCGGCATATTGGAGCGGATCCAAGTCGCATCTCAGGCAGAAGCTGATATGTTTCATCACTAGCCTTTCAAAACACTTAATCACCGTGGATGTAAGTGCCATAGATGTAGATCGCCATGCTCTTCTTGTTCCGCTGGATAATTGAACCTGTTTGATGCAGGTGAGTACCACAAACTGCCGAGTGGAGAGTTTAAATATATCAGTGAATAACCCAGACATTTAGTCAGCATATGTCCTTTGAGCAGGGCGAGGTAGCCTGTTCGGTAAGATGCTTTACTTGGATCCGAGGTAGACCGCACGTCAGCTTCAAATACCGGGATCAAAGAATTTTCAAGAGATATTGAAGTTTGCGATGATTCCTCCATGTTCTGCTGAGAAGGTATTCAGATCATCTGGACACGATGAGCTGCTGTCCCCCATATCGCCTGATTTAACATTGAGCGAGTTTACAGCATTCGGCCCTTGCCACAGCAGTCAAGCATTCCTCGTTGTTTCCAGTTTAATCCTGGTTCCCCACCTCGTCAGTGAGATGACTTTCCGGACATCATACGTCCACCGCTTTTTGCATTATTCGTTTCCAGACTTGAATGCTTCTGATCTGGCCCTCAGCAAATTTAGAATTTCATCGTCTATCCAGAGCTTGTGATAGACCATAAGACCATAAGACAAACGAGCAGAAGTAGGCCATTCGGCCCATCGAGTCTGCTCCGCCATTTTATCATGAGCTGATCCATTTTATCCTATTTAGTCCCGCTGCCTCGCCTTCACACCATAATCTTTGATGCCCTGGCTACTCAGATACCCATCAATCTCTGCCTTAAATACACCCAATGACTTGGCCTCCACTGCTGCTCGTGGCAACAAATTCCATAGATTCACCACCCTCTGACTAGAACAAATTTCTTCGCATTTCTGTTCTGAAAGGGCGCCCTTCAATCCTGAAGTCATGCCCTCTAGTACTAGACTCCCCCATCATGGGAAACAACTTTGCCACATCCACTCTGTCCATGCCTTTTAACATTCGAAATGCTTCTATGAGGTCTCCCCTCATTCTTCTAAACTCCAAGGAATACAGTCCAAGAGCGGACAAACGTTCCTCATATGTTAACTCTCTCATTCCCGGAATCATTCTAGTGAATCTTCTCTGTACCCTCTCCAACGTCAGCACATCCTTTCTTAAATAAGGAGACCAAAACTGCCCACAGTACTCCAAGTGAGGTCTCACCAGCGCCTTAAGAGCCTCAACATCACATTCCTGCTCCTATACTCTATTCCTCTGGAAATTAATGCCAACATTGCATTCGCCTTCTTCGCTACTGACTCAACCTGGAGGTTAACTTTAAGGGAATCCTGTACGAGGACTCCCACGTCCCGTTGCATCTCAGAACTTTGAATTCTTTCCCCATTTAAATAATAGTCTGCTCGTTTATTTTTTTTTCTGCCAAAGGGCATAATCATGCACTTTCCAACATTATACTTCATTTGCCACTTCTCTGCTCATTCTTCCAATCTATCCAAGTCTCTCTGCAGACTCTCAGTTTCCTCAGCACTACCGGCCCCTCCACCTATCTTCGTATCGTCAGCAAACTTAGCCACAAAGCCATATATTCCATAATCCAAATCGTTGATGTACAATGTAAAAAGAAGCGGCCCCAACACTGATCCCTGTGGAACACCACCGGTAACCGGCAGCCAGCCAGAATAGGATCCCTTCATTCCCACTCTCTGTTTCCTGCCAATCAGCCAACGCTGTATCCACGTATGTAACTTTCCTGTAATTCTATGGGCTCTTATCTTGTTAAGTAGCCTCATGTGTGGCACCTTGTCAAATGCCTTCTGAAAATCCAAATATACAACATCCACTGCATCTCCTTGGTCTAGCCTACTGGTAATTTCCTCAAAAAATTGTAATAGGTTTTTCAGGCAGGATTTTCCTTTAAGTAATCCATGCTGAGTTCTGCATATCTTGTCATATGCCTCCAGGTACTCTGTAACCTCATCCTTGACAATCGACTCCAACAACTTCCCAACCACCAACATCAAGCTAACAGGTCTATAATTTCGTTTTTGCTTCCTTGCCCCCTTCTTAAATAGCGGAATGACATTTGCAATCTTCCAGTCTTCCGGAACTATGCCAATTTGCAATCTTCGAGGAAGACTCTGACTGATTCAGTGGGGATGCACTCATAGACAACCGTTTTAGTCGAGAAAGCAATTATAAGACCCTCCAGTGGTCTCCGACAAACATCATTCATGAATACGTCCTTTTTGCTCCAATCTCACCTTCCCATTATTGCACTTTTGTGGATGGATCTCTGGTCTATTCTGTGTGGCGCATTCTGGCAACTCGTTAGATGCAAGGCAGTGTAAGTTCGTCGTTGACTGCCAAGTGGTATGGCCCAGAAGGACATTGTTCTTTCCGATTTGACACATCCTGGACATGTCTCTCATCCATAACTTGCAGCGGGGATAGGCCCCTGGAGCTGAGGCTAGGTTTTGGTGGGGAGGTGGGAGGGGAACGGTGTGGGTACTGTCACAACAGCGGACACTACCGCGCTGTCAGGGCGCTATTGCAGGCGGCTGCTGTAACACTATAGCAATCACGCAATTGAAAATGCACACATTCAAGCAAATTTCAGACTTGTCAAATCAAGATTCGAAAAGGTTGAAACAAAAGGAAGGAAGGTAAATGGTCTCTTAATCTTAATAATTTATCCTTTGGCCTTACTCTTAATAATTTCTCCTTTAGCTCTTCCCACTTCCTCCAAACTAAAGGTGTAGCTATGAGCATCCTTATGGGTCCTTTTTGTTGGTTTTGTGGAACAATCTATGTTCCGTACTTACGCTTGTATCTGTCCCCCACTTTTCCTTCGCTACATCGACGACTGCATTGGTGCTGCTTCAAGCACGCATGCTGAGCTCGTTGACTTTATTAACTTTGCCTCCAACTTTCACCCTGCCCTCAAGTTTACCTGGTCCATTTCCGACACCTCTATCACCTTTGTTGATCTTTCTGTCTCTATCTCTGGAGACAGCTTACCCACTAATGTCTACTATAAGCCTACTGACTCTCACAGCTATCTGGAATATTCCTCTTCTCACCCTGTCTCGTGCAAAAATACCATCCCCTTCTATCAATTCCTCCGTCTCCGCCGCATCTGCTCTCAGGATGAGGCTTTTCAATCCAGGACGAGGGAGATAGAAACATAGAAACATAGAAAATAGGTGCAGGAGTAGGCCATTCGGCCCTTCGAGCCTGCACCGCCATTTATTATGATAATGTCTGATCATCCAACTCAGAACCCCACCCCAGCCTTCCCTCCATACCCCCTGATCCCCGTAGCCACAAGGGCCATATCTAACTCCCTCTTAAATATAGCCAAAGAACTGGCCTCAACTGTTTCCTGTGGCAGAGAATTCCACAGATTCACCACTTTCTGTGTGAAGAATTTTTTCCTAATCTCGGTCCTAAATGGCTTCCCCTTTATCCTTAAACTGTGACCCCTTGTTCTGGACTTTCCAACATCGGGAACAATCCTCCTGCATCTAGCCTGTCCAATCCCTTTAGGATTTTATACGTTTCAATCAGATCCCCACTCAATCTTCTAAATTCCAACGAGTACAGGCCAGTTCATCCAGTCTTTCTTCATATGAAAGTCCTGCCAGAGATGTCCCTCTTTTTTAAAGAAAGAGGCTTCCGTTCCTCCACTATCAACTCTGCTCTCAAACGCATCTCCCCCATTTCACGCACATCTGCTCTCACTCCATCCTTCCGCCACCCCACTAGGAATAGGGTTCCTCTGGTCCTCACCTACCGCCCCAGAAGCCTCCGTGTCGAACATATTATTCTCCGTAATTTCCTCCACCTCCAACGGGATCCAACCACTAAGCACATCTTTCCCTCCCCCACCCACTCTGCTTTCCGCAGGGATCGCTCCCTACGTGTCTCCCCTGTCCATTCGTCCCACCCCCCCCCCATCCCTCCCCACTGATCTCCTTCCTGGCACTTATCCTTGTAAGCGGAACAAGTGCTACACATGCCCTTACACTTCCTCCCTTACCACCATTCAGGGCCCCAGACAGCCCTTCCAGGTGAGGCGACACTTCACCTGTGAGTCGGCTGGGGTGATATTCTGCGTCCGGTGCTCCCGAAGTGGCCTTCTGTATTTTGGCGAGACCCGGCGCAGACTGGGAGACCGCTTTGCTGACCACCTACGCTCTGTCCGCCAGAGAAAGCAGGATCTCCCAGTGGCCACACATTTTAATTCCACATCCCATTCCCATTCTGACATGTCTATCCACGGTCTCCTCTACTGTAAAGATGAAGCCACAATCAGGTTGGAGGAACAACATCTTATATTCCGTCTGGGTAGCCTCCAACCTGATGGCATGAACATTGACTTCTCTAACTTCCGCTAATGCCCCCCCTCCCCCTCGTACCCTATCCGTTATTTATTTTTATACACACATTCTTTCTCTCACTCTCCTTTTTCTCCGTCTGTCCCTCTGACTATACCCCTTGCCCATCTTCTGTGTCTCCCCCCCCCCACTTGTCTTTATCCCCGGGCCTCCTGTCCCTTGATCCTCTCATATCCCCTTTGCTAATCACCTGTCCAGCTCTTGGCTCCATCCCTCCAGCTCCTGTCTTCTCCTATCATTTTAGATCTACCCCTCCCCTTCCCACTTTCAAATCTCTTACTAACCCTTCCTTCAGTTAGTCCTGACGAAGGGTCTCGGCCTGAAACGTCGACTGTACCTCTTCCTAGAGATGCTGCCTGGCCTGCTGCGTTCACCAGCAACTTTCATATGTGTTGCTTGAATTTCCAGCATCTGCAGAATTCCTGTTGTTTGTGAAGGTAAATGGTATTACTAAGGCGTCCATATTGGTTGCAATGTGTGCATTTTTGCTTCCGTGATTTTTGTCTATCATTATATTGTCATTTAACTATATGGATAGCTCTCATTTAACTGCGTGTACCTAAATAATAGATCTCCCTTCCTGGAACGTGGACTGAGGTAAGTATGGATTTATAAATTTGGTAGACACTGATAAGGGAGCGGTATTAATGTATTTCAAGGTGACCGCTTTATAGCCGTAGTGACGGCATTAATTTTTAGATAGATTGAGAGATTTTAGGTCATGGCCATGATGGCCGAGCTTTTATTGTTTCTCTTTGTTCGATGCAGTTTTTGTCAGAATTCAGCGAACTCTTCTGTTCTTGATTATGCATCTCCCTCTAAACTTGGGGTATCACTCAACTCCAGTTATTTTCGTGTTCGAAAATACAATGATCCTCTCTGCTCTTCTCTTCTAAGTTACAGCATATTGCCTCACTTCCGTTCTATTTTGAACGTTTGAGCTATTTCAAAGCTTCCTTCATCAGTCGGTGATATTAACACGGGCGTTGGGATGTCACTTCACAGCTCTACAATAGACACAACGGATTCTGCAAATGCTGGAAGCACACAAAGTTCAGAACAAATAGACGAAGCTTAGGGCCGAAAACTTTCATCAGGCAGATCCTACTCCAGCAGCAATGTAGTATAAGGGGAATTCGTGAACAGAATAGTCACAGCTTCTTTCCGCGGTGTGTGGAAGTCTGAAAGTTGAAGGTGTTATTTTAAGGTGGCGGGGGAGATTTAAAAAGTATATTTCAGCTACAGCTTCACAGAGCCGGTGCTGAGTATATGGAAATAGCTGTCAGAGACAATGACAGAGACGTAGGAAAGGTATTTGGACCGATATACGTCATGGACCAGATGATCCACAGGAATTCATTTTATGACAACTAACACTGAAAATAACGATATGTCTATATTTTCAGGGCTGAAAATATCGAAAATGAATTATTCACATGCATCCAAAATGAAAGTCTGAGCAATCATCAATTATGGCAGGGCTTGAATTCCATAGAACGTTTTTGCAGGGAAATGTACTAAAGACATGTGGTCGATGTTTAGGGATCTCTTGCTGGATGTTTGAGATAAACTTGTCCCGGTGAGGAAGACAAAGAATGGTACAGTGAAGCGACCATGGGTGGGTAGTGAGGTGGAGGATCTAGTCAGGTGGAAAAAGGCAGCATACATGAGGTTTAAGAAGCAAGGATCAGAGGAGGCTATTGACGAATATAGGATAGGAACAAAGGAGCTTAAGAAGGGTCTGAGGAGAGCAAGAAGTGGGCATGAGAGGGCCTTGCCGAGTAGGGCAAATGAAACCCCCAAGGCATTCTTCAATTATGTAAAGAACAAAAGGATAACAGGAGTGAAGATAGGACCGTTTAGAGATAAATGTGGGAAGATGTGCCTGGAGGCTGTGGAAGTGAGCAACGTCCTCAATGAATACGTCTTTTCGGTATTCATCAACGAGAGGGAACTTTATGAAGGTGAGGACAATATGAGTGAGGTTGACGTTCTGGAGCATGTTGATATTAAGGGAGAGGAGGTGTTGGAGTTGTTAAATACATTACAACGGATAAGTCCCCGGAGCCTGACAGAATATTCTCCAGGCTGCTCCACGAGGCAAGGGAAGAGATTGCAGAGCCTCTGGCTAGGATCTTCATGTCTTCGTTGTCCACGGGAATGGTACCGGAGGATTAGAGGGAGGCGAATGTTGTCCCTTTGTTCAAGAATGATAGTAGGGCTAGTCCGGGTAATTATAGACCAGTGAGCCTTACGACTGTGGTGGGCAAGCAGTTGCAAAAAAAATTCTTAGCGATAGGATTTATAGGCATTTAGAGAATCATGGTCTGATCAGGGGCAGTCAGCATGGCTTTGTGAAGGGCAGATCGTGTCTAACACGGCTGATAGATTTCTTTGAGGAGGTGACCAGGCATATAGATGAAGGTAGTACAGTGGATGTGATTTACATGGATTTTAGTCAGGCATTTGACAAGGTTCCATGCGGTAAACTTATTCAGAAAGTCAGAAGGCATGGGATCCAGGGAAGTTTGGCCAGGTGGATTCAGAATTGGCTCGCCTTCAGAAAGCAGACGTTCGTGCCGGAGGGAGCACTTTCGGATTAGTGAGTTGTGACTAGTGGTGTCCCACAAGGATCGGTTCTGGGACCTCTGCTTTCCGTGATTTTTATTAACGAGCTGGATATGGGGGTAGAAGGGTAGATTGGCAAGTTTGGAGATGACACAAAGGTTAGTGGTGTTGTGGACAGTGCAGAGGATTGTCGAAGATTGCAGACAGACATTGATACGATGCAGAAGTGGGCAGAGAAGTGGCAGATGGAGTTCAACCCGGAGAACAGCGAGGTGGTACAGTTTGGAAGGACGGACGCCAAGGCAGAGTACAAAGTAAATGGCAGGATAATTGGTAGTGTGGTGGAGCAGAGGGATCTGTGGGTACATGTCCGTAGATCCCTGAAAGTTGTTTCACAGTTAGGTAGGGTAGTTAAGAAAGCTTATGGGGTGTTAGCTTTCATAAGTCGAGGGATAGAGTTTAAGAATCACGTGATAATGATGCAGCTCTATAAAAGTCTGGTTTGGCCACACTTGGAGGACTGTATCCAGTTCTGGTCGCCTCACTCTCGGAAGAATGTGGAAGCAATGGAAAGGGTACAGAGGAGATTTACCAGGATGCTGCCTGGTTTAGAGAGAGTTTGCATTGTGATCAGAGATTAAGGGAGCTAGGGCTTTACTCTTTGGAGAGAAGGAGGATCAGAGGAGACATGATAGATGTATACAAGATATTAAGAGGAATACATAGAGTGAACAGACAGCGCCTCTTCTCCAGGGCACTACTGCTCAGTACAAGAGGATATGCCTTTAAAGTAAGGGGTGGGAAGTTCAAGGGGGATAATAGAGGGAGGTTATTTTTACTCAGAGAGTGAATAGTGCGTGGAATGCACTGCCTGAGTCAGTGGTGGAAGCAGATACACGAGTGAAATTTAAGTGATGCTGGACAGGAGGAACTTAAGGTGCGGGATTATATGGGAGGTAGGTTTTAAGGGTCAGCAGGACATTGTGGGACGAAGGGCCTGTATTGTGCTGTATTATTCTATGTTCTATGTTTTAAGAAAGCAAGCCCGACATCATCGCTCGCAGCAAAACATCCGTCGGTTCCTCATAACTGTATGAGTAACACAAGCTTATGCACGTTTTGAACACTGGGGAAATGAAATGACACCACCTCACTACAAGAGCTTTGAAAGCATCTGAACCACATTCACTTTAGAAACATCAGATTATCCTTCATAGTGAATTCAGAGGAACGTCCTATACTCGAGATGCATGACTGTATAGAATTCGCCGCCACACCCTGTTGATGGACAAGACAAGTGCTGTCAGGCGGAATTCATGTAATCATATGCGAGTCAGATAAGTGGTAGTATTCTGATTAGTATATAGATTGAAGTGGGGTCGAATTTATGAACTTTGGATCTCTTAACTCTGCTAAACAATCGTTGGGCAAAATACGAAATAGTATCATCTAGTCCATGCCGAAACCACTCAGACTGCTTACTACAATCAAACTTCATCAGAACAAAAGCCCTCCTACCCTTACTATTCATGCACTTTCTAAGCCTCTCTTAAAGTTTATATCGAGCTGCCATGCACCATTTGTGCTGGAAACGCATTTCACACTTTTATCGCCCTCTGAATGAGGAGGGTTCCCCTCACTTTCGCCTTAAACCTCTCACGATTCACTCTTAACCCATGACCTCTGGTTGTAGTTATTCTAAGACTGCTTATGCTATCTATATCCCTCATAATTTTGTATACCGCCATCAATTTTTCTCTCAATCTTAACCATTCTATAGAATACAGTTCTAATATATTTAATCTTCCCTTATAATTCAGATCCTCCAGACCTTGCAAGCTTTCTCTACACTCTTTGAAGCTTGCTTACATCTTCCCGATCGGTAAGTCACTAGAACTGCACAACATACTGCGAAGTAGGCCTTACAAACTTCTTTTGCAACTTCACTTTATCTTTCACAGGCCTCCAGTCAGAGAGTCAATCCTCAACTACTATTCTAGTGCTTCTCCCACAAAGTCAATACCTAATCCAGTTTACTACTTCATCCTGGAAGCTTCCTGCCTAGGCTCCAAAGCAAGACCTTGTGAAATGCTTGACTAAAGTTCATGGAGACAGCATCCACTGCCTTGTTTTCATCTACTTTTCTGGTAACATCCTCGCTAAACTCTATAAGATTGGTTGGACATTAACTACCACGCAGGAAGCCATGCTGACTATTGTTGTTAGTCTATGTCTATCCAAATACTTATTTATCGGATCCCTGTGAATGCCTTCCCAAAACTTTTCCACAGATGATATCAAACTGAAGGGGCTATAATTTCCTGGTTTATGTTTAGAGACTTTTTTTTTTTAAACTGCGGAACAACATTAACTATCCTCCAATCGTCTGGTAACTTCCCGGTCGCTGAGGATGATTGAAATATCTTTACTCCAACCCGAGCAGTTTCTACGCTTGCCTCCCGTAGGATCCGCGGGAGCACACTGTCAATTCCTGGGGATTTATCCACTCTGATTTGTCTCACATAGCAATGCCTCTTCCTCTTTAATCTACGCAGGGTCCATGAAGTTGCTGCAGCTTTGTATCATTTCTATAGACTCTGTATCTGTCTCTTGAGTAAATACAGATGAGAAGAATTAATTAAAGAACTCCCCTGTATGCTTTGGCTCCACACAAATGAATTAACGTTCTTGGCTTCCAGAGGACCGATTTTGCCTCTACTAATCGTTTTCCTCGTAACATATCTGTAGAACTCCTTCTGATTCCCCGTCACCTTGTCTGCTAGAACAACCTCATGCCTTCTTTTCGCCTTCTTGATTTATTTCCTTAGTGTTTTCTTGCATTCTTAATCTCCCTAAGCACCTCATTTGTTCCTACTTGCCTATACTGCTGTGCACTTCCTTTTATCTCTTAACCAGTGCCTCATTATCTCGTTAGAACCGAGGGTTCCTACACTTGCTATGTTTACCTTTTATTCTGTCAGGCACATACAAGCTTTGTCCTCTCAAACTTTCGTTTCTAAAAGCCTCCCATTCACCAAGTACACATTTGCCAAAACAATAATGTTTACCCGAATCTGCATTTGTCGGATCATTTCTGATACCATCAGTTAGGAATCTGAACCCGCGGGCCAGACCTATCTTTTTGCACATATACTTCCAAACTAATGGCATTGTTGTAAATAGATGCAAAGTGTTACCCGACACAAACTTCCGTCACCTGCCTTCTCTCACTATCTAATAAAAGATCAAGTGTCCCAGGCTCCTCGTTGGAATTTCTCAGTACTGATGAAGGAAAGTTTCCTGAACATATTGGAAAACTCTATCACTTCTAGCCCTTTTACAGTATTGGATTCCCATCAATATGTGGAAAGTTAAATATCACCTACTATAACAAACTCATGTTTCTTGCACCAGTCTGAAATCTCTTTACATATTTGATTCTCTCTCACTCAGGCTGTTGGATGGTTTTTAATATAGCCTCATTAACATGGTTTTACGTTTCCTATTTTTCAATTCCACACATAACACCTCACTAATAGAGTTACTCGGTCTGTCATCACGGAGCACGACCGTGATATTTTCTCTGAATGAAAACACCACAGCTCCTTTAATCCCTCTCGATCTGCCATGTCCAAATCAACTGAGGACCAGAATATTGACCTGCAAGTCCTTTCCATCGTGCAACCAAGTCTCACAAATTGCTACAACGCCATTATTGCGTTTGTTCATCCATGCTCTGGGCTTATTCACCTTTCCTACGGTACTTTTTCCAAAGAGATATGCGCTGCTCAGGACACGAGTCGCACCTTGCTCAGCCTTTCGATTCTTGTTTTTGTCTGAGCTCTACTCCAAACCTCTCCTCTAACTAGTCTGGCACTCTGGTTCCCATCTCCCTGCAACCCTAGTCTAAACCCCACCCTGCAGCCTTCACAAACCTTCCCGCTAGGATATACGTCCCCCTTCAGTTAAGGTACAAACCGTCCCTACTGTAGAAAACCCATCTTTGCTGGAAGGGGGCTCAATGATCCAAAACTATTATGCCCTTTATCCTACAATATTTCCTTACCCACGCGTGAAACTGCAAAATCTTCCTATTTTTGGCCTCACTAGCATGTGCCATGGGTGAAACTCCTGAGATCACAACCGTAGTTGTCCTGCCCTTTAAGTTAGCACCTAACGCCCTGAATTCCATATGGAAATCCTGGTCACTCGTCCTACTTATGTCATTGGTACCTGGGTGAACAATGAACTCTGGCTGTTCACGCTCCCACTTAAGAATGCTGAGGATTCGATCGGAGATGCCCTGGAACCTGGTACCCGGGAGGCAACTTAGCATCTGGGATTCTCGTTCTCACCGATAAAACCACCTGTCCGTCCCTTTCCTGGAAAATCTCATTACCTCAGTGCGCTTCTTCTCTCCCCTTCCCTACTGAATCACAGAGGCGGACTCAATGTCAGAGAACTCCCGAACAACCTACAGGATTAGTAGATTACTCTCAGTATGACCTCTACCCTTTTACGTGTTTGTCATCGGTGACCCTCTGTCAAGAGCCAGAAGGCAATGTCTTGACTCCAGCCAACATAGTTTTCCGGGTCATTGATGCGGGCAAGCCTACACAACTTACTACAACGTTGTCGTCCTTATGGAGGAGAAGTAATGTTCGGCATTTTGATTCCTGAAATATGTTGTTGAATTGATGCCACACATGAGGCTACTTAACAAGATAAGAGCCCATGGAATTACGAGAAAGTTACATACGTGGATAGCGCGTTGGCTGATTGGCAGGAAACAGAGAGTGGGAATAAAGGGATCCTATTCTGGTTGGCTGCCGGTTACCAGTGGTGTTCCACAGTGGTCCGTGTTGGGGCCGCTTCTTTTTCATTGTACATCAACGATTTGGCTTATGGAATACATGGCATTGTGGCTAAGTTTGCTGACGATACGAAGGTAGGTGGAGGGGCCGGCAGCGCTGAGGAAACAGAGAGTTTGCAGAGAGACTTTGATAAATTGGAAGAATGGGCAGAGAAGTGGCAAATGAAGTACAATGTTGGAAAGTGTATGGTTATGCACTTTGGCAGAACAAATAAACGGGCGGACTATTATTTAAATGGGGAAATAATTCAAACTTCGGAGATTCAACGGGACTTGGGAGTCCTCGTACAGGATACCCTTAAAGTTAACCTCCAGGTTGAGTCAGTACTGAAGAAGGCGAATGCAATGTTGGCATTCATTCCTAGAGGAATAGAGAATAGGAGCAGGGATGTGATGTTGAGACTCTGTAAGGCGCTGGTGAGACCTCACTTGGAGTACCGTGGGCAGTTTTGGTCTCCTTATTTAAGAAAGGATGCGCTGACGTTGGAGAGGGTACAGAGAAGATTCACTAGAATGATTCCGGGAATGAGAGGGTTAACATATCAGGAACGTTTGTTTGCTCTTGGACTGTACTCCTTGGAGTTTGGAAGAATGAGGGGAGACCTCATAGAAACATTTCGAATGTCGAACGGCATGGACAGAGTGGATGTGGCAAAGTTGTTTCTTCTGATAGGGGAGTCTGGTACGAGAGGGCATGACTTAAGGGTTGAAGGGCGCCCATACCGAACAGAAATGCGAAGAAGTGTGTTCTAGTCAGAGGGTGGTGAATCTATGGAATTTGTTGCCACGGGCAGCAGTGGAGGCCAAGTGATTAGGTGTATTTAAGGCAGAGATTGATGGGTATCTGAGTAGCCAGAGCATCAAAGATTATGGTGAGAAGGCGGGGTGTGGGACTAAATGGGAGAATGGATCAGCTCATGATAAAATGGCGGAGCAGACTCGATGGGCCGAATGGCCGACTTCTGCTCCTTTCTCTTATGGTCTTAGGGTTTTATGGAATTGTCAGGTGGACATCAAAGTTGTGGAAAATTCACCACTATCTGCCCAACCTTGATCGTTCAGCCAAAATCACAGAATGCCTGAGCTTGGTCTCAGGATGAGGCTTTTCATTCCAGATCGAAGGAGATGTCTTCCTTTTTTAAAGAAAGAGACTTCCCTTCCTCCACCATCAAATCTGCTCTCAAACGCATCTCCCCCATTTCACGCACATCTTCTCCCACCACATCCTCCCGCCGCCCCACTAGTAATAAGGTTCCCCTTGTCCTACCCTACCACCCCACCAGCCTCCGGGTCCAACATATAATTCTATGTTTCTATGTTTCTTTGTATCGCACCATCAAGCGCATCTTTCCGTCCACTGCCTCCCCGCCCCTTCCCCCTCGCTTTCCGCAGGGATCGCTCCCTACGCGACTTCCTTGTCCATTCGTACCCCCCCCCCCCCATCCCTTCCCACCGATCTCCCTCCCGGCGCTTATCCTTGTGAGCGGAACAAGTGCCACAGATGCCCTCACACAACCTCCCTCACCACCATTTAGGGCCCCAGACAGTCCTTCCAGGTGAGGTGACACTTCAACTGCGAGTTGGCTGGGGTGATACACTGCGTCCGGTGCTCCCGGTGCGGCCTTCTATATATTGGCGAGACCCGACGCAGGCTGGGAGACTGTTTCGCTGAACATCTACGCTCTGTCCGCCAGAGAAAGCAGGATCTCCCAATGGCCACACATTTTAATTCCACGTCCCATTCCATTCGTACATGTCTATCCATGGCCTCCTCTACCGTCAAGATGAAGGCACACTCAGGTTGGAGGAACAACACCTTATATTCCGTTTGGGTAGCCTCCAACCTGATGGTATGAATATTGATTTCTCTAACTTCCGCTAATGCCCCACCTCCCCTTCACACCCCATCCCTTATTTATTTATCTTATATATTGTTTATTTTCCGTTTTTTCCTCTCTCTCTGTTTTTTTTTTCTCCCTCTGTCCCTCTCAATATAATTCGTTGCCTGCTCTCCAACCTCCGGCCTCCCCTCCTCCCTTTCTTTCTCCCCAGGCTTCTCGGCCCATGACCCTCTACCTTCTCCAGTTCATAGATCCACCCCTCCCCTCCTGTGTTCTCGTATCATTTCGGATCTAACACCCCCCCCCCGGTCTTTCAAATCTCTTACTATCTCTTCTTTCCGTTAGTCGTGACGATTAGTCCCAGCCCGAAACGTTCACTGTACCTCTTCCTATATATGCTGTCTGACCTGCTGCGTTCACCAGCATTATGTGTGTGTGTTGCTGTCACAGAGTGCCTTATCTCTTTGGACGTCGTTGCTGTTTCAGAGCGGGTATTATATACTATTTGGGTCTCATCATCATTCCATGACAACAATTAATCCATTTCAAAATGTTATTCATTATCTGCAGAATCTACTCTGGTTGGTCGTAAAGGAATGAAAGCTGCTGAGTGACGGCAAATCACCTTGGTAGGGCTGAGCTTTAATTTGATTAGCTGTTCTATCAGAGTAGATTATATTTGAGTGAGGATGCCATGGTACCATTATCAGGGTGGGTAAACAAAATTGCCCAGACTGCTGATCTGCGCATTGGATGCCCTCCCCCGTGTGTTTCCTCTCAATATTGACCACTCTTCAGAAGCGCTTGCCTCCCAACCTACTGCGGCGCATCATGTTACCAGCAACCACTGCTTCACTTACTGATTGGTTTCTGCTTCTGATCTCCCTGCATCAAATGTGCTGTTCCTCTCACCTGCTCAAGCAGTTCAAAGAGTTGTCTAACACTGGTGAGGGGAGCTGTGCCTAGGACATGGCGTTCATATAATTTGCCAGTTCTCTTAAAAACAACTTTACGCAATCGTATATATTACATACATTTCCACCAAAGGATCTGTGGATAATATTGATTCTCCTAATATGGGCGAGGACCGAAGATGTTGCGGTAATTCTTTTTGTGGCTTCATGCATTTCCCTACGGCGATCTGTGTCTCTCAGACCGCGTCCCGAAGAGGGGCACCAGGCATGACTGACGTGCGTCCTTGCCCCTGTCTTTCAGCGGGATATCTATCCACTAAGTGATGTCTCTTAGACACCACCTCAGGGGAATATCTGTTCCATGACTGGTTTCTCTCAGCGTCCTTCTGTCGGCGGATATCTGTCCACAAACAGGAGTCATTCTGTCCTGTCTCACAGGGTGATATTCGTCCGCTGACAAGTATCTCTCTCTGTCACTGTCTCTGATGGGGATGTCCATCAACTAATGGTGTCTGTCAATCGCTCTCGCTGTATTCTCTGTGTTTCAGTTTAAATAACTTTTCCAACGCTGAAATTGATGATTTGAAAATAGTGTGGTAGATCTTCGATCTGGGTATAGTCACTGCTACTGACTTGTCTACTGTACAGAGACAAACATCCAGTAGGGAATTGAAATTTCTGCTGGGGGCGGAGAGAGAAGCCTGCGCCTTTGGTTCCTGTGTGTGAGACCCCGTTCAAGCTGTGGTTCCGTCTCTCCATAACTCTATTTAAACAGCGCTCACTGCGACTCATGATAAAGCCAGTCTAAGCTGAAACACAAATCCCAAAAGTATCTAAGGCTGACTTTGTTCTCTGATCGATGAGGGACATTCTTTATCCCTGCTTCCTCCTGTATTCTCTGTCAGCTAAGTGCCCCACAGCTTGTCGCCCACCGGGAGCCTCCTGTTTCCTGGACGCTTTGTACGACTCACTGGCCTATGATTTCTTTGGCTATCCCTACTCCCTTTCTTGAATAACGGAACAACGTCCGCAACCCTCCAATCCTCCCGAACCTCTCCCGTCCTCATTGATGAAGCAAAGATTATCGTCAGAAATCACCGCTATTTCTTCCAGTGCAATACACACTTCTCCACTGTCACACTTGATTCGTCCCATTCTCTGACGTCTTATCCTCTTGCTCTTCACATACTTGTAGAAGGCCTTGCGGTTTTTTCCGCAAACCTGTCTGCCAAGGCCTGCTCATGGCCTCTTCTGGCTCTCCTAATTTCATTCTTAAGCTGCTTCCTGCTAGCCATATAACCTTCTATTCTAGAAGGAGAAGGAGAAGCTAAGAATAGACGTATAAGTATTGTAATGGAGTAAAGGGAATTACAGAGGCACGAGAGAGGAGTTGGCCAGAATTGTTTGGAAATGACCACTTGCGAGGATGATGGCTGGAATTTCTGTAAGAAATTCAGAAGAAACTGGATATATGCAGTACATCCCAAAGAGGAAGAAGTATGCTCAAGAAAAGATAGCATAACCGAGGCAAACAAGAGATGTCAGAAAGAAGTCAGAGGAAAAAAAAGCTAAAGAGAGAGCAAGTAACAGGGCAAAAAATAATAGAGAAACTTTTAAAAACAACCGAAGGCAACTAAAGGTCATGAAGACGGTAAAGATGGAATTCAAAAGTATGTTTACCAATAATATTAAGGAGGATACCAAAAGTTTCTTCATGGCCTCCTCCACTGTCATGATGAGGCTAAACTCAGGTTGGAGGAGCAACACCTCATAAACTGTCTAGGTAGTCTCCTGCCCCTTGGTATGAACATTGAATTCTCCAAATTCCGGCAATTCCCTCCCCCTCCCTTCCCCTATCCCAGTTTCACTCTGCCCGCTCCCCCAGCTGCCTCCTACCTCCCTCATGGTTCCGCCTCCTTCTACTATGCATTGTGCTTTCCCCTATTCCTTCTTCACCTTTCCTGTCTATCACCTCCCACCCCCCCACCCCTTTTTCTTTCTCCTTACTGGTTTTCCACCTGGAACCTACCAGCCTTTTCCTTCCCACCCTACCCCCACCTTCCTTATAGGGCCTCTGCCCCTTCCCTCTTCAGTCCTGACGAAGGGCCCGGCCCGAAACGTTGACTGATCGTTTTCACGGATGGTGCCCGACCTGCTGTGTTCCTCCAGCGTGTTATGACAGATCTTTAATCCGGATCTCGTCATTGCCGCTGACCTGTGTACTGTACAGAGACAAACAACTCTTGGAAAATTGAAATCACTGTTGGGGATGGAAACAGGAAGCTGCGCCTCTTGTTTCAGTAGGTCAAAGCCAGCTCAAGCTGCGGTTCCCTCTCTCACGCGCAGTACACTTGACCTCATTCTCATCAACCTGCCGCGGAAGCATCTGTCCATGACTGCATTAGTAGAAGTGAGCACTGCACACTACTTTTGGAGACTAAATCCGGTGTCCACATTGAAGAAACACTCCACCGCTTTGTATAGCACAACCAGCGTGCAAAATGCGATAGATTTCGAATAGATCTAGCAGCCAAAGACTGGCATCTATAAGGTGCTGTGGGACATCAGCAGCAGTAGAATTGTAATCAACAACTATCTGCAGCCTCATGGGCGACTGATCCACAGTTCTGGGGTTCAACCTTGCTTCAATGAAGCGTGCAGTAGGGTTTGCCGAGAACAACTGTAGGTACACTTCAATATGGGCATCGCCCTGGTGAAGCCACAATACAGGGCTTTTTGTATGTCTAGCAGCACAAGCAGCAAGTAATAGAACATAGAATAGTACAGCACATTACAGGCCTTTCGGCCCACAATGTTGTGCCGACCCTCAAATCCTGCATCCCATATACACCCCCCCCACCTTAAATTCCTCCATATAACTGTCTAGTAGACTCTTAAACGTCATTAGTGTATCAACCTCTACCACTGACTCAGGCAGTGCATTCCACGCACCAACCATTCTCTGAGTAAAAAACCTTCCTCTGATATCCCCCTTGAACTTCCCACCCCCTACCTTAAAGCCATGTCCTCTTGCATTAAGTAGTTGTGCCCTGTGGAAGAAGCGCTGGCTATCCACTCTGCCTATTCCTCAAAATATCGTGTACATCTCTGTCATGTCTCCTCTCATCCTCCTTCTCGCCAAAGGGTAAAACCCTAGCTCCCTTAATCTCTGATCATAATCAATAATCTCTAAACGAGGCAGCATTCTGGTAAATCTCCTCTGTACACTTTCCAATGCTTCTACGTCCTTCCTATTGTGAGGCGACCAGAACTGGACACAGTACTCTAAGTGTGGCCTAACCAGAGTTTTATAGAGCTGTATCATTACATTGTGACTCTTAAACTCTGTCCCTCAACTTATGAAAGCTAACACAGCATAAACTTTCTCAACTACCCTATCTGCCTGTGAGGCAACTTTCAGGGATCTGTGGACATATACCCCCAGATCCTTCTGCTCCTCCACACTACCAAGTATCCTGCTATTTATTCTGTACTCTGCCTTGGAGTTTGTCCTTCCAAAGTGTACCACCTCACACTTCTCCGGGTTGAACTCCATCTGCCACTTCTCAGCCCAGGTCTGCATCCTGTCAATGTGTCTCTGCAATCTTCGACAATCCTCTACCCTATCTACAACACCACCAACCTTTGTGTCGTCTGCAAACTTGCCAACTAATCCTTCTACCCACACATCCAGGTCGTTAAAAAAAAATCACGAAAATTAGAGGTCCCAGAACAGTTCATTGTGGGACAGGACTGGTCAAAATCCTCCAATCTGAATGTAACCCCTCCACAACGACACTCTGCCATCTGTAGGAAAGCCATTTCTGAATCCGCTTGGTCAAACCTCCCTGTATCCCATGCCTTTTGACTTTCTGAATAACTCTACCGTGTGGAACCTTGTCAAATGCCTTCGTAAAATCCATGTAGATCACATCCACTGCTCTACCCTGTCTGGTCACCTCATCTAAGAACTCTATCAGGCTTGTTAGACACGATCTGCCTTTCACAAAGCAATGTTGACTGTCCCTGATCAGACCATGATTCTCTAAATGCCCATAGATCCTATCTGTAAGAATCTTTTCCAACAGCTTTCCCACCACAGGTGTAAGGCTGACTGGTCTATAATTACCCGGACTATCCCTACTACCTTTATGGAACAAGGGGACAACATTCGCCTCCCTCCATTCCTCCGGTAACATCCCTGTCGACAAGGAGGACATAAAGATCCTACCCAGAGGCAGAGCAATCTCTTCCCTTGCCTCGTGGAGCAGCCTGGGGAATATTCCGTCAGGGCCCGGGGACTTATCTGTCCTAATGTATTTTAGCAACTCCAACACCTCCTCTCCCTTAATATCACCATGCTCCAGAACATCAACCTCACTCATATTGTCCTCACCGGAATCAAGTTCCGTCTCATTGGTGAATACCGAAGAGAAGTATTCATTGAGGACCTCGTTAACTTCCACAGCCTCCAGGTACATACTTCCACCTTTATCTTTAATTGGTCCAACCTTTACTCCTGCCATCCTTTTCTTCTTCACATAATTGAAGAATGCCTTGGGGTTTTCCTTTACCTTACTCACCAAGGCCTTCTCATGCCCCCTCCTTGCTCTTCTCAGCCCCTTCTTAACCTCCTTTCTAGTTTCCCTATATTCCTCAGTAGACACATCTGATCTTTGCTCCCTAAACCTCATTTATGCTGTCTTCTTCCACCAGACTAGATTTTCCACTTCACTTGTCACCCATCGTTCCTTCACCCTACCATCCTTTATCTTCCTCATCGGGACAAATGCATCCCTAACATCCTGCAAGAGATCTCTAAACATCGACCACATGTCAGTAGTGCATTTCAACGCAAAAACATCATCCCAATTCACACCCACAAGTTCTAGCCTTATAGCCTCATAATTTGCCCTTCCCTAATTAAAAATTTTCCTGTCCTCTCTGATTCTACCCTTTTTCATGATATTGCTAAAGGCCAGTGAGTGGTGGTCGCTGTCCCCCAGATACTCACCCACTGAGAGATCTGTGACCTGACCCGTTTCGTTACCTAGTACTAGATCCAGTATGGCATTCCTCCTAGTCGGCCTGTCCACATACTGTGACAGGAATCCGTCCTAGACGCACTTAACAAACTCTGCCCCATCTAAACCCTTGGAACTAATCAGGTGCTAATCGAAATTAGGGAAGTTAAAGTCACCTATGATAACAACCCTGTTATTTAGTGGTCCAACAACCAACGCATTAGATTTAAGTTCAGTAATCCTGCCACATCCAACCGTGAATGGTGGTGGACGCTAAGACAATTTATTGGAAGAGAAGGCACCACAACTATCCCCATCGTCAATGGTAGAAGAGCCCAGCACACCTGTGCAAAAGATGAGGCTAAGTCATTTGCAATAATCTTCTGTCAAAACTGCGAAGTAGATGATCCACCTCTGTCTGCTCCAGAATTCCCAGCATCCCAAATGTTAGCATGCTGCCAATCCGATTCACCTCACATGATATCAAGAAATAGCTGAAAGCACTGGATACTTCGAAGGCTATAGGCCTCCACAAAATCCCAGCAGTAGTTCTGAAGACTTGTGCATCAGAACCTGCCGCTCCACCCGTCAAGCTGTTCCAATACCTGGAGGAACGGTGGACTGCACTTAGTGTGGCCTCTACACTTTGACCTGCTTGGCATGGCTGAGCCTTCCAAGAGGCAAATCACAAGGCCTACGGGGTCATTATGGCACGCAACACCTCCAAACTCCTTGACAAGATTTTAGTTCTCAAGGCGGGGTATGCTAAAGGACGCGTACAATATATATCCCGTGATAGATTGTGTAGTTCGGTATAAATTTGGGCAAGTAATGCTGCTGATGTTTGATTGGAAACGAACACGAGCACGGTTTGCGGCGGAGCAGCGGTGACTGAAATTTCTAAAAGCAATTCGGAAGACACAGGATATATGCATCCCAAAGAGGAAGGAGATTCTGAATGAAAGATGACGCAACTGTGGGTAACACAAGAAGTCAAAGCCAACATAAAACCGAAGTGTGGTATATAATAGAGTAGCTATTAGTGGGAAGTTAGAGGATTAGGAAGCTTTCAAATACCGACAGAAGGCATCTAAAAAGTCACTAGGAAGATAAAAATAGAATACGAAAGTAAGCTAGCCAATAAGATGAAAGAGTATAGCTAGCGGTTCTTCAAATACATTACATGTACCAGAGAGGCAAGAGTGAATATCAGACCTCAGAAAAACAATGCCTGCTGGAGAGCTATCAATGAAGAGTACGAAATAACGGACGAGATCAATAAGCATTTTGCGTTAGTCTTCACTGTGGAAGATATTAGAAGTATGATGAAAGTTCTAGGTGTCAGGGGGCATGAGGTGTGTGAAGCTACCGTATATGGAGAGAAGGTTCTTTTGAAACTGAAAAGATATGAATTTGGATAGGTCACCTGGACGAGATGGTGTACGCCCTAGAGTTCTGAAATAAGTTGCTCAAGAGATTGTTGAGGCATTAGCAATGATATTTAAAGAATCGTCAGATACTGAAATGACTCCAGGGGACTGCAAAATTGCAAATGTCATTCCACACTTTAAGAAAGGAGGGAGGGAGAAGAAATAAAACTATAGGCCAGTTAGTCTCCCCTCAGTGGTTGGGTAGATGCTGGAGACAATTACTAAGGATACCTATAGAAATAATAGAAAGTATAGAAAAACTGCAGCACAGAAGCAGGCCTTTTGGCCCTTCTTGGCTGTGCCGAACCATTTTCTGCCTAGTCCCACTGACCTGCACACGGACCATATCCCTCCATACACCTCCCATCCAATTTATCTGTCCAATTTAATCTTAAATGTTAAAAAAAGAACTCGCATTTACCACCTCGTCTGGCAGCTCATTCCATACTCCCACCACTCTCTGTGTGAAGAAGCGCCCCCCTCCCAATGTTCCCTTTAAATTCTTCCCCACTCACCCTTAACCCATGTCCCCTGTTTTTTTTTTCTCCCCTTGCCTCAGTGGAAAAGGCCTGCTTGCATTCACTCTATCTATACCCATCATAATTTTATATACCTCTATCAAATCTCCCCTCATTCTTCTACGCTCCAGGGAATAAAGTCCTAACCTATTCAACCTTTCTCTGTAACTGAGTTTCTCAAGTTCCGGCAACATCCTTGTAAACCTTCTCTGCACTCTTTCAAACTTATTTATATCCTTCCTGTAATTTGGTGACCAAAACTGAACAAAATACTCCAGATTCGGCCTCACCAATGCTTTATACAACCTCATCATAACACTCCAGCTCTTATACTCAATACATTGATTAATAAAGGCCAATGTACCAAAAGATCTCTTTACGTCCCTGCCTACCTGTAACGCCACTTTTAGGGAATTTTGTATCTGTGTTCCCAGATCCTTCTGTTCTACTGCACTTCTCAGTGCCTTACCATTAACCCTGTATGTTCTACCTTAGTTTGTCCTTCCAACGTGCAATGCCTCACACTTGTCTGTATTAAACTCCACCTGGAAGCACATGATAAAATAAGCCATAGTCAACATGCTTTCCTCAAGGGAAAATCTTGCCTAACAAATCTGTTGGAATTCTTTGAAGCAATAACAAGCAGGATAGACTATCGGTTGATGTTGTACACTTGGAATTTCACATGGCCTTTGACCGGGTGCGTCACGTAAGACCGCTTAAGCTAAGGACCCAACGTATCATAGGACATACTCTGGCATGGATAAGGCAATGGCTGATCAGCAGGATGCAACGGGTGGAAATAAATTGAGTGTTTTCTGGCTAGTTGCCAGTGACTAGTGGTGTTCCACAGGGATCTGTGTTAGAACCGGTTCTTTTTACGTCATTTTGCAATGATCTGGATGATAGAATAGATGGCTTTGTTCAAAGGATTGCAGAGGATATGATGATAGGTGGAGGAGCAGATAGTTTTGAGGAAGTAGAGAGGTTACAGAAAGACTTAGACAAATTAGGAGAATGAGCTACGACATAGCAGATGGAATATAATGTTGAGTTTGATCATGCACTTTGATGAAAGATATGTAATGATTGACTGTTTTCTAAATGGAAAGAAAATACAAAACAAGTGTACAAATGAACCAGGGAATCTTTGTGCAGGATTCACTACAGATTAATTGTAGTCTGTGGTCAGCTAGGCACATTAGACTGGAATATAAAAGCAAGGATTTAATGTTGAAAAGTTATAACGCACTATTGAGCCCCGACTTGGAGTATTGTGAGCAGGTTTGGGCCCTTTATCATAGAAAGGAAGTGCTGAAACTGTAGAGAGCTCAAAGGAGATACACGGAAAATGTTTCCAGGTTCGAATGTTTTGCGTATGAAGAGCGTTAAATGGCTCTGGGCCTGCATTCAGTGGAATTCTGAAGAATGATGAGAGACCTCATTGAAACCTCCCTCATAGTGAAACGCTTTGATAGAGTGGATCGGAAGAAGATTTTTCTTCCAGTAGGTGCGTCTAAGACCAGAGGGCACGCACTCAGAATAGAAGGGCGTCCTTATAGAACGGAGATGTGGAGGAATTTCTTTATCCAGACTGGTGAATCTATGGAATTCTTTGCCACAGGCAGCTGTGGAAGCCAAGTCTTTATGCACATTTAAGTTAGACGGTGTTTCATTGCTTTATCTGATTTTGTTCTACAGTAATATATTTCAAAAATTGAGGAACCTTAATATATATACTCGCTTGAATCTGTATGATTTCAAAGAGATTCTCCGGCCTAATTGCCGTTTGGTATGCTTCTTTCTATTCTAGCGTTAATAATTTCCGCAGTTCTACTCACACTAAACGTTTTGCCCCATATTCAATATTGTACTTTCTTCTTCATTTACCAAAAAAAAAAAAAATCCCTCTTTCACCGATTTTCACAGTGTTCCCGGAGGAACGAATATCATAGGCCTGTCATTATACACCTAAAGGGTTGTTTCTTAAAACAATAATTCAAAAAAAGAACATAGTAGGAGCACTCATCAGGTCGGTCAATATCTGTTGAAAGAGAAATTGTGTTCAAATATTGGATATAAGAAGCCTTCCACACCCAGATACTGCCCGTTCTGCTGAATGTTTCAAGATATTTTCTCTTTTATTTTTAAAATGCAGACTTTTTTATGTTTTGATGATTCCATTATGTACTTATCTGTTATTATTAAACACATCATATTTATCATCCAATCAATTTGGTCCCGACACAATTTCAATTTTTTTTCCTTGCCTCTAAAAATGGACACCGAAAATGGACGAGATCATAGTGACTCAAAGTCACTGAAAGAAATTCGGACAGACTGAAAGAAATCCGGGCTGCGGAAATGAAGTAAAATTAATACTCACGAGTCGAACGCAATTTAATACGTGAAGCAATAACTTTTGCAAAAATGGATGCTGAGTCACGATGGAGGAAAAGGGGCCAAGTGGTAAAGGAGGAATATAAGTATATGATCTTGGGTTTGCACATGCAGATATTGTTGACAGTAGTGAGGCACGTGCAGACTCCATAATATAACCGGACTCTTGTAATTCATACAGAGGTACAGTGTGCTGGTGATGAATCGGGAAAGCTTATCAGGACCCTTCCAGAGATGTGGGATTTCGGCTAAAAAAAAAAAAAAAATTACACCGAAGAAGATGAAGCACATATTTGAAAGACACGGGGGATAGAACATACGCACGTGAAATTAAGGGATTTCTCTGGGCATATCGAAAATCTGGAGGACTGCTAATGTTGCGTTTTTATTTCAAAAAGGCAAGTCAGGACAATAAGCTGGAAATGGTGATGCTAATAAATGTGGGGAATGGGAGGGGAGCTATAGTGATAATAAGAGCGAGATAAAGGGGAGATTTTTGTTTTCGCCAAGGTTGTAGGAGGCTAAGCGTTGACCTTATTGCTGGAGGGTTAATATGGTGATGATCACAGTCTTTTTCCTTCCTGGGCAGGGGTATCTAAGACGAGAAGACGCAGATGTAAATTGTGAGGTGACAGATTTTAGAGGAGTTTGGATTGCATTATGAGGTACATGAAACGAGTTGCAGGGGGAAGGTATATACCCAGTTTTATTACAATGGTTAAAACAAAAACATATATAAAGGTTTGTATAGAAAGGACACCGAAGCATGGGGTTTCTCAAAAATGCGACTAACATGGGTAAGTACTTAGACCGGAAAGACCCGTTGCATGGATGTTCCTGTTAAATATCCTGCTGAAGGTTGCTGGCCCGTAACGTCGGCTGACTCTTCTCTGTCCTGCTGAGTTCTTTAAGCATTTTGTTTGTATTGCTTGGACTTCCAGCATCTGCAAATTTTATCTTGTTTTTAATGTTCCTTTGGTTCATTTGGATGTTTCTGGACGGGCGGTTGTTGCATGATTTTATTTGACACGACTGTTAAAAAAAAAACGTATGGCAGTGGTACTACGCCTACAGTCTTGCATGTAAGTTAAATTCCCTGTGTTTATGTTTGAAGTCATTTGCTTCTACTAACTGGAAAAAGTAAGCACTCCCTCCGGCGTAAAGTACCATTTGATACTTTCTTTATAAGTTAATGCAACTTTTTTTTTTAATTCAGTGACAGATCGCAATTAGAAAACAGCACAAAAGCCCGTTGGCGTCATTGTGTAATTGGAGCCGCTAGTCGTTTAGCAAATTTTTACCTTACTCATTCTTACTGTGTAGAAGTAGGACGATGATATTTGGCGGCGGCATTCGGTTGACAGTTCTGCCAAGTGAGTGAGTTTTCTCTAATTCAAATGTGTATCATTTACTGCTGACTGGTGCTTTGTTATTGTCGCCCGAAAGCTAAGGCAACAAATACCTAGAGGTCGGGAGAAAGTTGTTCAAACACAATCAGCGTATAAATGTGTTCCAGCTGATCAAAACTCTGGTCTTTAATCAAAAAAAATATGCCATCAGGAGGCTGATCCGTGTATTCTCGGACTGACACGGAATCCCCGATCTCATTCAATCTGAAAGCTTTCATTGCCCTCAAACATACCTTTAAATTAGAAATCGGAAATAGAGACTCAAGGCAGGCACACGACATAAAGCTGCGCACAGAACTGCACAACGCCCACTTCTGTGTTTTACGCACCTCGCCCCATCCCCATATCTCCAAAAACCAATATGGCTTTTCTTTCTCCTGTAAAGATGTATTAAAATGCAAAGCAACATTCTCAGGTAGTGGTCAATGTATTTCCTTGAATGGACTTACACTCGCTGACCTCATTGAAAACAAACCCATCATAGAAGCTTGCAGCAGCGGAGGCTGTGAGGGTAATTGCAACTCAGTGGGCCTGTTAATCCAATGGACGATTTTTGCCCGGTTATTGTTAATGTGTAAATATAAACTTACATTTGGCGGTGGGTCCCAGGTGACAGTTTTACCAAGTGTAGGTTTCCTCTTCAATTTCTGGAAGTCATACTTTCTCAGCATCCTCTCAGTGATAGCAGAGAACTAAGTAAACAAGATAAAACACAACATGCCTTGCTGACATATTAGCTTATCTAAGGTCACTGCGGTGACAAAGCATTGCAGAAAAGGGCAGAATTACGTTCCGGCGTCCCGTCGGAAAATGCCATGCAAACATTTTCCGAAGTACCTTCAGATTTTAACATATAGGAGTTCATCTATTCACCCAGTAATTTCTTTGTAAGATTTAATTAACAGGTGCAGCACTATAGAGTGTAGAGTTTACGCCGTGTGCAGTGGGAATAATGCATGGGAAAATAGACGATCAAGTAGGGTCAAAAATCTGAAAAGAACGGCAGAAAATAACAATCGGTCAACATCTGTGCAAAAAGAAACAGCTAGCGATTCGGGTGAAAGTCACTTCGTGGATAATACGTCCCTTCACCTCACCACAAGCGACCTTCGAACACCCGTTACATCTCTCTCTCTCTCTCTCTCTCTCTCTCGCTCGCTCGCTCTCTCCGCCCCCCGTCTGTTCTGTTTGTCTCTCTCTCTCTCTGTATCTCACTCATTTACTCTCTCATTCCGTCCCCCGCCCCCGCTTCCCTCCAGCCCTCAAGCATACAAAATCCAATAGGCAACAGCCCTGGCGCCTGTAATGTCCTGATGACCGGATATCAATTAACTCTCTCTGTCTATTTGGCTATGTGGGTAAATAAAATAAAATTGTTGGTGATGGTCCTGGTTGTTCATGGGAGCACTAACTCAATATGGCCCATGACGACCAGTCTCCCGGAATCGTACTTCACTAAGGAGGTCGTTCAGCCCGTCCTGATGATAACATCTCTGTGTGAAGTGATAGAGTTCTAACCCACATCCTTCCCCTCTCAAGTGAGCTTAAGAACTTGTTATTAATTCATTTAAGCTGAATTTTCTCTCTCATTCTGCTGCAGATAGCAAGAAAGACAGGCTTCCCAATTTAAAGGTAAACCTCTGGCAAATGATATGGGACAAACATTTCCCCCGTAATCTGCACCTGGGCTTCTGTTTAAGTTATCAAGCAGAAAAAAAAACTGTCATCATCTTGTATAGACCGTATTTTCGCTGGCTGATTACATTAATCACATGGATAACAAAGATTCATACAGCAAAAGCTGTTCAATTCAGGGCTTGATTTCGCTGGTGAAAAGATTTGGCAGCGGTAATTCTTGGAGTGAGAATATTCTACTTAAAATCTCACGAAATTCGAGACCTCTTTGCATTGACTCAACTTATGGTACAGTTGCTTCATTAAGACAGAACCCAGGGTTTAATACACAACTAAGTGCTGTATCCGCTCCCTGTGACCACATGTGTTTCCTCTGGGTCTCCGTTACTATCGCCTGGCCCAGCTTCCAAAAACCATAACGATTTTCAGGTTAATTTATCACTCTGAATTATTTTCTGTGTGCAAGTGACATAGAATATAAGGTGAGTTGACGGAAGGTCACAGTGGGTTCTGCGGAGATCCAACGCAGGGAAATTAAAATGGAATAACCGCATAAGGATTATAAACATCTGATTGATGTCAGCGAGGTGTCAATAGGCCGAAGGACTTTCGTCAGTGCCCTATTTCCATCATTATGTAGCTGCAGTAAAATCAAGAATAAATCCGACATTATTTTCTTTTCTTCATCGCACCAGAGGGCATAGTTTTAAAGTGCTTTGAAGTAGGTACAAAGGAGATGTCACGGGTAAGTTTTTTTTTTACGCAGAGAGTGGTGAGTGCATGAAATGGACTGCCGGCGGCGATGGTGGCGGAGGGTAGGATAGGATCTTTGAATAGACTCCTGGATAGGTACATGGAGCTTAGAAAAATAGAGGGCAATGGGTAACCCGAGGTAATTTCCAAGGTAAGGCCATGTTCGGCACAGCTTTCTGGGCCGAAGGGCCTGTATTGTGCTGTAGGTTTTCTATGTATCTAAGTTTCTATGTTCTCTCTTATCGTATTTATGATCTTTAAAGTTGCTTCCACACGGAATGTTACTCTTTATTTGCGTTTTATAAGATACTTGGTTTTAACTATTTAGTATTTGATGGTTAAAAAATATGTCTCCCCTACCTCACCAACCACCTATCTAAACTGTTTTTCATTAGTTTCTGTTACCAGCTAACTGCTACTGAAATCTTTTTTTTATTATTTCCTTCAGTTTCTTTTACACTGTTGCCAAAGAATAAAGTTACAGTTATGTTATTTTTTTTGCGAAATATTCAATATGTCAGAAAACTTTCATAAACGCTTTTTGAAAAAATTACAGTTTCTGTAGTTTGTGTGGAGGAAGAAACAGCTTTAATATTTTACGTCGAAGAATTTTCATAAATTACTCTAAAGCCGCCAGAGCTAAAAGGTCCATTGCTCTTACCAGCAGAATAACGAAGTTACTTTATCCAGTGAATTGTTTTCTTTTGAGAAACTATTCGATGTATCTCCGTCAAAACAGTACTGTTAAGAAAGAGGACATTTTACGTCAATAAATACAAGTGAATATAGAGTATGACCTTGCTACCAGTTTGCAACCCTTTATAGGTTCTGGAATTGTAGTGCAGTAACTATAACCCTCTTTCCACAGGCCCACCTCTACCCGCCCCACTTCTTAAAGGGAAAGGGAGAAAGTACAAACATGCAATAACTGAACTTAAGTATCGAAAACCATAGTTGATAAATAAATGTTGTATCTGATAAAAACCACAATGATATTAAATCAAGTAATAGTGAATTGGCTATTTTGTAACTTGTACCAAAATACAATGGGAAAGTTTTATTTTGCCTTTCATCCATACAGGTAATTTTATCGCGTCAGGTCATTGAGATAGTGCAGGGGAAAGGCAAGTGCACGGTGAAGAGCAGACTGTTACATTTCCTCGGAAAATGCAGAACGGTCTAAAAATGAATTGCAAGGGAATGACGAGGTAGATTGTGAGATCAAGTTTCTATTTTATCGCACAAGATCAAACAATAAACGAGATTATTTATATTGACCTTTCTACTAATGATTCCCAAGGAAATAATAGTTATTTTTTTCATTTTTTTTCCGAAAGTGATGTTTTCAGACAGTGCGTGGAAACATAATTGACTATGAAGCATTGGCACTCTGGATTTCGAAAAGGAATCTAACTGCTATAGCAATGAACGGACAGTAAAGTGATTTCAAGGATATCATACGATTTGGAACAAAAAGGTGGGACAGAAAAAAAAAAACCTTAATGGGAAATTGTAGAATCAAGTGCTGCAGAACTGATGTGACATGGAATAATGTATTAAAAGGAGTTTGCTATCTCTCTGATCTTTACTCTCTTACCTACAATTAAATCTTTCTGACATTTCAGCGAATGCCATCTATTGGAGAAATGTCACCAAATCAACTTTCCAACTTATCCCTGGCAACTAACACACATCAAAGTTGCCGGTGAATGCAGCAGGCCAGGCAGCATCTCTAGGAAGAGGTACAATCGACGTTTCAGGCCGAGACCCTTCGTCAGGACTAACTGAAGGAAGAATTAGTAAGAGATTTAAATGTAGGAGGGGGAGGGGGAGATCCAACAGACAAGAGTAGAGCTAAATATGTTGTTTACTGTGAGACTACAATGACCATGAAGCCTTGCGCGGGCACCAGTGCGCATGCTTGCTTTGCGCATGCGTGTACGTGTCGATGTTTTTCTACAAATTGCTTTTGGCGACTCTGTTGGGGGAGGGGAGGGTGCTAATTACGACCGGAATATAGGGGATAAGTGGCTAATACACTCAATTTCATTTCTAAAGGGGTTTATCTAACAAATTTAACATTAAACACACAGCGCATATTTTCCTCGCATGAATATAGCGATAAGTCAATTATCACGGAAGGGCAGGGGAGCTTGAAGTAAGTATTGAACGAACATCCTGTAGAAGTGGCAGAGACAGGTTCGATATTGTTTACAGAAAAAATTGGATAGGTATATGACAGGAAAGGAATGGATGGTTGTGGGCTGTGTTCAGGTCGGTGGGACTAATTGAGCGTAGCTTTTGGCGCGGACTAGCAGGGCAGAGATGGCCTGTTCCCGTGCTGTAGTTGTTAGATGGTTATATGAGTAAGTCAATAGCATCATAACATTTTAAGTAACGTTTGGATGGTAAACATACAGCACATATTTTCCCCATATGAACATATAAAATCATTGCAACACACCAATATCGCTGAATCAGTGGGAGCACTGGGCTGAATGCTTGTTTCCCTGCAACAAGATGGTCCCATCGAGGGGTGATCGGAGGCAGCGATACTAGAACGGAGTTCCTTATGTCCAGTCTATTACGCAATTTGATTTCGTTGCATTCATTGCAGAGATATGTTGGAAATTGAAGCAACGTTTTCAGCGCTTTCATGGCTATCTCAGGATATTTAGCTTTGACTTTGATAACCAGAATGCCGGCAGAGATGTTATGTCAAACATACATTTCAGCCCGCCGTCATTTGCAAGCTCGAGGAGTTGATCTTCTTTCCGCGCTGACATGGTTCACGCGCGGGCAATGACCTCGCATACGTAATGGCTCAACAGTGGGCATGACCAGAAATGAGGAAAGGTGCAGCTGACTCCTATCGCCAAATCATATCGTTTTCTTGCGGCCCGGTAGCGTATGCTTTGCGGCCCGGTAACGGTCCGCGGCCAGGTGGTTGGGGACCGCTGAACTTTATAACAAGCTGCATTACTCTGCTGCCCAAGCAATTTTATGCGATCACAGGATCGGGTAAAGTTCATAGCACTGATGGAAGCAAATCGGTTCCGTTACTGTTTGCTGGCATTATATAAGAATGATACATCTTATCCCACTCTTTGATGTAGTCAGCATGGCGGGTGCCCCATTAAGGCTGGTCGGAAATGGTTTATGCAGAGGAGACCATATCTTAGAAAAGAAAATCCGTTTTTGAATAGTGACGAAAATGTGTGGTGTGAGTGGACTAGTGAGTGCTGTCTACATGTACAATTATAAAGCAGAAAAAATCCCTTGTTGTAACCTGACCCAGAATGTTAAGGCACATGGGATCCATAGAGATTTGACGGATTGGATGTAAAATTGCCTTGGCTGTGAAGGCAGTCTGTAGTGATATAGGAGAAGTATGGCTGGTGTTGATCTGTAAGGAGCGCCGCTGGGATTTCAACTGTTTCTGCTATTTATAAATCTTCGAAGGAAAATAGAAGGTGGCTGATTAGGTTTGCCGACAACAGACATATAGCGGACCTGTAAATAACGAATAAGTCTGTCAAATTGACATAGCAGGACATCGATTATTTGGGCCGAGAAATTGGAAATTAGATTTTAATCGGTACAAACGTGAGGCATTGCACTTTTGCCGACAAATGCAAGAGAGAAGTCTACGATAAATGGCAGAAACACTGTCACCGTTGAAGTGCAGAACGTCTGTTTTTGGCCATTATCTCTATTGTGCCC
This sequence comes from Mobula birostris, assembly GCF_030028105.1. Lineage (NCBI taxonomy): Eukaryota > Metazoa > Chordata > Chondrichthyes > Myliobatiformes > Myliobatidae > Mobula > Mobula birostris. The sequence continues at coordinate 23,971,498 of NC_092379.1, read as the reverse complement.
CAGGTGTGATAACGGATCCTTATTCCTGCCGTTATGGAGACTCGTAGGTGGAATTATGACAGCTTGCCCAGACATTGTTTGTACATTCCAAAAACCAATTTTGGTCTAGATCATGACAGTGTTCAGGACTTTCTACATCATGACAGTAGCTTTCTCTCAGTTTACACTCCTGCCAGTCAAGCAAATCCTGGGTGGAGACTCAGGAATGCTGTCGCACGCAGATATACATTTTTATTACTATTTGCAGAACAATTTTTAGAACAGTCAGAACAACAGATCCTAGAGGATCAGTAGGCCACTCTTAATGTGGACTCTACCATTTGAGCTGTTTCTCATCGGTAAAGCTGCCAAGAAACAAAGCGTAATGTTCTGAGGCCAGACAATATATATTTCAGATTCACTGAAGCAGGCTATCCTCCAACCCCTACGGCAAGAGTATGGTCCTTTTGGAGGAAAAACTAATGTTCACCTTTTTGATTACTGCCATGATGGGGTTCTTGTGTCAGGTGGACATAAACGTTTGGACCATCCTCCGCTCTCTGTCCCAACGTTGATCCCTCAACCAGCATCACAGAATGCCTAATCTCTTTATACGCCACTGATTTTGTCAGAGAGGTTGTTATATGGAATTTGGGACCCGTAGGGAAAACACTGGACCTACTTCAAAAAGTACTTCATTGTCTGCAGAAACTGCTCTGATTTGTCCAGAAGTCATGAACCCTGCTTAATGACTGAAAATGCCTGGGTAAGGGTGAGATTTGGTTTGATTAATGATTCTATCAGCACAGTTTATATTTGAGTGAGGATCCAAGATTTGGGACACGCAGTACTGCCATCACCAGACTGAGAAACAAAATAACCCACCCTGATGATCTGCACCTTGGATGTCCTCCCCCATGAGTTTCCTTTCAAAATCCACCGATTCAGCAGAACTTGCCTGCTACTCTCCCGGGGCGTTAGCTGTTACCAGCAACAACTACTTCTACTGTTATTTGTTGTCAGCACCTAAGCTCCCTGCATCAATAGTTGATAGCCTCTCATCGTCTGAAACAGGTCAAAAGAGTTATCTAATACTGGTGAGGGGAAACTTGCCAACTAATTTGCACTGAAATTCATGTTGTCGGATCACTGATAAAGATCATTCCTTATCAGAAAATATATACTCCATTTCCCCTATGGATCAGTGTTTAATGTTGACTTTCGTGCTGTGGGTGCAGATAGAGAACTGTATCGAAACTATTTTTTTTTTTGTTCATGACATTTACCTGCAGAGTCCACTGTCTCTCAAACCGTGTCACTAAGGAGGACATTTGCCCGTTGACTAGTGTGCTCAGTCCCTGTTAGTCAGAGCGATATCTGTCCACTAACTGATGTCTCTCAGTCTCTGACTCTCGGGGGATATCTGTCCAGTGACTAGACTGTTAGTCGCTGTATCTAAGGGGAACCAGTGCATTGACAAGAATCTCCGTTCCTGTCTCACAAGCGAATCGCTGTCCACTAACTGGTGTCTCACAGGGTAATGTTTGTCCACAGGCTGGTGTTTCTGAGACCCTGTATTTCAGGGCTAACCCCGTCCACTGACTGTTGTCTCTCATTCTTTCTCGCCGGGGTTCTCTCCCTTTCCTGGAAACATAGAAACACAGAAAACCTACAGCATAATACGGGCCCTTCGGCCAACAAAGCTGTGCCGTAAACGTCCTCACCCTAGAACTTCCTAGGCTTACACATAACCCCTTAGTTTTCTAAGTTTCATGTACCTGTCCAGGACTCTCTATTGTTTCCGCCACCAGAGACGCCGCCGGCAGCCCAATCCACGCACTCACCACTCTGCGTGAAAAACAAGTACCACTGACATCTCCTCTGTACCTACTTCCAAGTAACCTACTTTCAGTTGAAACAAACTGTTTATCGCCGAAAATGATGAGTGTAACAGATCTTCAATTCCGATCAGCTCATTTCCGCTGACCTGTCCCCTCTCCAGAAACGAACATCTTTTGAAATCTGTGCTGGAGGCGAGGACAGGAAACTGTGCTTCTGGTTTTCGTAGGTGGGAGCCTATTCAAGCAGCGGCTCCTTCTCTCACTCACAGACCACGTCTCTATTTGTAAAGCGCTCTCATCGGCTCGCGATAAATCCGATCTCAGCTGAAGCCCCCGATGTTCTGACGAAGGTCTCGGCCTGAAACTTCGACTGCACCTCTTCCTAGAGATGCTGCCTGGCCCGCTGCGTTCACCAGCAACTTTGATGTGTGTTGCTTGAATTTCCAGCATCTGCAGAATTCCTGTTGTTTGCCCCGATTTCAAAAATGTCCAAGTCAGATTCAGTGCTCAGCACGATAGGGGCCATTCCTTATCTCTGCTCCCTCCTGCTTTGTCTAGCAGGTGTCTGTCCCGCAATTTAAGCAGCTACCCATGGTCGGCTGGTTCTCAAAGGCTTTGTGAGTCTGCGCTCGGAGATAGTTTTATCAAATTCTGCTCTTTTTTTTTTAATTGACAGGCGTGCAGTCCGATATCCTGCTGACACAGCCCCTGTCAGCGGTGGCAAAACTTGTCCAGTCCCACAGATTGATCCGTGTAGTCAGTGGGTTCAGCCTCAGCGTCTATGACATGGTCTGTCAAAGTGAAACTCGTCTTCGGGAGAGGGCTGGAATGGGTGGCCGTTGTATGGGATAACGGTAACAAGAAGTACGCGCCTGGAGTCGAAGGCAGATTCGAGGTTTTCAAGGACTGTAGCACTGTTTATCTGCAAATGAACAACCTTCGACTGGAAGACACAGCCACCTATTACTGTGCCAAAGACATATTGAGAGAGATCGGGAGTGGACTGTGAGACCGAGCGACAGCGCCTTCCCTTAGGGCGCTGAGGGAAAGGACAGTAGTGATCACCACAGCCGTATCTCGGTCGTTCTGGGCTACATCCCCTAGTCCACGCAATGGAAGGAGGGTTTCCAGCGTGGATGTCCTGAAGAGATGCTGAATGGTGGGCCGAGGAGCTCGGCGGATCACTTCGAAAGTCAGCTGGAAGCCAAGTGCCGTGAGTGGGAATGGGCTCACTTTGTCAGGTATAGGTCCTTCGTCGACTCGTGACAGTAAATGGTCGGGCTATGAGAAACATTAATCATCAGAGACCATTTGGTGTTCTAGTGCGTTTTGAATGAGGAGTGCCCGTGCTGGGAGGCAGTGATACGGGCGGAGGTTATCGTGCGTCGGTGTATCACATCGGCTATATGCTGGTGTGCCTCAGTGTGAGAGGTGGCTGTCCTCCATATCTATTACAACAAAACATTTCTGATTACGCTCCCCGTTCGCTTCTACCGGTCTTGACCCTGGCATCGATGGATATAAATCAGATCACGTGTGCATAATCTAGGGATGGGTAGATGCTCCACTAGAAATGAGTATCAATGCAAAAGGAACTGCAGAGAAGGAACTGTCAGCTGAATCCCAGAGAAAGGTGCCGGTTGGTTACATCATCTCCATTTCAGGACTGGGTTAGCTGAAATTAAGACCCGCTGTGTGGGACGCCCAAACCCTGAGAGTGGGTTTAATAAATCTGTTGGGCGTCTCAGCGACCCTCTCGATTTCGGGGTAGATATGATGAAGTTGTACTATGACCTGCAGTTATGCACCGTGATATGCACCAGTGTGATGGGGAGCTGGCCAAAAACTGCTCCCGACAAATGGACGTGTGCACTGCAGTTTGCCTCCACGAATTCTGCAATGCTGCATCCAAGAGTTAATTCCCTGAAGGCTGACTCAGACTGTTAAGGCAACTGTTCTGGGCAAGTATAAGCCCAAATACCTTCAACTCTAATTGTACGAAATGGAGGAAACCGGTGTCGGCAGAGAGGAAAACTGTGAAAATGCCTCTTTTATTCACAGGCTAGGAAGAACCAGGCTAGGGATTTCAGATAAAAATCCAGGAAGCAGCTTCTTCCGGACTGGGATTATGTTAACTCTTTTCCAAGATTAGTGGATGTGGCAAACAACTGAAGTTACTGTATTGGGTGAATGGGGAGACGGTGCAGTGTGGATATCTTGCCTACTAGGACGGACCACGCTGACGATATCTTGAATTGATCTGAATTGAAATGAATTGACTTTACTACTTACATCCTTAATATACATGAGAAGTAAATGTTTATGTTTCGTCTGCGCTGAATGTGCAATGTGCAATTATAGTAATTTATAATCATTATTATATACAATAGGATAGTCAATATAACATACAAATACATTTGTGTCAGCATGAATTAAGCAGTTCTGTGACCTGTTGGAAGAAGTTGTCCCGTAGCTTGTTTGTACTATCTTTTATGCACTGTTTCCCTTTGTCCCCAGTCAATGGCTTGGTCTTCCTTACATTCATGTTACAGCCAACATCTTCTTGTACTTCCTTGTCAATGCTGGCCGATAGTCATCACTATTATATTGTCTCCCATATCCCCAAGGTACAGGTGGGTGTCAGCTCCATCATGTAATGATCAGCGTCAGGTCTGTACAAGGATGTATCTATGGTACAGGCGATATCTGAGGATTAATTGATGGATTTAAGATTTTAGTTTTATTCCCTGATGGCTGTTCAGATGGTGTATGGGGAGGATAAATTTTGGAGTTGGGAAGGTAGTAGGTAAGTTGTATAGAAATATTAAGTCAGGGAAATGAAGGCATAAGGCCGTCATAAATTCCAGGCATCCTTGCATTGGCGGATAGGGTTTGGGAATAGTGTAGGTGGCGTTGGGAGTGTGGTTTTCAAGTCATTATTGTGTAATAGTGTTCCATTTAAGGGACGTTTATCGATGAACGATTGTGACCTGAAACACATTGCCTATTAGACCGTGATGTCTAATAGTGAGTGTAGAGAGAGAACAGGCGGAGATCTAATTTTCGTAATGAGACGGAACAGAGCAGAGAGATCAATTGTTTTATTTGGGTTCATCAGCTAAAAGGTTGCTCAGGCACTATCGGATGAATGTCCTCACTCTCTGCTCCCTCATTGAAAACAATCAGTATTTATCCTGTGTATCTAGGTAATTCTTCCTCGTGGAGATTCCATTAAGCACCCCAGAGTGAACAGAGTAGTTACAAAGATACTTCTACATTATCCATCCCAGCCAGGGCAGGGACATTAGTGCGTAAACAAAGAGTGAAATTTCCCCTAACTTGTCCCATCATACACTTACGGGACATGAATTGAACTTTGCTGTTGAAAAGAACTGTTCGCTCTCAGTTCACAGACAAAGCCGCCTCTATAATTCCAAGCCGTCCTACATCCTGAATGGGTTCCTTTAACAGTTGAGATCCACGTAAACCGGTGTAACACTCAGGTTCGACCAGTGGCGTTAGTCTAGGGGTCGACAGCCTCCGGCCTGGACAACTTGAGAAATCTTGTTTGTGTGGATGCTGCGTGATGTGTTCACCTATTACAAATTAGTACATCGAAATAACAAACATTACACAGTTCGCAATTAAACGATTGAGCTTTATACCTCTTACTTCGACTCTAGGGTGAGTAAACAAAATAAAAAGAAAAGGGGTCCATTTTAATAAAGCAGTCTAATGTGCACGATGGAGCTCACTGTTTTCCCGTCTGTTCGTTCTCCATCGATTTCACCGGGGTGTCGTCGACTCCCAACCACACTCCAGGTCCGCTCCGTCTTGCAGTCTACGACTTCACCTTTCTGGCATCTTCTCCCGAACAAAAGCACCCGAATCCCTCGCTCTCGGGCACACAAGAACGAACACCAATCCCCTCATCGGACACCGCACATTACAAAGCCCCGTTGATCTCTAGTCATAAACCAAACACACTGTTGCTGCAAAAAAAACATTACATCAGTAATGAAACCTTTCCTATAGCGTGAAACCATTTATACCAGTGCTTCGGTAAGAGTAGTTGTGTGGTACAGTCTTGACATTTACAGAATAACTTACATTGTGTTAGAGCTTTTCAAGGGCAATGACGGAACTGCAAAATACAGCCCTGTTCCAGAGCAGAGAATGTGGAACTATTCAGCACACAACAGAATCAAAAAAACTTTAAGGTGATAGTAAAACAACAGCCTATTCTTGTGATGTTTCCGAAAGAAGAAGATTCTCCAGGACACGATCTATACAGTGATCCAATGGGGAAGCAGAAGGTTCGATTTCGGACGGTGGAGAATAGGGCAGCAAATGAAATCAGATTAGTAGCGCAGGGGATGGAAGAGCAGTCCACGAATACCACCACAACAAGTCTGTCAAATTTATAATCAGATCAAAATGATCCGCTCAGATTTGGATCAGCGGTCAGATTTCCAACATCTTAGCAATTTGTATTTTTTAAGTCTCGCCAATAGTAAGGATTTCGTTTCAGAATTTTGATATCATCGAGGAAAGAGATCTCTCATCTTTACCCTACGAGCTTCTTTATGACTCCTGGCTTATCAATTTGTTTGCATCAAAAGGCTCTCTGGCGAGCCAGAATAATTCATTTCTTACTTCTTCAGTGAAGACCAGAGTCCAGATGATGAATAACTAAAATTGCCCACCTGTTGATCAAGTTACCCGCTCTATCAAATTAATAAAATATAGACAACAATCAGACCGAAACTCAGACGATCTGTTGATTCACCCTCGATTATTTTGTACAAATACCCAAACGTTATTTCGTTGCACATTTCTTCTGTGCTGACACATGCAGATCCAACTCCCCCCTTCAGCCCAGCTCTCTGCTATCAGTTTGATCGGTGTTTTTGTAAAGTACAGAAGGAACACAGATACAGACAAAACGTACTCACCACCTGTTGGTCCTGGGATGTATGAGATCTTCGGCTACTAATCTACCCGGCAGGCGTTATTCTGCCTCCTGCAATGCCAACACTGCCCAACTCAGGGAACATATGTGGTTGGATAAACAGAGTTACTATTTCACATCAATGACCTTTCACCAAATTCTGTCCGACTGATTCGTGGCAACTACGCTGTTCTTTTTTTTTTTATTTTACTAAATTTATTCCGATTAAACCAATTTGCTTTTCATTGAGTTCTGCAACCCCAAAATATCCCAGGGCCTTCCCAAAATCAGCAATTGCTTCCGCATTGTGTCACTTCATATGGGATTCACTTTCGTCTATGTTTTCGCTTGTCAGGGCTGTTGGCCTGGAGCAACACCCCCGCCCGTGGACCTAGAGGAACCGTGTATCGCTCTTGGCGCAGCCTCTACAATTTGATCTGTATGGTATGAGTGAACAAACCACGCGCCACAGCACAAGGCCCCTGGGGGTCATTGAGGCACGCAAGCCTCCAAGCCTCTAGGAGGAGTGTGTTAAATGAAGCCTGCTACATAAATCCCGTTTTTGCTCGTGTCATCGAGTATAAATATTTGCAAGTAATATTGCAGCTATATAGAATTTTGGCTCGACTACATTTTGAGTATTGCAAACAGATCTCATCGGAACATTTTCGGAAAGATGCGAGGTTTTGGATGTGACACAGAAGTGGGTCAAATGTATGTTTTCTGTAACGACATGTGTGATATATGAGGGGATTATAGATAACATAGGATTGCATTATCTTGAGGACGAAAGACTGTCAGCCGAGCTGGTGAAATACATAATATTTTTAATGCCAATGTGGAAGCATGAAATCGTCGACAACATTGATTTAAAATGAAAGAGAGGATACGAAAGAGGATAAACCAGAAATTTATTAAAAATGCGAAGGCTGAAAGCACCTGGAACTTCAGCAGGAGTTTCGGAATCGGATTGCATAGCCAAGTGATTCTTCAGTGTGTTACTTCATATGAGGAACACTTCATCCTTTTTTCACTTGTCATGGCTGTTGTCCCTGAGCTGAAACCCAGCCCATGGACCTAGGGGACCGGTCTATCGCATAGCGTAGGCTCTACAGTCTGATCTGTTCGGCATAAGTGATCCTACGAAGCGCCAGAGCACAGGGTCTTCAGGGTCATTGAGACACGCAAGCCTCCAAACCCTACAAGGCTTTGCGCCTCTGGAAGGGGTGTGCTAAATGAGGCAACAATATATATCCCGTTATCGTTCGTGTCAATGAGTATAAATGTTAGCAAATAAAATTGTCGCTATGTAAAGTTTTTGCTCGGCCGCATTTTTAGAAATGCGAGCAGTCCTCGTCGTCACATTTTAGGAAGGATGTGATGTTTTAGGTATGGCGTATAAGTGAGTCAATTGTATGTTATCTGGATTGGCTTGTGTGGTATATATGTAAGTTTAGACTAACTAGGATTGCATTATATTGAACATTAAAGCCCGTAGAGGACCTGGTGAAGTACGTAATATCAGAGCATGACATGGAGGATAATCAGTGTCCCTATGCCAAGGTGGAACAGTGAAATCGCCGAATACATTTATTTAATATAATAGAGAGGATACCAAGGATGATACACGAGAAATTAAAAAAAAAATATGCGAAGACTGGAAGTACCTGCAACTTCAGCGGATACGATTGCAACATCTAAGATACAATTTAAGAGACAATACATTATGCAGAGAATAGGTGGATATGCTGCTAAAAAGAACATCATGATTGGATAACATCGCTAAGATATTATTTGCTTTCTGGCCCTCTCAGCGTAAACTTATGCCCTCTGTTTGTAACCTAGTGTGCCCTGGGAAACGGACTCTGGCAGCATCTGTACTGCTCACAATTTTATAAACTTCTTCAAAGTTAGACTTAGTTTTCCAGCGAATAAAAATCCAGCTTATTCAAACTCTCCATGTAATTAAAGCCAACTATCTCGGGCAACAGATGAAATCTATTCTCCATTCCGAGAAACTGCAGAAAAACTCAGCCATGCAGAATAATATCTTGGCTTCACATATGACTATACAGTCATGGTCAATGGCCCAAATTCTAACATCTAAATCACCCTCAGTAAACATGAACATATTCAATTATCAGCTGCCGATGTCATCCTTCGGTGACCCTACGCGTGCTTGCCAACATTGGTCTTATTATGACAACTGGATAATCGAATATACACCATGAATTTTTTGTTTATTACATTTTCGTGCGCAGTCCAGTGCCTCTCGAACGGTGTCCCAAAGGAGGAAATCTGCCCATTGACTAGTGTGCTCAGTCCCTGTCATTCAGAGCGATATCTGTCCACTAACTGGTGTATCTCAGTCTTTGTCTCTCAGAGGTTATCTGTCCACTGACTAGACTGTTAGTCGCTGTATCTGGGGCGTGGGGGTGGGGCACCAGACCATTGGCTAGAATCTCACACTTTCTGTCTTTCAGGGGACTCTGTGTCCACTGACTGGTGTCTTACACTTCCTGTCTCACAAGGTGATGTTTGACCAGAGGCTGGTGTCTCTCAGCCCTGTGTCTCAGGGGGAAACCTGCCCACTGACATGTGTTTCTCATTCGTTCTCGCCGAGGTCCTCAGCCTTTCAGTTTACACAAACTGTTTATCGCCGAAAATGCTGAGTGTGCCAGATCATTAATCCGAATCTGGTCACTGCCGCTGACCTGCCTCCTGTGCAGAGACAAGTATATTTTGGACAATTGAAATTTCTGCTGGAGGCGGGGACAGGAATCTATGTCTCTGGTTTCATTGTGTGGGAGACTTTACAACCGCAGCTCCTCCTCTCACTGGCAGTCTACGTCTCTATTTGAACAGCGCTCTCGGCAGCTCGCGATAAAACCGGTCTCAGCTAAAGCCGCTGATCTCAAAAATGTCGAAATCGGATTCAGTGCTAAGCAAGATAAGGGGCAATACTTACTTCTGTCTCCTTCTGCTCTGCCTTCCAGGTGTCTGTCCCACAATTTATTATCTACAAAGGCAGACTGTTTCTCGCAGGTTTTGTGAATCTCTGCTCGTGGAACATTTGTATCAATTTCTGCTCTTCTCTTGTTGACAGGCGTGCAGTCCGATATGCTGCTGCAACAGCCTGTGTCAGCGATGGTGAAGCCCGGGCAGTCCCACAGATTGACCTGTGCAGTCAGTGGGTTCAGCCTCAGCAGCTCTAACATGCACTGGGTGAAACAGGTATCAGGGAAAGGGCTGGAATGGGTGGCCGTTGCATATTATGACGGTAACAAAGACTACGCGCCTGGAGTCGAAGGCCGATTCGAGGTTTCCAAGGACAGCAGCACCGTTTATCTGCAAATAAACAACCTGATACTGGACGACACGGCGACCTATTACTGTGCGAGAGACACAGTGAGAGAGATCTGGAGTAGACCCCGACAAAAACCCAATGAAATCACCGACCGGTGGGGCGCAGAAGGAAAGGTCAGTAGTGATCGCTGCAGCTGTATCCCACCCGTTAAGGGCCACATCCGCTCGTCCGCGCAATGGAAAGCGCGTTCTCAGCGGTGATTCCAGCGAAGAGATGCTGAATGGATAGGCCGAGGGTCTCAGCGGAGCACCTCAGATGGCAGCTCGGAGCCAAGCGCCGTGAGTGGGAATGAGTTCACAAATCCACCTTGTCAGATGTCGGTGCTTCGTCTACATGTTACAATGAATGCTAACGGTATATAGAACGTTAATGACAAGAGATACATTGCTTCTCTGGCGCGATTGGACTGACGAGTGAACTGCTGGGAGATAGTGAAAGGGTCGGCGGTTACCGTACAAGGGTGTATCATATCGGCTATTTCAAATTGTGCCTCAGTGTGAGAGGTGGCGGCTCTCAATATCTACTGCAACAAAACACTTTTCACGAGGTTCTTCGTTGGATTCTGCCGGTCTTTACCCTGATCATACATGTATATCGGAGACGGAGTGCATAATCAAGAAATGGGTACGTTCAATTAGAAATGAGTCTCAATGCAAACGGAACTAAAAAGGAGGAGCTGTCAGTTGAAGTCCAGAGTAAGGTCCCGGTGGTTTTCTCATATCCACTTCAGGACCTGGATGGTCAAGATTGAGACCTGCTGTGTGGGACGCCCGTACCCAGATGGAGTGTTTAATAGATCCATTGGATTTGGGCTGGATATGACGAAGTCAGATTGTGACCTGCAGTGAATCACCGTGATATCCACCGTGATGGGGAGCTGAACAGAAACTGATCCCGACAAATGAGCGTCTGCATCGTCGTCTGTCTCCACGAATTCCGCATTGCTGCCTCCCAGAGTCAAATCCCCGAAGGCTAACTGAGACTGCAATGACAAATGCTTATTTCTGGGCAAGAAAACGCCCAACTGGCTTCGCCTTTGATTCTCGTGCCTGCACACAGGGAAACTGTGAAAATGCCTCTTTCATTCAGAGGCCAGGAGGATCCAAGGTTAAATTTCGGATAGAAATGCAGGAAGTGGTTGCTGCCGGTCTGCCATCATGTGACACTTCTCTGAGATCAGTGGATGAGACGGGCAAGTGAAGTTACTGTACTGGGTGAATGGGCAGACGGAGAAGTGTGAATATCTCGCCTATTAGGGAGGACCTCGGTGACAGTAACATGAATTGAGCTGGATTAAATTGAACTGACATTATTACTTACATCCTTCATATACATGATTAGTAAAAACATTTACGTTACGTCTCCATTCAAATGTGCAATGTTGAATTACAGTCATTTATAGTAAACGTTATGTACAACATGATAGTCAATAGAACATAGAAATACAGTTGCGTCAGCATGAATTAAGCGGTCTGATGGCTTGGTGAAAGAAGCTGTCACGGAGCTTGTTGGTCTTGGCTTTATGATCCTTCTGCTTTCGTCCCCTGTCAATGGCTTGTCCTTCCTTACATCATGTTACCGTCATCACCTTGCTAGACCTTCTTCTACATGCTGCTCCATGCTCAGTTCTATTATACTGCTTCCCATAACACCAGGTAAGAGGTGGGTGTCAGACCAATCATGTAATGTACAGCGAGAGGTCTGTCCCAGGATGCAGCTAAGGTATAGGTAACATCTCAGGATTAATTGATGGCTTTAAGTTTTTAGATTTATCCCCTGATGGGAGAGGAGATTGTGTAAGGAGGCAGATCTTTGGAGTTGGGATGGCTGTTGGTAAGTGGTGTAGAACTACTATGGCAAGGAATTGAAGGCAAAATGCCTGCAAAAATTGCAGGCATCCTTGCATTGGCGAATGGGGATTAGACGTACTATAGAAGGTGTGGGGAGGGACCAATTAGGTGAACGTTTTTGATGAACGTTAATGATCTGAAACACTGACTGAATGATCGTTATCTCCAACAGTGAGTGTAGAGGTTTAACAGAAGGAGCTTTGCCATTCGTAGGGATGCAGGGAAGAGCAGAAAGTCAATTGGTTTATTGGGTTAGCTCAACCAATAAAACCCGACAATAAGCCCAGACATTATCTCATCAATTACGCCACTCTCTGCTCTGTCGTGCAATGGAATCAGCATTTAGCTTGTTAATCTGGAGAATTCTTCCTCAAAGAGATTCCAACAAGCATCCCAGAGTACACAGAGCATGAGTTAAGTGCAGATTACAGCTACCATGTCCTCTCCTGGCAGCGACGGATTACACAGAAAGATCCATCTGAACGGTCTGATCCCTCCCAGGGCAGGTGAATTAGAGTGTAAGCTTCAGGATCAGGAGTACCGTCGCACACAGATTTTGAATTTTATTGTTATTTCCAGAGCAATTGTTTGAACAGTCAGGGTTCGTAGCCCTGTGCAGAACAAGAGATCCTTGAGGATCAGAGGGCAAACTTCCCCTAAAGTGTCCCACATACGCTCACGGGACATAATTTGAAATTTACTGTTAAAAGGAACTGTTTACTCTCAGTTCACTGACGGAGCAACTGCTCCAATTTCTTGCCGTCTTCGATCGTGACTGGGTTTGTTGAACAAATATTTTCCACATAAACCAGTTTTACTGGTGATTCGGTCAAAGAGGCTGTGAGGTACAGTCCTGACACTTACAGAGCACCTTTCATTGTGTCCCGAGCAGTTCACGGGCAATGTCGTAGTTGCAAAGTACGGCCCTGTTACAGTGAAGGAAATATGGATCCATTCTGCACACCACAGAATCCATAAACCTTAAGGTCATAACGATCAGACAGCGTATTCTTATGATGTTTTCAAAGGGAAAATATTCTCCAGGGCACCATATATAGAGTGATTCAATGGGCAGGCAGAAGGTTAGATTCAAAACGATGAAGAATAGGGCAGCACATGAAATCGGGTGAGTAGCGCAAGGGAATGGAATAACAGTTCACGGATACAAACAGGACAAACCTTTCAAATTAAAACTCAGGCCATAATAATCTGCAACAGATTTGGATCTGCAGTCAGATGTCCAATAAGTATTTATTTTCAAATATCGCCATTAGTAATAATTTCCTTTCAGAATTAGTGATATCCTTCAGGAAAGAGGTCTCTCATCCTTATCCTCCGAACCTCTTTATGACTCCTGATCCATCAATGTGATTGCCTCCAAACGCTCTCTAAATGCCGACCCAGATGTGTAATTAATTCTGACGTTCCTGGCACCGCCCACAGCTCAAAAGCTGAATAACTAAAATTGCCCATCTATTAAGTTCTATCAAATTAATACAAACTGGAAACATAAGGATGGAGATAAAGGGAAAGTGAGAATAAGAAAAGTTGAGAATGACAGCAGAATCAACAGAGCAGAAAGCTCAAGAACGGATCGTACAATATGGCCAAGTGAAATAGGAATTGATATGGGAGGTGAGGGGAGTAATGAATTAAAAGTATTGTATACGAATGCACGGAGTACAAGAAATAAAGTGGATGAGCTTGAGGCACAGTTGGAAATTGGTAAGTATGATGTTGTGGGAATAACAGAGACATGGCTTCAAGTGGACAGGGCCTGCGAAGTGAATATTCAAGGTTATACGTCCTATCGAAAGGACAGACTGATGGGCAGAGCGGGTGGGGTGGCTCCGTTGGTGAGGAATGATATTCAGTCCCTTGCGAGGGGGGACATAGAATCAGGAGACGTAGAGTCAGTATGGAGAGAAATGAGAAATTCTAAGGGTAGAAAGTTCCTAATGTGAGTTATCTACAGGCCACCAAACAGTAGTCTGGATGTAGTGTGTAAGTTGAATCAAGAGTTAAAATTGGCATGTCGCAAGGATAATGCTACAGTTGTTATGGGGGACTTCAACATGCAGGTAGGCTGGAGGAATCAGGTTGGTACTGGACCCCAAGAAAGGGAGTTTGTGGAGTCCCTCCGAGAAACATTCTTAGAACAGCTTGTACTGGAGCCTACCAGAGAGAACGCAATTCTAGATTTACTGTTGTGCAAAGAACCGGATTTGATCAGGGACCTCGAGGTAAAGGAACCATTAGGAGGTAGTGACCATAAAATGGTAAGTTTTAATCAACAATTTGAGAGGGAGAAGAGAAACTCGAAATTGTCAGTATTACAGTTGAACAAAGGGAACTATGGTGCTATGAGGGAGGAGCTGGCCAACGTTCAATGGAACAATACCCTAGCAGGGATGACAGTGGAACAGCAATGGCATGTGTGTCTGGGAATAATGCGGATGGTGTAGGATCACTTCATTCCAAAGAGGATGAAAGATCCTAAGGGGAGTAAGGGTAGGCCGTGGCTGACAAGGGAAGTAATGGACAGTATACAAATAAAAGGGAAGAACTATAACATAACAATGACGAGTGGGAAGCCAGAGGATTGGGAAACTTTTAAAGAGCAATAGAAGATAACTAAAAAGGCAATACACAGAGAAAAAATGAGGTACGAAAGTAAACTAGCCACGAATATAAAGGAGGATAGTAAAAGCTTCTTTAGGTATGTGAAAAGGAAAAAAAAAATAGTTAAGACCAAAATTGGCCCCTTGAAGACAGAAGCGGGTGAATTTATTATGGGGAACAAGGAAATGGCAGACGAGTTGAACAGGTACTTTGGATCTGTCTTCACTAGGGAAGACACGAACAATCTCCCAGATGTAATAGCAGCCAATGGACCTCGAGTAATGGAAGAATTGAAGGAAATTTATATTAGGCAGGAAATGGTGTTGGATAGGCTGTTGGGCCTGAAGGCTGATAAATCCACAGGATCTGATGGTCTGCATCCCAGGGTACTTAAAGAGGTGACTTTACAAATTGTGGACGCATTGGTAATCACTTTCCAAAATTCTATAGATTCAGGATCAGTTCCTGTGGATTGGAGGGTGGCTAATGTTGTCCCTCTCTTCAAGAAGGGAAGAAGAGAGAAAACAGGGAATTATAGACCAGTTAGCCTGACGTCTGACGTCGAAAGATGCTGGAGTCAATTATAAAAGATGAAATTACGATACATCTGGATAGCGATAACAGGATTGGTCCGAGTCAGCATAGATTTACGAAGGGGATATCGTGCTTGACTAATCTTCTGGAATTTTTTGAGAATGTGACTATGAAAATGGACAAGGGAAAGCCAGTGGATGTAGTGTACCTGGACTTTCAGAAAGCCTTTGATAAAGTCCCACATCGGAGATTAGTGGGCAAAATTGGGGCACATGGTATTGGGGGCAGGGTACTGACATGGATTTAAAATAGGCTGGCTGACAGAAAACAAACACTAGCGATTAACGGGTCCCGTTCGAAATGGCAGGCTGTGACCAGTGGGGTACCGCAGAGTTCAGTGCTGGGACCACAGTTGTTTGCAATATATATTCATGATTTAGATGAGGAAATTAAAAGTGACATTAGCAAATTTGCTGATGACACAAAGCTAGGTGGCAGTGTGAAATGTGATGAGGATGTTATGAGAATGCAGGGTGACTTGGACAGGCTGGGTGAGTGGGCAGATGCATGGCAGATGCAGTTTAATGTGGATAAGTGTGAGGTTATCTACTTTGGTGGTAAGAACGGGAAGGCAGATTATTATCGAAATAGAGTCAAGTTAGGAAAAGGGGAAGCACGATCTAGGTGTTCTTGTACATCAGTCACTGAAAGTAAGAATGCAAGTACAGCAGGCAGTGAAGAAAGCTAATGGCATTATGGCCTTCATAACAAGGGGAATTGAGTATAAGAGCAAAGAGGTCATTCTGCAGCTGTACAGGGCCCTGGTGAGACCACACCCGGAGTACTGTGTGCAGTCTTGGTCTCCAAATTAGAGGAAGGACATTCTTGCTATTGAGGAAATGCAGCGTAGGTTCACAAGGATAATTCCCGGGATGGCGGGACTGTCATATGTCGAAAGATTGGAGCGACTGGGCTTGTATGCTCTGGAATTTAGAAGGCTGAGAGGGGATCTTATTGAAACATATAAAATTATTAAGGGTTTGGACACGCTGGAGGCAGGAAGCATGTAGCCGCTGATGGGTGAGTCCAGAACCAGAGGCCACAGATTAAGAATAAGGTGTAGGCCATTTAGAACGCAGTGAGGAAAAACTTTTTTTCACCCAGAGAGTGGTGGATATACGGAATGCACTGCCCCAGAAGGCTGTGGAGGCCAAGTCACTGGATGCTTTCAAAAAAAGAGATGTATAGAGCTCTTAAAGATAGTGGAATCAAAGGTTATAGGGATAAGGCAGGAACTGGATACTGATTGTGGCTGAACAGCCATAGTCACAGTGAATTGCGGTGCTGGCTAGAAGGACCGAATCGCCTACCCCTGCACCTAATGTCTATTGTCTATTGGCTACAATGCAGAGAACAACCAGACAGAATCTCATCCGATCTGGTGATTCACCCGCGATTATTTTGTACAAATACCCGAATTTTATTTCGTTGCAAGTTTCTTCGAAGCTGACAAGGGCACCTCCAGCTCCCCCATTCAGCCCAGCCCCCTGCTCTCAATTTGATCGGTGTTTTGTATAGTGCACGAGGATACTTATGCAGACAAAAGTGTAGTTGAAGCCTGTTGTTGCCGGGATGTATGATGTCTTCGGCTGCAATTCTGCCCGACTGGCGTTATTCTGCCTCCTGCAGTGCCAACTCTGAGCAGCTCAGGGAACATATGTAGTTTGAGAAACAGAGTCATTAGCTCATATCAATGCCCTTTCACCAAATTCTGTAAGTCTGATTTGTTGCAACTGGACTGTTTCCAGTTTTATTTTAACGAATTTATTTTGATGAAACCAACTTGTTTTTTTATTGATTTATATGACACCAAAACATCACAGCGCCATTCCCAACTGAGCAAGTGATTCTCCAGTGTGTCACTTCATATGGGGGTCTTCTTTTTTTGTTCGCCTTGAGCTGAAACCCCACCACCGCACCTAAAAGAACGGTGGATTGCTCTTGGCGCAGCATTTTGGGGATTGCGAGAAGTTCTCGTCATTTTAGGGAGGAGGTGAGGTTTTGGATATGGCAAAGAAATGGGTCATTTGTATGTTATACTTAATGAATACTTTGTTTCAGTATTCACTGCGGAAAATGCCCTTGGCAGAAAAGCCTTACAGTGGATTGAAAAGATTGCGCATATAGATACAAAGAAGGAGGATATACTGGAGCATCAAATTAGGAACTGGATGAGTTATACCCCAGGATACTGTGGGAGGAGAGAGAGGAGATTGCTGAGCCTCTGGCAATAAGCTTGTCTTTATCAATGGGGACTGATGAGGTTCTGAGGATTGAGGGTTGCAGATATTGTTCCCTTACTTAAGAAATGGAGTAGAGATAGCCCAGGAGTTTATAGAACAGTGAGTCTTACTTCAGTGGTTGGTAAGGTGATGAAGAAGATCCTGAGAGGCAGGAATTATGATCATTCGGAGAGGCATAAGGTGATTACGAATAGTCATTATGGCGTTGTTAAAGGCACGTCGTATCTTACGAGCCTGATTAAATTTTGCGAGGATGTGACTAAACACATTGATGAAGGTAGTCAGTAGATGTACTGCATATGGATTTCAGCTAGGCATTTGATGAGGCACCCAATGCAATTCTTTTTGAGAACGAAAGGATGCAGCGGATCCCTGGGGACAATTCTTAGTGGATCCAGAATTTGCTTGCCTACAGTAGGCAAACAGTGGTTGTAGACGGGTCATATTTCGCCTGGGGGTCGGTGACCAGTGGTGGGCCTCGGGATTCTATTGTGGGAACACTTCTCTTCTTGATTTTCAATGTGGCCAGGATTGGGGAAAATGCTTTATGGGAATAGGTTGAGTGAACTCGGTCTTTTCTCTTTGGAGCGGCGTAGGATGAGAAGTGACCTGATTCCAGTGTATAAGATGATAAGAGGCATTTATCGTATGAATAGTCACAGGCTTTTTCCCAGGGCTAGAATGGCTAATAGCCGAGGGCACAGTTTTCAGATGCTTGGAAGTAAGTACAGAGGAGATGTCAGGGGAACGTTTTTTACGCAGAGATTGGTGATTTCATGGATTGGGCTGCCGGCAACCGTGGTGCAGGCAGATACGATAGGGTCTTTCAAGAAACTCCTGGATAGGTACATGGAGCTTCGAAAATTAGATGCTATGAGTAACCCTAGGTAATTTCTAAAGTGCGTACATGTATGGCACAACGCTGTGGGCCAAAGGGCCTTTATTGAGCTGTAGGCTTTCCATGTTTCTATGTCTATGTCTCTGTGTTATCTGAATTGGCTTATATGATATGTCGGGGGAGTTCAGACAATCGAGGATTGCATGATCTTTAGAACGAAAGCTGACCTGGTGAAATACATAATATCAGAGATAATGATAGGACGATAATCAGTGTCTCAGCTGAAAGAGAGAATACCAAAGATAATACATGAGAAATTTTAAAATGCGAAGACTGGAAGTGCCTGGAACTACAGCAGGCGTTATGGAAGCTGATCCAATTGCTTTCTAAAGCCCTCCACTTCAGGCAGCAGGTGAAATCTATTGTCCACTCCTGGCAACTTCAGAACAACTCAACAATGCGGTTAATATTTCGAGCTTCCCGTATGATTGCACCCTCATGGTAGATGGCCAAATTCTAACTTCTGAATGACCCTCTGTAAACATAAGCACGTTCAAATATCAGCTGCCCGCGTCATCATTTCGTGAAACTACGTGTGCTTGTCAACATTGGTCCTAGCAGGGCGACATCTGGATACTATCTGCACCCCGAAAAACATTTGTAATTTCACCCATTTTGATCACAAAGCCATAACCGTTGATTCCATGTATTTTGACCCTATTTGACTTTGCTGCGCTGTTGAACATATTGATTCGGGCCTGTATTTAAGGAACAAAAATAATCACCATTTAACATGCCCACCTCTTTTATAGACACTTAACTTTCAATTATAGGCTGATAATTGGTGGTATTTTATGAAAGATGATAATTTACGAAATGTTACATGAGAAGACCTTGGATCCCTAGGGAAACAAAAAGTCACCATGTTCTGCGTTCTCACTCCATGTTTCACAAATCCCTGCAAATGATCATAACTTCCAACACCCACATTATTAATTTACAGCGATTAATTAAACGACTACCTGAAAAAAAATCTTTTGCATTTTTGTGCAAACCGTACAACCCGGCGTAACCGCAGGAGGACAGAAAGAGAACTGAAAACTCTTCAGATAGACTATACCCTTCGTCATGAACCAAAGCCGGTTTTTGTAGCTCTAAGTTAACAATACTACGGGATGCATTGCTCTGCCGCCCAAACCGTTTTATTCTCTAGAAAAACAATCACAGGATCGGCGAAAGTTCACAGCACTGATTGAAGCAAGTTGGCTCCGATAGTCTTTGTTGGCATTATATAAAAATGATTCATCTTATCCCACTATTGATGTGAGTCAGTAAGGCTGGTGCCCTATTGGTCAGAACTGTTTTATGCAGAGGAGACCTTGTCTTATGAAAGACAATCGTTTCGAAAGAGTGACAAACAAGTGTGGTCTGGGCGGTGTGATGGGACACCATCTACATGTACAATAATAAAGCGGACAAAATCCCGGGTGGTAACCTGAGCCAGAAGATTAAGGCACATGATCCATAGAGACTTGATCGATTGGATGTTAAATTTCCTGGGCTATGGAAGGCAGAGAGCAGAGATGTAGGAGAAGTATGGCTATTGCTAATCTGCGAAGAATGGCGCAAGGGTCTCAGCAGTTTCTGCTATATGAAAATATTTGGAGAAACATATAAAGTGGCTTTTTAGGTTTTCCGACAACAGACGTACTGCCGACCTGTGAACAACGAAGAAGTCTGTCAAATTGACACAGAAGGTCATCGACAATTATTGGGCCAAAAAATTGCAATTAAATTTTAATCCCTGCAGGCGTGAGACATTGAACTTCTGCCGAAATTTGCAAGTCGGAAGTCTACGATAAATGGCTGAAACACGTTGTCACTTTTTGACCATCTTCTCTATTATGCCCCAGCTACGGTTCGTACTTTTCTGCTCCCACGACGGCTCGTAGGTGGAATGATGACAGCTTAGCAAGACATAGTTCGTACATTTTGAAAACAATTTTGGTCTTGATCTTGACCATGTTCAGGATTTCCTTTATCATGACTGCAGCTTCCTCACAGTTTTCATTCCTGTCAGTCATGTAAATCCCGGCCGGATATTCAGTAATACCGACGCACAGAGATATAAATTGGTATTACTATTTCCAGAACAATTTTTTGTGCAGTCACGTTTCGTAACCCTGTGCAGAACATCCAATCCTGGAGGATCAGTGGACCACTCTTCATATGGGTTCTAACATCTGAGCTGCTTGTCAGCGGTAACCCTGCCAAGAACCTAGCACAATGTTCTGGGGCCAGCCAACATAGATCTCCGAGTCGCAGAAGCAGTTAAGCCTCCAACACCTACGACAAGGATGTGGTCGTTTTGACGTTCACAATTTTGATTACTGCCATGATAGGGCTGTTGTGTCGGGTTGACGTAAGTGGTGGAATGTTCTCCACTGTCTGTCCCAACATTGATCCCTCAAACAGCATCACAGAATGCCGAATCTCTTTGAACGCCATTGATATTTCAGAGAGGTTGATAGATGTAATTTGGAACCCACCTTCCTTCAGTCACAACACTGACTCCACTTCAGAAAGTACTTCGATATCTGTGGATACTATACTGATTTGTGCAGAAACGAAAACTGCTTAATTACTGCAAATTATTTTGGTTGGAGTGAGCTTTGGTATGATTAGCAATTCTATCAGCGCGGTTTATATTTGAGTGGGTGCAAGATTTCGGACACGCAGTGCTGCCATCACCATGGTGGGCAAACAAAACAACCCTAATGATATGTAACTTGGATGCCCTCCCTTCATAGAGAAGGACTCAACAGTACTGAGGAGTGCACTGTTATAAGCCACAAATACATCTCCTGCTAATGGTTTCTGCACCTGAGCTCCCGGCATCGACGGTTCTGTTCCTCCCACCGCCTGAAACCATAACCATATAACCATATAACAATTACAGCACGGAAACAGCCTTTCTAATCCGTGCCGACCTCTTACCCTATCTTAGTCCCACCGACCTGCACTCAGCCCATAACCCTCCATTCCTTTCCTGTCCATATATTTATCCAATTTATCTTTAAACGACAACATAAAACCTGTCTCAACCACTTCTGCTGGAAGCTCATTCCACACAGCTACCATTCTCTGAGTAAAGAAGTTCCCCCTCATGTTACCCCTAAACTTTTGTCCTCTAACTCTCAACCCATGTCCTCTTGTTTGAATCATCCCCACTCTCAATGGAAAAAGTCTAACCACGTCAACTCTTTCAATTCCCCTCATAATTTTAAACACCTCTATCAAGTACCCCCTCAGCCTTCTACGCTCCAAAGAATAAAGAGCTAACTTGTTCAACCTTTCTCTGTAACCTAGGAGATGAAACCCAGGCAACATTTCAGTAAACCTCCTCTATACTCTCTCAAATTTATTGTCATCTTTCCTATGATTCGGTGACCCGAACTGTACACAATACTCCAGATTTGGCCTTGCCAATGCCTTATACAAATTCAACATTATATCCCAACTCCTATACTCAATGCTCTGATTATTAAAGGCAAGCAAACCAAAAGCTTTCTTCACCACCCTATCCACATGAGATTCCATCTTCAGGGAACTATGCACCATTATTCCTAGATCCCTCTGTTCTACAGCATTCTTTAATGCCCTACCATTTACCATGTATGTGTTATTTTGATTAGTTCTACCAAAATGCAGCACCTCAAATTGTTCTGCATTAAACTCCTTCTGCCATCTTTCAGCGCAATCTTCTAACTGACCTAAATCTCTCTGCAAGTTTTGAAAACCTACCTCATCATCCACAACACCATCTATCTTAGTATCATCTGCAGTCTTACTAATCCAATTTACAACCAATCTGAAACAGGTCAAAGATTTTTTTTTTAATAATGGTGAGGGGAGACGTGCACAGGATTTGGCGCTGAAATTTATGTTGTCTGGTCTCTGATAAAAGTAATTTGATATCAGAAAATATTACATCCTATTCCACGCAGGGATCTGTGCTTCATATTGATTTTCGTGCTGTGGGTGCAGATAGAAATCTGTAGAGCAACACTTTTTGTTGTTTGTTACATTCCCGTGCACTGTCCGGTATCTCTCGAACCGTCTCCCTAAGAAGAACATCTGCCCATTGAAAAGTGTATTCAGTCCCTGTTACTCAGAGAGATATCAGTCCACTAACTGATATCTCTTATTCTCTGACTCTCGGGGGATATCAGTCCACTGACTAGATTGTCAGTCGCTGTATCTAGGGCGAACCAGTCCATTAACGAGTATTTCCATTCCTGTCTCAGACGGGAATCGCTGTCCGCTAACTGGTGTCTCACACGTCCTGTCTCACAGGGTGATATTTGTCCAAAGGCTGGTGTTTCTGAGACCCTGTATTTTAGGGTTAACCCTGTTCACTGATTGTTGTCTCTCAGTCTTTCTCGCCGGGATTCTCTGCCTTTCATGAAACATAGAAACATAGAAAATCTACAGCATAATACAGGCCCCTCGGCCGACAAAGCTGTGCCGAACATGTCCTTACCCTAGAAATACCTAGGCTTACCCATAGCCCTCTAGTTTTCTAAGCTCGATGTACCTATCCAGGACTCTATTGAAAGACCCTATTGTTTCCGCCTCCACCGCCGGCAGCCCAGTCCACACACTCACTAGTCTGAGTATAAAACGTACCGCTGACATCTCCTCTGTACTTACTTCCAAGTAAACCACTTTCAGTTTAAACAAGTTGTTTATCGCCGAAAATGACGAGTGTAACAGATTGTCTATCCCGATCTGCTCGCTTCCGCTGACCTGTTCCCTCTGCAGAGACGAATATCTTTTTATGGAAAATTGAAATCTCTGCTGGGGGCGAGGACAGAAAACTCTGCCTCTGGTTTTCGTAGGTGGGAGCCTGTTTAAGCAGCGGCTACTTCTCTCACTCGCAGCCATGTCTTTATTTCAACAGCGCTCTCAGAAGTTCGCGATAAATTCGGACTCAGCTGAACCCCGATCTGAAAAATGTCCAACACGCATTCAGTGCTCAGCCGCATAGGAGACATTCCTTATCTCTGTCCTCTCCTGCTTTGCCTAGCAGGTGTGTGCCCTGCAATTTTTCACCTACCCATGGCCGGTTGGTTCTACAGGGCTTTGTCAGTCTATGCACGTAGGTCGTATTATCAATATCTCCTCCGTTTTTTTTTTTTTTATTGACAGGCGTGTAGTCCAATATGTTGCTGACACAGCCCGCGTCAGAGGTGGAAAAGCCTGGACAGACCCACAGATTGCCCTGTGCAGTCACTGGGTTCGCCTCAGCAGTTATGACATGGTCTGTCATACTGAAACTGGTCTCCGGGAAAGGGCTGGAATGGGTGGCCGTTGTGTGGGATAAAGGTAACAAGAAGTATGCGCCTGGAGTCGAAAGCAGATTCCAAGCTTACAAGGACAGCAGCACCGTTTATCTGCAAATGAAGAACCTGAGTCTGGAAGAGACGGCCACCTATTACTGTCCGAGAGACACAGTGAGAGAGACGGGGACTGGACCGGGACAAAAACCCAGCGAGAGCGCCTGTCCTTCGGCCGCTGCGGTAAAGGACATCGCCACAGCCGTACCCCGGTCGTTCTGGGCCATATCCGCTCGCCCACGCAATGCAAGGCGGGTTCTCAGAGTGGATTCACCTTAAGGCATGCTGGATGGATGGGCCGAAGGGCTCAGCAGATCACTTCGGACAGCAGCTCGAAGCCGAGCACCGTGAGTGGGAATGGACTCACCGATCCACATTGTCAGGTGTCGGCTCCTTGTCTACACGTGACAGTAAGTGGTCGGGCTAGGAGAAACATTAAAGATGAGAGACAATATGGTGTCCGAGGGCGGTTTGACTGCAGAGTGACGGTGCTGAGAGGCAGTGAGTGGGGCGGAGGTTATCGTACATCGGTTTATCACAACGGCTATATCTTGGCGTGCCTCAGTGTGAGAGGTGGTTGTCCTCCATATCTATAATAACAAAACACTCCTAATCACGCTCTTCGTTCGTTCTGCCGGCTTTTACCCTGACATACATGGATATAAATCAGATCACGAGTGCATAATCCGGGAATGGGTACATGTTCCACTGGAAATGAGTCTTAATGCGAACGGATCTACAGAGGAGGAGCTGTCAGTTGAAACCCAGAGAACGGTCCCGTTGGTTATATCATCTCCATTTCAGGACTGGGATGACTGAGATTCAGACCCGCTGTGTGGGACGCCCAGACACTGAGGGTGGGTTTAATAAATCTGCTGTGGGATTCGGCGATCCCCTAGATTTGGGGCTGGATATGACGAAGTCTATTATGACCTGCGGTAAAGTAACGTGATTTGCACACGGGTCATGTGGAGCTGGACAAAAACTGGTCCCGACAAATGGGAGTCTGCACAGCAGTCTGTCTCCACGAATTCCGCATTGCTGCCTCCCAGAGTCAAATCCCTGAAGGCTGACTCAGACTGTTAAAGCAAAATTTCTCGTCAAGTATAAGCCCAAATGGCTTCAAGCCTAATACCGCGGAAAAGAGCGAACCGGTGTCAGCAGATAGGAATACTGTGAAAGTGCCTCTTTTATTTGCAGGCCAGGAAGAACCAGGCTGGGAATTTCAGGTAAAATTCCAGGAAGTAGCTGCTTCCGGTCGGGGATCATGTTGACACTTTTCTGAGATTGGTGGATGCGGCGGACAAGTGAAGTTGATGTACTCGGTGAACGGGGAGACGGAGCAGTGTGAATATCTTGCCGACTAGCTGGGACCAGGCTGACGGTATCTTGAATTGAACTGAATTGAAATGAATTGACTTTACTACTTACATCTTTCATATACATAAGGAATGAATGTTTATGTTACGTCTCCGTTGTAATGTGCAATGCCCAATTATAGTAATTTATAATTAATATCATATTCAACAGGATAGTGAATATAACATAGAAATACATTTGCGTCACCATGAATTAAGCAGTTTGGTGACCGAGTGGAAGAAGATATATCGTAGCCTGTTTGTCCTGGCTTTTATGCAGTTTTTCCATTTGTCCCCGGTCATTTGCTTGGCCTTCATGTTGCAGCCAACATCTTTTTGTACTTCCTTGTCAATGCTGGCCCATATTCAGCTCTATTATACTGCCTCCTGTATCCCCAGGGGAAAGGTGGGTGTCAGTTCCATCATGTAATTTTCAGCGTGAGGTCTGTCCCAGGATGCTTCCATGGTACAGGCGATATCTGAGGATTAATTGATGGATTTAAGATTTAAATTTTACTCCCTGATGTGTGTGTAGACGGTGTATGGGGGGGGATATTTTTTGGAGTTGGGAAGGCAGTGAAAAAGTGGTATGGAAATATTAAGGCAGCGAAATGAAGGCACAAGGACTTCATAAATTCCAGGCATCCTTGCATTGGCCGATGGTGGTTGGGAATAGTGTAGGCAGTGTGGGAAGGGTGGTTCAGTAGTGATTAATGTGTAATAGGAGTCTATTTAAGGGAACGTTTATTGAGCAACGGTTGTGATGTGAAATACACTGCCTGAATGACCGTGAAGTCTAATAGTGAGTGTAGAGAGAGAACTGGCGGAGATCTGATTGTCGTTACGAGACGGATCAGAGCAGAGAGATCTATTGTTTTATTGGGTTTCTTTAGCTAAAGGGTAGCACACACACTATTGGATGAATTGCCTTACTCTCTGATCTGTCATTGAATGGAATCAGTACTTACCGGTGTATCTAGGCAAATCTTCTTCATAGGGATTCCATCGAGCACCCCAGAGTAAATAGTGTAGTTACAAATATTCCTCTGCATTACCCATCCCAGTCAGGGCAGGGACATTAGAGCGTAAACAAAGAGTGAAACTTCCCCTAACCTGTCCCATCATACACTTACGGGATATGAATTGAACGTTGCTGTTCAAAAGAACTGTTTGCTCTCAGTTCACAGACAAAGCCGCCTCTATAATTCCAAGTTTTCCTACATCCTGCGTGGGTTCGTTTAACAAGTGTGTTCCACATAAACGACTGTAACACTCAGGTTCGACCAGTGGCATTAGTCTAGGGGATTACAAGTTCTGGCATGGACAACTTCAGAAATCTTGTTTACGTGTATGCTGCGTGATGTGTTCACCTGTCACAAATCAGTACTTCGAAATAATAAACATTACACAGTATGCATTTAAACGATTGAACTTTAATTCGATTCTAGGGTTAGTAAACAAAACAAAAAGAAAAAGGGCCCAGTTTAATAAACCAGTCTGGTGCGCACAATGAAGCTCACTGTTCCCGTCTGTTCGTTCTCCATCGATTTCACCGGGTCTTCGTCGACTCCCAACCACACTCCAGGTCCACTCCGTCCTGCATTCTACGACTTCGCCTTTCAGGCATCTTCTCTCTCCATCTTCTCCCGAACAAAATCCTGCAAATTCACTCGCTCTCGGGCACACAAGAACGAACACCATTCGCCTCATTGGACGCCGCACATTACAAAGCCTCTAGTCATAACCCAAACACAGTGCTGCTACAGAAAAACCATTACATCAGAAATGAAACATTTCCCAAGGCGTGAAACCAAATATACTAGCAAGTCGGTAAGAGTAGTTGTGCGGGACCGACTTGACATTTACAGAGTACCTTACATTGCGCCCGAGCACTTAAGGGCAAAGACGTAGTTGCAAAATATGGCCCTGTTACTGAGCAGAGCATGTGGTGCCATTCTGCACACAACAGAATCAATAACCTTTATGGTAATAACAAACATACAAGATATTCTTTTGATGTTTTCGAAGGAGGAGGATTGTCTAGGGCTCGATCTATAGAGTGATCCAATTGGAAAGCAGAAGTTTGGATTTCGGACGATGGAGAATAGGGAAGCAAATGAAATCAGATGAGTAGCGCAGGGGATGGACGAGCAGTCCACGAATACCATCACATAATAAATCTGTCAAATTTAAACTCACCACAAAATGATCTGCAATAGATTTGGATCGGCGGTCAGATTTCTAACATCTTAGCAATTTGTATTTTTCTAAGTCTCGCCATTAGTAAGGATATCCTTTCAGAATTACTGATATCCTTGAGGAAAGAGCTCTCTCAGCGTTACCCCACGAGCCTCTTTATGACTCTTGGCCTATCAATGTGTTTGCATCCAAAGGCTTTCTGAATGGCGACCCAGATGTATAATTCATTCTGACTTTACCAGCAAAGCCCAGAGTCCAGATGACGACTAACTAAAATTGCCCGCCTGTTATTCAAATTACCCGCTATAACAAGTTGATACAATACAGACAACAATCAGATCGAAGTTCACCTGATCTGTTGATTCACCCTCGATTATCTTGTGCAATTACCCAAACGCTATTTCGTTTCATGTTTTTTTTTTACTGAGCTGACACATGCATCTCCAGCACCCCGCTTCAGTCCAGCTCCCGGCTGTTAGTTTGATCGGTGTTTCTTTAAAGTACACATGGAACGCAGATACAGACAAAGCGCACTCACCACCTGTTGGCCATGGGATGAAAGAGATCTTCGGCTGCAAATCTGCCCGAATGACCTCCTACAATGCCAACACTGGACAGCTCAGGGAACGTCTATGTTTTGAGAAACAGAGATACTGTTTCACATCAATGACCTTTAACAAAATTCTGTCAGGCTGATTCTTGGTAACTACGCTGTTCCATTTTTTAAATTGTCTTAATGAATTTTTTCCGCTCAAACCAATTCGTTTTTCATTGACTTCTGCAACTCCAAAAGATCCCTGCGCCTTCCCCAAATCAGCAATTTCTTCCGCAATGTGTCATTTCATACGAGAGTCATTTTCGTCATTTTCTCCCCTCGTCAGGGCTGTTGGCCTTAAACTAAACACCCGCCCCCGGATCTAGAGGACCGGTGCATCACTCTTAGCGCTACCTCTACTCTTTGATCTGTATGGTATGAGGGAACCAACCACGCGCCAGAGCACAAGGCCCTCGGAGTCATTGGGGCACTCAAACCTCCAAATCTCTAGGAGGTGTGTGTTAAATGAAGCCTGCAGCATATATCCCGTTTTTGCTCCTGTCATTGAGTCTCTGCAAGTAATATTGCAGCTATATAAAATTTTGGTTCGACCATGCTTTGAGTATTGCGAACAGTTCTCGTCGTCATGTTTTAGGAAGGATGCGAGGTTGTGGATATGGCACAGAAGTGGGTCAACTGTATGTTTTCTGGATTGGATTCTCTGATATATGAGGGGAGCTTAGACAAACTAGAATTGCATTTTTTGTGCAATAAAGCCTGCCGGCCGAGCTGGTGCTATATATAATATCGTCAATACAATGGTGGAGCCGTGAAATCTTCGGCCACATTGACTTCAGATGAAAGGGAGGATATTAAGAGGAAATAACAGATTAAAAAAAAAATGCGAAGACTGAAAACACCAAGAACTTCAAATGACGTTTTTGGCGGGGGATTACATTGCTAAGTGTTTCTTCAGTGTGTCATTTCATATGAGGAACACTTCGTCCTTTTTTCACTTGTCATGTGGCTGTTGACACTTTGCTGATACCCAGCCCACGGACCTAGAGGACTGGTGTATCGCTCTTAGTGCAGCCTCTGCGGATTGATCTCTGTGGCATAAGAGATCCTACGAAGAGCCAGAGCACAAGGCCGTCAGGGTCATTAAGGCACCCAACCTCCAAACCCTACACGGCATTGCGCCTCTGGAAGGTGTGTGCTAAATGAAGCAACAATATATATCCCGTAATCGTTCGTGTCAATGAGTATAAATGTTACCAAATAAAATTGCCGCTATGTAATTTTTTTGATCGGCCGCATTTCAGCATTGCGAGCAGTTCTCGTCGTCACATTTTAGGAAGGATGTGAGGTTTTGTACATGGCACAGAAGTGGGTCACTTGTATGTTATCTGGATTAGCTTGTATGGTATATAAGTGAGTTTAGACAAACTAGGATTGCATTATACTGAACATTAAAGCCCGTTGACCACCTGGTGAAATATATAATATCAGAGCATGACAGGGAAGATAATCAGTACATTTATGCCAGGGTGGAACCAGGAAATCTTCGGACACATTGATTGAAGATGAAAGAGAGGATTCCAAAGAGGATACACGAGAAGTTTTTTTTAAAAATGCGAAGACTGAAAGTACCTGGAAATTCAGTAGAACTTACGGAAGCGTATATGAATGCAACATCTAAGAGGCAATTTCACAGACAATGCATCATGCAGGCTGCAGGCGGACATGCTGCTTAAAAAGAGCATCATGTTTGCCAGAGACAGGGGCGAGCTAAATGGGCATTGCCTATACAGTTCTATATTCTATGTACTGAGTGTTACAGTCTTATATTATTAATCTCAGGAGGGGCTGCCTGTGGTATTTAATGCTTGAGTCATTACCCACCACCGGAAACACATTTTTGTCATAACAAATTTGAAAAAAAAAAGACATTGGGATTTCAAAAATAAGTCTGGAAATGCTCACGAGGTCAGATCATATCCACCGCAAGAGAGAAACGTGAGTTAATGTTTTACTTCAAAGATCCTCCGTCAGAAGTTGGAACGAGAAAGGGGGTACATTGTGAAGCAAATGGTTGGGCGGAGAAAGGATAAACACAGTCCACCGTAGAGGCAGACCATATAAAGTGATTGTAGCATAACAGATGGAGAGAAAATGCACGTACAAATTAACTTAAATAATATTATCTACCGAAGTGCAAATACAGAGAAGGAAGATATGCGCGGTAGGCCAGGATGTCCACCATTATCACCACTTTAAAAGTACTGACAGAGGGAAAAGTAACATAATACCTTAGGTTGTAATATTTCAGCGTGTACAGGATGCCGTGGAAGAGAATCAGAATATCTTACCGCACAGGAAATGGATTTTTCGGCCTCCTGAGATGCCTATATACCATCATTTCATGTGCAGGTTTGTCACCCATCACTTTTCTGCCGTTCCTATTCATTTACTTACATAGCTGTCTTTAAAACAACGTATGCAATCAGCTACCCAACCTTAGCTGGAATTTTTTTTGGAAATAACCATAGCCCCGTGTATGACATAATATCGCAAAGTTATTCTTTACTTTCTGACCCCCTCACCTGAAACTTACGCCGTCTGGTTGTAACCTTGTGTGCCCTGGGAAACAGACTCTGGCTCCCTCTGTACTACTCACAATTTTATAAACTTACCAACGTTAGATTTAGCCTTTTAGCGAAAATGCATCCAGCTTATTCAAACTCTCCATGAAATTAAAGACCTCCATCTCAGGCATCAGGTGAAATGTATTCTCCACTCTTGGAAACTCCAGATCCACTCAGCCATGCAGCTAATATCTTGGCTTCACATATGATATTACAGTCATGGTCGATGGCCCAAATTCTAACTTCTAAATGACCCTCTGTCAACATGAGCATATTCAAATATCAGCTTCCGGTGTCATCCTTTCGTGACCCGACGCGTGTTTGCCAGCATTGTTCCTAATATGACGACAGCAGGATAATCGCATATACACCATGAGCTTTTTGTTTATAACATTTCCGTGCCCAGTCCAGTGTCGCTGGAACGGTGTCCCAAAGGAGGAAATCTGCCCATTGAATAGTGTGCTCAGACCCTGTCATTCAGAGCGATATCTGTCCACTATCTGGTTTCTCTCAGTCTTTGTCTCTCATAATTTATTTGTCCACTGACTAGTCAGTTATTCGCTGTATCGGGGGTGGGGGGGAGGGGGCAGCACCAGCCATTGACTAGAATCTCTCAGTTCCTGTCTCTCAAAGGAATCTCTGTCCAGTGACCGGTGTCTCACATTTCCTGTCTCACGGGGTGATGTTTGTCCACTGGCTGGTGTCCCTCAGCCCTGTCAAACCGGATCTGGTCACTGCCGCTGACCTGTCTCCTGTGCAGAGACGAATATATTTTTGAAAATTGTAAGTTCTGCTGGGGGCGGGGACAGGAATCTGTCTCTGGTTTCATTGTGTGGGAGCCTTTACAAACCGCGGCTCCTCCTCTCACTGGCAGTCTACGTCTCTATTTGAACAGCGCTCTCGGCGGACGCGATAAATTCGGTCTCAACTAAAGCCGCTGATCTCAAAAATGTCGAAGTCGGATTCAGTGCTCAGCAAGATATGGGGCATTCCTTATTACTGTCTCCTCCTGCTTTGCCTTCCAGGTGCCTGCCCCACAATTTATTATCTACCCGAGGCAGACTGTTTCTCAGAGGCTTTGTCAATCTATGCTCGTGGAAAATTTTTATCAATTGTTTCTCTTCTTTTGTTGACAGGCGCGCAGTCCGGTATCAGGCTAGAACAGCCCGAGTCAGAGATGGTAAAACCCGGACAGTCCCACAGATTAACCTGTGCAGTCAGTGGGTTCAGCCTCAGCAGCTATGGCATGTACTGGGTGAAGCAGGTCGCAGGGAAAGGGCCGGAATGGGTGGCCGCTGTATGGGCTAACGGTAACAAAAAATACGCTCCTGGAGTCGAAGGCAGATTCGAGGTTTCCAAGGACAGCAGCACAGTTTATCTGGAAATAAACAACCTGATACTGGACGACACAGCCACCTATTACTGTGCGAGAGACACAGTGAGAGATATTGGGAGTAGACCGAGACAAAAACTCAGTGAAATCGCCGAACTGTAGGGCGCAGAGGGAAAGGCCAGTAGTGATCGCCACAGCTCTATCCCACTCGTTAAGGGCCACATCCGCTCGTCCACGCAATGGAAAGCGGGTTCTCAGCGGTGATTCCAGAGAACAGATGCTGGATGAATGGGCCGAGGGTCTCAGCGGATCACTACAGACGGCAGCTCGGAGCCAAGCGCTGAGAGGGTGAATAGGTTCGAAGAGCCAACTTGTCAGATGTCGGTCATTCGTCTACATGTTACAATAAATAGTCGGGGTATGCAGAACATTAGTGACAAGAGAACCATTGCTGTTCTGGCGCGATTTGACTGACAAGTGAACTGCTGAGAGATAGTGATAGGGTCGCAGGTTACCGTACGTCGGTTATCATATCGGCTATTTCATGGTGTGCCTCAGTGTGAGAGGTGGCAGCTCTCAATATCTACTGCAACAAAACACTTTTAACTCGGCTGTTCGTTCGATTCTGCCGGTCTTTACCTGATCATAGATATATATCGGAGAGGGAGTGCATAATCAAGAAATGGGTACCAGTTCAACTAGAAATGAGACTCAATGCGAACGGAACTACAGAGGAGGAGCTGTCAGTTGAAGTCCAGAGTAAGGTCCCTGTGGGTTATATCATATCCACTCCAGGACCGGGATGGCCGAGATTGAGACCTGCTGTATGGGACGCCCGTACCCAGAGGAAGGGTTTAATAGATACGTTGGCTGGCTCTGCTATCCATTGGATTTGGGCTGGATATGACGAAGTCGGATTGTGACCTGCAGTGAAGCACCGTGATAGCAACCACGGTGATGGGAATCTGAACAGAAACTGATCTCGACAAATGAGCGTCTGCATCGGAGCCTGTCTCCATGAATTCCGCAATGCAGCCTCCCAGAGTCAAATGCCTGAAGGCTGACAGAGAATGCAATGACAAATGTTTATTTCTGGTAAAGGAAAAGCCCAACTGGCTTCAACTTTGATTCCCGTGTCTGCACACAGGAAAACTCTGAAAATGACTCTTTTAATCAGAGGCTGGGAGGACCCAAGCAGAAATTTCGGTTAGAAATCCAGGAAGTGGTTGCTGCCGGTCTGGGATCATGTTGACACTTTTCTGAGATCAGTGGATAAGACGGGCAAGTGAAGTTACTGTACTGGGTGAATGGGGAGAAGGAGAAGTGTGAATATCTCGCCTATTAGGAAGGACCTCGCTGACAGTAACTTGAATTGAACTGGATTAAATTGAATTGAGCTTATTACTTACATCCTTCATATACATGATGAGTAAAGATATTTACGTTACGTCTCCGTTCAAAAGTGCAATGTGCAATTATAGTCATTTATAATAAATGTTAGGTACAACATGATAATCAATATAACATAGAAATACAGTTGCTTCAGCATGAATTAAGCAGTCTGATGGCTTGGTGAATGAAGCTGTCACGGAGCTTTGTTGGTCTTGGATTTATGCTCTTTCTGCTTTCGTCCCCGGTCAGTGGCTTGTCCTTCCATACGTTCATGTTACAGTAATCACCTTCCTGGTCATACTTATACATACTGGCCCATGCTCAGCTCTATTATACTGCTTCCAAAGGCACCAGGTAAGAGGTGGTGTGTCAGACCAATCATGTAATGTTCAGCGTGAGGTTTGTCCCAGGATGCACCTAAGGTATAAGCGACATCTCAGGATTAATTGATTGCTTTAAGCTTTTAGAGTTATTCCCTGATGGGTGAGCAGATGGTGTATGGAGAGGCAGAACTTTGGAGTTGGGGAGACAATGGATAAGTGGTGTAGAAATACAATGGCAGGGAATTGAAGGCACAATGCCTTCATAAATTGCAGGCATCATTGCATTTACGGATCTGAATTAGGAGTAGTATAGATGTTGTGGGTGGAACCAATTAGGGGAACGTTTTGATGAGCGTTAGTGATCTGGAACACACTGCCTGAATCATCGTGATGTCCAATTGTGAGTGCAGAGTTGGCACAGGAGGGAATTTGCCATTTGTAGGGATACGGAGAAGAGCAGAGAGCCAATGGGTTTATTGGATTTGCACAGCCAATAAACCCGGACATTACGTCCAGACATTATCTGATCAATGACGTCACTCTGTTCTGTCTATCGATGGAATCAGTACTTAGCTTGTTATTCTGGGGAATTCTTCCTCAATGAGATTCCATAGAGCATCCCAAAGTACACAGAACATGAATTAAGTGCAGATTATAAGTCCCATGTCCTGTCTTGGCAATTACGGATGACAAAGAAAGATCCACCTGCACGCTTTGATCCTTCCCAGGCCAGGTGCACTAGAGTGTAAACTTCGGGATCCGGAATACCGTCGCACACAGATTTTGATTTTCTATTGTTATTTCCAGAGCAACTTTTTGAACAGTGAGGGTTCGTAACCCTGTGCAGAGCACCAGATCCTTGAGGATCCGAGGGCAAACTTCCCCTAAACTATCCCATCACATACTCACGGGACATAATTTGAACTTTGCTATTCAAAGAAACTGTTTATTCTCAGTTCACTGACGGAGCAACCGATCTAATTCTTTGCCGTCTTACATCGTGACTGGGTTTGTTTAACAAGTACTTTCCACATAAACCAGTTATATTGGTGATTCGGTAAAAGATGTTGTGAGATAACGTCCTGAAATTTACAGAGCACCTTTCATTGTGCCCCGAGCAGATCACGGGCAAAGACCTAGTTGCAAAATACGGCCCTGTTACAGTGAAGGGAATATGGAGAAATTCTGCACACAGCAGATTCCATTAACGTTAAGGTCATAACGATCAGACAGCATATTCTTGTGATGTTATCAATGGGAAAACATTGTCCTGGGCACTATCTATAGAGTGATCCAGCAGGCAGGCAGGCAGGCAGTTAGATTCAAAGCGATGGAGAATAGGGCAGCACATGAAATCAGCTGAGTGGTGCAGGGGGATGGAAGAACAGTTCACGAATACAACCAGAACAAACCTGACAAATTTAAACTTAGGTTATAATAATCCGCAACAGACTTTGATCTGCAGTCAGATTTCCAATTTGTATTTATTTTCAAATCTCGCCATTAGTAATAATTTCCTTTCAGAATTAGTGATATCCTTCAGGAAAGAGATCGCTCATCCTTAGCCTCCGAGACTCTTTATGACCCCTCACCCGTCAACGTGATTGCCTCCAAACGCTCTCTGAATAGCGACCCAGATGTGTAATTCATTCTGACTTTCCCGGCACAGCCTACAGCTCAAAAAATGAGTAACTAAAATTGCCCATCTGTTAAATTATATCAAATTCATACAATGCAGGCGAAAATCAGACAGAATCTCATCCGATCTGGTGATTTACCCTCCATTATTTTTTTTTTTAAATACCCGGATGTTATTTGGTTGCAAGTTTCTTCGAAGCTGACACACGCACCTCCAGCTCCTCCATTCAGCGCAGCCCCCTGTTCTCAATTTGATCGGTATTTTTGTAAAGTGCACGAGGAACACTGATCCAGACAAAAGTTTAGATACAGCCTGTCGTTCCCGGGATGTATGATGTCTTCGGCTGCAATTCTGATCGACTGGCGTTATTCTGCCTCCTGCAGTGCCAACTCTGGGTAGCTCGGGGAACATATGTGGTTTGAGAAACAGATTTACTGGCTCACATCAATGCACTTTCACCAAAGTATGGCACAACATTGTGGGCCGAAGGGCCTGTATTGTGCTGTGGGTTTTCCATGTTTCGATGTTTATGTTTCAATGTTATCTGAATTGACATGTATGATATACGGGGGCGGGGGGGGAGGGAGTTTAGACAAACCAGGATTGCATGATCTTTTGCAGGAAAGCTGACCTGGTGAAATACATAATATCAGAGAGAATGATAGGGACGATAATCACTGTCATAGATGAAAGAGAGAATACCAAAGTTAATACATGAGACATTAAAAATGCAAAGACTGAAAGTACCTGGAACAACAGCATACGTTGTGGAAGCGGATCCAATTGATATCTATAGCCCTCCACTTCAGGCAACAAGTGAAATCTATTGTCCACTCCTGGCAACTCCAGTATCACTCACCCATGCAGGTAATATTTCTAGCTTCTCTTATGGCTGCACCCTCATGGTCGATGGCCCAATTCTAACTTCTAAATGACCCTCTGTAAAGAGAAGCACGTTCAAATATCAGCTGCCCGTGTCATCATTTCGTGACCCTACGCATGCTTGCCAACATTAGTCCTAGTATAGCGACAATTGGATAACCGCAAAAAGAAAGAAAGATGGCGCCGGTAACTGGCGGCTTTGCACGTGCTCTCCTGAGCAAACCACCCTCTCCACTGTCCTGTAACCGAGAAACACTTCTATGCCTTCAATCTGCTACATCTAGCAAGATCAACAACACCTTGGCGAAGCTACTGACCCAGCTGGAGACCACGGCGCCAGAACTGTTCTTAAACTCCGGACCGCACCTGGACTCGACCAGCGAGGCCCACCGGGTTCCTGGAGATCCGCGGTCTGCTACCGTGCTGGACCGCTTGGAGACATGTCCCATTCCGACTAGTACCTCTCCGGAGCAGACGACCACATAGAACTGACGACGGAAACCTCAAGGTGCCCCAGACGCTTCCCCGGAGTGACCACCGTAAAGCCTCGTCGGTGGCCATCCACAGATGCCGGAAGTGAGGCCTCCTCCGCCGACGTCGGAAATCGAGCCCGAGGCTTGGCTGGAGCGGAGGCCTCCACAACCGTGACTCGGCTTACGGACCTGTTTCAGCCAGGAGCCCGGCCATCCGGGATTAAGTGTCGGCTTCGGGGCCCGACCCAATCGACAGCCCGGGCCCCCGGCAGCTGGAAGTGGCAGCGGACCCTCCTCCGTTACTCGGCCCGATCCGGAGCACCCGACGAAGCGACCCGCCGATCGATCCTCGCGGGATGCGTCCACCAACCTCAAAGAGCTGACAACAACACACTGCATCAATGGAAACCGGGAAAGATGCATTATTAATCGAGGAAGCGTAGGAAAAGAGCTGGGCTGTGGTCAGATTGAAGCTGAGGGGCTTCAGGGTCCCTATGCCCACCATCCTACTTTCTAGTGTGGACGCCATAGAGAACAAGGTGGATGATTTTGAAGGGAGACTCACCTTCTGGAGGGAGATGCAGAACTGCTGTGTATTCTGTTTCACTGAGACCTGGCTCTCCCCTGCCAACCCCGTCTGTGCCATCTGACCGGAGGGATTTTCGATCCATCAGATGCACCTCACGGCGTCTTCGGGCAAGACGAGAGGAGCTGGTGTCTGCTAATGATCAACACGGCGTGGTGCTCGGACATAGTAGCACTGCAAGCTCCTGCAGCCTGGACCTGGAACACCTGTCGGTGAAGTGTCGTCCCTGCTATCTTGCACGGGAATTCACCTTGGTCATGCTGACAGCGGTCCACATTCCCCCCTCCCCAGGCGGACGCGGAGTGTGCTCTGAACATACTGTATGCCCACATCAGTGAACTTGACACCAGGTATCCGGAGGCTTTGGTCATTATAGCCGGGGACTTTAACCAGGCCAACCTCAGAAAGGCGCTGCCAAAGTTATACCAACATGTCTCCTGCCCCACTAGAGGCCCGAATATACCTGACCATAGCTACACAGCAGTCAAGAATGCCTACCATTCCGTCCCACGACCTCACTTCGGAAAATGGGACCATCAGGCCGTACTCCTCCTCCCGGCTTACAAACAAAAACTGAAGCGGGAGATCACAGCGTCAAATATCGCTGTGATGATTGTAGGTTCTACTATCAATTGTTTGGCGACAATAAAGTATAAAGTATATAGCCCATGCTATCCGCACCCCCACTAACTTTTAGGATTTTAACCACTTTGATCACAAAACCATAACCGTTGATTCCATTTATTTTGACCCTGTTTGACTTTGCTGCGCTATTTAACATATTGATTCCGGCCAATTAAGAAACGAAAATAATCACCCTTGAACATGCTCCCCCCTTTTATGGACACGCAATTTTCACTTATAGCCTGATGATTGGTGGTATGCTATGAAAGATGCTAATTTCCGAAGTGTTGCGTGAGAAGACCTTGGATCCCCAGGGAAACATAAGTCACCATGTTCTGTGATCTTCCTCCATTTTCCACACAATCCCTGCAAATTATCATAATTTCCAACACTCACATTGTTAATTTACAGCGATTAATGAAAAGTCTACCTGAAAAAAAAATATTTGACATATTGGTGGAAATCGTATAACCCGGTGGGACCGCAGGAAGACACAAAGGGAGCTGCAAACTATATACATAGACTGTACCCAGGCAAAACCGGTTTTTGCAGCTCTAAGTTAACAATACTACAAGCTGCATGGCTCTGCCGCCCAAACAGTTTTATTCTCTGGAAATGTAATCACAGGATTGGCGAAAGTTCTCTGCACTGATTGAAGCAAGTTGGCGCCGGTAGTGTTTGTTGTTATTATATAAAAATGATACATTTTATCCCACTATTGATGTGAGTCAGTAAGGCTGGTGACCTATTGGTCAGAACTGTTTTATGCGGAGGAGACCATGTCTTATAAAATAAAATACGTTCCTGAAGAGTGACAAACATGTGCGGTCCGGGCGGTGTGGACGATACCATCTACATATACAATAATAAAGCCGAAAAAATCCTTGGTGGTAACCTGACCCAGAAGATTAAGGCACATGATCCATAGAGATTTGATCGATTGGATGTTAAATTGCCTGGGCTATGGAAGGCAGAGAGTAGAGATGTAGGAGAAGTATGACTATTGACAATCTGCCAAGGACGGCGCAAGGGTCTCAGCAGTTTCTGCTATATGTAAATCTTTGGAGAAAAATATGAGGTGGCTGATTAGGTTTTCGGAGAACAGACGTACTGCCGACCTGTGAACAACGAATAAGTCTGTCAAATTGACACAGCATGACACCGACAGTTATTGGGCCGAGAAATTGGAGATTAAATTTTAATCCGTGCAAGCGTGAGACATTGCACTTCGCCCGAAAAATGCAAGTGGAAAGTAACGATAAATGGCAGAGAGACTTTTGCAGTTCGGGTGAAGAGTGTCAGTTTTGGCTATCTTCTCTATTAGAACATAGAACATAGAACATAGAATAGTACAGCACTGTACAGGCCCTTTGGCCCACAATGTTGTACCGACCCTCAAACCCTGCCTCACATATAAGCCCCCACCTTAGATTCCTCCATATACTTGTCTAGTAGTCTCTTAAACTTCACTAGTGTATCTGCCTCCACCACTGACTCAGGCAGTGCATTCCACGCACCAACCACTCTCTGAGTAAAAAATATTCCTCTAATATCCCCCTTGAACTTCCCACCCCTTACCTTAAAGCCATGTCCTCTTGTATTGAGCAGCGGTGCCCTGGGGAAGAGGCGCTGGCTATCCACTCTATCTATTCCTCTTATTCCTCTATTATGCCCCAGCTGTTGTTCGCACATTTCTGCTCCAACAGCGGCTCGTAAGTGGAATGATGACAGCTTAGCCAGGCATCGTTCGTACATTTCGAAAAACAATTTTGGTCTTATGTTCAGGATTTCCTTCATCGTGACTGTAGCTTCCTGTCAGTGTTCATTCTTGTCAGTCATGTAAATCCTGGGTGGAAAAATCAAGAATAGCGTCGCATAGGTATATAAATTGTTATTACTATTTCCAGAACAATTGTTTGTGCAGTCAGGGTTCGTAACCCTGTGCAGAACACCCGTTCCTGGTGAATCTTTGGACCACTCTTAATCTGGGCTCTAACCTCTGAGCTGCTTGTCATTGGTAAGCCCTCCAAGAACCAAAGCACAATGTTCCGGGGCCAGCCAATATAGATCGAGTCAGTGAAACAGAAAAGCAACCAACCGCTACGACAAGGCTGTGGTCCTTTCGACGTTCACCATTGTGATTACTGCCATGAAGGGGCTGTTGTGTCGGGTGGACATAAATGGCTTTTAATGTTCTCCAATGTCTGTCCCAACATTGATCCCTCAAACAGAATCACAAGAATGCCGAATCTCTTTATAGGCCATTGATATTTCACAGAGGTTGTTATATGTAATTTGGAACCCACCTTCCTTCAGTCACAACACAAATCCACTTCAGAAAGTACTTCATTATCTGTGGATACTCAACTGATTTGTGCACAAATGGAACCTGCTTAATGACTGAAAAATACCTGGGTAGGGGTAAGCTTTTGTTTGATTAGTAATTCTATCAGCGCACGTTATATTTGAGTGAGGGTGCAAGGTTTGGGACACGCAATACCGCCATCGCTAGGGAGGGAGAGAAAACAACCTACCGTAATGATCTATACATTGGATCCCCTCCCCCGTGAGTTTCCATTCATAACGACCGATTCAGCAGTACTTGCCTGCTAACCTGCTGAGGAGTGTGCTGTTATAATCCATAACTACTTCTCCGGCCAATGGTTTCTGCACCTGAGCTCATTTTAACGATGGTTCTGTTCCTCCCACCGCCTGAAACAGGACAAAGAGCTTTCTAATAATGGTGAGGGGAGACATGCCCAGAAATCGGCGCTGAAATTCACGTTGTCAGGTCTCTGATAAAGATGATTTGCTATCAGAAAATATTACATCCTTTTCCACGCAGGGATCTCTGCTTCATATTGATTTTCGTGCTGTGGGTGCAGATAGAAAACTGTAGAGCAACTCTTCTTAAGCAACACACATCAAAGTTGCTGGTGAACGCAGCAGGCCAGGCAGCATCTCCAGGAAGAGGTGCATCGACGTTTTAGGCCGAGACCCTTCGTTTTTGATGCTTGTTCCTTTTCCGTGCACTGGCCAGTG
Organism: Mobula birostris; assembly: GCF_030028105.1. Classification (NCBI taxonomy): domain Eukaryota; kingdom Metazoa; phylum Chordata; class Chondrichthyes; order Myliobatiformes; family Myliobatidae; genus Mobula; species Mobula birostris. The sequence continues at coordinate 23,930,783 of NC_092379.1, read as the reverse complement.
TCTCTCTAACCGTGTCCCTAATGAGAACTTCTGCCCGTTGAAAAGTGTGCTCAGTCGCTGTCACTCAGCGAGATATCTGACAACGAACTGATGTCTCTAAGTCTCTGTCTCTCGGGGGATACCTGTCCACCGACTAGACTGTCAGTCGCTGTATCTATGGGGAACCAGTCGATTGACGAGTATCTCCGTTCCTGTCTCGCAAGGGAATCGCTGTCCGCTAACTAGTGTCTCACACGTGCTGACTCACAGGGAGATATTTGTCCACTGGCTGGTGTTTCTGGTGCCCTGTATTTCAGGGCTAACCCCGTCCACTGACTGTTGTCTCTCATTCTTTCTCGCCGGGGTTCTCTGCCTTTCATAGAAACATAGAAATATTGAAAACCTACAGCATAATACAGGCCCCTCGGCCCACAAAGCTGTGCCGAACATGTCCTTACCCTAGAAATACCTAGGCTTACCCATAGCCCTCTAGTTTTCTAAGCTCGATGTACCTATCCAGAACTGTTTTGAAAGACCCTATTGTTTCCGCCTCCTCCGGCGCTGCTGGCAGCTCAATCCACGCACTGACCACTCTGCGTAAAAAACGTACCCTTGACATCTCCTCTGTACTTACTTCCATGTAACCTACTTTCAGTTTAAACAAGCGGCTTATCGCCGAAAATGATGAGTGTAACAGATCTTCTATTCCGATCTTCTCACTTCCGCTGACCTGTTTGGAAAATTCAAATCTCTGCTGGGGGCGAGGACAGGAAACTCTGCCTCTGGTTTTCGTAGTTGGGAGTCTGTTCAAGCAGCAGCTCCTTCTCTGTCTCGCGGTCCACGTCTCGATTTGAACAGCGCTCTCAGCGCTCAGCTGAACCCCGATCTGAAAAATGTCCTAGTCGCATTCAGTGCTCTGCAGGACAGCAGTCATTCGTTATCTCTGTCCTCTCCTGCGTTGCCTAGCAGGTGTCGGTCCCGCAATTTATCACCTACCCTTGGATGGCTGGTTCTCCAAGGCTTTGTGTGTCTATGCTCGGAGTTCGTTTTATCAATTTCTGTTCCTTTTTTTATTGACAGGCGTCAGTCGATATCCTGCCGACACGGTCTGTGTCAGCGGTGGCAAAGACTGGACAGACCCACAGATTGACCTGTGCAGTCAGTGGGTTCACCTCAGCAGCTATGACTTGGCCTGTCATAGTGAAACTGGTCTCCGGGAAAGGGCTGGAATGGGTGGCCGTTGTGTGGGATAAAGGTATCAAGAAGTACGCGCCTGGAGTCGAAGACAGATTCCAGGTTTCCAAGGACAGCAGCACCGTTTATCTGCAAATGAACAACCTGAGACTGGAAGACACGGCCACCTATTACTGTGCGAGAGACACAGTCAAGACACCGACACTAGACCGGGAATAATACTGAGCGAGAGCGCCTACTCTTTGAGCGCTGAAGGACATGGCAGCAGTATTCGGCACAGCCGTATCTCGGTCGTTCTGGACTACATCCACTCGTCCACGCAATCGAAGGCGGGTTTTCAGAGTGGATTCCCCAAAAGGGATGCTGGATGGATGGGCGCAGAGGTTCAGCGGATCACTTTGGACGGCAGCTCAAGGCCAAGCGCAGTGAGTGCGAATGGGCTCACCGATCCACCTTGTCAGGTGTCGGTGCTTCGTCTACACGTGACAGTAAATGATCGGGCTCTAGGGAACATTAATTATCCGAGACACTTTGGTGTTCTAGAGCGGTTTGACTGAGGAGTGACTGTGCTGAGAGGGAGTGAGAGGGGCGGGGGTTATCCTACATCGGTTTATCACATCGGCTATATCCTGGCGTGCCACAGTGTGAGAGGTGGCTGTCCTCCATATCTATTACAACAAAACAGTTCTAATCACACTCTTCGTTCGCTTCTGCCGGCTTTACTCTGGCATACCTGGATATAAATCAGATCACAAGTGCATAATCTGAGAATTGGTACATTTTCCACTGGAAATGAGTCTCAATGCGAACGGAACTACAGAGGAGGAGCTGTCAGCTGAAGCCCAGTCGGTTGATTATATCATCTCCACTTCAGGACTAGGATTGCTGAGATTGAGACCCGCTGTGTGGGACGCCCAGACACTGAGTGTAGTTTTAAAAAATCTGCTGGGGGGCTCGGCGATCCTCTAGATTTCGGGCTGGATATGACGAAGTCGTATTATGACCTGCAGTGAAGCACCGTATTATGCACCAGGATGATTGGGAGCTGGACAAAAACTGCTCCCGATAAATGGGGGTCTGAAACTCAGTCTGTCTCCACGAATTCCGCAATGCTGACTCCCAGATCAAATCCCTGAAGGCTGACTTAGACTGTTAAGGCAAATGTTCTTGGCAAGTATAAGCCCAAACATCTTCAACTCTAATTCTGCGGAATGGAGGGCAACGGTGTCCGCAGAGATGATTACTTGGAAAATGCCTCTTTTATTCACAAGAGTAGTTGTGAGGTACAGTCTTGACATTTAAAGAATACCTTACATTGTGCCCGAGCATTTCAACGTCAATGACCTAGTTGTAAAATACGGCCCTGTTGCTGAGCAGAGCATGTGGAGCCATTCTGCACACAACAGAATCAAAAAACTTTCATGTCATTACGAGCAGACAGCCTATTCTTCTGATGTTTCCGAAGGAGGTAGATTGTCCAGGACACGATCTATAGAGCGATCCAATGGGAAAGCAGAAGGGTGGATTTCAGACGATGGAGAATAGGGCAGCAGATGAGATCAGATGTGTAGCGCAGGGGATGGATGAACAGTCCACGAATACCACCACAACAAATCTGTCAAATTTAAAGTCAGATCAAAATGATCTGCAACAGATTTGGATCAACAGTCAGATTTCCAACATCTTAGCAATTTCTATTTTTTAAGTCTCACCATTAGTAAGAATTTCCTTTCAGAATTATTGATATCATCGAGGAAAAAGATCTCTCATCCTTACCCGACAAGCCTCTTTATGACTGCTGGCTTATCATTTTGTTTGCATCAAAAGGCTCTCTGAATGACGACCTAGATGTATAATTCATTCTGACTTTATTAGTAAAGCCCGGAGTCCAGATGATGAATAACTAAAATTGCCCGCCTGTTGTTCAAGTTACCCACTCTATAAAATCAATACAACACAGACAAAAATCGGACCGAAACTTACCCGATCTGTTGATTCACCCTAGATTATTTTGTACAAATACCCAAACGTTATTTCTTTGCAAGTTTCTTCTGAGCTGACACATGCATCTCCAACTCCCCCCTTCAACCCAGCTCCCTGCTGTCAGTTTGACCGGTGTTTTTGTAAAGTAAACAAGGAGCACAGATTCAGACAACACGTACTCACTACCTGTTGGTCCTGGGATGTGTGAGGTCTTCCGCTACTAATCTGCCCGACAGGCGTTATTCTGCCTCCACTGCCAACACTGAGCAACTCAGGGAACAAATGTGGTCGGAGAAACAGAGTTACTATTTGACATGAATGACCTTTCACCAAATTCTGTCAGATTGATTCGTGGCAACTACGCTCTTCCTCCAATTTTATTATTTTACAGAATTTATTCCGATTCAACCAATTTGTTTTTCATTGACTTCTTCAACCCCAAAATATCCCAGGGCCTTCGCCAAATCAGCAATTGCTTCCGCATTGTGTCACTTCATATGGGATTCACTTTCGTCTATTTTTTCGCTTGTCAGGGCTGTTGGCCTGGAGCTACACCCCCCGCACCCGGACCAAGAGGACAGGTGTATCGCTCTTAGCGCAGCCTCTATAATTTGATCTGTATGGTATGAGTGAACCTACCACGCACCAGAGCACAAGGCCCTCAGGGTCACTGAGGCACGCAAGCCTCCAAACGTCTAGGAGGAGTGTGTTAAATGAAGCCTGCAACATGCACCCTGTTTTAGCTCGTGTCATTGAATATAAATATTTGCAAGTAATTTTGCAGCTATATAGAATTTTGGCTCGACCGCATTTTGAGTATTGCAAACAGTTTTCATCGGAACATTTTCAGAAGGATGGGAGGTTCTGGGTGTGGCACAGAAGTGGATCAACTGTATGTTTTCTGTATTAGCTTGTATGATATATGAGGGGATTTTAGACTAAATGGGATTGCATTATCTTGAGCACTAAAGCCTGTCAGCCGAGCTGGTGAAAATACATAATATTTTTAATGCCAAGGTGGATCCATGAAATCGTCGGCCATATTGATTTAAGATGAAAGAGAGGATACTAAAGAGGATAAACCAGAAATTTAAAAAAAAAAATGCAAAGACTGAAAGCACATGGAACTTCAGCAGATATTTCGGAGGCGGATTACATTGCTAAGTGATTCTTCAGTGTGTTACCTCACATAAGGTACACTTCATCCTTTTTTTCACTTGTCGCGGCTGTCGGCCTTGAGCTGAAACCCAGCCCGTGGACCTAGAGGACCGGTCTATCGCTCTTAGCGCAGCGTCTACGGACTACTCGGCTTGGCATAAGTGATCCTACGAAGCGGCAGAGCACAAGGCCTTCAGGATCATTGTGACACACAAGCCTCCAAACCCTACATGGCTTGGCGCCTCTGGAAGGAGTGTGCTAAATGAAGAAACAATATATATCTCGTTATCATTCGTGTCAATAAGCATAAATATCAGCAAATAAAACTGTCGCTATTTAAATTTTTGCTCGGCCGCATTTTTAATAATGCGAGCAGTCGTTGTCGTCACATTTTAGGAAGGATGTGATGTTTTGGATATGGCGCATAAGTTGGTCTCTTGTATGCTGTCCTGATTGGCTTGTATGGTATATATGTAAGTTTAGACAAACAAGCATTGCAGTATATCGAACATTAAAACACGTCGAGAAACTGGTGAAGTACGTAATATAAGAGCATGATAGGGAAGATAATCAGTGTCTTTATGCCAAGGTGGAACGGTGAAATCGTCGGACACATTGATTTAAAATGAAAGAGAGGATACCAAAGATGATACACGAGAAGTTTAAAAAAAAATCGATCATGCAGGGAGTAGGTGGATATGCTGCTTAAAAAGAGTATCATGAATGCCACAGACGGGGGGTAGCTAAACAGGCATTACATATATAGTTCTATATTCCATGAACTGTGCTGCACCCAATGTGCTGCAATCTTAGGTTATTAATCTCAGGAGGGTCTGTCTGTGGAATTTAATGTTTGAGTCATTACCCACCCCGGAAACACATTTTTTGTCATAACAAATTTGCAAAAAAAAAAATCAGACGTTGGGATTTCACAAATAAATCTGGAAATGCTCAATTAGTCACATCATCTCCACTTCAAGGGAGAAACGTGAGTTAATGTTTCAGTTCAAAGAGCGTCCGTCAGAATTTGGAACCAGAAAGAAGAAGCATTGGGGAGCAAATGGTTGGGCGGGGAACGGATAAACACGGTCCACCGTAGAAATAGGCCGTATAAAGTGATCGTCGAATAATAGTTGGAGAGTAAATACACGAACAAATTAACTTAAATAACATAATTTACCGAAGCCCAAATACAGAGAAGGAAGCTTTTCCCGGTAGGCCAGAATTACCACCATTATCACCACCTTAAAAGTACTGAGAGAGGGGAAAGTAACATAATACCAGAGGTTGAAATATTTCAGCGTGTACATGATGCAGTGGAAGAGAATCAGAATATCTTGCAGCACAGCAAATTCATTTTTCGGCCTCCCGAGATGCTTATATACCATCATTCCAGTTGTAGGTATGCAACCATCACATTTCTGCATTTCCTATCCATTCACCTTCACAGCTGTCTTTAAAACAACGTATTGTATCAGCTGCCCCACCTTACCTGGAAAGTCTTTGGAAACAACCATAGCCCCGTGTATTGGATAACATCGCTAAGATATTAACCATATAACACTTACAGCACGGAAAAAAGGCCATCTCAGCCCTTCTAGTCCGTGCCGAACTCCTACTCTCGCCTAGTCCCACCGACCTGCACTCAGCCCACAACCCTCTATTCCTTTCATGTCCATATAACTATACAATTTCACTTTAAATCACAACATCGAACCTGCCTCAACCACTTCTGCTGGAAGCTCGTTCCACACAGCTACCACTCTCTGAGTAAAGAAGTTCCCCCACATGTTACCCTTAAAACTTGGTCCTTTAACTCTCATGTCCTCTTGTTTGAGTCTCCCCAACACTCAATGGAAAAAGCCTATCCACGTCAACTCTATCTCCCTCACAATTCTAAATACCTCTATCAAGTCCCCCCCAACCTTCTACGCTCCAAAGAATAAAGACCCAACTTGTTCAACCTTTCTCTGTACTAACTGACTCTTACTGATTCTTTTACTTTATGCTGCTAGTTGCGAACATGCCACATGCCTTCTTTATCACACTCTCTACTTTTTTGCCACATTTAGGGGCCTGTGCACTTGGTCCTGAAGATCCCTGTATTCATCACAGCTGCTAAATGTCTTGCCATTAACTGTATAATTTCCCTTTACGTTTGAACTCCTCACACTTGCCTGAATTAAATTCCATCTGCCACTTCTCCATCCTTAACTGATGTATATCCCGCTGTATCCCTTGACGATCTTCCGCGCTGTCTGTAACTTCTCCAATTTTTGTGTTGCCTGCAAACTTGCTAACTAACCAAGGATATGGTCTGGTACCTCTGCTCTATGCTGTTTTATATATGCTCTGTTGACAGCACCAGCGTCTCTGCCTTCAGCAATCACCTTTATACCTCCTCAGAAAAACCCAGTTGTAAAAATATGACCTACCCCACACAAACCCATGCTGTCTGTGCCTATTAGTGCATGTTCTTCCAAATACACATAAATCTTATCCCAAGGAATCCTCTCCAGTAGCTTCCCTATCAATGATGTGAAGTTCACTGGCCTATAATTTCCCAGTTTATCCCTATTTCCTTTCATAAGCAATGACATAACATTTGCTATTCATCAGTTCTCCAGAACTGTACCTGTGGCGAGCGAGGACACTGAGATTTTCGTCAAAGCCCTAGCATTCACATCTCTTGCTTCTCTTAATAACCTAGGGTAGATCCCAAGAGGTCCCAGGCACCTTAATATTCTGCAAGAGACCCAACATGATCTCCTTCTTGCCCAAAAAATACTCTACGATTTTAGAACAGTCACTGTCGTCTAAGAAATTGCCTATATTCTACCCATTCCTTAAGCCACGTGCTGTCTGTTTCCAGATCTTTATCAAGCTTAATCGAGTCCTAGAGCAATACAGCACAGATAAATACCCTGCGGTTCAACCAGTCCATGCTGACCATGGTGCTCAACCAGCTGGTCACAATTTCCTGCGGGATAAAGATCAGTTACAGGTATGAATAGAGAAATGGCAGATGTCGTTTCATCCGGCCAAATGTGAGGTGTTGCATTTTGGGAGAACAGATGTAAATTTGACCACTACTGTTCCTTCTATTGGCAAGTCAATTCTGAATCTACACAGCCAATTCACAGTGTCCCATGCATCTTAATCTTCTGGATGAGTCTACCATGAGGCACCTTGTCAAATGCCTTACTAAAACCTGTGTAGACAACATTCGCTGCTTTACCTACTTCGATCACCTTCATCACTTCCTCAAAAACCACAGTCAAGTTAGGAAGACATGAGTAGCCCAACACAAAGCCATGCTGACTCTCACTATTTAGGCCACAATTTATTTTGTTGTTGTTCAGTCGTTAAGTCGACTCCAACTCTTCGTGACCTCATGGACCATAGGATCCATAGGGTTTTCATGGCAAAGTACGGAAGTAGGTTGACAGGCCTTCCTTCCGCGCAGATACCACTGCTGCCCAGGGTGGGACCCGGCTGGGTTTGAACTCAGGAACATCTGCCTTGATCTCCAGTGCTGATGCCACAACATCACCAGCCGGCCTAAATTTCCTAAATACTTATAATTCCTATCTCAAGGAATCCTCTCGAGTGGTGGTGGTGGTGGTGACATCCGTTAGTCTCGCGAGACCATGGAGCTGCGCCTGGAAAGTCTTGCTTCAGTCTGTGTTGGTAGAGCAGTGTCTGTTGTGGTTATAGAGGCCCATACGGGAGTGACAGTCTCGGCTGCAGCGACTGCACTTGAAGGCGCTGTCCTCCAGTGTTGCTTGGTGTTGTTTTTCCGACGAGTGCGCTTTTCTCAGCAGCAAGCCTCAGTTTCTCTTCTCCTCTTTTTAGACCTCCGCGTAGTTCCAACCACCAGCGAGAGCAATCGCTTGTGATGTCCTCCCACCTCTTGACGTTCATGTTCAGTGACTTCATGTCTCTCTTGCAGACACCTTTGAAACGCAGATGGGGCCCCACTCGTACTCTCTTGCCGGAGGCCAGTTCCCCGTACAGCATGTCTTTCGGGATCCTCCCATCTGACGTGCGGTGTACGTCGCCTAGCCAGCGGAGACCGTGTTGTTGGAACAGGGTGCAGAGGCTGGGTATCTGGGCGAGGGCCAGGTCCTCATTGCTGGTACCTCTTGCCGTTACTATCAACAACTGCAAGCTGGAGGTAGTTCATAAGTTTACATACCTTGGATCCACCATCACGGACAGCCTCTCCCTAGACCTTGAGATCAACAGACGATCGGACGAGCAGCCTGAACATTCGCCAGGCTGACAAAGAGAGTGTGGGAGAACAGAAAGCTGACGACGCACACCAAGGTTGCAGTCCTCGGGGCCTGCGTCCTCTGCACACTGCCTTAGGGCAGCGGGACCTGGAGCCTCCACTCCATCCAAGAGTGACATCTCAACTCCTTCCATCTTCGCAGCCTGATACGCATCCTGAACATCAAGTGGGTTCACCCAGTCACCAACAATGAGGACCTTCCCGCGCCCATATCCTTGGCTTTCCGGCCCTCTCATCATAAACTTATGCCATCTGTTTGTAACCTCTTGTGCACTGAGAAACAGCCTCGCGCTGCATCTGTACTGCTCACAATTCTATAAACTTCACCAAAGTTAGACTTAGCCTTCCAGCGAAGATAAATCCAGCTTATTCAACCGCTCCATGTAGTTAAAACCCTCCATCCCAGGCAACGGGTGAAATCGAGTCTCCATTCCTGCAACCTACGGAAACACTCAGCCATGCAGTTAATACCTTGGCCTCACATACATTCATGGTCAATGTCCCAAACTCTAAATTCTAAATCACCCTCTGTACATATGAGCTGCCGATGTCATCCTTCCGTGATCCTACGCGTGCTTGCCAACATTGGTCTTAACATGACGACAAGTGGATAATCGCATACGCAACATGAGCTTTTTGTTTATTACATTTCCTTACACAGCCTAGTGTCTCTCGATCGGTGTCCCAAAGGAGGACATCTACCCATTGACTTGTGTGCTCAGTCCCTGTCATTCACAGCGGTATCTATCCATTAACTGGTGTCTCTCAGATTTCGTCTCTCAGAGGTTATCTGTCCACTGACTAGTCTGTTAGTCGCTGTATCTAGCGAGGCACCAGTCCATTGACTGGAATCTCTCAGTTCCTGTCTCTCAGGGGAATCTCTGCACACTGACTGGTGTCTGATACTTCCTGTCTGACAGAGTGATGTTTGTCCAGTGGCTGGTGTCTCTCAACTCTGTGCCTCAGGAGGAAACCTATCCGCTGACTTGTGTTTCTCATTCGTTCTCGCTGAGGTCCTCTGCCTTTCACTTTACACAAACTGTTTATCGCCGAAAATGATGAGTGTGCCAGATCAATAATCCGGATCTGGTCACTGCCGCTGATCTGCCTCCTGTGCAGAGTCAAATATATTTTGGAAAATTGAAATATCTGCTGGAGGCGGGGACAGAAATCTGTGTCTCTGGTTTCATTGTGTGGGAGTCTTTACAAACCGCGGTTCCTCCTCTTACTGGCGGTTTACCTCTCTATTTGAACAGCGCTCTCGGCAGCAAGCGATAAATGCGGTCTCCAATAAAGCCGCTAATCTCAAAAATGTCGATGTCGGATTCAGTGCTCAGCAAGTGCAGGGGCATTCCTTACTTCTGTCTCCTCCTGCTTTCCCTTCCAGGTGTCTGTCCCAGAATTGATTATCTACCTAAGACATACTGTTTCTCGTAGGCTTTGTGAATCTCTGCTCGTGGAACATTTTTATCAATTTCTTCTCTTCTTTTGTTGACAGGCGCGCAGTCCGATATCAGGCTAGAACAGCCCGAGTCAGAGATGGTAAAAGCCGGACAATCCCACAGATTGACCTGTGCAGTCAGTGGGTTCAGCCTCAGCAGCTATCACATGCACTGGGTGAAACAGGTCTCAGGGAAAGTGCCGGAATGGGTGGCCGTTGTATGGGCTGGCGGTAGCAAAAATTACGCTCCTGGAGTTGAAGGCAGATTCGAGGTTTCCAAGGACAGCAGCACCGTTTATGTGCAAATAAACAACCTGATACTGGACGACACAGCCACCTATTACTGTGCGAGAGACACAGTGAGAGAGACCGGGAGTAGACTGAGACAAAAACCCAGTGAAATCGCCGACCTGTAGGGCGCAGAGGGAAAGGTCAGTAGTGATCGCCACAGCTGTATCCCGGTCGTTAAGGGCCACATCCGCTCGTCCACACAATGGAAAGCGGGTTCTCAGCGGTGATTTCACGGAAGAGATGCTGGATGGATGGGCCGAGGGTCTCAGCGGATCACTTCAGACGGCATCTCGGAGCCAAGCGCCATTTGTAGGAATGGGTTCACTGGTCCACCTTGTCAGGTGCCTGTCTTTCTTCTACATGTTACAATAAATGGTGGGGGTATACAGAGCATTAATGACAAGAGCAATATTGGTGTATTGGCGCGATTTGACTGACGAGTGAACTGCTGAGGGATAGTGATAGGGTCGGAGGTTATCGGCTATTTCATGTTGTGCCTCAATGTGAGATCTGGCGGCAACAGAACACTTTTCACTAGGCTCTTCGTTCGATTCTCCGGTCTTTACCCTGATCATAGATACATATCGGAGAGGGAGTGCATAATCTAGAAATGGGTACAAGTTCAACTAGAAATGAGACTCAATGCGAACGGAACTACAGAGGAGGAGCTGTCAGTTGAAGTCCAGAGAAAGGTCCCGGTGGGTTATATCATATCCACTTCAGGACCGAGATGGCCGAGATTGAGACCTGCTGTATGGGACGCCCGTATCCAGATGGAGGGTTTACTAGATCGGTTGGCCGGCTCTGCGATCCATTGGATTTGGGTTGGATATGATGAAGTCGGATTGTGACCTGCAGTGAAGCACTGTGATATCCACCACGGTGATGGGAAGCTAAACAGAAACTGATCTCGAGAAATGAGCGTCTGCATAGGAGCATGTCTCCACGAAATCCGCATTTCTGCCTCCCAGAGTCAAATCCCGGAAGGCTGACTGAGACTGCAATGGCAAATGTTTATTTTTGGGCAAGTAAATGCCCAGCTGGCTTCGACTTTGATTCTCGTGTCTGCACACAGGAAAACTCTGAAAATGCCTCTTTTATTCAGAGGCCAGGAAAAGCCAAGTTCAAATTTCGGAGAGAAATCCAGGAAGTGGTTGCTGCCGGTCTGGGATCATGTTGACACTTTTCTGAGATAAGTGGATGTGACGGTTGTGAAGTTACTGCATTGGGTGAATGGAGAGACGGAGAAGTGTGGGCATTTCGCCTATTAGGAAGGACCTCGCTGGCAGTAAATTGAACTGATTTGGATTAAATTGAATTGAAGTTATTACTTACATCCTTCATTCACACGATGAGTAAAAATATTTTCGTTACGTCTCCGTTCAAATGTGCAATGTGCAATTATAGTCATTTATACTAAATGTTATGAACAACATAGTAATCAATATAACATGGAAATACAGTTGTGTCAGCATGAATTAAGCAGTCTGATGGCTTGGTGAAAGAAGCTGTCATGGAGCTTGTTGACCTGGCTTTATGCTCTGCCTGCATTCGTCCCCAGTCAATGGCTTGTCCTTCCATACGTTCAGGTTACAGTCATCACGTTCCTGGACCTACTTCTACATGCTGGCCCATGCTCAGCTCTATTATACTGCTTCCAATATCTCTAGGTAAGAGGTGTGGGTCAGACCAATTAAGTAATGTTCAGCGTGAGGTCTGTTCCAGCATGCAGCTAAGGTATAGGCGACATCTCACTATTAACTGATGGCTTTAATTTTTTTAGATTTATTCCCTGATGGAAGAGGAGATGGTGTACGGAGAGGCAGAACTTTGGAGTTGGGAAGGCAGTAGGTAAGTGGTGTAGAAATACTATGGCAAGGAATTGATGGCACAATGTCTTCCTAACTTGCAGGCATCCTTGCATTGGCGAATGAGGATTAGGAGTAGTATAGATGGTGTGGGGAGCAACCAATTAGGTGAACGTTTTGGATGAACGTTAGTGATCTGGAACACACAACCTGAATAATCGTGATATCCAATAGTGAGTGTAGAGGTGGAACAGGACAAGATTTGCCATTCGTAAGGATACAGGGAAGAGCAGAGAGCCAATGGGTTTATTGGGTTTGCTCAGCCAATATACCGGGAAAATGAGCCCAGACATTATCTGATCAATGACGTCACTCTCTGCTCTGTCATTCAATGGAATCACCATTCAGCTGGTTAATCTGGAGAATTCTTCCTCAAAGAGATTCCAACAAGCATCTCAGAGTACACAGAGTATGAGTTAAGTGCAGATTACAGCTCCCATGTCCTCTCCTGGCAGCTACGGATTAACAGAAAGATCCATCTGCACGGTACATTAGAGTGTAAACCTGAGGATCAGGAATACCGTCAGACACAGATTTTGATTTTTATTGTTATTTTCAGAGTAATTTTTTGAACGGTCAGGGTTCGTAACCCTGTGCAGAGCACGAGATCCTTGAGGATAAGAGGGCAAACCTTCCCTGAAGTGTCCCATCACACACTAACGGGACATAATTTTAATTTTGCTGTTAGAAGGAACTGTTTACTCTCAGTTCACTGACGGAGCAACTGCTCCAATTTCTTGCCGTCTTCGATCGTGACTGCGTTTGTTTAACAAATACTTTCCACATAAGCCAGTTTTACTGGTGATTCGGTCGAAGAGGCTGTGACGTACAGTCCTGACATTTACAGAGCAACTTTCATTGTGTCCCGTGCAGTTCACGGGCAATGACTCAGTTGCAAAATACGGCCCTGTTACAGAGAAGGGAATATGGAGCCATTCTGCGCACAACAGAATCCATAAACATTAAGGTCATAACGATCAGACAGCGTATTCTTATGATGTTAACAAAGGGAAAATATTGTCCAGGGCACCATTTATAGAGTGATCTAATGCGCAGGCAGAAGGTTAGATCCAAAGCGATGACGAATAGGGCAGCACATGAAATCAGATGAGTAGCGCAGGGCAACGGAAGAACAGTTCACGGATACAAACACAACAAACCTTTCAAATTAAAACTCAGGCCATAATAATCCGCAACAGATTTGGATCTGCAGTCAGATTTCCAATAAGTATTTTTTTTTCCAATATCGCCATTAGTAAAAATTTATTTTCATAATTAGTGATGTCCTTCAGGAAAGTGATCTGTCATCCTTAGCCTCCGAGCCTCTTTATGACCCCTGACCCATCAACGTGATTGCCTCCAAACGCTCTCCAAATGGCGACCCAGATGCGTAATTCATTCTGACTTTCCCAGCACCGCACACAGCTCAAAAGATGAATAACTAAAATTGCCCATATGTTAAGTTCTATCAAATTAATACAATGCAGAAAACAATCAGACAGAATCTCATCCGATCTGGTGATTCACCCTCGATTATTTTGTACAAATACCCGAATGCTATTTCTTGCAAGTTTCTTCGAAGCTGACACACACACCTCCAGCTCCCCACTTCAGCCCAGCCCCCTGCTCTCAATTTGATCGGTGCTTTTGTAAAGTACTAGAGGAACACTGATCCAGACACAAGTGTAGTTACAGCCTATTGTTCCCGGGATGTATGATGTCTTCGGCTGCAATTCTGCCCGACTGGCGTTATTCTGCCTACTGCACTGCCAACTCTGAGTAGCTCAGGTAATATATGTGGTTTGAGAAACAGAGTTACTGGCTCACATCAATGCCCTCTCACCAAAATCTGTAAGTCTGATTTGTTGCAACTAGACTGTTTCCATTTTTATTTTACAGAATTTATTTTGATGAAACCAACTTGGTTTTCATTGACTTTTATAACACCGAAACATCATGTCTATCAGAAGGGATAGACAAGAAAGAAAAGGAGGTGGGGTAGCATTGCTGGTTACAGAGGAGCTTAACGCAATAGAAAGGAAGGACATTAGCCGGGAGGATGTGGAATCGATAAGGGTAGAGCTGCATAACACTAAGGAGCAGAAACCGCTGGTGGGAGTTGTGTTCAGGCCACCTAACAGTAGTAGTGAGGTTGAGGATGGTATTAAACAGGAAATTAGAAATGTGTGCAATAAAGGAACAGCAGTTATAAAGGGTGACTTCAATCTACATATAGATTGGGTGAACCAAATTGGTAAGGGTGCTGAGGAACAGGATTTCTTGGAATGTATGCGGGATAGTTTTTTTGAACCAACATGTCGAGGAACCAACTAGAGAGCAGGCCATTCTAGACTGGGTATTGAGCAATGGGGAAGGGTGAATTAGCAATCTTGTCATGGGAGGCCCCTTGGGTAAGAGTGACCATAATATGGTGGAATTCTTCATTAAGATGGAGAGTGACATAGTTAATTCAGAAACAAAGGTTCTGAACTTAAAGAAGGGTAACTTTGAAGGTATGAGAAATAAATAGGTAAATTAGTTAAGATAGACTGGCAAATGACACTTAAAGGGTTGACGGTGGATATGCAATGCCAAGTATTTAAAGATCGCATGGATGAACTGCAACAATTTTTCATCCCAGTTTGGCAAAAGAATAAATCAAGGAAGTTAGTGCACCCATGGCTGACAAGGGAAATTAGAGATGGTATCAATTCCAAAGAAGAAGCATAGAATTTAGCAAGAAAAAGTGGCTCACCTGAGGACTGAGAGAAATTCAGAGTTCAGCAGAGGAGGACCAAGGGCTTAAATAGGAAGGGGATAAAAGATCATGAGAGAAAACTGGCAGGGAACATAAAAACTGACTTGAAAGCTTTTATAGATATGTGAAAAGAAAAAGATTGGTTAAGACAAATGCAGGTCCCCTCCAGACAGAAACAGGTGAATTGATTATGGGGAGCAAGGACATGGCAGACGAATTGAATAACTACTTTGGTTCTGTCTTCACTAAGGAGGACATAAATAATCTTCCGGAAATAGTAGGGGACAGAGGGTCCAGTGAGATGGATGAACTGAGGGAAATACAAGTTAGTAGGGAAGTGCTGTTAGGTAAATTGAGGGGATTAAAGGCAGATAAATCGCCAGGGCCAGATGGTCTGCATCCCAGGGTACTTAAGGAAGTAGCGCAAGAAATAGTGGATGCATTAGTGATAATTTTTCAAAACTCTTTAGATTCTGGACTAGTTCTTGAGGATTGGAGGGTGGCTAATGTAACCCCGCTTTTAAAAAAAGGAGGGAGAGAGAAAGCGGGAAATTATAGACCGGTTAGCCTAACATCGGTGGTGGGGAAAATGCTAGAGTCAGTTATCAAAGATGTGATAACAGCACATTTGGAAAGCGGTGAAATCATCGGACAAAGTCAGCATGGGTTTGTGAAAGGAAAATCATGTCTGAGGAATCTGATAGAATTTTTTGAGGATGTAACTGGTAGAGTGGGTAGGGGAAAACCAGTGTATGTGGTATATTTGGATTTTCAAGAGGCTTTTGACAAGGTCCCACAAAGGAGTTTAGCGTTCAAACTTAAAGGACACGGTAATGGGGGTAAGGCATTGATGTGGGTAGAGAATTGGTTGGCAGACAGGAAGCAAAGAGTTGGAATAAACGGGACCTTTTCAGAATGGCAGGCAGTGATTAGTGGGGTACCGCAAGGCTCAGTGCTGGGACCCCAGTTGTTTACAATATATATTAATGACTTGGATGAGGGAATTAAATGCAGCATCTCCAAGTTTGCGAATGACACGAAGCTGGGCGGCAGTGTTAGCTGTGAGGAGGATGCTAAGCAGATGCAAGGTGACTTGGATAGGTCAGGTGAGTGCGCAAATGCAATTTAATCTGGATAAGTGTGAGGGTATCCACTTTGGTGGCAAAAACAGGAAAACAGATTTTTATCTGAATTTGGTGGCGGATTAGGACACGATCTATAGAGTGAACCAATGGGAAAGCAGAGGTTGGATTTTGGACGATGGAAAATAGGGCAGCAAATGAAATCAGATGAGTAGGGCAGGGGATGGACGAGCAGTCCACGAATACCATCACAACAAATCTGTCAAATTTAAACTCAGATTAAGATCATCTGCAACAGATTTGGATCGGCGGTCAGATTTCTAACATCTTAGCAATTTATATTTTTTTAAGTCTCGCCATTAGTAAGGATATCCTTTCAGAATTACTGATATCCTTGAGGAAAGAGCTCTCTCAGCGTTACCCTACGAGCCTCTTTATGTCTCCTGGCCTATCAATGTGTTTGCTTCCAAAGCCTCTCTGAATGGCGACCCAGATGTATAATTCATTCCGATTTTACCAGCAAAGCCCAGAGTCCAGATGATGACTAACTAAAATTGCCCGCCTGTTTTTCAAGTTACTCGCCGTATCAAGTTGATACAATACAGGCAACAATCAGATCGAAGTTCACCTGATCTGTTGATTCACCCTCGATTATCTTCTGCAATTACCCAAACGTTATTTCGTTGCATGTTTTTTTTTTTTTTTTCTGAGCTGACACATGCATCTCCAGCACCCCGCTTCAGCCCAGCTCCCGGCTGTTAGTTTGATCGGTGTTTTTTTTTTTTTTTTAGTATACCCAAGGAACACAGATACAGACAAAAAGCATGCACTACCTGTTGGTCCTGGGATGAATGAGATCTTCGGCTGCAAAGCTGCCCGAATGACCTCCTGCAATGCCAGCACTGGGCAGCACAGGAAACATATGTGTTTTGAGAAACAGAGGTACTGTTTCACATCAATGAACTTTCACCAAATTCTTTCAGACTGATTCGTGGAAACTACACTTCTCTATTTCTTTAAATGATTTTACTGAATTTATTCCGCTTAATCCAATGTGTTTTTCATTCACTTCTGAAACCCCAAAATATCCCAGCGCCTTCCCCAAATCAGCAATTGTTTCCGCAGTGTGTCACTTCATATGAGGGTTAATTACGTCTATTTTTTCACTTGTCGGGGCTGTTGGCATTGAGCTAAACCCCCGCCTCTAAGTCTCTGTGAGGAGTGTGTTAAATGAAGCCTGCAGCATATATCCTGCTGTTGCTCCTGTCATTGAGTATTTGCAGGCAATATTGCAGCTATATAAAATTTTGGCTCGACCACATTTTGAGTATTGCGAACAGTTCTCGTCGTCACACTTTAGGAAGGATGCGAGGTTTTGGATATGGCACAGAAGTGGGTCAGCTGTATGTTTTCTGGATTCGCTTGTATGATATATGAGGGGAACCTAGACAAACTAGAATTGCATTTTCTTGAGCAATAAAGCCTGTCGGCCGAGCTGGTGTTATATATAATATCTTTATTACCAAGTCGGAGCCCTGAAATCGTCGGCCACGTTGAGTTAAGATGAAAGAGAGATATTAAGATGAAAAAACAGATTTTTTTTTTAAAAATGCAAAGACTGAAAACACCATGAACTTCAGCAGAGGTTTTGCAGGCGGAGTACATTGCTAAGTGCTTCTTCAGTGTGTCACTTCATATGAGGAACACTTCGTCCTTTTTTCACTTATCATGGCTGTTGGCACTGAGCTGAACCCCAGCCCACGGTCCTAAAGGACCGGTCTATCGCTCTTAGCGCAGCCTCTACAGAGTGATCTGTGTGGTATAAGTGATCCTACGAAGCACCAGAGCACAGAGCCTACAGAATCATTGAGAAACTCAAACCTTCAAACCCTACAAGGCTTTGCGCCTCTGGAAGCATTGTGCTAGATGAAGCTACAATGTATATCCCGTTATCGTTCGTGTCAATGAGTATAAATGTGAGCAAATAAAATTGTCGCTATGTAAGTTTTTTGATCGGCCGCATTTTTAGTATTGCGAGCAGTTCTCGTCGTCACATTTTCGGATGGATATGATGTTTTGGATATGGCACAGAAGTAGATCACTTGGATGTCATCTGCATTGGCTTGTATGGTATATAAGTGAGTTTAGACAAACTAGGATTGCATTATATTGAACAGTAATGCCTGTCGACGTCCTGGTGAAATACGTAATATCAGAGCATGACAAGGAAGATAATCAGTGCATTTACGCCAAGGTGGAACCGTGAAATCTTCGGATACATTGATTTAAGATGAAAGGGAGTATGCACGAGAATTTTTTTTTAAAAATGCGAAGACTGAAAGTACCTGGAACTTCAGCAGAACATACGGAAGCAGATACGAATGCAACATCTAAGAGACAATTTCATAGACAATACATCATGCAGGCAGTAGGCTGATATGCTGCTTAAAAAGAGCATCATGATTGCCACAGACAAGGGCAAGCTAAACGGGCATTGCCTATACAGTTCTATAGTCTATGTACTGCGTGTTACAGTCTTATGTAATTAATCTCAAGTGGGGCTGTCTGTGGAATTTAATGCTTGAATCATTACCCACCCCCGGAAACACATTTTGTCATAACAAATTTGAAAAAAAAGACAGACGTTGGGATTTCAAAAATCAATCTGGAAATGATCAGGAGGTCAGATCATATCCACCGCAAGAGAGAAACGAAAGTTAATGTTTCAGTTCAAAGAACCGCCGTCAGAAGTTGGAACGACAAAGAGGAAGCATTGTGGAGAAAATGGTTGGGCAGGGAGGGGATAAACACGGTCCACGATAGAAATAGACCGGATAAGGTGATCGTCGAATAACAGTTGGAGAGTAAATACACGAACAAATTAACTTAAATAAAAGTATCTACCGAAGTCGAAATACAGAGAAGGAAGACATGCCGGGTAGGCCAGGATGACCACCATTATCACCACCTTTAAAGTACTGATAGAGGGGCAAGTAAAATAATATTGAAACATTAAAGGTTGAAATATTTCAGCGTGTACAGAATGCCGTGGAAGAGAATCAGAATATCTTACAGCACAGTAAAGGTATTTTTCGGCCTCCCGAGATGCATTTATACCATCATTTCATTTGTAGGTCTATCACCCATCATTCTTCTGCCCTCTCTATTTTTTCACCTTCACAGCAGTCTTTAAAACAACGTATGCAATCAGCTGCCCCACCTTACCTGGAAGGTCTTTGGAAATAACCACAGCCCCGTGTATGGGATAATATCGCTAAGATATTCGTTACTTTCTGAACCTCTCACCAGAAACTTGTGTCCTCCGGTTGTAACCTCGTGTGGCCTGGGAAACGGAATCTGGCTGCATCTGTACTGCTCACAATTTTATAAACTTCACCAACGTTAGGTCTAACATTCCAGCGAAAATACATCCAGCTTCCTCAAACTCTCCATGTAATTAAAGCCCTCCATCTCAGGCAACAGGTGAAATCTATTCTCCATTCTTGGAAACTCCAGAATTGCTTAGCCATGCAGCTAAGATCTTGGCTTCACATATGATTATACATTCATGTCGATGGCCCAAATTCTAACTTCTAAATGACCCCCTGTAAATATAAGCATATTCAAATATCAGCTGCCGATGTCATCCTTTCGTGACCCTACGCGTGTTTGCCAACATTAGTCTTAATATGACGAAAACTGGATAATCCCACATACACCATGAGCTTTTTGTTTATTACATTTCCGTGCCCAGACTAGTGTATCTCGAACGGTGTCCCAAAGGAGGACATCTGCCCATTGACTAGTGTGCTCCGTCCCTGGCATTCAGAGCGATATCTGTCCACTAACTTGTTTCTCTCAGTCTTTGTCTCTCATAATTTACCAGTCCACTGACTAGTCAGTTAGTCGCTGTATCGGGAGTGGGGGGCGGGGGGGAGCGGGCCGCACCAGTCCATTGACTAGAATCTCTTAGTTCCTGTCTCTCAGAGGAATCTCTGTCCACTGACCGGTGTCTCACACTTCCTGTCTCACAGGATGACGTTTGTCCACTGGCTGGTATGCCTCAGCCCTGTCAATCCGGATTTGGTCACTGCCGCCGACCTGCTTCCTCTGTAGAAACGAATATATTTTGGAAAATTGTAATTTCTGCTGGGGGCGGGGACAGGATCTGTGTCTCTGGTTTCATTGTGTGGGAGCCTTTACAACCGCGGCTCCTCCTCTCACTGGCAGTCTACGTCTCTATTTGAACAGCGCTCTCGGCGGATCGCGATAAATCCGGTCTCAGCTAAAGCCCCTGATCTCAAAAATGTCGAAGTCGGATTCAGTGCTCAGCAAGGTATGGGGCATTCCTTATTACTGTCTCCTCTTGCTTTGCCTTCCAGGTGCCTGTCCCACAATTTATTATCTACCCGAGGCAGACTGTTTCTCGGAGGCTTTGTGAATCTATGCTCCTGGAACATTTTTATCAATTTCTGCTCTTCTTTTGTTGACAGGCGCGCAGTCTGATATCATGCTGAAACAGCCCGAGTCGGCGATGGTAAAACCCGGACAGTCCCACAGATTGACCTGTGCAGTCAGTGGGTTCAGACTCCGCAGCTCTGACATGCACTGGGTGAAACAGGTCTCAGGGAAAGGGCCGGAATGGGTGGCCGGCGTGTGGGCTGACGGTGGCAAAAAATACTCTCCTGGACTCGAAGGCAAATTCGAGGTTTCCAAGGACAGCAGCACAGTTTATCTGCAAATGAACAACCTGATACTGGACGACACCGCCACCTATTACTGTGCGAGAGACACAGTGAGAGAGACGGGAGTAGACCGA
Source organism: Mobula birostris (assembly GCF_030028105.1). Taxonomy (NCBI): domain Eukaryota; kingdom Metazoa; phylum Chordata; class Chondrichthyes; order Myliobatiformes; family Myliobatidae; genus Mobula; species Mobula birostris. The sequence continues at coordinate 23,909,916 of NC_092379.1, read as the reverse complement.
GACAAAAACCTAGTGAAATCGCCGACCGGTAGGGCGGAGAGGGAAAGGTCAGTAGTGATCGCCACAGCTGTATCCCGGTCGTTAAGGGCCACATTCGCTCGTCCACGCAATGGAAAGCGGGTTCTCAGTGGTGATTCCAGAGAAGAGATGCTGGATGGATGGACTGAGAGTCTCAGCGGATCACTTCAGACTGCAGCTCGGAGCCAAGCGCCATGAGTGGGAATGGGTTCACTGGTCTACCTTGTCAGGTGCCTGTCTTTCTTCTACATGTTACAATAAACGGTGGGGGTATGCAGAACATTAATGACAAGAGAAACATTGGTGTTCTAGCGCGATTTGACTGACGAGTGAACTGCTGACAGATAGTGATAGGGTCGGAGGTTACCGTACGTCGGTGTATCGTATCGGCTATTTCATGCTGTGCCTCAGTGTGAGAGGTGGTGGCTCTCAATATCTACTGCAACAGAACACTTTTAACTAGGCTCTTCATTCGATTCTCCGGTCATTACTCTGTTCATAGATACATATCGGAGACGGAGTGCATCATCTAGAAATGGGTACAAGTTCAACTAGAAATGAGTCTCAATGTGAACGGAACTACAGAGGAGGAGCTGTCAGTTGAAGTCCAGAGAAAGGTCCCGGTTGGTTATATCGTATCCACTTCAGGACCGGGATGACTGAGATCGAGACCTGCTTTGTGGGACGGCCGTACCCAGATGGAGGGTTTAATAGATCCGTTGGCCGGCTCTGCGATCCATTGGATTTGGGCTGGATATGACGAAGTCGGATTGTGACCTGCAGTGAAGCACCGTGATATCCACCACGGTGATGGGAAGCTAAACAGAAACTGACGTCGACAAATGAGCGTCTGCATAGCAGCCTGTCTCCACGAAATCCGCACTTCTGCCTCCCAGAGTGAAATGCCAGAAGGCTGACTGAGACTGCAAATGGCAAATGTTTATTTTTGGGCCAGTAAAAGCCCAGCTGGCTTCGACTTTGATTCTCGTGTCTGCACACAGGAAAACTGTGAAAATGCCTCTTTTATTCAGAATCCAGGAAGAGCCAAGCTCAAATTTCGGATTGAAATCCAGGAAGTGGTTGCTGCCGGTCTGGAATCATGTTGACACTTTTCTGAGATCAGTGGGTGAGACGGGCAAATGAGGTTACTGTACTGGGTGAATGGGGAGACGGAGAAATGTGAGCATTTCGCCTATTAGGAAGGACCTCGCTGGCAGTAAATTGAATTGATCCGGATTAAATTGAATTGTGCTTATTACTTACATCCTTCATACACACGATGAGTAAAAATATTTACGTTAGTGATCTGGAACACAATGCCTGAACGATCGTGATGTCCAATAGTGAGTGTAGAGGTGCAACAGGATGAGATTTGCCATTCGTAGGGATACAGGGAAGAGCAGAGAGCCAACGGGTTTATTGGGTTTGCTCAGCCAATACACCCAGACAATAAGCCCAGACATTTTCTGATCTATGACGTCACTCTCTGCTCTGTCATTCAATGGAATCAACATTTAGCTTGTTAATCTGGGGAATTCTTCCTCAATGAGGTTCCAGCTAGCATCTCCGAGTACACAGAGCATGAGTTAAGTGCAGATTACAGCTCCCATGTCCTCTCCTGGCATGCGGTTTAACAGAAAGATCCATATGCACGGTACATTAGAGTGTAAACCTGAGGATCAGGAATACCGTCACCCACAGATTTTGACTTTTATTGTTATTTTCAGAGTAACTTTTTTGAATGGTCAGGATTCGTAACCCTGTGCAGAGCACGAGATCCTTGAGGATCAGAGGACAAACTTCCACTGAAGTGTCCCATCACACACTCACGGGGCATATTTGAACTTTGCTGTTAGAATGAACTGTTTACTGTCAGTTCACTGACGGAGCAACTGCTCCAATTTCTTGCCGTCTTCGATCGTGACTGCGTGTGTTTAACAAATACTTTCCACATAAGCCAGTTTTACTGGTGAATCGGTCAAAGAGGCTGTGACATACAGTCCTGACATTTACAGAGCACCTTTCATTATGTCCCCTGCAGTTCACGGGCAATGACGTAGTTGTAAAATACGACCCTGTTACAGTGAAGTGAATATGGATCCATTCTGCACACAACAGAATCCATAAACATTAAGGTCATAACGATCAGACAGCGTATTCTTATGATGTTAACAAAGGGAAAATGTTGTCCCGGGCACCAGATATAGAGTGATCCAGTGGGCAGGCAGAAGGTTATTTTCAAAGCGATGGAGAATAGGGCAGCACATCAAATCAGGCGAGTAGCGCAGGGGGATGGAAAAACAGTTCCCGGATACAAACAGAACAAACCTGTCAAATTAAAACTCAGGCCATAATAATCCGCAACAGATTTAGATCTGCAGTCAGATTTCAAATTTGTATTTATTTTCAAATCTCGCCATTAGTAATAATTTCCTTTCAGAATTAGTGATATCCTTCAGGAAAGTGATCTCTCATCCTCAGCCTCCAAGCCTCTTTATGATCCCTGCCCCATCAACGTGATTGCCAACAAGCATTTTCCAAATGGCGACCCAGCTGAGTAATTCATTCGGACTTTCCCGGCACCGCACACAGCTCAGAAGATGAATAACTAAAATTGCCCATATGTTAAGTTCTATCAAATTAATACAATGCAGACAACAATCAGACAGAATCTCATCCGATCTGGTGATGCACCCTCGATTATTTTGAACAAATACCTGAATGTTGTTTTGTTGCAAATTTCTTCGAAACTGACACACGCACCCCCAGCTCCCCCATTCAGCCCTGCCCCCTGCTCTCAATTTGATCGGTGTTTTTGTAATGTGCACGAGGAACACTGATCCAGACAAAACTGAAGTTACAGCCTGTTGTTCCCGGGATGTGGGATGTCTTCGGCTGCAAATCTGCCCGACTGGCGTTTACTCTGCCTCCTGCACTGCCAGCTCTGAGTAGCTCAGGGAACTTATGTGGTTTGATAAACAGAGTTACTGGCTCACATCAATCCCCTTTCACTAAAATCTGTAAGTCTGATTTGTTGCAACTAGACTGTTTCCAGTTTTATTTTTACCGCATTTATTTTGATGAAGCCGACTTGTTTTTCATTTACTTCTACAACACCAAAATATCACAGGGCCATTCCCAACTCAGCAAGTGATTCTCCAGTGTGTTACTTTATATGGGGGTTATTTTATTTCAATTTTTTTACCTATGTTCGGGCTGTTGGCCTTGAGTTGAACCCCCTTCACCGTATCTAAAAGAACGGTGGATCGCACTTGGCGCAGCATTTTGGTATTGCGAGAAGTTCTCGTCATTTCAGGAAGGAGGAGGGGTTTTGGATATGGCAAAGAAATGGGTCATTTGTATGTTATACTTAATGAATACTTTGTTTCAGTATTCACAAAGGTGAAGGCTTCTGACGGAAAAGACTTACCCAGGATTGAAAAGCTTGCACATATAGATATAAATAAAGAGGATATACTGGAGCTTTTAAAAGCATCAAGTTAGGGGCTGGATGAGATGTACCCCAGGCTACTGTGGGAGGTGAGGGAGGAGATTGCTGAGCCTGTGGCAATGATCTTTTCATTATCAATGGGGATTGAAGAGGTTCCGGAGGATTGGAATGTTGCAGATATTGTTCCCTTATGCAAGAAAGGGAGTAGAGTTAGTCCAGAAAATTATAGTACAGTGATTCTTACTTCAGTGGTTGGTAAGTTGATGGAGAAGATCCTGAAAAGGCAGGATTTATCAAACACTTGGAGAGGCATAAGGTGATTAGGAATAGTCCCTATGGCTTTGTCAAAGGCACGTCGTATCTTACGAGCCTGATTAAATGTTTTGAGGATGTGATTAAACACATTGATGAAGGTAGTCAGTAGATGTAGTGTATATGGATTTCAGCTAGGCATTTGATAAGGTACCCTATGCAAAGCTTTTTGAGAAGCATGGATGCATCGGATCACAGGGGACAATTCTTAGTGGATCCAGAATTGGCTTGCCCACAGTTGGCAAAGAGTGGTTGTGGACGGGTCATATTCGGTCTGGAGGTCGATGACCAGTGGTGTGCCTCAGGGATCTGTTTTTGGGACCCCTGCTCTTCTTGATTTTCAATGTCGCCTTGATTGGGGAGAATGTTTTATGGGAATAGGTTGAGTGAACTCGGTCTTTTCTCCTTCGAGCAGCGTAGTGTGAGAGGTGACCTGATTCAGGTGAATAAGATGATTTATCGCGTGGATAGTCAGAGGCTTTTTTCCCAGGACTGGAATGGCTAACAGGGGAGGACACAGTTTGAAGGTGCTTGGAAGCAGGTACAGAGGAGATATCAGGTTACGTTTGCAACGCAGAGAGTAGTGAGTACATGGACTGGGCTGCCGGCAACGGTGATGGAGGCAGATACGATAGGATCTTTCAAGAACTCCTGGACAGGTACATGGAGCTTAGAAATTTAGAGTGCTATGGGTAACCCTAGGTAATTTCTAAATTGCATGCATATATGGCACAACATTGTGGGCCGAATGGCCTGTATTATGACCTTCAGTGAAGCAACGTGATATGCACCAGGGTGATGGGGAGCTGGACAAAAACTGGTCCCGACAAATGGAAGTCTGCACCGCAGTCTGTCTCTACGAATTTTGCATTGCTGCCTCCCAGAGTCAAATGCCTGAAAGCTGGCTCAGACTGTTAAGGCAAACGTTCTGGGCAAGTATAAGCCCAAACGGCTTCAAGTCTAATACTGCGGGCTGGAAAGAATCGGTGTCCGCAGATAGGAATACTGTGAAAATGCATCTTTTATTCACAGGCCAGGAATAAACAGGCTTGGAATTTCAGGTAAAATTCCAGGAAGTACCTGCTTCCGGTCTGGGATCATGTTGACACTTTTCTGAGATTAGTGAACGTAGCGGACAACTGAAGTTACTGCATTGGGTGAATGGGGAGGCGGAGCAGTGTGAATATCTTGCCTACTAGGAGGGACCACGCTGACGGTATCTTGAAATGAACTGAATTGAAATCAATTGACTGTACTACTTTCATCCTTCATAGACATGAGGAGTAAATGTTTATGTTACGTCTCCGCTGAAATGTGCAATGTGAAAATATAGTAGTTTATAATTAATATTATATACAACAGGATAGTCAATATAACATAGAAATACATTTGCGTCAGCATGTATTAAGCGGTTTGGTGGACTGGTGAAAGAAGTTGTCCCATAGCCTGTTTGTCATGCCTTTTATGCACTGTTTCCATTTGTCCCCAGTCAATGGCTTGGCCTTCCTGGTACAGGTGGGTGTCAGCTCTATCATGTAATGTTCAGCGTGAAGTCTGTCCAAGGATGCATCTATAGTACAGGCGATATCTGAGGATTAATCGATGGATGTAAGATTTTAGTTTTACTTCCTGATGGGTGTGCAGATGGTGTACGGGGAGGATAAATTTTGGAGTTGGGAAGGCAGAGGGGAAGTGGTATAGAAATATTAATGCAGGAAAATAAAGCCACAAGTCCTTCCTAAATTCTAAGCATCCTTGCATCGGCGGATGGGTGTTGGGTATAGGGTAGTTAGTGTGCGGAGTGTGGATTTCAAGACATTAATGTGTAATAAGAGTCCATTTAAGGGTACGTTTATTCATAAACGGTTCTGGTCTGAAAAACACTGACTGTATGACCGTGATGTGTATAAGCGAGTGTAGAGAGAGAACTGGAGGGAAACTGATTTTCGTATTGAGACAGAGCAGAGCAGAGAGATCAATTGTTTTATTGGGTTCTTCAGCTAAAACTGAGCACAACTACTATCGGATGAATGGCCTCACTTTCTGCTCTGTCACTGAATGGAATCAGTATTTATCCTGTGCATCTAGGTAATTCTTCCACATGGGAATTGCATCGAGCACCCCAGAGTAAAGAGACTAGTAAAAAAGATTCCTCTTCATTATCCATCCCAGCCAGGGCAGGGCCATTAGAGCGTAAACAAAGAGTGAAACTTCCCCTAACCTGAACCATCATACACTCACGGGACATGAATTGAACTTTGCTGTTCAAAAGAACTGTTTGCTCTCAGTTCACAGACAGAGTCACCTCTATAATACCAAGCCGTCCTACATCCTGAGTGGGTTGCTTGAACAAGTGCGTTCCACATAAAACAGTGTAACCCTCAGTTTCGACCAGTGGCGTTAGTCTAGGGGACGACAACCTCCGGCCTGGACAACTTGAGAAATCTTGTTTATGTGTCTGCAGCGTGATGTGTTCACCTGTTACAAATCAGTACCTCGAAATAACAGACATTACACAATATGCAATTAAATGATTGAGCTTTATAATTCTCAATTTGACTATAGGGTTAGTAAAGAAAACAAAAAGAAAAGGGGCTCAGTTTAATAAAGCAGTCTAATGCGCACGACGGAGCTCACTTTTTCGATCTGTTCGTTCTCCATCGATTTCACCGGGGCGTCGTCGACTCCCATCCGCATTCCAGGTCCACTCTTTCCTGCAGTCTACGACTTGCCCTTTGTGGCATCTTCCCTCTCCACCTTCTTCCGAACAAAAGCCCGCGAGGTCACTTGCTGTCGGCCACACAAGAACAAACACCATTCCCCTCATTGGTCGCCGCACATTCCGTGCCCCGTTTATCTCTAGTCATAACCCAAGCACAATGCTGCTACAGAAAAACCATTACATCAGAAATGAAACCTTTCCCAAGGAGTGAAACCAGATATACCAGCAAGTCGGTAAGAGTAGTTGTGAGGTACAGACTTGACATTTACAGAGTACCTTACATTGTGCCCGAGCACTTCAAGGGCAATGACATAGTTGCAAAATACGGCCCTGTTGCAGAGCAGAGAATGTGGAGCCATTCTGCGCACAGCAAAATCAATAAACGTTAAGGTGATAACAAAACATACAGGCTATTCTTGTGATGTTTTCGAAGGAGAAAGATTGTCTTGGACACGATCTATAGAGTGATACAAAGGGAAAGCCGAAAGCTGGATTTCGGACGATGGAAAATAGGACAGCAAACGAAATCAGATGAGTAGGGCAGGGGATGGACGAGCAGCGAATACCACCTCAAAACAATTTGTCAAATTTAAACTCAAATAGAAATGATCTGCAACAGATTTGGATCAGCGGTCAGATTTCTAACATCTTAGCAATTTGAATTTTTTTTTAAGTCTTGCCATTAGTAAGGATATCCTTTCAGAATTACTGATATCCTTGAGGAAAGAGCTCTCTCAGCGTTACCCTGGGCGCAACTTTATGACTCCTGGACTATCAATGTTTTTGCTTCCAAAGGCTCTCTGAATGGCGACCCATATGTATAATTCATTCCGACTTTACCAGAAAAGCCCAGAGTCCAGATGATAACGAACTAAAATTGCCCACCTGTTGTGCAAGTTACCCGCTATATCAAGTTGATACAATGCAGAGAACAATCAGATCGAAGTTCACCTGATCTGTTGATTCATCCTCGATTATCTTGCGCAAATACCCAAACGTTATTTCGTTGCATGCTTTTTCTGAGCTGACACATGCACATCCAGCATCCCCCTTCAGCCCAGCTCCCGGCTGTCAGTTTGACCGGTGATTTTTTTTTAAGTACCCAAGGAACACAGATACAGACAAAATGCACTCACCGCCTGTTGATCCTGGGATGAATGAGATCTTCGCCTGCAAATCTGCCTGAATGACCTCCTGCAATGCCAGCACTGAGCAGCTCAGGGAACTTGTGCGTTTTGAGAAACAGGGTTATTCTTTCACATCAATAAACTTTCACCAAATTATGTCAGACTGATTCGTGGAAACTACGCTTTTCCATTTTTTTGTTATTTTACTGAATTTATTCCGCTTAAACCAATTTGTTTTTCATTGACTTCTGCAACCCCAAAATATCCCAGCGCCTTCCCCAAATCAGCAATTGCTTCCGCAGTGTGTCACTTCATTTGAGGGTCACTTTCGTCTATTTATTCACTTGTCAGGGCTGTTGGCCTTGAGCTAAACCCCCGCCTCCGGACCTAGAGTACCGGTGTATCACTCTTAGCGCAACCTGTACATTTTGATCTGCATGGTATGAGGGAACCTACCACGCGACAGAGCAAAAGGCCCTCAGGGTCATTGGGGCACTCAAGCCTCCGAATCTCTAGGAGGAGTGTGTTAAATGAAGCCTGCAGCATATATCCCGTTTTTGCTCCTGTCATTTGTCATTGAGTCTCTGCAAGTAATATTGCAGCTATATAAAATTTTGGCTCTACCACATTTTGAGTATTGCGAACAGTTCTCGTTGTCACATTTTAGGAAGGATGCGAGGTTCTGGATGTGGCACAGAAGTGGGTCAACTGTATGTTTTCTGGATTGGCTTGTATGGTATATGAGGGGAGCTTAGACAAACTAGAATTGCATCTTCTTGAGCAATAAAGCCTGTCGGCCGAGCTGGTGATATATATAATATCTTTAATACCAAGGTGGAGCCCTGAAATGTCGGCCACATTGATTTAAGATGAAAGAGAGGATATTAAGAGGGGTAAAAACAGAAACTATAACAAATGCAAAGACTGAAAGCACCTGGAACTTCAGCAGACGTTTTGTAGAGGGATTAGATTGCTAAGTGCTTCTTCAGTGTGTCACTTCAAACGAGGAACACTTCGTCCTTTTTTCACTTGTCATGGCTGTTGGCACTGAGCTGAACCCCAGCCCACGGTCCTAGAGTACCGGTCTATCGCTCTTAGCGCAGCCTCTACAGAGTGATCTGTGTGGCATAAATGATCCTACGAAGCGACAGAGCACAGGGCCTTCAGAGTCATTGAGACACACAAGCCTTCAAACCCTACAAGGCTTTGCGCCTCTGGAAGTAGTGTGCTAAATGAAGCTACAATATATATCCCGTTATCGCTCGCGTCAATAGGTATAAATGTGAGCAAACAAAGTTGCCGCTATGTAAATTTTTCGATCGGCCGCACTTTTAGTATTGCGAGCAGTTCTTGTCGTCACATTTTAGGAAGGATATGAGGTTTTGGATATGGCACAGAAGTGGGTCACTTGTATGCTATCTGGATTAGCTTGTATGGTACATGAGTGAGTTTAGACAAACTACAATTGCATTATATTGAACATTAATGCCCGTCGACGACCTGGTGAAATACATAATATGAGAGCTTGACAGGGAAGATAATCAGTGTATTTATGCCAGGGTGGAGCCGTGAAATCTTCGGACACATTGATTTAAGATGAAAGAGAGGATACACGAGATTTTTTTTTTTAAATGCGAAGACTGAAAGTACCTGGAACTTCAGCAGGACATATGGAAGCGGATACGAATGCAACCTCTAAGAGACAATTTCATAGACAATGCATCATGAGGCAGTAGGCTGATATGCTGCTTAAAAAGAGCATCATGATTGCCACAGACAAGGGCAAGCTAAAGGGGCATTGCCTATACAGTTCTATAGTCTATGTACTGAGTGTTACAGTCTTATATTATTAATCTCATGAGGGGCTGTCTGTGGAATTTAATGCTTGAGTCATTACGCACCCACGGAAACACATTTTTGTCATAACAAATTTGAAAAAAAAACAGACGTTGGGATTTCAAAAATAAATCTGGAAATGCTCACGAGTTCAGATCATATGCACCGCAAGAGAGAAACTTGGGTTAATGTTTCAGTTCAAAGACCCACTGTCAGAGGTTGGAACGAGAAAGAGGAAGCATTGTGGATCAAATAGTTGGGCGGGGAAGGGATAAACACGGTCCACGGTAGAAATAGACCGTATAAAGTGATCGTCGAATAACACTTGGAGAGTAAATACACGAACAAATTAATTTAAATAAAATTACCTACTGAAGTAGGGTAGACGGGAGGAGAGAGAGCAGCGTGCCGCGCGTGCGCAGCCCTCCGGTGAAAAATGATATCCTATCCGTTAAACAGTGACCGTGTACAATTCTGATTTGATGGAGATAGACGTGAAAGCACACAGGAACATCTGGAGAAATTTCTGAAACTCAAGTTCGCTGATCGGAGGCTCGATTTTTTCAGATGACTCAGAGTCGTGACTGTGGTCGGGCATGGCAAGGAGAGTTTTTTCTTCCTTCTCCCGTCTGCGAGAGATGTGGAACATTTGAGAGACTTTGAACTTTTTACTGTGTTCATGGACTTCTTCATCAAGTTATGGTATTGTTGAACTGTTGTAACTGTAGGTTATAATTATGTGGTTTTGATAGTTTTTCAGCCTTGGTCTGTCCTGTATTTTGTAATATCACAGCGGAAGAAATATTGTATCATTTCTTAATGCATGCATTACTAAATGACAATAAAAGAGGACTGCGTGTCTTCATAATCTAATCTAAATCCAAATACAGAGAAGGAAGAAATACCCGGTAGTCCAGGATGACCACCATTATCACCACATTAAAAGTACTGATAGAGGGGCAAGTAACATAATACCTCAGGGTGCAATATTTCAGCATGTACAGGATGCCGTGGAAGAGAATCAGAATATCTTACAGCACAGGAAATGGATTTTTCGGACTCCCGAGATGCCTATATACCATCATTTCATTTGTAGGTGTATCACCCATCACTTTTCTGCCGTTCCTATTCATTCACCTGCACAGCTGTCTTTAAAACAACGTATGGTATCAGCTGCCCCACCTTACCTGGAAGGTCTTTGGAATAAGCGTAGCCCCGTGAATGGGATAATATCGCTAAGATATTCTTTACTTTCTGACCCTCTCACCAGAAACTTGTGCCCTCTAGTTGTAACCTCGTGTAGCCTGGGAAACGGAATTTGGCTGCATCCGTACTGCTCACAATTTTATAAACTTCAACAACGATAGTTTTAGCCTTCCAGCGAAAATACATCCAGCTTACGTAACCTCTCCATGTAGTTAAGGTCCTCCATCTCAGGCAACAGGTGAAATCTATTCTCCACTCTTGGAAATTCCAGAACCACTTAGCCATGTAGCTAATATTTTGGCTTCACATATGATTATACATTCATGTCGATGGCCCAAATTCTAACTTCTAAGTGACCTCCTCTAAACATGAGCATATTCAAATATCAGCTGCCGATGTCATCCTTTCGTGACCCTACGCGTTTGCCAACATTAGTCTTAATATGACGACAACTGGATAATCACATATACACCATGAGCTTTTTGTTTATAACATTTCCGTGCACAGTCCAGTGTCTCTCGAACGGTGTCCCAAAGGAGAAAATCTGTCCATTCACTGGTGTGCTCAGACTCTGTCATTCAGAGCGATATCTGTCCACTAACTGGAGTCTCTCAGTCTTTGTCTCTCATAATTTCTCTGTCCATGGACTAGTCAGTTAGTCGCTGTATCGGGGGTAGCGGGGCGGCACCGGTCCATTGACTAGAATCTCTCAGTTCTTGTCTCTGAGAGGAATCTCTGTCCACTGACCGGTGTCTCACACTTCCTGTCTCACAGGGTGACGTTTGTCCACTGGCTAGTGTCTCTCAGCCCTGTCAATCAGGATCTGGTCACTGCCGCTGACCTGTCTCTTGTGCAGAGACGAATATATTTTGGAAAATTGTAATTTCTGCTGGGGGCGGGGACAGGAATCTGTCTCTGGTTTCATTGTGTGGGAGCCTTTACAAACCGCGGCTCCTCCTCTCACTGGCAGTCTACGTCTCTATTTGAACAGCGCTCTCGGCGGATCGCGATAAATGCGGTTTCAACTAACGCCGCTGATCTCAAAAATGTCGAAGTCGGCTTCAGTGCTCAGCAAGATATGTGGCAATCCTTATTTCTGTCTCCTCCTGCTTTGCCTTCCAGGTGTCTGTCTCACAATTTATTATCTACCCGAGGCAGACTGTTTCTAGGAGGCTTTCTGAATCTATGCTCGTGGAACATTTTTATCAATTTCTGCTCTTCTTTTGTTAACAGGCGTGATGTCCGATATCGTGCTGAAACAGCCCGAGTCAGAGATGGTAAAACCCGGACAGTCCCACAGACTGACCTGTGCGGTCAGTGGGTTCAGGCTCAGCAACAATGGCGTGCACTGGGTGAAACAGGTCTCAGGGAAAGGGCCGGAATGGGTGGCCGTTGTCTGGGGTAACGGTAACAAAGATTACGCTCCTAGATTCGAAGGCCGATTCGAGGTTTCCAAGGACAGCAGCACAGTTTATCTGCAAATAAACAGCCTAATACTGGACGACACGGCCACCTATTACTGTGCGAAACACACGGTGAGAGAGATCGGGAGTAGAACTGCACAAAAACCCAGTGAAATCGCCGACCGGTAGGGCGCAGAGGAAAAGGTCAGTAGTTATCGCCACAGTTGTATCCCGGTCGTTAAGGGCCACATCCGCTCGTCCATGCAATGGAAAGCGGGTTCTCAGCAGTGATTCCAGAAAGGGGATGCTGGATGGATGGGCCGAGGGACTCAGCGGATCATTTCAGAAGCCAAGCGCCCTGAGTGGAAATGGGTTCACTGATCCACCTTGTCAGGTGTCGTTCCTTCGTCTGCATGTTACAATAGATGATCGGGGTACGCAGAACATTAATGACAAGAGAAACAATGGTGTTCTGGTGTGATTTGACTGAAGGTGATCTGCTGAGAGACAGCGAGAGGGTCGGACGTTACTGTCCGTCGGTGTATCATACCGGCTATTTCATGGTGTGCCTCAGTGTGAGAGCTAACGGCTCTCAATATCTACTGCAACAGAACACTTTTCACTAGGCTCTTCGTTCGATTCTGACGATCATTACCCTTCGACCATAGGTATAAATCGGATCCGGAGTGCATAGTCTGGAAACGGAGTGCATAGTCTGGAAGGGGGAGGGGTGCGTCCTTGTCAGGGATCCGCCGGAGATATCTTGCCTGAAGAGACATTGTCCGGACCGCCGATGTAGGATAAACCAGGGAATATTCTCTTGCAAATGTGTCCACGAACAATGTGTGCCACTCTTTAAGGGAAGTCAGTATGCACGTGGATATTGCAATGCGACTCATGTGTCGGCAGGTTCCGGAACTTTTGAATACTCCTCCCTGTATCCACAGGACCACTTGTGGTATGATAAAATATTGAGTTACAAAAAATACCTGTTACAGGGCCAAAACAGGATATATGTTACTGTTCAACGGTACCTATACTGCATGTACCACCATTCTGCCTAACCTCCTTGCAGTAGGAACGATTGGACCACTTTCTGTTCACTGCCCTCAGGTTGCCCACGTTCGACGGCGACTGACAGCTCGAGCCGTGAGTAATGAATTCTGTTTTGACTGGAGGAATCCTGATACTCTGGGCTCTTCTCTGGGCTATGGGTTTCTGAGCACTCTCGCTCTATGGGGTTAGGCAGGAACCATAGCTACGAAGAACCGCAACTATCTCATTGGTGGGCTGGCGGCACTGGGAAACAGTACGGTGGAAGGCCTGGAGTCTGTTAACAGAGAATTGGTGGAGTTGCGACTCTACGCACTACAGACCAGGTATGCTGTGGATTATCTGTTGGCCCAGCAGGGAGGGGTATGCGCCATAGTCGGAGACAAATGTTACTGACGAATTATACAACGTGATCCATGCCATTCAGTCCATTACGAAACTATTGAATGATATCAAGCAAGGTTCAGGGAAGGAGGATGGTTGGTTAGGATGGTTGGACGGAGGATCACGGGAGTCGTATTTCCTGCATGGGCTGATTATTCTCATTGTTATAATCATTGCTTGCTGTGTGATAATGACCTGCCTAAATGCTGGCTGCCAGCTTTTCATGGAAAGATTGATGATGCCCTTCTCGTCCCCGTGTTTGATTGGTTATTATGGTATGATAAAACGGCGGATTGATGGAGTGAAGGGCTAGGAAAATAGGGGTACAGACCAAGAAAAATGATTAACTAATGAACGATCACCTTGTGGGCGCCTTATCTTACTGTTTTTAACAGTCAAAAAGAAACTTTACCCAGCAACCGGTGGCGTACTTGTCATTGCTCCCTATAGATAGGCAAAGGTTCAAAAAAAGAACTATCCGATTTTGCAGAAGCATCTCAAGATATAACTATAGCTTTGGCTTTGAATAATCATAACTAACTAACCAATGATTATTTTTACATCTAACTGTATCTTAGCATGGAATTGAAATGTCTCTAATGTTATCTAAACCCGTAATCGTAAGATTTCCTGCTTCCTGATCAATGTCATAAATTGTGGAGAATTGTGTAATTCGGGGCTCTTTTGGGAGATCGTCTGTAACTTCCCCCATAGCATGCTATCAGTAAAGAATAAAGGCTTGAAAAAGAATTACGTGTGTTAGTGTATTCGTGGTACGATTGCCTTTCCATCTGTCGATCCAGCATGACACAGGTTCAAATGGAAATGCGTCTCAATGCGAACGGAACTACTGAAGAGGAACTGTTAGTTGAAGCCCAGAAAAAGCTGTCGGTTAGTTATATCATATCTACTTCAGAACTGGGATGGCCGAGATTGAGACCTGCTATGTCGGACGCCTTTACCCAGAGGGAGGGTTTAATATATACTTTGGCCGGCTCTGCGATCCATTGCATTTCGGCTGGATATGATGAAGTCTGATTTTGACCTGCAGTGAAGCACTGTGATCTCCACCACGGTGATGGGGAGCTGAACAGAAACTAGTCCCGACAAATGGGCATCAGCATCGTTGTCTGTCTCCACGAATTCCGCATTGTTGCCTCCCAGAGTCAAATCCCTGAAGGCTGAATGAGACTGCAATAGAAAATGTTTATTTCTGGGCTAGTAAATGCCCAACTGGTTTCGACTTTGATTTTCTTGTCTGCACACAGGAGAACTGTGAAAAGGTCTCTTTTATTCAGCGACCAGGAAGAGCTAAGATCAGAATTTCGGATACAAATCCAGGAAGTGGCTGCTGCCGGTCTGGGATCATGTTGACACTTTTCTGAGATCAGTGGATGTGGCAAGCAAGTGAAGTAGTTGTATTGGGTGAATGGGGAGACGGAACACTGTGAATATCTTTCCCAATTGAAGCACCTGAATCTCGTTTTGGGCTGGCACATAAATACCTCTGCAATACAAGGAATCACTGCTGGATTGTTCCCTTCCCCTTCCTTCCGAATCCTCGCATGCAACCTCGCCTGCTACATTTGTCTACCACCTTCGTCTGCCACTTCGTCAAATTTCGTCGTCAAGTTAACCCGCCGAAGAGAGACAGGAGCTTTGTCGCATCAAGTTAAGGAAAAATCTGTCGTTGACTTTGGAATTGTCGTGTTATGTCCTCGTGTTTATTGTCCCGTGTCTAAAAGAGTCCCGGCCCTATGGCCTGTTGCAAAGGAGGGGTCTTGGCTCGGGGTTCCTTGTACGAGACCCGTCCCTATGCCCTGTCCTTAAGGAGGGGTCCCGGCTCTGTGTTCTATGTTCCTGTGTTCCAAGTTCCAGGCGCCGTGTTCCACTCCTGTCCAAGTCAAGGCTTCGTCTTCTCGTACTGTGCTGGAGTGTCTCGTCCTGTGCTGGATCGTCCGTACCCGAATCCCCGACAGTTACCTCGGCAGGTCTCTCGCCTAGAATCCTCGATAGTCATCCCGGCCCGACGTCCTATAAAGTGCCCCGTCCCTGCGTCCTAGAAATTATACCGGCTCTGCGTCCTAGACAGCCTCCCGGCACTGCATCCATGAAAGGGTCCCGGCCCTGTGTCCTAGAAAGCGTCCCGGCACTGCCTTCTAAAAATGGACCCGCCCTGCGTCCTAGAAAGTGCCCCGGCCCTGCAGTCCAAGGAGGATTCCTGGCTCTGTGCCCAAGAACCTAACCAAGCCGAACCAAACCTCGTCCAAGAGCCATGTCCTGTCCTGGAGCTCCTCGCCCTGCTCTGGAGTTCCAAGCCCTGCCCTGGATTTCCTCGCCCTGTCCAGGCATTCCGTCGTCCAGTCCAGGAGTCCCTCGATTACTCCAAGCCATATGCAAGAACCTCGTCTAATCCAAGCCACGTCCAGGTATCCCGTCTAGTCGAAGCCACGTCCAAGTACCTCGTCTTGTCTAATCCTAGTCCAAGAACCTAGTCCTGTCCAAATCAAGTTCTTTGTGTTCTCGTCCAGCGCAGGAGTTCCACATCCAGTCCTGTAGCCTAGTCACGTCCAGTCAAATAGCCACGTTTTGTACTTGCCTAGATCCGGACTCTGAACCTGAGTCAAGACCCAGTTTCCGGGTTCCTGTCCAGTCTCTTGCTCGGAGTCCTAGCCAAAGCTCCTAGTTCTATGTTCCTTGCCCAGGTCCTGCTTTTCGTCGTCATAGTCCTAGCCCAGGCCTGGTTTTCTGGTCCCGTCCAAGGCCTGGTGTTCTGGTCCCGTCCAAGGCCTGGTGTTCTGGTCCCGTCCAAGGCCTGTGTCCAGGTCGAGCGCTGTTTCTTTCTGACTCCCTTTGCTTTCTTGATAAAACGTGTCCTGTTCCCAGTACTCCAGTGACTGTGTTTTGCAATTGGGTGGTTCCAACGCCCGCTTATATAAGATAAGTCCATTCATACATGGACCCATCAACACAGACACTGTCGTTTAACTCTCGCCATCCTGGCGGGCCCTCCTGTTGAATACTAAACCGTAACCCGCCCCCCCCCCCAACGCCCAGAACGTCCTTAGTCCTGGACAGCCTGCTCGTTGGCCAGGAGGCTCACATGAGGGGAGGAGAGGATGGTGGTACTGTCATGGTCCAGTCCGTGAAATCCGCATTCCCGTTCACGGTCCGGTTCATCGATGCTTATTCCGGGGTTTCCTGTTTTCCCTTGTTCCATTGGTTACCTTAATTGAGGTACCTGATCTCGTTTTGGGCTGGCACATAACTCCCTCTGTAAACCAAGGATTCCCTGCTGGACAGTTCCCTTCCCCTTCCTTCCGAATCCTAGCCTGCTACCCTGCCTGCGACTTCGCCCTCTACCTTCATAGAACCATAGAACCATGGAAACTACAGCACAGAAACAGGCCTTTTGGCCCTTCTTGGCTGTGCCGAACCTTTTTCTGCCTAGTCCCACTGACCTGCACACGGACCATATCCCTCCATACACCTCCCACCCATGTATCTGTCCAATTTATTCTTAACTGTTAAAAAAGAACCCGCTTTACCACCTTGTCTGGCAGCACATTCCATACTCCCACCACTCTCTGTGTGAAGAAGCTCCCACTAATGTTCCCTTTAAACTTTCATCCCTCACCCTTAACCCATGTCCTCTGATTTTTTTTCTCCCCTTCTCTCAGTGGAAAAAGCCTGCTTGCATTCACTCTATCTATACCCATCATAATTTTATATACCTCTATCAAGTCTCCCCTCATTCTTCCAAATGCTTACAAATTCTGTCTCTTAGTACTCCCTCCAATAACTTACCTACTACCGACATTAAACTTACCGGCCTATAATTTCCCGGATTACTTTTCGATCCTTTTTTTAAACAACGGAACAACATGAGCCACTCTCCAATCCTCCGGCACCTCACCTGTAGACAGCGACATTTTAAATATTTCTGCCAGGGCCCCTGCAATTTCAACACCAGTCTCCTTCAAGGTCCGAGGGAACACCCTGTCAGGTCCCGCGGATTTATCCACTTTAATTTTCCTCAAGACAGCAAGGATCTCCTCCTTTTCGATCTGTACAGTTTCCATGATCTCACTACTTGTTTCTCTTAATTTCATAGACTTCATGTCAGTTTCCTTAGTAAATAGAGATTTAAAAGAAAACTATTTAAGATCTCCCCCATTTCCTTTGGTTCCGCACATAGGCGACCACTCTGATCTTCAAGAGGACCAATTTTATCCCTTACAATTCTTTTGCTCTTAATATACCTGTAAAAGCTCTTTGGATTATCTTTCACTTTGACTGCCAATGCAACCTCATGTCTTCTTTTAGCCCTCCTGATTTCTTTCTTAAGTATTTTCTTGCACTTCTTATACTCCTCAAGCACCTTATTTACTTCCTGCTTCCTGCTTCCAGACATTATCGGATCAATGACGTAACTCTCTGCTCTGTCATTCAATGGAATCAGTATTTAGCTTGTTAATCTGGGGAATTCTTCCTCAAAGAGATTCCAGCAAGCACCCAGAGTACTCAGATCATGAGTTAAGTGTAGATTACAGCTCGGACACAGGAATTGATTTTTATTGCTATTTCCAGAGCAGTTTGCAATAGATTTGGATCTGCAGTCTGATTTCAAATTTGCATTCATTTTCAAATCTCGCCATTAGTAATAATTTCCTTTCAGAATTAGTGATATCCCTCAGGAAAGAGATCACTCATCCTTCGCCTCCGAGCCTCTTTATGACCCCTGACCCATCAACCTGATTGCATCCAAATTCTCTCTGAATAGCGACCCAGATGTGTAATTCACGAAATGTTCAGTTATATTGGCTCGTGTATGTCTAGGGGAAATCCAGCCCAGCACCCGCCTCAACATTCCCCACAGGGTCGGTTGCCGCCCGAATCAATCACAAACATCAATCATCAGCCAGCACACCCAGTAAATTTTAACAAATACACTTTATAGATATTATTAATTCTATGACATTAATATACATTTGATACAGAGAGGAAAGTAATGAAAAAAAAAGGCGCCAACGCTTATCAAAGTCCAAGTTCTTCGCGCGCTACGTCGGAGCTCAATTCGACTTCAGACGACCACCTGAATTACGTCGACTCACGGCTCGGGTCCACCCTGAGTGATCTACCGGAGGCTCTCCACACGTCGGCGGTCCTCCTCCTCTCTGCTCCGACTCCCCGCCAAAACCCAGTCCACAGTCATATCATACAGCATGGTATCCGAAAACAAAACGATACATAACCACCCATTGGCTAATAGAACTTTGTTATCTCATTTTAAAGTAAAACAAATTGCTAGCGCAAGCTCTCTTCAACGTTAAAGCACAACAAAGCCGCATTCCCCTGATTAACATAACAAAGTCGCCATTTTAAATGTAACAAAAGAAAGACCCCGTACACTCTCCCCCCACCACAAAACGTCATGCCCTCATGACGTTAGCAGAGTTCACCAGTGCTCCTTGTAAAACACAAAACCCAATCCAGGTGCATAAAGCAGTGACATAACTTTGCAGGGCAGCAGAGATCACACCCTGCTCTCCCGGCGCTGTATAAGTTAGTCTTTCCGGGGGATGCCTACTCTTCTGAGGTCTCTGTACTTTGCGGACTCTCCCTGTTCAGACACCCCAGTTGACCCCTCGGGCCTATCTGTCGGACCTTCCCCTTCACCCGAATCCCTCTGCCCCTGTGATGCCTCTGGCTCGGGTTCTGCCTCCACCCTCTCCACCCCCAATCCCGGCTGTAATAGAAGCGGCTCCGCAACACATCTCCCTCGGTTCCCCTGACTCAGTGATGGAAGAACCAGGAGTCTCTTCTCCCGGCACCGGGGAATCAGCGAACGGAAGCAGGTACCACACGTCCGAATCATCATCTTCCGATGACGTATCCCTTCTCTTGGTGGGGGCCGGCCCCGTCTTCTTCGCAGCGGGCTCTTCCCCTGCCCCGCGCCCTCGCAGAGTCCTCGTAATAGGAGTAAACTCCCATTCGGGCTCTAGGTCTACCTTCAGCTCTCGACCCAGAGGCAACAGGTGGTTCCGATGGAGTCCCTTGACAGGCCCCTGCCCGCCCTCAGGTCTCACCCGGTAAACCGGGAGATTCGGCATCTGACTCTCCACCACAAAGGGGGTGGCTGCCCAACGGTCCGCCAACTTGTGCTTGCCATGTAGTCCTAAATTCCGGATAAGGACTCGGTCTTCCGGCAATAGCTGGATGAACTTTACCTTCTGATCATACCTCTTTTATTCCGCTGGTTCTGCTTGGTGCCTGCCGCCTCAGCCAACTCGTACGCCCTTTTGAACTCTCTCCTCATATCGGACACGTACTTCAGACATGGCTTCGAAGGTATTTTTCCCCACTTCGGTCCCAAAACACAGATCAATGGGCAACCTCTCTTCCCGTCCGAACATCAGATATTAAGGCGAGTACCCCGTAGCATCATTGAGAGTACAATTGTAACAATGAACCAAATGGGCAATGTGCCGACTCCACTTACTCTTCTGTCCAGTCTCCAAGGTGCCAAGCATGTCCAGCAGGGTCCGGTTAAACCTCTCGGGTTGAGGATTACCTTGCGGGTGATAGGGGGTGGTTCTGGACATTTCAACCCCAAGCATACCCAGCAATTCATGTATAAGCCTGCTCTCGAAGTCCCGTCCCTGATCACTGTGGATCCGCCGGGGAAGGCCATAATGAACAAAGTACTTTTCCCATAACACCTTCGCCACTGTAGTCGCTTTCTGATCCTTAGTAGGAAAAGCCTGCGCATATCTAGTGTAGTGATCCGTGAGGACCAAGACATTCGCGGCATTGCTGGTGTCTGGCTCAATAGACAGGAAATCCATGCACACCAGGTCCATCGGTCCCGCACTCTGAAAGTGGGATAACGGGGCCGCCTGCGCAGGCAAGGTCTTCCTCCTGATGCAACGGCTACAGGTCTTACAGTATTCTTCCACCGCCCCCCCCCACCCATCCGGGGCCAGTAAAACCGGTCCTTGACTAATCCATAGGTCTTCTCTACCCCAAAGTGCCCGGAATCATCATGTAGAGCCTGGAGCACAGTCTTCCGATACTTCTCAGGCATGACCAGCTGCCAGCGCCGGGGATGGTCCGGAGGCGACGTGACCCGGTACAGGACGTGGTTTTCAGCTTCAACCGGGGCCACTCCTTCAGTAGTAGGGGAACGGAGTCATGTTTCGCCTTCTCCACCTGCCCCATATCACCCCGGCTAACTGCGTACCAGATAGTGCCAATGCTTCGGTCATCAAGCTGAGCCGCCTCTACTTCCTGGGGACTCAACTCCGGCAGCTGCCTGTTCCTCAGAGCAGTCACATTACAGTAAACAGTGGGTAGCGCGTCATCGTCAGCCCACAGTTGATCTACTGCCCGATCCATTCCCATCTGTGCTCCTGCTTCCCCGTCGCACCCAACTTGACACATGGCCTTTACTCGCTGGGAGGGGACACTCTTCCACTGCTCGGCCGTGCCTGACTCGTCGTGCGCCCGACGAGACAGGGCATCTGCATCGTTGTCCCGACTCCCCGGGCGGTACTTCAGGCTGAACTCATAGGCAGACAAGGCTGCTAACCACCAGTGCCCAGTAGCATCCAGCTTCGCCGAGGTCAGAATATAAGTGAGGGGATTGTTATCAGTTCTCACCTCAAACTGGGCCCCATATAGGTAGTCACTCAACTTGTCCACCACCGCTCATTTCAACGCCAAGACCTCCAGCTTCTGAGTGGGATAGTTTCTCTAAGATGGCGAAAAACTCCGACTGACAAACGCTACCGGCTTCAATCCGTTTCTCTGTTCCTGGTACAGAGCAGCACCCAGACCGTCGTGACTGGCATCAGTGTGTAGAACATACGGCTTCTGGGGATCAGTAAATGCCAACACTGGGGCCTGCGTCAGCGCCCTTTTTAGAGATTGGAACGCCTCCTCATATTGAGCATCCCACCTCAATCCAAAAGGCTCTCCCGGGTTCAAGTATCCTCCTACCTCCGACCTTCCGTCTCCCTTCCTCCTCTTCCCCACAGATGGATAGCCACACAGCAGCTGGTTCAATGGATGACTCATTTTCGCATATCCTTTCACGAACCGCCGGTAATATCCGCAAAACCCCAAAAACGAGCGTAAGGCCCTCAACTTCTGAGGTCTCGGCCAGGTGGTGAGTGCGGCTATCTTATCCGGATCGGTGGTCACTCGATTTCGCGAGATTATGTGCCCAACATAACTGACTGACGTTTTGCAGAACTGACATTTATCCAGGGAAAGTTTTAATCCTTCCTCCTTCAGCCGACTCAGCACCTTCAGCAGCCGCTCCTCATGTTCCTCCAACGTAGATCCAAAGCTATCAGGTCGTGCAGGTACACCAATACCTCCAGCAGATTCATGTCCCCCACTGTCCGCTCCATGAGCCGCTGCAAGGTGGCTGGGGCCCTCGAGATGCCTTGGGGCATTCGTTCGAACTGGAAAAACCCCAGGGGGCAGATAAAGGCTGTCTTCTCCTTATCAGTCTCGCTCATCAGAATCTGGTAATACCCACTCCGCAAATCCAATACACTGAACCACTGTGCACCACTCAGACAGGCCAAGGCATCTTCCAACCTCGGGACCGTATATTGATCGGGAACAGTGCGGCGGTTCAGGGTCCTATAGTCCACGCACATGCGTACCTTCCCATTTTTCTTCCTTGCCACCACTATGGGGGACGCATAGGGTCTTCGGAACTCCACAATAATCCCTGCGTCTTTCAACAGCCGCAAGTGCTGCCGCACATCTTCCACATCTGCTGGGACCAACCGCCGCGACCTCTCGCTAAACGGGGTGTCATTTGTTACCCAAATGGTGTGCCGAGTGCTCTTGGAACACCCCACATCAAACTCGTCCTGAGAAAGGACACCCCCTAACTTCAGCATCTTCTCCACCAGCCTGCTTTTATACTCCGGCGGTACAGGGGAGTTTTCAAAATTAAAGGCCTCCTCGGTCAGCCGCCCCCCGTTTCCCAATAGTTTCCCTCCAGTGGGCTTCACGGGGGCGCTGGACATCACCGTCACCGGGAACAAGTGCACGAGGAGCATCCCGCGCTTGAAGGTGATCTCCCTCTCCGTTATGTTCCTTACCATCACCCCCATCCGCCGTGCCTGTACAGCTGAGGGCCTCTGCAATTCAGGTCTCACTAGCGCCCCAGCCGGGAACCGGGACTCCCTTTCCAGGTCGTCGGGGACGTCTACTAGCAGGGCCTCGCCCGGCTGTAATCCGGGGAACCTTGGGGTCCCCATCACTAATGCCGCCTCCCCTGGCCGTATCACCTTAGGCCTCGCCTGAGTGCACCACACCGTCCCACGTTTGCACTCAGGATCCAGCCCCTGGGGATCAGTCACTCCTTCGTACACTGCTCGGAACACGGGGTGTACCGAGAGGGTCTGCAGAAAGTTCTCCTCCCCCCCCCCCCTTCTTCTTACAGGCTCCCAAGAGCCGTCACACCAGAGGGGAGTTAGTCCCCACCAACAGGGTAGCACCACCGGTCTCCACCGGGTCCGGACAAACCAACACCAGCGTCTCAAAGGCTTCCGTTACTCCCACATCTCCCTCCGAAAATTTCAAATCTCACTGACAAGTATCCATCGTACGGGTAATCACCATCCCTTATGCCCCAAATCTCCAATGCGTTAAACGGAGTGACTGCCAAATGTTTCAGATATTTGTTGTAGAACGACCGGTGCAGTAAGGTAACCGGCCACCCGGTGTCAAGGATGGCTTTCGCAAAGATTCCCTCTATCCGTAGGGACACGCTGGAACGGGGTCCCACCAGTCCATCAGGAATTTGGGCTTGTTCTTTCTGGGGTTCCATAGCGGTTTTCTGGGAACGTGTTCCTCCCGAGACCCCAGTCCGTTCCCTCACTGAGCCTCTCCTAAGTTTCCCGACACCTCTTCCTTCTTAGTAGCCCGGGGGCCCACCCCCCTCGGCGCAACTCGTCTCTCACAATCCTTCCGCAAGTGGCCAAATTCCCCACAGCGGTAGCACGCCCCCGGCCACTCACATTCCCGGCGGAAATGCCCCTCTCTCCCACAGTTACAGCACCCACTACTCGCCGCCTCTCTCCTCCCTATACGGCCCCCCGGAGACCCCTTGGTTTTCTCTGGTCTCACCCCGGCTATCACCTTCTGAACCGCTGAAGACCGTCCCTGAGGTTCCGAGCCCCCTGGTCGGCCTAAAGCACACTCTTCGGCCCGTACCTCTCGGATCAGCTGTCCGAATGATGGAGGGGGGCTCTGCTTAAATGACTGCCGTACACTCCCAGCCGCTGTCATCCTCCCGGGAACCGCTATATATCTGACTCATCCTTAACTCCGCCACTTCGTCCTCCTTCATTACCCCTCGTCGCAGCAACCCCGTAAGCTTTCCTTCCAGCCTGAAAACATAGTCTGAGAGCTTTTCCCCTCTTCTCTGCGCCATCCGTTGAAACTCCGCTAAATGCCGCCAGGGATCCCCTGACAGTCCAAACACTTCCTCCAAACACTCCGATAGGGAAGCCAAGGGGCGTGCCGCTCTCATATCGCGGACCACCCGGGCCGCCCCGCCCCTTAAACTTTCCACTAATTGCTGTCTCTTTTCCTCATCCGAAACTGGCCACACCTCTAACAATTGGGATGTATTTTCAACCCAGGTATCATAGTCATCCTCCCCTTCCGGGGTGGGCTTGGCTCCCGAGAAAATTCTCAGCTTCGGGCGGTGCCCCTCAACCCTTCTCGCCAGTGAGGTAATGGCAGCCGTTAACTCGGCAGTCTCATACCGCCCATGGGGGCCGGGCCTGGCCAAACCTTCCCACTCCACACCTTCACCCCTGGCTACCGGCACCTCCCTTGGGGCCTCATCTAGCTCCTCAGCCTCCGGCACCTCCTCACTGTCGCTGGTAGTTCCAAAGTCATGACGTCGGCACTCGTCCGCACCAACATCCAGCTAGCCTCCAGTTCTTTCCCACCCCTTCTAGCTACAAGTTCTACCTGCCCGATACCTTTAATCAAACTCAACCCTCGCACCAGTACCTTTGCCGGAATGCGATAATCGACCCCGCATACCACACATGCATGATTCACCGGGACCTCCTCCAATTCACACCAACTTACAATCTTATCTCGATCCATCTTCACACCACTTACCACAACGACAAGTACAACTTTCCCGAAAAGTCCAAATCCAGGACGGTAGCCCCCACTTGTAACGTTCAGTTATATTGGCTCGTGTATGTCTAGAGGAAATCCAGCCCAGCACCCGTCTGAACACTCCCCACAGGGTCGGTTGCCGCCCGAATCAATCACAAACATCAACCATCAGCCAGCACACCCAGTAAATTTCAACAAATAAACTTTATAGATATTACTAATTCTATGACATTAATATACATTTGATACAGAGAGGAAAGTAATGAAACAAAAAAGGCGCCAACATTTATCAAAGTCCAAGTTCTTCGCGCGCTACGTTGGAGCTCAATTCGACTTCAGACGACCACCCGAATTCCGTCGAATCACGGCTCGGGACCACTCTGAGTGATCGACCGGAGCCTCTTCACACGTCCGCGGTCCTCCTCGTCTCTCCTCCGACTCCCCGCCAAAACCCAGTCCACAGTCATATCATACAGCATGGTATCCGAAAACAAAACGATACAGAACCATCCATTGGCTAATAGAACCCTGTTATCTCATTTTTAATTAAAACAAACTGCTAGCGCAAACTCTCTACAGCGTTAAAGCACAACAAAGCCGCATTCCCCAGATTAACATAACAAAATCGCCATTTTAAATGTAACAAAAGAAAGACACCGTACATTCACTCTGACTTTACCGGCACAGTCCACAGCCCAAAAGATGAATAACTAAAACTCCCCATCTATTCTTCAAGCCACCCGAAGTTCTGTCAAATTAATTGGTGGTTATCTCTCTGTGTCCGAGGAAGACTCAACATTGTGCAGTCATCTGTGGATACACATGTGGCTTCGGAGGACGAAGCCGAAGCACACATGCGGTTGCAGGTTGGACATGGAATGGCGGTTGTTAGAACTGGTGCATACACAGCTTTGTGGCGTCGGTCTTGTGCTGCTGCAAGGCACTGATTTCGGTCATTCTCAAAGTCAGATGACGCTTTTTGGTCAGGGCACGCCACGCAGCCCTGTCGGTTGCGGACTCCTCAAGTTGTCGAGGCTGGGGGTTTGCCCATTTGATGTACGATTTCAGATTGTCTTTGAATCGTTTTTTGGGAGCGGCCTTGGTTGCGAGTGCCATACTCAACCTCACCGTAGAGCAGCTGCCTGGGGATTCTTGTTTCACTCATGTGAATTAGATGGCCAGTCCAGTATAGCTGGGCCTGGAGGATCATCGCCTCAATGCCTGTGCTGTTGGCTCTGTCAAGGACTTCCTGGTTGGTGATTCGGTCCTGCCATCGAATCCTCATTATCGACCGCAGAGAGCACATGTGAAACTGTTTCAACCGTTTGATGTGCCTGCGGTACAGGGTCCAGGTTTTTCAGCCGTGCAGGAGAGAGGTGCGGACTACAGCCTTATACGCCTTGAGGTTGGTTGAAAGCTGAATGTCCTTCTGCTCCCGAGTGCTTCAGAGTTTCCGAGTACCTGGCTGCTTTCTGGATCCTTGCTGTGATCTCTTTGTCAAGGGCTCCGTCACTGGAGATGGTGCTTCCTAGATACTTGAAGCTCTCCACGTTCTTCAGGACAGTGCCGTCGATGGTGATGCATGGCTGAGGAGTGTTACTGTTTACTGCAGTTTGTAGGAGAACTTCGATCTTACCGAGGCTCATTGGCAGGCCGAACAGTTTTGAGGCTGCGGAGAATTTGTCGACAATCGTCTGCAGCTGGTTCTCCCGGTGGGCCATGAGGGTACAGTCATCAGCAAACAGTGCTTCAGTGATGAGCTTCCTCAACGTATTGGTCTTTGCAGCAAGGCGTCTCAAGTCAAACATCGATCCTCTACGCGATATCTTATGTAAATACACAGGTCTAGATCCTTAATACAATACAGACAACAATCAGACAGAATCTCTTCTGGTCTGGTGATTCACCCTCGATGATTTTGTAGAAATACCTTAATGTTATTTCGTTGCAAGTTTCTTCGAATCTGACGCACGCACATCCAGCTCCCCACTTCAGCCCAGCTCCCTGCTGTCAGTTTTATCGGTGCTTTTTCTGTAAAGTACACGAGGACAACTGATCCAGACAAAAGTGTAGTCACCGCCTGTTGTTCCCAGGATGTAGGATGTCTTCGGCTGCAAATCTGCCCGACTTGCGTTATTCTACCTTCTGCACTGCCAACTCTGAGCAGCTCAGGGAACATATGTGGTTTGAGAAACAGAGTTACTAGCTCACATCAATGCCCTTTCAACGAAACCTGTAAGTCTGATTTTTTGCAACTAAACTTTTTCCAGTTTTATTTTACCGAATATATTTTGATGTAACCAACTTGTTTTTCGTTCACTTCTCAAACAGCAAAACATCACGTGGCCATTCCCAACGCAGCAAGTGCTTCTCCAAGTGCGTCACTTTATATAGGGGTCACTTTCTTATCTTTACACATGTCAGAGCTGTTGGCCTTGAGCTGAACTCCCGCCACCGTACCTAGAAGACCGGTGGATTGCTCTTGGCGTAGCATTTTGGGTATTGCGAACAGTTCTCGTCATTTTAGAAAAGAGGTGAGGTCTTGCATATGGCAAAAAAGTGGGTCACTTAATGAATACTTTGTTTCAGTATTCACTACGGAAAACACGTACAACGGATTGAAAAGCTTGAGCATATAGATATAAAGAAAGAGAATCTGCTGGAGGTTTTGGAAAGCATCAAGCTAGGGACTGGCTGTGATGTACCCCAGGCAACTATGGGAGGCGAGGGAAGAGAGTAGGTGGAATGATGATAACTTAGCCAGACATAGTTCAAACATTTCGAAAAACAATTTTGCTCTTGATCATGACCATGTTCGGGGTTTCCTTCATAGTGACTGTAGCCTCTTCTCAGTTTTCATTCCTGTCCGTCTTGCAAATCCTGGTTGGAGATTCCGAAATGCCGTCACACACAGATATAATTTATATTAAGTTTTAAAGAACATTTTTTGTGCAGTCAGTGTTGGTAACATTGTGCATAACACCCGATCCTGGAAGATCAATGGACCACTCTTAATCTGGGCTCTAACCTCTGAGCTGCTTGTCATGGGTAACCCTGCCAAAAACCAAATCACAATGTTCTAGCACCAGCCAACATTGATCTGCGAGTCACTGAAGCAGGCAAGCCTCCAACCCCTACCACAATGATGTGGTCCTTTTGAGGTTCGCTATTTTGATTACTGCCATGATGGGGCTGTTGTGTCGGGTGGACATCAATGTTTTGGAATGTTCTCCGCTGTCTATCCCAACATTAATCCCTGAAACAGCATCACAGAATGCCGAATCTCTTTATACGCCAATGATATTTCAGAGAGGTTGTTATATGTAATTTGGAACCCACCTTTCTTCAGTCACAACACTGATCCACTTCAGAAAGTACTTCATTATCTGCGGATACTGTACTGATTTGTCCAGAAATGAAACCTGCTTAATGACTGAAATATACCTGCGTAGGGGTGAGCTTTGGTTTGATTAGTAATTCTATCAGCGCGGTTTATATTTGAGTGAAGGTGCAAGGTTTGGGACACGCAGTACTGCCATCACCAATGTGGGCAAACAAAACACACCCTTATGATCTGTACCTTGGATTCCCTCCCCGGTGACTTTCCATTTATAATGACCGATACAGCAATATTTGCCTGCTAACCTGCTGAGGAGTGTACTGTATAAGCCACAACTACTTCTCCTGTTAATGGTTTCTGCACCTGAGCTCCCTGCATCGATGATTCTGTTCCTCCCACCGCCTGAAACAGGTCAAACAGATTTCTAATAATGTTGAGGGGGGACGTGCCCAGGAATTGGCGCTGAAATTCATGTTGTCAGTTCTCTGATAAAGATCATTTGCTCTCAGAAAATATTACATCCTTTTCCACGTAGGGATCTGTGCTTTATATCGATTTTCGTGGTGTGGGTGCAGATAGAAAACTGTAGAGCAACTCGTTTTGTTACTTATTACATTTCCGTGCACTGTACCGTGTCTCTCGATCCGTGTCCCTAAGGAGGATATCTGCCCAGTGAAATGTGTGTTCAGTCCCTGTCACTCGGAGAGATATCTGTCCACTAACTGATGTCTCATAGGCTCTGACTCTCGGGGGATATCTGTCCACTGATTATACTGTCAGTCGCTGTATCTAAGGGGAACCAGTCCATGGACGAGTATCGCCGTTCCTGTCTCACAAGGAAATCGCTCTCCACTAATTGATGTCTCACACGTCGGTCTCACAAGATGATATTTTTCCATTGGTTGGTGTTTCTGAGCCCTGTATTTCTGGGCTAACCCTGTCCACTGACTGGTATCTCTCATTCGTTCTCGACGGGGTTTTCTGCCTTTCATAGAAACACAGAAAACCTACAGCATAATACAGGCTCCTCGGGCCACAAAGCTGTGCCGAACATGTCCTTACCCTTGAAATACCTAGGCTTACCCATAGCCCTCTAGTTTTCTCAGCTCTATGTACCTATCCACGGCTCTCTTAAAGCACCCTATTGTTTCCGCCTGCACCGCCGCCGCCGGCACTCTATCACGGTGGTGTCTGAAAAGAGGATGCTGTCCAAGTTGCATGCCATCTTCGACAATGTCTCCCATCTTCTACATAATGTACAGGGTGGGCACAGGAGTACATTCAGCCAGAGACTCATTCCACCGAGATGCAACACAGAGCGTCATAGGAAGTCATTCCTGCCTGTGGCCGTCAAACATTACAACTCCTCCCTTGGAGGGTCAGACACCCTGAGCCAATAGGCTGGTCCTGAACTTATTTCCTGGCATAATTTACATATTACTATTTAATTATTTATGTTTTTTTTTACTGTGCGAGAGACACAGTGAGAGAGACCGGGACTGGACCGGGACAAAAACCCAGCGAGAGCGCCGACCCTGAGGGCGCGAAGGACAGGGCAGCAGTGATCGTCACAGCCGTAATCCGGTCCTTCTGGGCTATATCCGCTCGTCCACGCAATGGAAGGCGCGTTCTTAGAGTGGGTTCCCCAGAAGGGATGCTGGATGCATGGGCCGAGGGGCGCAGCGGATTACTTCGGACGGCAGCTAGTAGCCAAGCGCCGTGAGTGGGAATGGGCTCACCGATCCACATTGTCAGTCGTCGGTCCTTTGACTACCCGTGACAGTAAATGGTTGGGCTTTGAGAGACATTAATGATCAGAGACGCTTTGGTGTTGCAGTGCAGTTTGGCTGAGGAGTGACAATGCTGAGAGGCAGTGAAAGGGGCGAAAGTATCGTACATCAGTTTATCCCTACGGCTATATTTTGGCGTGCATCAGTGTTAGAGTTAGCTGTCCTCCATATCTATTACAACAAAACACTTCTAATCACGCTCTTCGTTCGCTTCTGCCGGCCATTACCCTGGCATCCATGGATATAAATCAGATCACGAGTGCATAATCCGGGAATGGGTACATGTTTCACTAGAAATGAGTCTCGATGCGATCGGAACTACAGAGAAGGAACTGTCAGCTGAAGCCCAGAGAAAGGTCCGGTTGGTTATATCATCTCCACTTCAGGACTGGAATGGCTGAGATTCAGACCCCCTGTGTGGGACGTCAAGACCCTGAGGGTGGGTTTAATAAATCTGCTGGGGGAGGGGCGTGGATCGGCAATCCTCTAGATTTGGGGCTGGATATGACGAAGTCGAATTATGACCTGCAGTAAAGCAACGTGATATGCACCAGGGTGATGGGGAGCTGGACAAAAACTGGTCCCGACAAATGGGAGTCTGCACCGCAGTCTATCTCCACGAATTCCGCATTACTGCCTCCCAGAGTCAAATCCCTAAAGGCTGACTTAGACTGTTAAGGCAAATGTTCTGGGCAAGTATAAGCCCAAATGGCTTCAAGTCTAATTCTGCGGAATGGCGGGAACCGGTGTCCGCAGATAGGAATGCTGTGAAAATACTTTTATTCACAGGCCAGGAAGGAACATGCTAGGAATTTCAGATAAAATTCCAGGAAGTAGCTGCTTCCGGTCGGGGATCATGTTGACACTTTTCTGACACTAGTGGATGTGGCGGACAAGTGAAGTTACTGCCTCGGGTGAATGGAGAGACAGAGCAGTGTGAATATCTTGCCTACGAGGAGGGACCACGCTGACGGTATCTTGAATTGAACTGAATTGAAATAAATTAACTTTACTACTTACATCCTTCATATACATGAGGACATACTTAAATGTTTATGTTAAGTCTCCGTTGAAGTGTTCAATGTGCAATTATAATAATTTATAATTAATATTATATACAACAGGATAGTCAATATAACATAGAAATAGATTTGCGTCAGCATGAATTAAGCAGTTTGGTGTCCTGGTGGAAAAAGTTGTCCCGTAGCCTGTTTGTCCTGGCTTTTATGTGCGGTTTCCCTTGTCTCCAGTCATTAGGTTGGCCTTCCTTACATTCCTGTTGCAGTCAACATCTTCTTGTGTTTCTTAATCAATGCTGGCCCATACTCAGTTCTGTTATACTGCCTCCAACAGCCCAAGCTACAGGTCGGTGTCAGCTCCATCATGTAATGTTCAGCGTGAGGTCTGTCCCAGGATGTATCTATGGTATCTGTAGATTAATTGACGGATTTAAGATTTTAGTTTTACGCCCTGATGGGTGTGCAGATGTTCTACATGGGGAATAAATTTTGGAATTGGGCAGGCAGTGGGAATGTGGTATAGAAATATTAAGGGAGGGAAATGAAGACACAAGGCCTTCGTAAATTCCAGGCATCCTTGCGCTGGCGGATGGCGGTTGGGAATAGTGTAGGTAGTGTGGGGAATGTGGCTCTCAAGTCATTAATGTGTGATAGGAGTCCATTTAAGGGAACGCTTATTGATGAACGGTTGTGATCTGAAACACACTGACTGAATGACCGTGATGTCTGATTGTGAGTGTAGAGAGAGAACTGGTGGAGATCTGATTTTCGTAATGAAACAGAGCAGAGCAGAGAGATCAACTATTGGTAGCAGAAACACTACCGGATGAATGGCCACACTCTCTGCTCTGTCATTGAATGGAATCAGTATTAATTCTGTGTATCTACGTAATTCTGCCTCATAGGGATTCTATCGAGCACCCCAGAGTAAACAATGTACTTACAAAGATTCCTTTGCATCACCCATCCCAGCCAGTGCAGGGGCGTTAGACTGTAAACAAAGAGTGAAACTTCCCCTAACCTGTCCCATCATACACTCACGGGACATGAATTGAAGTTTGCTGTTCAAAAGAACTGCTTGCTCTCAGTTCACAGACAGATCCGACTCTATAATTCCTTGCCGTCCTCCATACTGAGTGGGTTCGTTTAACAAGTGCTTCCACATAAAGCAGATTAACCCTCAGGTTCGACCAGTGGCGTTAGTCTAGGGGACTACAGACTCCGGCCAGTGCAACTTGGGAAGTCTTGTTTGTGTGGATGCTGCGTGATGTGTTCCTCTGTTACGAATCAGAACCTCGAAATAACAAACATTACACAGTTCGCAATTAAACGATTGAGGTTTATAATTCTGAATTCGACTCTAGGGTTAGTAAAGAAAAGAAAAAGAAAAAGGGCCCAGTTTAATGAAGCAGTCTGAGGCGCACGATGCAGCTCGCTGTTTTCCTGTCTGTTCATTCTCCATTGATTTCACCCGGACGTCGTCGACTCCCAACCACATTCCCGGTCAACTCTGTCCTGCAGTCTACGACTTCCCTTTCTGGCATCTTCTCTCTCCATCTTCACCCGAACAAAAGCCCGCGAAGTCTCTCGCTCTCTGTCACACTCTAACGTACACCATCCCCCTCACTGGAGGCCGCACATTACAAAGCCCCGTTTATCTCTAGTCATAAACTAAACACAATGCAATACATCAGCAATGAAACATTTCCCAAGGCGTGAAACCAGATATACCAGCAAGTCGGTAAGAGTAGTTGTGAGGTACAGACTTGATATTTACAGAGTACCTTACGTTGTACCCGAACACTTCAAGGGCAATGGCGTAGTTGCAAAATACGGCCCTGTTGCAGAGCAGAGAATGTGGAGCCATTCTGCACACAACAGGTCAATAAACTTTAAAGTGATAACAAACATACAGGAAGTTCTTGTGATGTTTTCGAAGGAGAAAGGTTTTCTCGGACACGATCTATACAATAAACAAATGGGAAAGCAGAACGTTGGATTTCGGACGATGGAGAATAGGGCAGCAAATTAAATCAGATGAGTAGCGTAGAGGATGGCAGAACAGTCCACGAATGCCACTAAAACAAATCTTTCAAATTTAAACTCACATCAAATGATCTGCAACAGATTCGGATAGGCGTTCAGATTTCTAACAGCTCAGCAATTTGTATTTTTTAAGTCTCTCCATTAGTAAGGATTTCCTTTCAGAATTACTGATATCCTTGAGGAAAGAACTCTCTCAGCGTTACCCTACGAGCTTTTTCATAACTCCTGGCCTATCAATGTGTTTGCATCCAAAGGCTCTCTGAATGGCGACCCAGGTGTATAATTCACTCTGACTTTACCAGCAAAGCCCAGAGTCTAGATGATGACTAACTAAAATTACCTGACTGTTGTTCAGGTTACCCGCTATTTCAAGTTGATACAATACAGATAACAATCAGATCGAAGCTCACCCGATCGGTTGATTCACCCTCGATTATTTTGAACAAATACTCAAACGTAATTTCGTTGCATGTTTCTTCTGAGATACCACATGCATCTCAAGCACCCCGTTTCACCCCAGATCCCGGCGGTCAGTTTGATCGGTGTTTTTTTTTAAAGCACACAAGGAACTCAGATACAGACAAAACGCACTCACCACCTGTTGGTCCTGGGATGCATGAGATCTTCGTCTGCAAATCTACCCGAATGGCCTCCTGCAATGCCAACACTGGGCAGCTCAGGGAACATATGTGGTTTGAGAAACAGAGTTACTGTTTCACATCGATGACCTTTAACCAAATTCTGTCAGACTGATTCGTGGCAACTATGCTGTTCATTTCTTTTAATATTTTGATGAATTTATTCCGATTAAACCAATTCGTTTTTCATTGACATCTGCAAACACAAAATATGCCAGCGCCTTCCCCAAATCGGCAATTGCTTCCGCAGTGTGTCAGATCATATCAGGGTCACTTTCGTCCATTTTTTCACTTGTCAGGGCTGTTAGCCTTGAGCTAAACCCCCGCCCCCGGATCTAGAGGACCGGTGTATCGCTCTTAGCGCAACCTCTACAATTTGACCTGCATGGTATGAGTGAACCTACCACGCGCCAGGGCACAAGGCCCGCAGGATCACTGGGGCACGCAAGCCTCCAAATCTCTAGGAGGAGTGTGTTAAATGAAGCCTGAAGCATATAACCCGTTTTCTCACCTGCCATTGAGTATTTGCAAATACTTTTGCAGCTATATTAAGTTTTGGCTCGACCATATTTTCAGTATTGCGAACAGTTCTCGTCACATTTTAGGAAGGATGTGATGTTTTGGATATGGCACAGAAGTGGGTCAACTGTATGTTTTCTGGATTGGCATGTATGATATATGAGGGGGAGCTTAGACAAACTAGAATTGCATTTTCTTGAGCAATAAAGCCTGTCGGTCGAGCTGGTGATATATATAATATCTTTAATGCCAAGGTAGACCTGTGAAATCGTCGGCCGCGTTTATTTAAGATGAAAGAGAGGACATTAAAAGGATAAAACAGATTTTTTTTTAAAAATGCGAAGACTGAAGAAACCTAGAGCTTCAGCAGAAGTTTTGTCGTGGTGTTAGATTGCTAAGTGCTTCTTCAGTGTGTCAATTCATATGAGGAACTCTTCGTCCTTTGTTCAATTATCATGGCTGTTGCACTGTGCTGAATCCCAGCCCACGGACCTAAAGGACCGGTCTATCGCACGGAGCGCAGCCTATACGGATTGACCTCTATGGCATAAGTGATCCTACGAAGCGCCAGAGCACCAGGCCGTCAGGGTCATCGAGGCACGTAAGCCTCCAAACCCTACAAGGTTTTGCGCCTCTGGAAGGAGTGTGCTAAATGAAGCTACAATATATATCCCGTTATCGTTCGTGTCAATGAGTATAAATGTTAGCAAATAAAATTGCCGCCATGCAATTTTTTTGCTCGGCCGCATTTTTAGTATTGCGAGCAGTTCTCGTCGTCACATTTTAGGAACGATGTGAGGTTTTGTACATGGCACAGAAGTGGGTCACTTGTATGTTATCTGGATTGGTTTGTATGTTATATAAGTGAGTTTAGATAAACTAGAATTGCATTATACTGAACATTAAAGCCCGTCGACGACCTGGTGAAATACATAATATGAGAGCATGACAGGGAAGATAATCGGTGTATTTACGCCAGGGTGGAACGGTAATATCTTCGGACACATTGGTTTAAGATGAAAGAGAGGATACCAAAGACGATACACGAGAAGTTTTTAAAAATGCGAAGACTGAAAGTACCTGGAACTTCAGCGGAACATTTGGAAGCGGGTATGAATGCAACATCTAAGAGACAATTTCACAGACAATGCATCTTTCAGGCTATAGGCGGATATGCTGCTTAAAAAGAGCATCATAATTGCCACAGCAACAGACATCAAAGTTGAAGATAAACGCAGCAGGCCAGGCAGCATCTATTCGAAGAGTTTCAGTCGACGTTTCAGGCCGAGACCCTTCGTCAGGACTAACTGAAGGAAGAGTTAGTAAGAGATTTGAAAGTGAGAGGGGGAGGGGGAGATCATAATTGCCACATACAGACGCGAGCTAAACGGGCATTGCCTATACAGTTCTACAGTTTTAATAGTCTATGTACTGAGTGTTACAGTCTTATATTATTAATCTCAAGAGGGGCTGTCTGTGGAATTTAATGCTTGAGTCATTACCCACCCCCGGAAACACATTATTGTCATAACAAATTGAAAAAAAAAACAACAGACGTTGGGATTTCAAAAATAAATCTGGAAATGCTCAGGAGGTCAGATCATATCCACCGCAGGAGAGAAACTTGGGTTAATGTTTCAGTTCAAGGAGTCTCTGTCAGAACTTGGAACGATAAAGAGGAAGCAGCGTCGAGTAAATGATTGGGCGGAGAAGGGATAAACACGGTCCACCATAGAAATAGACCGTATAAAGTGATCGTCCAATAACAGTTGGAGAGTAAATACACGAACACATTAACTTAAATAAAATTTTCTACCGAAGTCCAAATACAGAGCAGGAAGATATGCCCGGTAGGTCAGGATGATCACCATTATTACCGCCTTAAAAATACTGAGAGAGGGGCAAGTCCCATAATACCTCAGGGTGCAATATTTCAGCGTGTACAGGATGCCGTGGAAGAGAATCAAAATGTCTTACAGAACAGGAAATGGATTTCTCGGCCTCCCGAGATGCCTATATATCATCATTTCATTTGTAGGTTTGTCACCCATCACTGTTCTGCCTTTCCTATTCATTGACCTTCACAGCTGTCTTTAAATCAACGTATGGTATCAGCTGCCCCACCTTACCTAGAAAGTCGTTGGAAATAACCGTAGCCCCGTGCATGGGATAATATCGCTAAGATATTCTTTACTTTCTGAACCCCTCACCAGAAACTTGTGTCCTCTGGTTGTAACCTCGTGTGCCCTGGGAAACAGATTCTGGTTGACTCTGTACTGCTCACAATTTTATAAACTTCATCAACGTTAGATTTAGAGTTCCAGCGAAATTACATTCAGCTTATTCAAACTCTCCATGTAATGAAAGACGTCCATCTCAGGCAACAGGTGAAATCTATTCTCCATTCCTGGAATCTCCAGAACCACTCAGTCATGCAGCTAATATCCTGGCTTCACATATGATAATACAGTCATGGTCGATGGCCCAAATTCTAACTTCTAAATGACCCTCTGTAAACATGAGCATATTCAAATATCAGCTTCCGGTGTCATCCTTTCGTGACCCGACGCGTGCTTTCCAACATTGGTCCTAACATGGTGACAACTGGATAATCGCATATACACCATGAGCTTTTTGTTTATTACATTTCCGTGCACAGTCCAGTGTCTCTCGAACGGTGTCCCAAAGGAGGACATCTGCCCATTCACTAGTGTGCTCAGTCCCTGTTATTCAGAGCAATATCTGTCCACTAACTGGAGTCTCTCAGTCTTTGTCTCTCATAATTTATCTGTCCACTGACTAGTCAGTTAGTCGCTGTATCGGGAGTGGGGTGTGGGGGAGGGCGGCACCAGTCCACTGACTAGAATCTCTCAGTTCCTGTCTCTCAGAGGAATCTCTGTCCACTGACCGGTCTCTCACACTTCCTGTCTCACAGGGTGACGTTTGTCCACTGGCTGGTGACTCTCAGCCCTGTCAAACCTGATCTGCTCACTGCCGCTGACCTGTTTCCTGTGCAGAAACAAATATATTTTCGAAAATTGTAATTCCTTCTGGGGGCGGGTACAGGAATCTGTGTCTCTGGTTTCATTGCGTGGGAGCCTTTACAAACCGCGGCTCCTCCTCTCACTGGCAGTCAACGTCTCTATTTGAACAGCGCTCTCGGCGAACGCGATAAATCCGGTCTCAGCTAAAGCCGCTGATCTCAAAAATGTCGAAGTCGGATTCAGTGCTCAGCAAGATATCGGGCATTCCTTATTTCTGTCTCCTCCTGTTTTGCCTTCCAGGTGTCTGCCCCACAATTTATTATCTACCCGAGGCAGACTGTTTCTCGGAGGCTTTGTGACTCCATGCTCGTGGAACATTTTTATCAAATTCTGCTCTTCTTTTGTTGACAGGCGCGCAGTCTGATATTGTGATGAAACAGCCGGAGTCGGCGATGGTAAAACCCGGACACTCCCACAGATTGACCTGTGAAGTCAGCGGGTTCAGCCTCAGCAGCTATGACATGCACTGGGTGAAACAGGTCTCAGGAAAAGTGCTGGAATGGGTGGCCGCTGTATATGATGACGGTAGCAAAAAATACTCTCCTGGAGTCGAAGGCAGATTCGAGGTTTCCAAGGACAGCAACGCCGTTTATCTGCAAATAAACAACCTGATACTGGAGGACACGGCCACTTATTACTGTGCGAGAGACACAGTGAGAGAGACGGGAGTAGACCGAGACAAAAACCCAGTGAAATCGCCGACCGGTAGGGCGGAGAGGGAAAGGTCAGTAGTGATCGCCACAGCTGTATCCCGGTCGTTAAGGGCCACATCCGCTCGTCCACGCAATGGAAATCGGGTTCTCAGCGGTGATTCCAGAGAAGAGATGCTGGATGGATGGGCCGAGGGTCTCAGCGGATCGCTTCAGACGGCAGCTCGGAGCCAAGCGCCGTGAGGGGGAATGGGTTCACAGATCCACCTTGTCAGGTGTCTGTCTTTCTTCTACATGTTACAATAAATGGTGGGGGCATGCAGAGCATTAATGACAAGAGAAACATTGGTGTTCTCGTGCGATTTGACTGACAAGTGAACAGCTGACGAATAGTGTTAGGGTCGGAGGTTACCGTACGTCGGTGTATCATATCGGCTATTTCATGGTGTGCCTCAGTGTGAGAGGTGGTGGCTCTCAATATCTACTGCATCAGAACACTTTTAACTAGGCTCTTCGCTCGATTCTCCGGTTGTTACCCTGTTCATAGATACATATCGGATCCGGAGTGCATAATCTAGAAATGGGTACAAGGTAACTGGAAATGAGTCTCAATGCGAACGGAACTACAGAGGAGGACCTGTCAACTGATGTCCAGAGAATGGTCCCTGTTGGTTATATCGTTTCCACTTCAGGACCGTGATGACCAAGATCGAGACCTGCCTTGTGGGACGCCCGTACCCAGATGGAGGGTTTAATAGATCCGTTGGCTGGCTCTGCGATCCATTGGATTTGGGCTGGATATGACGAAGTCCGATTGTGACCTGCAGTGAAGCACCGTGATATCAACCACGGTGATGGGAAGCTGAACAGAAACTGACTTCGACAAATGAGCGTCTGCATAGCAGCCTGTCTCCACGAAATCCGCACTTCTACCTCCCAGAGTCAAATGCCGGAAGGCTGACTGAGACTGCAAATGGCAAATGTTTATTTTTGGGCCACTAAAAGCCCAAATGGCTTCGACTTTGATTCTCGTGTCTGCACACAAGAAAACTGTGAAAATGCCTCTTTTATTCAGAGGCCAGGAAAAGCCAAGCTCAAATTTCGGAGAGAAATCCAGGAAGTGGTTGCTGCCGGTCTGGGATGATGTTGACACTTTTCTGAGATCAGTGGATGTGACGGCAAGTGAAGTTACTATATTGGGTGAATGGGGAGACGGAGAAGTGTGAGCATTTCGCCTATTAGGAAGGACCTCGCTGGCAGTAAATTGAATTGATCCGGATTAAATTGAATTGAGCTTATTACTTACATCCTTCATTCACACGATGAGTAAAAATATTTACGTTAGTGATCTGGAACACAATGCCTGGACGATCGTGATGTCCAATAGTGAGTGTAGAGGTGCAACAGGATGAGATTTGCCATTCGTAGGGATACAGGGAAGAGAGCCAACGGGGTTATTGGGTTTGCTCAGCCAATACACCCAGACAATAGGCCCAGACATTATCTGATCAATGACGTCATTCAATGGAATCAGTATTTAGCTTGTTAATCTGGGGAATTCTTCCTCAAAGAGATTCCAGCTAGCATCTCAGAGTACACAGAGCATGAGTTAAATGCAGATTACAACTCCCATGTCCTCTCCTGGCAGCTACAGATTACACAGAAAGATCCGTCTGCACGGTACATTAGAGTGTAAACCTTAGGATCAGGAATACCGTCACAGACAGATTTTGATTTTTATTGTTATTTTCAGAGTAATTTTTTGAACGGTCAGGGTTCGTAACCCTGTGCAGAGCACGAGATCCTTGAGGATCAGAGGACAAACTTCCCCTGAAGTGTCCCATCACACACTCACGGGGCATACTTGAACTTTGCTGTTAGAAGGAACTGTTTACTCTCAGTTCAATTCCTTGCCGTCTTCGATCGTGACTGCGTGTGTTTAACAAATACTTTCCACATAAGCCAGTTTTACTGGTGAATCGGTCAAAGAGGCTGTGACATACAGTCCTGACATTTACAGAGCACCTTTCATTATGTCCCGAGCAGTTCACGGGCAATGACGTAGTTGCAAAATACAGCCCTGTTACAGTGAAGCGAATATGGATCCATTCGGCACAAAACAGAATCTATAAACATTAAGGTCATAACGATCAGACAGCGTATTCTTATAAAGAGGAAATATTGTCCCGGGCACCATATATAGAGTGATCCAGTGGGCAGGCAGAAGGTTATTTTCAAAGCGATGGAGAATAGGGCAGCACATGAAATCAGGCGAGTAGCGCAGGGGGATGGAAAAACAGTTCACGGATACAAACAGAACAAACTTGTAAAAATTAAAATTCAGGCCATAATAATCCGCTGTAGATTTTGATCTGCAGTCAGGTTCCCAATTTGTATTTATTTTCAAATCTCGCCATTAGTAATAATTTCCTTTCAGAATTATGGTATCCTTCAGGAAAGAGATCTCTCATCCTTAGCCTCCGAGCCTCTTTATGATCCCTGACCCATCAACGTGATTGCCAACAAGCGTTTTCCAAATGGCGACCCAGATGAGTAATTCATTCTGACTTTCCCGGCACCGCACACAGCTCAAAAGATGAATACCTAGAATTGCCCATACGTTAAGTTCTATCAAATTGATACAATGCAGAAAACAATCAGACAGAATGTCATCCGATCTGGTGATGCACCCTCGATTATTTTGAACAAATACCAGAATGTTATTTCGTTGCAAATTTCTTCGAAACTGACACACGCACCTCCAGCTCCCCCGTTCATCCCAGCCCTCTGCTCTCAATTTGATCGGTGTTTTTATAACGTGCACGAGGAACACTGACCCAGACAAAAGTGTATTTACAACCTGCTGTTCCCGGGATGTAGAATGTCTTCGGCTAAATCTGCCCGACTGGCGTTATTCTGCCTCCTGCACTGCCAACTCTGAGTAGCTCAGGGAGCATATGTTTTTTTGAGAAAGAGAGTTACTGGCTCACATCAATGCCCTTTCACCAAATACTGTAAGTCTGATTTGTTGCAACTAGACAGTTTCCAGTTTTATTTTACCGAATTTATTTTGATGAAGCCAACTTGCTTTTCATTTACTTCTACAACACCAACATATCGCAAGGCCATTCCCAACTCAGCAAGTGATTCTCCAGTGTGTCACTTTATATGGGGGTCATTTTATTTTTTTTTTTAATCCTATGTTTGGGCTATTGGCCTTGAGCTGAACTCCCTTCACCGTACCTAGAAGAACGGTGGATCGCACGGTGCAGCATTTTGGTATTGCGAGCAGTTCTCGACATTTTAGGAACGAGGAGAGATTTTGAATATGGCAACGAAGTGGGTCATTTGTACGTTATACTTAATGAATACTTTGACTCAGTATTCACTAAGGGAAAAGGCTCCTAGCGGAAAAGACTTACAGAGGATTGAAAACCTTGCGCATATAGATATAAATAAAGAGGATATGCTGGAGCATTTAAAAGCATCAAGTTAGGGACTGGATGAGATGTACCCCAGACAACTGTGGGAGGCAAGGGGGGAGATTTCTGAGCCTGTGGCAATGCTCTTTTCATCATCAATGGGGACTGAAGAGTTTCCGAAGGATTGGAATGTTGCAGATATTGTTCCCTTATGCAAGAAAGGGAGTAGAGTTAGCCCAGAAAATTATAGTACAGTGATTCTTACTTCAGTGGTTGGTAAGTTGGTGGAGAAGATCCTGAAAAGGCAGGATTTATCAAACACTTGGAGAGGCATAAGGTGATTAGGAATAGTCCGTATGGTTTTGTCAAAGGCACGTCGTATCTTACGAGCCTGATTAAATGTTTTGAGGATGTGACTAAACACATTGATGAAGGTAGTCAGTAGATGTACTGTTTATGGATTTCAGCTAGGCATTTGATAAGGTACCCAATGCAAGGCTTTTTGAGAATGCAAGGATGCATCGGATCCCAGGGGACAATTGTTAGTGCCCACAGTTGGCAAAGAGTGGCTGTGGACGGGTCCTATTCGGTCTGGAGGTCGATGATCAGTGGTGTGCCTCGGGGATCTGTTTTTGGGACCCCTGCCCTTCTTGATTTTCAATGTCGCCTTGATTAGAGAGAATGCATCATGCGAATAGATTGAGTGAAAGCGGTCTTTTCTCCTTGGAGCGGCGTAGTCTGAGAGGTGAACTGATTCAGGTGTATAAGATGATGAGAGGCATTTGTCGTGTGGATAGTCAGGGGCTTTTTCCCAAGACTGGAATGGCTAACAGGAGAGGGCACAGTTTTAAGATGCTTGGAAGCAGGTACAAAGGGGATGTCAGGGGTACGTGTGTTATGCAGAGAGTGGTGAGTACATGGACTGGGCTGCCGGCAACGGTGATGGAGGCAGATACGATAGGGTCTTTCAAGAAACTCCTGGACAGGTACATGGAGCTTAGAAATTTAGAGTGCTATGGGTAACCCTAGGTAATTTCTGAAGTGCGTACATATATGGCACAACATTGTGGGTCGAATGGCCTGTATTGTGCTGTAGGTTTTCCATATTTCTATATATCTGAATTGGTATATATGATATACGGGGGGAGATTAGACAAACAAGGATTGCATGATCTTTTGCAGGAAAGCTGACCTGATGAAGTACATAATATCACAGAGAGTCACAGGGACGATAATCAGCGTCTCAGATGAAAGAGAAAACACCAAAGTTAATACATGAGAAATTTAAAAATGCGAAGACTGAAAGTCTTCCCGGAACTACAGCAGACGTTGTGGAAGCGGATCCAATTGCTATCTAAAGCCCTCCACTTCAGGAAACAGGTGAAATCTATTCTCCACTCCTGGCAACTCCATAATCACTCACCCATGCAGTTAATATTTGTAGCTTCCCTTATGGCTGCACCCTCATGGTCGATGGCCCAATTCTAACTTCTAAATGACCCTAGTAAACAGAAGCACATTCAAATATCAGCTGCCCGTGTCAACATTTCGTGACCCTACGCATGTTTGTCAACATTGGTCCTATCATGACGACATCTGGATAACCGCATAAATACCCCATGCTATCCGCACCCTAACAAACGTTTGCAATCTTACCCACTTTGACCACAACACCATAACTGTGGATTCCATCTATTTTGACCCGGTTTGACTTGGCTGCGCTATTAAACATATTACTTCACTCCTATTAAGAAACGAAAATAATTACCCTTGAACATGCCCGCCTCTTTTATAGACACTTAATTTTCACTTATAGGCTTTTAATTGGTGGCATGTTATGAAAGATGCTGATTTACGAAGTGTTACATGAGAAGACCTTTGATCCTCAGAGAAACTTAAGTCGACACTTTCTGCGATCTCCCTCCATTTTCCACATAATCCCTGCAAATTATCATAATTTCCAAAACCCACAGTGTTAATTTACAGCGAGTAATTAAACGTCTACCTGAAAAAAAAATCTTTGGCATATTGGTGGAAACCGTATAATCCGGCGGAACCGCAG
Organism: Mobula birostris; assembly: GCF_030028105.1. Taxonomy (NCBI): domain Eukaryota; kingdom Metazoa; phylum Chordata; class Chondrichthyes; order Myliobatiformes; family Myliobatidae; genus Mobula; species Mobula birostris. The sequence goes on along the minus strand of NC_092379.1, from coordinate 23,866,705 downwards.
GAGGACACAAAGAGAACTGAAAATTGTACACACAGACTGTACACGACGTCACGAATGAAAGCCAATTGTTGGAGCTCTCAATTAATAATACTACAAGCTGCATGGCTCTGCAGCCAAATAGTTTTATTCTCTCTAAAAGCAATCACAGGATCGGCGAAAGTTCACAGCACTGATTGAAGCAAGTTGGCTCCGATAGTGTTTGTGGCATTTTATAAAAAGATACATCTTCTCCCACTGTTGATGTGAGTCAGTAAGGCTGGTGCGCTATTGGTCGGAACCGTTTTATGCCGAGGAGGCCATGTCTTATAAAAGAATATACTTTTCTGAAGAGTGACAAACATGTGCGGTCCGGGCGGTGTGGTGGATACCACCTAAATGTACAGAAATAAAGCCGACAAAATCCCGGGTGGTAACATGACCCAGAAGATTAAGGCACAGGATCCATAGAGACTTGATCGATTGGATGTTAAATTGCCTTGGCTATGGAAGGCAGACAGTAGCGATGTAGGAGAAGTATGGCTATTGCCAATCTTCCAGGAACGGCGCAGGGGTCTCAGCAGTTTCTGCTATATGTAAATCATTGGAGAAAAATGTAAGGTGGAAGATTAGGTTTGCCGACAACAGACGTACTGCCGACCTGTGAACAATGAAGAAGTCTGTCAAATTGACACAGCAGGACAGCAGGACATCGACAGTTATTGGGCCGAGAAATTGGAGATTAAATTTTAATCCGTGCAAGCGTGTGACATTGCACTTCTGCCGAAAAATGCAAGTCGGAAGTTTACGATAAATGGCTGAAACACTTTTACCATTGAAGTGAACTGTGTCAGTTTTTGGCTATCTTCTCTATTCTGCCTCAGCTATTGTTCGTACATTTCTGCACCCACGGCGGTTCGTAGGTGGAATGATAACAGCTTAGCCAGACATAGTTCGTACATTTCGAAAAACAATTTTGGTGTTGATCATGACAACGTTCAGGATTTCCTTCATTGTGAGTGTTGCTTCCTCTCAGTTTTCATTCTTGCCAATCATGCAATCCTGCGTGGAGATTCAGGAATACCGTCGCACAGAGATATATATTGTTATTATTATTTCCAGAATTTTTTGTGTAGTCAGGGTTCCTAACCCTGTGCATAACACCCGATCCTGGAGGATCAGTGACACTTAATCTGGGCCCTAACCTCTGAGCTGCTTGTCATTCGTAACCCCGACAAGAACCAAAGCACAATCTTCTATCGCCAGCCAACATAGATCTCCGAATCACTGAAGCAGGCAAGCCTCCAACCCTTACGACAATGATGTGATCCTCTTGACGTTCACCATTTTGATTACTGCCATGATGGGGCTGTTGTGTCGGGTGGACATCAATGTTTTGGAACGTTCTCCGCTGTCTATCCCAACATTAATCCCTGAAACAGCATCCAGAATGCCGAATCTCTTTATACGCCAATGATATTTCAGAGAGGTTGTTATATGTAATTTGGAACCCACCTTTCTTCAGTCACAACACTGATCCACTTCAGAAAGTACTTCATTATCTATGGATACTGTACTGATTTGTGCAGAAATGACACCTGCTTAATGACTGAAAAATACCTGGGCAGGAGTGAGCTTTGGTTTGATTAGTAATTCTATCAGCGCGGTTTATATTTGAGTGAAGGTGCAAGGTTTGGGACACGCAGTGCTGCCATCACCAATGTGGGCAAACAAAACAACCCACCCTAATGATCTGTACCTTGGATTCCCTCCCCACTGAGTTTCCATTCATAACGACCGATTCAGCATTACTTGCCTGCTAACCTACTGAGGAGTGTACTGTTATAAGCTACAACTACTTCTCCGGCTAATGGTTTCTGCACCTGAGGTCATTTTATTGATGGTTCTGCATCTCCCACTGTCTGAAACAGGTAAAAGAGTTTTCTAATAATGGTGAGGGGAGACGTGCCCAGGAATTGGCGCTGAAATTCATGTTGTCAGATCTCTGATAAATATCATTCGCTATCAGAAAATATTACATCCTTTTCCAGGCAGGGATGTGTGCTTCATATTGATTTTCGTGCTATGGGTGCAGATAGAAAACTGTAGAGCAACTCTTTTTGTTGCTTGTTACATTCCAGTGCACTGTCCGGTGGCTCTGGAACAGTGTCTATAAGGAGAACATCTTCCCATTGAAAAGTATGCTCAGTCCCTGTCACTCAGAGAGATACCTGTCCACTAACTGATGCCTCTCAGTCTCTGACTCTTGGGGGATATCTGTCCACTGTCTAGACTGTCAGTCGATGTATCTAAGGGAAACTAGTCCATTGACGAGTATCTCCGTTCCTGTCTCACAAGTGAATCGCTGTCCACTAACTGCTATCACACCGCTATCACACGTCCTGACTCACAGGGTGATATTTCTCCACTGGCTGGTGGTTCTGAGACCCTGTATTTCAGGGCTAACCCTGTCCACTGACAGGTATCTCTCATTCGTTCTCGCCAGGGTTGTTTGCCTCTCATAGCAACATAGAAACATAGAAAACCTACTGCATAATACAGGCCCTTCGGCCTAAAAATCTGTTCTGAACGTGTCCTTACCCTAGAAATACCTAGGCTTACCCATAGCCCTCTAGTTTTACAAGCTCCATCTACCTATCCAGGACTCTCTTAAAAGACCCTGTTGTTTCTGCCTCCATCGCCGCTGCCGGCAGCCCAATCCATGCACTAACCACTCTATGTAAAAATCGTACCGCTCTCATCTCCTCTATACTTACTTCCTAGTAACCTTGATGTGTGTAACAGATCTTCTACCCCGATCTGCTCACTGCAGCTGACCTGTTCCCTCGACAGAGACTAACATCCTTTGGAAAATTGAAACCTCTGATGCGGACGAGGGCAGCAAACTGTGCCTCTGATTCTCGTAGGTGGTAGCGTGTTGAAGCAATGGCCCCTTCTCTCACTCGCAAACTACGCCTTATTTTGAATAGCGCTCTCGTCGGCTCGCGATAAATCCGGTCTTAGTTGAAGTCCCCGATCTCAAAAATGTCCAAGTCGCATTCAGTGCTGAGTAGGATAGGAGCCATTCCTTATATCTGTCCTCTTCTGCTATTCCTAGTAGATGTCTGACCCGCAATTTATCACTTACCCATGGCCGGGTGGTTCTCCAAGGCTTTGTGAGTCTATGGTCAGAGGTCCTTTTATCAATTTCTGCTCCTTTTTTTTTTATTGACAGGCGTGCAGTCCGATATCCTGTTGACACAGCCCGAGTCAGCGTTGGCAAAGCCGGCACAGTCCCACAGATTGACCTGTACAGCCAGCGGGTTCAGCCTCAGCAGCTATGACATGGTCTGTCACAGTGAAACTGGTCTTCGGGAAAGGGCTGGAATGGGTGGCCGTTGTGTGGGATAAAGATAACAAGAAGTACGTGCCTGGAGTCGAAAGCAGATTCCAGGTTTACAATGACAGCAGCACCGTTTATCTGCAAATGAAGAACCTGAGTCTGGAAGACACAGCCACCGATTACTGTGCGAGAGATACAGTGAGAGAGACCGGGACTGGACCGGGACAAAAATTGACCGTGGGGATGAAGGACAGGGCATCAGTGATCGCCACAGCCGTACCCCGGTCGTTCTGGGTTATATCCGTTCGTCCACGCAATGGAAGGCGGGTTCTCAGAGTGGATTCCCCAAAAGGGATGCTGGATGGATGGGCCGAAAGGCTCAGCGGATCACTTCGGACGGCAGCTCGAAGCCAAGCGCCGTGGTGGGAATGGGCTCACCGATCCACCTTCTCAGGTGTCTGTCCTTCGTCTACACGTGACAGTAAATGGTCCGGCTATGAGAAACATTAATGATCAGAGACTCTTTGGTGTTCTAGTGCGGTTTGACTGAAGAGCGACTGCGCTGAGAGGCAGTGACAGGGGTGGAGGTTATCGTACATCGGTTTATCACAACGGCTATATCTTGGTGTGCCTCAGTGTGAAAGGTGGTTGTCCTCCATATCTATTAACTAATTTCCCCCGGGAAAATAAAGTATGACTATGACTATTACAACAAAACGCTTGTAATCACGCCCTTCGTTCGCTTTTGCCGGCCTTTACCCTGGCATACATGGATATAAATCAGTTCACGAGTGCATAATCTGGGAATGAGAAACATGTACCACTAGAAATGAGATTCAATGCGAACGGAAAGACAGAGGAGGAGCTGCCAGTTAAGGCCCAGAGAAAGGTCCGGTTGTTTATATCATCTCCACTTCAGGACTGAGATGGCTGAGAATCAGACCCGCTGTGTGGAACTCCCAGACACTGAGGGTGAGTTTAATAAATCTGCTGGGGGCTCGGCGATCCTCTAGATTTGGGACTGGATATGACCAAGTCTTATTATGACCTGCATTGAAGCAACGTGATATGCACCAGGGTGATGGGGAGCTCGACAAAACCTGGTCCCGACAAATGGAAGTCTGCACCGCAGTCTGTCTCTAAGAATTTCGCATTGCTGCCTCCCAGAGTCAAATCCCTGAAAGCTGGCTCAGACTGTTAATGCAAATGTTCTGGGCAAGTATAAGCCCAAATGGCTTCAAGTCTAATTCTGCGGAATGGCGGGAACCGGTGTCCGCAGATAGGAATGCTGTGAAAATGCCTCTTTTATTCACAGGCCAGGAAGAAACAGGCTTGGAATTTCAGATAAAATTCCAGGAAGTACCTGCTTCCGGTCTAGGATCACGTTGACACTTTTCTGAGATTAGTGGAGTTAGTGGACAACTGAAGTTACTGCGTTGGGTGAATGGGGAGACGGAGCAGTGTGAATATCTTGCCTACTAGGAGGGACCACGCTGACGGTATCTTGAAATGAGCTGAATTGAAATGAATTGACTGTATTACTTACATCCTGCATATACATGAGGAGTAAATGTTTATGTTCCGTCTCCGTTGAAACGTGCAATGTGAAAATATGGTAGTTTATAATTAATATTATATACAACAAGATAGTCAATATAACATAGAAATACATTTGCGTCAGCATGTATTAAGCAGTTTGGTGGACTGGTTGAAGAAGTTGTCCCGTAGCCTGTTTGTCCTGGCTTTTATGCGCTGTTTCCATTTGTCCCCAGACAATGGCCTGGCCTTCCTGGTACAGGTGGGTGTCACCTCTATCATGTAATGTTCAGTGTGAAGTCTGTCCAAGGATGCATCTGTGGTACAGGCGATATCTGAGGATTAATTGATGGATGTAAGATTTTAGTTTTACTTCCTGATGGATGTGCAGATGGTGTACGGGGAGGATAAATTTTGGAGTTGGGAAGGCAGAGGGTAGTGGTATAGAAATATTAATGCAGGGAAATGAAGCCACAAGGCCTTCCTAAATTCCAAGCATCCTTGCATCGTCGGATGGGTGTTGGGTATAGGGTAGTTAGCTTGCGGAGTGTGAATTTCAAGACATTAATCTGTAATGAGAGTCCATTTAAGGGTACGTTTATTCACGAACAGTTCTGGTCTGAAAAACACTGACTGTATGATCGTGATGTCTATAAGCGAGTGTAGAGAGAGAACTGGCGGGAATCTGATTTTCGTTTTGAGACAGAGCAGAGAGATCAATTGTTTTATTGGGTTTCATCAGCTAAAACTTAGCACAAATACTGTCGGATGAATGGCCTCACTCTCTGCTCTGTCACTGAATGGAATCAGTATTTATCCTGTGTATCTAGGTAATTCTTCCTCATGGGGGTTGCATCGAGAACCCCAGAGTAAACAGACTAGTTCAAAAGATTCCTCTTCATTATCCATCCCAGCCAGGGCAGGGCCATTAGAGCGTAAACAAAGAGTGAAACTTCCCCTAACCTGAAACGTCATACACTCACGGGACATGAATTGAACTTTGCTGTTCAAAAGAACTGTTTGCTCTCAGTTCACAGGCGAGCCGCCACTATAATTCCAAGCCGTCCTACATCCTGAGTGGGTTCGTTTAACAAGTGCGTTCCACATAAACCGGTGCAACCCTTAGTTTCGACCAGCGGCGTTAGTCTAGCGGTCGACAGCCTCCGGCCTGGACAACTTGAGAAATGTTGTTTATGTGTCTGCAGCGTGATGTGTTCACCTGTTATAAATCAGTACCTCGAAATAACAGACATTACACAATATGCAATTAAACGATTGAGCTTTATAATTCTCAATTTGATTTTAGGGTTAGTAAGGAAAACAAAAAGAAAAGGGGTCCTGTTTAATACAGCAGTCTAATGCTCAAGATGGAGCTAACTGTTTTCCGTCTGTTCGTTCTCCATCGATTTCACCGGCGCGTCGTCGACTCCTAACCGCTTTCCAGGTCCACTCCGTCCTGCAGTCTCCGACTTCCCCTTTGTGGCATCTTCCCTCTCCATCTTCTTCTGAACAAAAGCCCGCGAGGTCACTCGCTGTCGGGCACACAAGAACGAACATCATTCCCCTCAATGGACGCCGCACATTCCGTGCCCCGTTTATCTCTAGTCATACCCCAAGCACGATGCTGCTACAGAAAAACCATTACATTAGAAGTGAAACCTTTCCCAAGGAGTGAAACCAGATATACCAGCAAGTCGGTAAGAGTAGTTGTGAGGTACAGACTTGACATTGTGACCGAGCACTTCAAGGGCAATGACGTAGTTGCAAAATACGGCCCCGTTGCAGAGCAGAGAATGTGGAGCCATTCTGCGCACAAAAAAAAATCAATAAACGTTAAGGTAATAACAAACACACAGGCTATTCTTGTGATGTTCTCGAAGTGGAAAGATTGTCTAGGACAGGATCTATAGAGTGATCCAATGGGAAAGCAGAAGGTTGGATTTCGGACTATGGAAAATAGGGCAGCAAATGAAATCAGGTGAGTAGGGCAGGGGATGGACGAGCAGCGAATACCACCTCAAAAAAATCTACAAATTTAAACTCAGATAAAAATGATCTGCAACAGATTTGGATCGGCGGTCAGATTTCTAACATCTTAGCAATTTGTATTTTTTTAAGTCTCGCCATTAGTAAGGATATCCTTTCAGAATTACTGATAAACTTGAGGAAAGAACTCTCTCAGCGTTACCCTGCGAGTCTCATTATGACCACTGGGCTATCAATGTGTTTGCTTCCAAAGGCTCTCTGAATGGTGACCCATATGTATAATTCATTCCGACTTTACCAGAAAAGCACAGAGTCCAGATGATGACTAACTAAAATTGCCCGCCTGTTGTTCACGTTACCCGCTATATCAAGTTGATACAATACAGACAACAATCAGATCGAAGTTCACCTGATCTGTTGATTCTCCCTCGATTATCTTGTACACATACCCAAACGTTATTTCGTTGCATGTTTTTTTCTGAGCTGACACATGCACATCCAGCATCCCCCTTCAGCCCAGCTCCCGGCTGTCAGTTTGACCGGTGATTTTTTTTTTTTAAGTGCCCAAGGAACACAGATACAGACAAAATGCACTCACCGCCTGTTGATTCTGGGATGAATGGGATCTTCGGCTGCAAATCTGCCCGAATGACCTCCTGCAATTCCAGCACTGGGCAGCTCAGGGAACTTGTGCGTTTTGAGAAACAGAGTTACTGTTTCACATCAATGAACTTTCACCAAATTATGTCAGACTGATTCGTGGAAACTACGCTTTTCCATTTTTTGTTATTTTACTGAATTTATTCCGCTTAAACCAATTTGTTTTTCATTGACTTCTATAACCCCAAAATATCCCAGCGCCTTCCCCAAATCAGCAATTGCTTCTGCTGTGTGTCTCTTCATATGAGGGTCACTTTCGTCTATTTTTTCACTTGTCGGGGCTGTTGGCCTTGAGCTAAACCCCCGCCTCCGGACCTAGAGTACCGGTGTATCACTCTTAGCGCAACTTGTACACTTTGATCTGCATGGTATGAGGGAACCTACCACGCGACAGAGCACAAGGCCTTCAGGGTCATTCGGGCACTCAAGCCTCCGAATCTCTAGGAGGAGTGTGCGAAATGAAGCCTGAAGCATGTATCATGTTTTTGCTCCTGTCATTGAGTATTTGCTGACAATATTGCAGCTGTATAAAATTTTGGCTCTACCACATTTTGAGTATTGCGAACAGTTCTCGTCGTCACATTTTAGGAAGGATGCGAGGTTCTGGATGTGGCACAGAATGGGTCAACTGTATGTTTTCTGGATTGGCTTGTATGATATATTAGGGGAGCTTAGACAAACTAGAATTGCATCTTCTTGAGCAATAAAGCCTGTCGGCCGAGCTGGTGATATATATGGTATCTTTAATACCAAGGTGGAGCCCTGAAATTGTCGGCCACATTGACTTAAGATGAAAGAGACAATATTAAGAGGGAAAAAACAGAAACTTTAAAAAATGCAAAGACTGAAAGCACCTGGGACTTCAGCAGATGTTTTGGAGAGGGATTAGATTGCTAAGTGCTTCTTCAGTGTGTCACTTCAAACGAGAAACACTTCGTCCTTTTTTCCCTTGTCATGGCTGTTGGCACTGAGCTGAACCCCAGCCCACGGTCCTAGAGGACCGGTCTATCGCTCTTTTCGCACCCTCTACAGAGTGATCTGTATGGCATAAGTGATCCTACGAAGCGACAGAGCACAGGGCCTTCAGAGTCGTTGAGACACACAAGCCTTCAAACCCTACAAGTCTTTGCGCCTCTGGAAGTAGTGTGCTAAATGAAGCTACAATATATATCCCGTTATCGCTCGCGTCAATGAGTATAAATCTGAGCAAATAAAATTGCCGCTATGCAAATTTTTCGATCGGCCGCATTTTTAGTATTGCGAGCAGTTCTTGTCGTCACATTTTAGGAAGGATATGAGGTTTTGGATATGGCACAGAAGTGGGTCACTTGTATGTTATCTGGATTAGCTTGTATGGTATATAAGTGAGTTTAGACAAACTGCAATTGCATTATATTGAACAGTAATGCCCGTCGACGACCTGGTGAAATACATAATATCAGAGAATGACAGGGAAGATAATCAGTGTATTTATGCCAGGGTGGAGCCGTGAAATCTTCGGACACATTGATTTAAGATGAAAGAGAGGATACACGATTTTTTTTTTTTAATGCGAAGACTGAAAGTACCTGGAACTTCAGCAGAACGTATGGAAGCGGATACGAATGCAACATCTAAGAGACAATTTCATAGACAATACATCATGCAGGCAGTAGGCTGATATGCTGGTTAAAAAGAGCATCATGATTTCCACAGACAAGGGCAAGCTAAACGGGCATTGCCTATACAGTTCTATAGTCTATGTACTGAGTGTTACAGTCTTATATTATTAATCTCAAGAGGGGCTGTCTGTGGAATTTAATGCTTGAGTCATTACCCACCCACGGAAAAACATTTTTGTCATAACAAATTGGGAAAAAAAACAGACGTTGGGATTTCAAAAATAAATCTGGAAATGCTCACGAGGTCAGATCATATGCACCGCAAGAGAGAAACGTGAGTTAATGTTTCAGTTCAAAGAACCTCCGTCAGAATTTGGAACGAGAAAGAGGAAGCATTGTGGATCAAATGGTTGGGCAGGGAAGGGATAAACACGGTCCAAGGTAGAAATCGACCGTATAAAGTGATTGTCGAATAACAGTTGGAGAGTAAATACACGAACAAATTAATTTGAATAAAATTACCTACCGAAGTCGGGTGTTCGGGAGAGAGAGAGAGAGAGAGAGAGAGAGAGAGAGAGAGCAGCGTGCCGCGCGTGCGCAGCCCTCCGGTGAAAAATGATATCGTATCCGTTAAACAGGGACCATGTACAATTCTGATTTGATGGAGGTAGACGTGAAAGCACACAGGAACATCTGGAGAAATTTCTGAAACGCAAGTTCGCTGCTGTTGTTACTGTGCGGTCGGGAATCTTCCGGAGGAAAGGCCTCAAAATCCCCGGCGTTGCATGCTGTTGGCGAACGAGATTGAGGTCGAATCGTTCGGACAGAGATAGCGCTCAGTACGTGGTGTCGAAGAATTGATCGGAGGCTCAAAGTTTTCAGGTGACTCAGAGTCGTGACTGTGGTCGGGCATGGCACGGAGAGTTTTTTCTTCCTTCTCCTGTCTGCGACAGATGTGGAACATTTGAGAGACTTTGAACTTTTTACTGTGTTCATGGACTTCTTCGTCAAGTTATGGTATTGTTGAACTGTTGTAACTGTATGTTATAATTATGTGGTTTTGTTAGTTTTGTTTTGTTGGTCTGTCCTGTATTTTGTAATATCACAGCGGAAGAAATATTTTATCATTTCTTAATGCATGCATTACTAAATGACAATAAAAGAGGACTGCGTGTCTTCATAATCTAATCTAAATCCAAATACAGAGAAGGAAGAAATACCCGGTAGTCCAGGATGACCACCATTATCACCACGTTAAAAGTACTGACAGAGGGGCAAGTAACATAATACTTCAGGTTACAATATTTCAGCGTGTACAGGATGCCGTGGAAGAGAATCAAAATATGTTACAGCACAGGAAATGGATTTTTCGGACTCCCGATATGCCTATATACCATCATTTCATTTGTAGGTGTATCACCCATCACTTTTCTGCCTTTCCTATTCATTCACCTTCGCAGCTGTCTTTAAAACAACGTAGTGTATCAGCTGCCCCACCTTACCTGGAAGGTCTTTCGAATAAGCGTAGCCCCGTGTATGGGATAATATCGCTAAGATATTCTTTACATTCTGACCCTCTCACCAGAAACATCTGCCCTCTGGTTGTGACCTCGTGTGGCCTGGGAAACGGAATTTGGCTGCATCCGTACTGCTCACGATTTTATAAACTTCAACAACAATAGTTTTAGCCTTCCAGCGAAAATACATCCAGCTTACTTAACCTCTCCATGTAATTAAGGTCCTCCATTTCAGGCAACAGGTGTAATCTATTCTCCACTCTTGGAAACTCAGTAACCACTTAGCCAAGATATTAGATGCCGTGCAGCTAATATCTTGGCTTCACATATGATTATGCATTCATGTCGATGGCCCAACTTCTAACTTCTAAATGACCCTCTGTAAACATGAGCATATTCAAATATCAGCTGCCGATGTCATCCTTTCGTGACCCTACGCGTTTGCCAACATTAGTCTTAATATGGTGACAACTGGATAATCACATATACACCATGAGCTTTTTGTTTATTACATTTCCGTGCACAGTCCAGTGTCTCTCGAACGGTGTCCCAAAGGAGGACATCTGCCCATTCACTAGTGTGCTCAGTCCCTGTCATTCAGAGCGATATCTGTCCACTAACTGGAGTCTCTCAGTCTTTGTCTCTCATAATTTCACTGTCCACGGACTAGTCAGTTAGTCGCTGTATCGGGGGTGGGGCGGCAGCACGAGTCCACTGACTAGAATCTCTCAGTTCCTGTCTCTCAGATGAATCTCTGCCCACTGACCGGTGTCTCACACTTCCTATCTCACAGGGTGACGTTTGTCCACTGGCTGGTGACCCTCAGCCCTGTCAATCCGGATCCGGTCACTGCCGCTGACCTGTCTCCTGTGCAGAGACGAATATATTTTTGAAAATTGTAAGTTCTGCTGGGGGCGGGGACAGGAATCTGTCTCTGGTTTCATTGTGTGGGAGCCTTTACAAACCGCGGCTCCGCCTCTTACTGGCAGTCTATGTCTCTATTTGAACAGCGCTCTCGGCGGATCGCAATAAATCCGGTCTCAACTAAAGCCGCTGATCTCAAAAATGTCGAAGTCGGATTCTGTGCTCAGCAAGATATGGGGCATTCCTTATTTCTGTCTCCTCCTGCTTTGTCTTCCAGGTGTCTGTCTCACAATTTATTATCTACCCGAGGCAAACTGTTTCTAGGAGGCTTTGTGAATCTATGCTCCTGGAACATTTTTATCAATTTCTACTCTTCTTTTGTTGACAGACGCGCAGTCCGATATCGTGCTGAAACAGCCCGAGTCGGAGATGGTAAAACCCGGACAGTCCCACAGACTGACCTGTGCGGTCAGTGGGTTCAGGCTCAGCAACAATGACGTGCACTGGGTGAAACAGGTCTCAGGGAAAGGGCCGGAATGGGTGGCCGTTGTCTGGGGTGGCGGTAACAAAGATTACGCTCCTGGAGTCGAAGGCAAATTCGAGGTTTCCAAGGACAGCAGCACAGTTTATCTGCAAATAAACAGCCTAATACTGGACGACACGGCCACCTATTACTGTGCGAAACACACGGTGAGAGCGATCGGGAGTAGAACTGCACAAAAACCCAGTGAAATCACCGAGCGGTAGGGCGCAGAGAGAATGGTCAGTAGTTATCGCCACAGCTGTATCCCGGTCGTTAAGGGCCACATCCGCTCGTCCATGCAATGGAAAGCGGGTTTTCAGCGGTGATTCCAGAAAGGAGATGCTGGATGGATGGGCCAAGGGTCTCGGCGGATCATTTCAGACGGCAGCTGGGAGCCAAGCGCCCTGAGTGGAAATGGGTTCAATGATCCACCTTGTCAGGTGTCGTTCCTTCGTCTGCATGTTACAATAGATGATCGGGGTATGCAGAACATTAATGACAAGAGAAACAATGGTGTTCTGGTGTGATTTGACTGAAGGTGATCTGCTGAGAGATAGCAAGAGGGTCGGACGTTACCGTCCGTCGGTGTATCATATCGGCTATTTCATGGTGTGCCTCAGTGTGAGAGCTAACGGCTCTCAATATCTACTGCAACAGAACACTTTTCACTAGCCTCTTCGTTCGATTCTGCCGATCATTACCCTTCGACCACAGGTATAAATCGGATCCGGAGTGCATAGTCTGGAAATAGGTACAGGTGATGGAGTGAAGGGATAGGTAAATAGGGGTATAGACTAAGAACAATGATTAACCAATGATCAATCTCCTTGTGGGCGCCTTAGCTTATGTTTTGGACAGTCAAAAAGAAGCTTTACCCAGCAACCGGTGACGTGCCAGTCATTGTTCTCTAAAGATAGGCAAAGGGTCAAATAAAGAACTATCTGATCATGCAGAAGCATCTCAAGGTATAGCTAAATATGGGAAGTATAGTGTAAGGGCTAGACTGTTCTGGGAAAAAGGGGAAGGTGTCTGAATGATGAACTGATGGGCTATCATTGGCTTAAAATAATTATAACTATTTAGCCAATGATTATTTGACATATAATGGTATCTTAGCATGTAATTGAAATGATTCTAGTATTATCTGAACTTGTAATCGTAAGATTTCATGCAACCTGATCAATGTTATAATTTGTGGAGAATTCTGTAATTCGGGGGCAGTGTCTGCACTGGCTGTTTTGGGAGATCAGTCTGTAACTTCCCCAATAGCACGCTATGAGTAAAAAATAAAGGTTTGAAAAAGAATTACGTGTGTTAGTGTATTTGTGGTACGATTCTCTTTGCACCTGTCGATTCAGTACGACAATCTAGCAAGCCAAAGCCAGGAGTCCAAGACGAGGCATCCCCGTGAGGCGGCGTCAGAGTTCGACTCGGTGGCGGTGATCTGAGACGGGTGGACCCACCAGGTAGGAGTTACCTTGACTTCTCTTATTAATTGCCCACCTTGACGATCCCCTCGTCTGGTGTGCAATCCTCTGACGGACTCCTTCCTAAACCAGAGTTGAGGATTGCCCGAGTACCATAGGTTAAAGGAGGGGTTGGAGCCCTGGACATAGTGTAAGGTAAGGAGTTAGAGTCCCCGACGAAGTATTGCGAGTATCAAAGCCTGCCGGTGCTAACAAATCGGGCAGTGGATCATTGGTAGTGATCTATTATATATTTCTTTGAGTGCTTTACAGCAAATTGGTCAGCGGGTTAGCGGTACTAACCTACTAAATTTTGGAAATGGTAACCAATGTAATTGGCGTGGGGGTCCTGGGCGTGAGACACAGTAAATTAACCACCACAGGATAGAGCAGACGTTTGGCCAAACACAGGGGAAGAGGCTCTACCCTGCAAGCTATCCGCATGATGTAAATACATTTCGGGGTACAGTTGTGACAATTTGCCTGTCTCAGCACTTTGCCTTAGGCCGGTTGTTAAGAGGGGAAATCTCCCACACGAAGGTCAGGACCTTGAAGTGGGTGCAGAGGGACACGGCACAAGAATGACGGGGAGTAGGGGTTATAGATTATAAGGTGGTAAAGCCGCACTCAGAAGTATCAGCATCCAGCCTTAGACCGATTGTTAAGAGGGGAAATCCCGCAAGCGAAGGTCAGGAACCTGAAGTGGGAGTGAGAAAAGGAGGCGGGTGACCAACCCGACTAGGAAGTATGGGGCAACCATTAGATAAGTCTGTAAATAACACGCCATTGTTTAAACTTTGTAAGGATGAACCAGAGAGGGAGAATGATTACTGAAGGTTATCAGCATGCTTAAATAAGAAGTTGGGGAGTGAAATTTAGGCTCTGGGTGGAACCTGATATATAGATAAATGTCTAAAGGCAGAAGAAGCAGTTTGGAAACGTAATACCGGACATAAATGGAAGGTTTTAATGTCCAATCGGAGAGAAACGGCCGAAGAATTAAATAACAGATCTAATCAAAGTAGTTGGGAAAATAACGTACGTCGCAGAGGGATTACTGTATGTGACAATGAAAGAAATTCGAAACTGTGGGAGATATTAAAAGGACGGTGTGAGGATTATGATAAGAATAAGGAAAAACAGGATAGGGAGACAAGAGATAGGTTGACTGAGGATAGACGGAAGTTTGAGGATGAAGCCGGCAAAGATAAAACTGAGGTACCTCTTGACCTGTCTGGACTGCCCATGCTCTTTAATGATAATGAGATTGAGCAGGAGGAGGTATGGCACAATCGACCCAGGCCCACGGCCCCGCACCCCCACATAACGTTACCACTGCCCAACCCCAGCCGCCTCCAAATACCCAATTGCCTCCCGAACCAGAGGACAACTTCAGCGAAGGGGAAGTAATAGGCGCCAGGCTAGGAGGCGGCGAAAACTTTTGGTGGGACACGGACCCTGATAGACCCTGAGACGGATACTGACCATGACTCTGGTATTGACGATGACGATCCCGAGTGGGTCCCCGGACCCAGGGGGAGAGGGATCGCGGGGCAATCTCCTAACAGGACCTTTCCCAATCCTAGGGTAGAACAGCCGGTCCAGGCGGCTACCATGCAGGCTTATACTCCTTGGAAGCCCCAGGAAATGGGTATGATCATGAATCAGGCCCCCAACAGGAAAAATGATCCTGGGGTATTTATCGATTATATGATTGGCACAATCCAAATGTTTCAGGGGACTCACAGGGATCTTTTTAGCTTGTACTGCATGGCTCTTACGACCAGTGAGCAGGAGAAATGATTGGGAGCTATGGGGAATCATGCCAATTGGGAGTCCTTTTCCACCGCAACCCCACCCGCAGAACAGATGGATAAAATAAAGAAGGCTCTAAAGAAGGTTTTGCAGCGCCCCATAGACACCGTTAAGGTCCTCCAATGCCGCCCAAAGGCGGAGGAGGACGGCTGCGATTTTTGGGGACGCTTCTGCTCCCTCTATGCAACCTACGCTGGAGATGCCGCTTATAATGCCGGCAATGCTTCGCCCAAGTTTAATTCGATGATATTGCAGTGTCTCCCCGAGGATGTGTCCAAGGCTATTAGAACTGATATGGAATAGCACGAAAGAAACAAGCAGGCCGTGAAAAGGGCAGTTGAGCATTTCCGGAGTGAATGCAGAGACTTCACACAGAAAAGCATGACATTGTGCAGCCTATACCTCCGGTGGACCCTAATCCTGCTACGATCTTAAGCAACATTCCACCGGACTCCCAAGTCTTTACTACAGTAGATCTGCAGCATGCGTTTTTTGCAATACCGCTTGCTCCTGAGTCACAGTACCTTTTTGCGTTTACCTTTCAAGATCAGCAGTACACTTGGACTAGGTTACCCCAAGGGTTCTTGCACTCCCCCACTATTTTCTCACGTAAATTACATTGGCAGCTTAGAGATTTACAATTTCTCGGGGGCTCTACAGTAATACAGTACGTAGATGACCTCCTACTGGCAAGCCCGAGAGAAACCTCAAACGTGCAGGACACCAATACGCTTCTGAATGCTTTGCATTCATGGGGATACGTGATCTCATTAGCTATTATTAAATGTTCGGCTCATCTGAAAGACGAATCTGCAGTGACTAAAGGGAATAACAGGGTTGATTTGGCAGCCAAGCAGGCTGCGCAGGAGGCAACTGCTACTGTTTTGACTGCAGAGTGATTGGCCTTGACCCTGACTAAAACACCACGAGAGCCGGGCACTCCAGACAGGGCTGAAGTTGAAAAATTCCAGGGGGACCCCCCTGATTCAGAAAATCAACTTTGGAATACACACGGATGTACGCGTTCGGTGTCGACAGGCCTCTGGCATACGCCAGTTGGCCAAGTTTGTATTCCTGATGCATTGCTGCCTATATTGCTCGATTGCTTGCTTGCGGACACCCACGTCGGCAAGGGTGGAATGAGTAATATTTTGCTCCGCACATGGTGGCACCCCTGCTGGAGGAGGCTGCTGCAAAAATATAAGCCTGTTTGATTTGCCAAAAGACAAAAGCAGGAAAGGGAAAACCCCCTTGACAATTCGCCCTTTTGATGCTTGCTTTTATGGAACTACCGCGCGTGCACTGTTATCAGCATTGTTTAGTGATTGTAGATGTGTTCAGTAAATTGATTGAAGCCTTTCCCACCACCAATAATAAAGCTTCTACGGTGGTAAGGTTGTTACTTACAGAGATGATACCAAGAATCGGATTGGCCAGACAAATAAGTTCGGGTAATGGCCTTCACTTTGTAGGAAATATAATTAAAGAACTATGTGAGGTGCTGCGCATCAAACCGCAGTTTCATTTTGCTTACCACCCGAAGGCTGCAGGAATAGTGAAACGGGCCAACGGCACCCTGAAAAACAAGCTGTCTAAGTTAATGTCCGAAACCGGACTGAGTTAGCTGATTGTCCTTTCGCTTGCTTTATAGCATATGAGAATTAATCCACACT
The DNA here is from genome assembly GCF_030028105.1 of Mobula birostris. Lineage (NCBI taxonomy): Eukaryota > Metazoa > Chordata > Chondrichthyes > Myliobatiformes > Myliobatidae > Mobula > Mobula birostris. Next base: position 23,849,745 of record NC_092379.1, on the reverse strand, counting down.
CCACTACAGGTGTATCTGCAGCTGAAATTGTTTATGGGCGTCCTGGAAGGGCCCTATGGGGCGCTGACATGTGGTCTCCCACCCAAAATGATCTAAATGTCACGGGGGACGGATTGCAGAAGTACTTTAGCCAACTAACATTCTCTCCAAAGGTTCTTCACTCCCAGGTACAGAATACCCTTAAGGAGCCTGAAGGTCAAGGAACGGAGAGGCCGGAGTTGAAAATTGGAGATTCGGTACTGATCAGGGATTGGGAACGCTCCAAGCTTTGACCCCGGTGGAAAGGGCCAATCCAGATACTACTGCAAACACCGACGGCCATTAAGGTTCCAGGGGACTGCCTCTGGATCCACCTAAGTGATTTCGAACGATGGGCTCCGCATGTGGACTAAAGACTTTTATTGGACTTTTCATTGTTATAATTTCCCCCACGGTATTAAGCCTGGAGGGCAATTTATTTTATAGGACTCATATGCATTTGCATGGTAACTATACTGCATGTTATCATTTGGTACAATCTGTAGAAGCATTGTTTGTTGCTAACCCATCAGGGCCACACTGGGCGGAACATGACTTAATGGTAGAGGATAAATCAGGGGCAGAATGTAAGAGGGATCAGGGGTAAGTGTCTTAAGGGAGTGGGAGGTGAGATTACTGGCGAGGGTGTCGGGGATTATCCATTCTGTTTTGCAGGAGAAGTGGGAGGGGTGCGTCCTTGTCAGGGTTCCCCCGGAGATACCTTGCCTGAAGAAACATCGTCCGGACCGCCGATGTAGGGTAAACCAGGGAATATTCTCTTGCAAATGCATCCACGAACAATGCGTGCCCCTCTTTAAGGGAATTCAGTATGTATGTGGATATTGTTATGGGACTCATGTGTCGGCAGGTTCAGGGACTTTTGAATACTCCTCCCTGTATCCACAGAAGCACTTGCGGTATGACAAAATATCGAGTTACAAAAATACCTGTTACAGGGCCAAAACAGGATTTCTGTTATTGGTCAACGGTACCTACACTGCAGCTACCACTATTCTGCCTAACCTCCTTGGTGTAGGAACGATTGGGCCACTTTCTGTTCCCTGCCCTCAGGTTGCCCACGTTCAACGGCGACTGACAGTTAGAGCCGTGAGTAAGGAATTCCGTGCTGACTGGAGGAATCCTGATACTCTGGGCTCTTCTCTGGGCTATGGGTTTCTGAGTACTCTCTCTCTAGGGAGAGAGCTACGAACCATAGCTACGAAGAACCGCAACTACCTCATTGGTGGGCTGGCGGCACTGGGAAACAGTACGGTGGAAGGCCTGGAGTCTGTTAACAGAGAATTGGTGGAGTTGCGACTCTACACACAACAGACCAGGTATGCTGTGGATTATCTGTTGGCACAGCAGGGAGGGGTATGCGCCATAGTCGGAGACAAATGTATCACCCATGTTACTGACGAATCATACAACGTGACCCATGCCATTCAGTCTATTACGAAACAATTGAATGATACAGGAAAGGTTCAGGGCAGCGGGAGAGCTGGTTAGGATGTTTGCAGGGAGGATCACGGGAGTCTTATTTACTGCATGGGCTGATTATTCTCATTGCTATAATTATTGCTTGCTGTGTGATAATAACCTGCCTAAATGCTGGCTGCCGACTTTTCACAGAAAGATTGATGATGCCCTTCTCGTCCCCCCATTTGATTGGTTATCATGGTATGATAAAAGGGCAGAATGATGGAGTGAAGGGATAGGAAAATAGGGGTACAGACCAAGAAAAATGATTAACTAATCATCGATCACCTTGTGGGCGCCTTATCTTACTATTTTTAACAGTCAAAAAGAAGCTTTTTAACCGGTTCCCTACTCGTCATTGTTCTCTAAGGATAAGCAAAGGTTCAAAAAAGGAACTATCTGATCATGCAGAAGCATCTCAAGGTATAGCTATAGCTTTGGTTTAAAATAATTATAACTAACTAACCAATGATTATTTTTACATCAAATTGTATCTTAGCATGTAATTGAAATGATTCTAATGTTATCTAAACTTGTAATCGTAAGATTTCCTGCAACGTGATCAATGTTATAAATTGTGGAGAATTGCGTAATTCGGGGCTCTTTTGGGAGATCAGTCTGTAACTTCCCCCATAGCATGCTATCAGTAAAGAATAAAGGTTTGAAAAAAAGAATTACGTGTACTGCTGTATTCGTGGTACGATTGCCTTTGCATCTGTCTGTCCAACATGACACAGGTTCAACTGGAAATGAGTCTTAATGCGAACGGAAGTACCGAGGACGAGCTTTTAGTTGAAGCCCAGAAAAAGGTGTCGGTTGGTTATATCATATCTACTTCAGAACTGGGATGGCCGAGATTGAGACCTGCTGTGTCGGACGCCTGTACCCAGAGGGAGGGTTTAATATATACTTTGGTCGACTCTGCGATCCATTGCATTTCGGATGGATATGTTAAAGCCTGATTTTGACCTGCAGTGAAGCACTATGATATCCATCACGGTGATGGGGAGCTGAGCAGAAACTGGTCCCGACAAATGAGCATCTGCATCGCTGTCTGTCTCCAGGAATTCCGCATTGCTGCCTCCCAGAGTCAAATCCCTGAAGGCTGCAATAGCAAATGTTTATTTCTAGGCAAATAATAGCCCAACTTGCTTCGACTTTGACTTTCTTGTCTGCACACAGGCAAACCGTGAAAAGTCTTCTTTTATTCAGAGACCAGGAAAAGCTAAGATCAGAAGTTCGGATACAAATCCAGGAAGTGGCTGCTGCCGGTCTGGGATCATGTTGACACTTTTCTGAGATCAGTGGATGTGGCGAGCAACTGAAGTAGCTGCATTGGGTGAATGGGGAGACGGAGCACTGTGAATATCTTTCCTAATTGAAGCACCTGAATCTCGTTTTGGGCTGGGACATAAATACCTCTGCAACCAAGGAATCCCTGCTGGATTGTTCACATCCCTTTCCTTCTGCATCCTCGCCTGCTACATTTGTCTGCCACCTTCGTCTGCCACTTCGTCAAAATTCCCCGTCAAGTTAACCCGCCGAAGAGAGACTGGAGCTTTGTCGCATCAAGTTAAGGAACAATCTGTCGTTGACTTTGGAACTGTCGTTTTGTGTCCTCGTATTTAGTGTCCCGTGTCTAGAAGAGTCCCGGCCCTATGGCCTGTTGCAAAGGAGGGGTCTTAGCTCGGGGTTCCATGTACGAGACCCGGCCCTATGCCCTGTCCTCAAGGAGGGGTCCCGGCTCTGTGTTCTGTGTTCCTGTGTTCCAAGTTCCAGGCGCCGTGTTCCACTCCTGTCCAAGTCAAGGTTTCGTCTTCTCGTCCTGTGCTGGAGTTTCTCGTCCTGTGCTGGATCGTCCCAATCCGAATTCCGGACAGTTACCTCGGCAGGTCCCTCCTCTAGAATCCTCGGCAGTCATCCCAGCCCTACGTCCTAGAAAGTGCCCCATCCCTGCGTCCTAGAAAGTATCCCGGCCCTGCGTCCTAGAAAGCGTCCCGGCACTGCCTTCTAGAAATGGACCAGCCCTGCGTCCTAGAAAGTGCCCCGGCCCTGCACTCCAAGCAGGAGTCCTGGCTCTGTGCCCAAGAGCCTAACCAAGCCGAAACAAATCTCGTCCAAGAGCCACTTCCTACCCTGGAGCTTCCCGCCCTGCTCTGGAGTTACAAGCCCTGCCCTGGATTTCCTCGCCCTGTCCAGGCATTCCTTCATCCAGTCCAGGAGTCCCTCGATTACTCCAAGCCATGTTGAAGAACCTGGACTAATCCAAGCCACGTCCAGGTAGCCCGTCTGGTCCAAGCCACGTCCAAGTACCTCGTCTTGTCTAATCCAAGTCCAAAAACCTCGTCCTGTCCAAATCAAGGCTTTGTGTTCTGGTCCAGTGCAAGAGTTCCACATCCAGTCCTGTAGCCTAATCACGTGCAGTCAAATAGCCACGTTTTGTACTTGCCTAGATCCGGACTCTGAACCTGAGTCAAGACCCAGTTTCCGGATCCCTGTCCAGTCTCTGGCTCGGAGTCCTAGCCAAAGCTCCTATTTCTATGTTCCTTGTACAGGTCCTGCTTTTCGTCGTCATAGTCCTAGCCCAGGCCTGGTATCCTGGTCCCGTCTAAGGCCTGTGTCAAGGTCGAGCGCTGTTTCTTTCTGACTCCCTTTGCTTTCTTGATAAAACGAGTCCTGTTCCCAGTACTCCAGTGACTGTGTTTTGCAATTGGGTGGTTCCAACGCCCGCTTTTATAAGAAAAGTCCATTCATACATGGACCCAGCAACACAGACACTGTCGTTTAACTCTCGCCATCCTGGGGGGCCCTCCTGTTGAATACTAAACCGCAACCCACCCCCCCCACCGCCCAGATCGTCCTTAGTCCTGGACAGCCTGCTCGTTGGCCAGGAGGCTCACATGGGGGGAGGGGAGGATGGTGTTACTGTCATGGTCCAGTCCGTGAAATCCGCATTCCCGTTCACGTTCCGGTTCATCGATCCTTATTCCGCGGTTTCCTGTTTTCCCTTGTTCCATTGGTTACCTTAATTGAGGTAACTGATTCTCGTTTTGGGCTGGCACATAACTCCCTCTGTAAACCAAGGATTCCCCACTGGACTGTTCCCTTCCCCTTCCTTCCGAATCCTAGCCTGCTACCTTGACTGCGACCTCGCCTGCTACCTTCATAGAACCATAGAACCATAGAAACTACAGCACAGAAACAGGCCTTTTGGCCCTTCTTGGCTGTGCCGAACCATTTTCTGCCTAGTCCCACTGACCTGCACACGGACCATATCCCTCTATACACCACCCATCCATGTATCTGTCCAATTTATTCTTAAATGTTAAAAAAGAACCCGCATTTACCACCTCGTCTGGCAGCTCATACCATACTCCCACCACTCTCTGTGCGAAGAAGCCCCCAATAATGTTCCCTTTAAACTTTTCCTCCTCACCCTTAACCCATGTCCTTTTATTTTCTCCCCTTGCCTCAGTGGAAAAAGTCTGCTTGCATTCACTCTATCTAAACCCATCAAAATTTTATATACCTCTATCAAATCTCCCCTCATTCTTCTACGCTCCAGGGAATAAAGTGCTAACCTATTCAACCTTTCTCTATAACTGAGTTTCTCAAGTCCTGGCAACATCCTTGTAAACCTTCTCTGCACTCTTTCAACCTTATTTATATCCTTCCTGTAATTTGGTGACAAAAAGTGAAGACAATACTCCAGATTCGGCCTCACCAATGCCTTATACAACCTCAACATAACATTCCAGCTCTTATAATCAATAATTCGATTAATAAAGGCCAATGTACCAAAAGCTCTCTTTACGACCCTATCTACCTGTGACGCCACTTTTAGGGAATTTTGTATCTGTATTCCCAGATCCCTCTGTTCCACTGCACTCATCAGTGCCTTACCATTAACCCTGTATGTTCTACCTTGGTTTGTCATTCCAACATGCAATACCTCACACTTGTCTGCATTAAACTCCATCTGCCATTTTTCAGCCCATTTTTCCAGCTGGTCCAAGTCCCTCTGCAGGCTCTGAAAACCCTCCTCGCTGTCTACTACACCTCCAATCTTTGTATCATCAGCAAATTTGCTGATCCAATTTACCACATTATCATCCAGATCATTGATATAGATAACAATGGACCCAGCACTGATCCTTGTGGCACACCACTACTCACAGGCCTGCATTCGGAGAAGCAATTCTATACTACCACTCTTTGGCTTCTTCCATTGAACCAATGTCTGATCCAATTTACCACCTCTCCATGTATACCTAGCGACTGAATTTTCCTAACTAATCTCCCATGCGGGACCTTGTCAAAGGCCTTACTGAAGTCAATGTAGACAATATCCACTACCTTCCCTTCATCCATGTTCCTGGTAACCTCCTCGAAAAACTCCAGTAGATTGGTCAAACATGACCTGCCACGCAAAAAGCCATGTTGACTCTCCCTATTAAGTCCCTGTCTATCCAAATGCTTGCAAATTCTGTCTCTTAGTACTCCCTCCAATAACTTACCTACTACCGACATTAAACTTACTGGCCTATAATTTCCCGGATTACTTTTCGATCCTTTTTTAAACAACGGAACAACATGAGCCACTCTCCAATCCTCCGGCACCTCACCTGTAGAGAGCGACATTTTAAATATTTCTGCCAGGGCCCCTGCAATTTCAACACCAGTCTCCTTCAAGGTCCGAGGGAACACCCTGTCAGGTCCCGCGGATTTATCCACTTTAATTTTCTTCAAGACAGCAAGGACCTCCTCCTTTTCGATCTGTACAGTTTCCATGATCTCACTACTTGTTTCCCTTAATTCCATAGACGTCATGCCAGTTTCCTTAGTAAATACAGATGCAAAAAACCTATTTAATATCTCCCCCGTTTCCTTTGGTTCCGCACATAGGCGACCACTCTGATCTTCAAGAGGACCAATTTTATCCCTTACAATCCTTTTGCTCTTAATATACCTGTAAACGCTCTTTGGATTATCCTTCACTTTGACTGCCAATGCAACCTCATGTCTTCTTTTAGCACTCCTGATTTCTTTCTTAAGTATTTTCTTGCATTTCTTATACTCCTCAAGCACCTTATTTACTCCCTGCTTCCTATACATGTCATACAACTCCCTCTTCTTCTTTATCAGAGTTGCAATATCCCTTGAGAACCAAGGTTCCTTATTCCTATTCACTTTGCCTTTAATCCTGACAGGAACATACAAATTCTGCACTCTCAAAATTTCTCCTTTGAAGGCTTACCACCTACCAATCACATCCTTACCAGAGAACAACCTGTCCCAATCCACGCTTTTTAGATCCTTTCTCATTTCTTCAAATTTGGCCTTCTTCCAGTTAAGAAACTCAACCCTAGGACCAGATCTATCCTTGTCCATGATCTAGTGGAAACTAATGGTGTTATGATCACTGGAACCAAAGTGCTACCCTACACAGACTTCCATCACTTGTCCTAACTCGTTTCCTAACAGGAAATCCAATATTGCATCCCCTCTAGTTGGTCCCTCCATATATTGATTTAGAAAACTTTCCTGAACACATTTTACAAACACTAAACCATCTAGACTCCTAACAGTATAGGAGTCCCAATCAATATATGGAAAATCAAAATCCCCTACTACCACAACTTTATGTTTCCTGCAGTTGCTTGCTATTTCCCTGCAGATTTGCTCTTCGTCTACCACCTTCTTCTGCCACTGCGTCAGAATTGCCCTTCAAGTTAACCCACCGGAGAGAGACTGGAGCCTTGTCCCGTCAAGATAAGGAACAATCTATCGGTAACTTTGGAAGTGTCTCTTTGTGTTTAGTTTTTCGTGTCTGGAAGAGTCACGACCCTATGTCCTGTTCACACAGAGGAGCCCTGACACTGTGCAGAGCCACGACCCTAAGTCCTGTATCCAAGGACAGGTCCTGGCTCGGCGTTCCGTGCACGAGTCCCGGCCTTATGTCCTGTCCTCAAGGAGGGGTCCCGGCTCTGTGTTCTGTGTTCCTGTGTTCCAAGTTCCAGGTGCCGTGTTCCAGTCCTGTCCAAATCAAGACTTCGTGTTCTCGTCCTGTGCTGGATCCTCCTCATCCGAATCCCCGACAATTACCTCGCAGTGTACCTTGGCGTTTCCCTCAGCTAGTATCCCCGGCAGTCATCCCGGCCCTGAGTCTTAGAAAGCAACCCGGTCCTGCATCCTAAAAAGCGTCCCGGCACTGGGTCTAAAAAAGTGTCCCGGCCTTGCGTCCTAGAAATGGTCCCGACCCTGCCCCAAGAAAGTTCCCTGGCCCGACGCTCCACGGAGGTGTCCCTGCTCCGTACCAAAGAGCCTAAGCAATCCGAGTCCAAGAGCCGAGGCAAACCTCGTCCAAGAGCCTCGTCCCGCAGTCGAGGAGTTCCCTCGTCCAGACCAGGAGTTCCCTCGTCGAGTTCAGGAATCCCTCGTCTAGTTCAAGCCACGTCCAAGAACCCCGTTTTATCCAAGCCTAGTCCAAGAACCTGGACTTGTCCATGTCAAGGCTTTGCGTTCTCATCATTGCAATGTGCCTCGTGCTGTGCAGGAGTTCCACACCCAGTCCTGTAACCACGTCCAGTCCTGTAGCCACGTCTTGTCCTCGCCTAGATCTGGGGTCCGAGCCCGAATCAAGACCCACGTTACCGTTCCCTGTCCAGTCTCTGGCTTGGAATCCTAGCCCAAGCACCTAGTTCCAAATTCTTTTTCCAAGTCTTAGTCCTAGCCCAGGCCCGGTGTCTTTGCCTCGTCCAGGGCCTTTGTCCATGTCCAGCGTCGTTTCTTCCGGACTCCGCTTGCTTTCTTGATAAAACTTGGCCTGTAGCTAGTACTGCAGTGCCTGTGTCTTGCATTTGGGTCCGTTACCAAAGCCCCTTTATGACAAGGCCAGGAAGATCCAAGTTCGAAGTTTCGGATAGAAATCCAGGAAGTGGCTGTTGTTGTTCCGGGATCATGTTGACACTTTTGTGAGATTAGTGGATGTGACAGGAGAGCGAAATTACTCCACTGGGTGAATGTAGAGACGGAGCAGTGTGAATATCTTGCCTACAAAGAGGAACCTTGCTCACAGTAACCTGAATTGAACTGGATTAAATTTATTTGACATTACTTACATCCTTCATATACCTGATGAGTAAAAACATTTACGTTACGTCTCTTTTCAAATGTCCAATGTGCAATTGCCTACTTGCCATTCTTACACAGAGAGGAAGAGGACTTATTTGAATAAAAGCTGATATCCAGTACGGTGAGATAAACAGAATGTCATATGACCTCATACATATATTTTGGACACTAAATGAGCATTGTTGTGCCCGCAGGAAAAAGTGGGTTTTGGAGGATCGATCAGGCAGATCTCTTGCAGTGAAAAGGAAAGGGATTGACTGGTGGGGAGTTGTCCATGTGTTCACCCTCGCCTGGGTGAAAGCTCCACCACAAAAAAACTGTTCCCCTTTGTTAAAGTCACTACTCAACTCAATACCACGAACCGAACTGAACTGAACTTTACTCATCATCGTAAGACTGTATGTTTTTACCCATAGACTTAAAGAAGCTTGGTTTTTCACGTATATTTCCACACATACTGATTTATTTACTTATATATATGATCATTGCTAACCTGTTTAATTTATCTACATTGATATTACTATATTGAGTAACTACTAATAAATATTATTAGTTAATAGCAATACTGGACTCCAAAGTATTTTCCATTTCCGCTGGTTCTTTATTCCCATCACAGGGTACGTGACATTAAATTTATTTCCTGATGGGTGAAGAAATGATGTGCGGAGAGGCAGATCTTTGAGGTTAGGAAGGCAGTGGGTACGTGGTGTAGAAATAATATAGCAGGGAATTTTAGGCGCAATGCCTTCATAAATTGCAGGCATCCTTGCATTGGCGAATGGGGATTGGGAGTAGCATAGATGCTGTGGGAAAGGAACAATTAAGGGAACGTTTTTGATGAACGTTACTGATCTGGAACACACTGCCTGAATGATCGTGATGTCCAATAGTGAGTGTAGAGGTGGAACAGGAGGACATTTGACATTCGTAGGGATGCAAGGAAGAGCAGAGATCCAATGGGTTTATTGGGTTTGCGCAGCTAAAGGGAAGCCAAGACATTATCGGATCAATGACGTAACTCTCTGCTCTGTCATTCGATGGAATCAGTATTTAGCTTGTTAATCTGGAGAATTCTTCCTCAAAGAGATTCCAGCAAGCACCCAGAGTACTCAGAGCATGATTTAAGTGTAGATTGCAGCTCGCACACAGGAATTGATTTTTATTGCTATTTCCAGAGCAGTTTGCAATAGATTTGGATCTACAATCTGATTTCAAATTTGCTTTTATTTTCAAATCTCGCCATTAGTAATAATTTCCTTTCAGAATTCGTGATATCCTTCAGGAAAAAGATCACTCATCCTTCGCCTCCGAGCCTCTTTATGACTCCTGAACCATCAACGTGATTGTATCCAAATTCTCTCTGAATAGGGACCCAGATGTGTAATTCACTCTGACTTTACCGGCACAGCCCGCAGCCCAAAAGATGAATAACTAAAATTCCCCATCTATTCTTCAAGCCACCCGAAGTTCTGTCAAATTAATTGGTGGTTATCTCTCTGGGTCCGACGAGGACTCAACATTGAGCAGTCATCTGTGGATACGCATGTGGTTTCGGAGGACGAAGCCAAAGCACACATGCGGTTGCAGGTTGGACATGGAATGGCGTTTGTTAGAACTGGTGCATACACAGTTTTGTGGCGTCGGTCTCGTGCTGCTGCAAGGCGCTGATTTCGGTCATTCTCAAAGTCAGATGACGCTTTTTGGTCAGGGCGCGCCACGCAGCCCTGTCGGTTGCGGACTCCTCAAGTTGTCGAGGCTGGAGGTATGCCCATTTGATGTATGATTTCAGATTGTCTTTGAATCTTTTTTTGGAGTGACCTTGGTTGCGACTGCCATGCTCAACCTCACCGTACAGCAGCTGCCCGGGGATTCTTGTTTCACCCAAGCGGATTAGATGGCCAGTCCAGTATAGCTGGGCCTGGAGGATCATCGCCTCAATGCCTGTGCTGTTGGCTCTGTCAAGGACTTCCTGGTTGGTGATTCGGTCCTGCCATCGAATCCTCATTATCGACCGCAGAGAGCGCATGTGAAACTGCTTCAAGCGTTTGATGTGCCTGCGGTACAGGGTCCAGGTTGTTCTGCAGTGCAGGAGAGAGGTGCGGACTACAGCCTTATACGCCTTGAGGTTGGTTGAAAACTGAATGTCCTTGTGCTCCAGAACTTTTCCTGAGTGCTCCAGAGTTTCCGAGTGCCTGGCTGCTTTCGGGATCCTTGCGGTGATCTCTTTGTCAGGTGATCCGTCATTGGAGATGGTGCTTCCTAGATACTTGAAGCTCTCCACGTTCTTCAGGACAGTGCCGTCGATGGTGATGCATGGCTGAGGAGGGTTACTGTTCACTGCAGTTTGTAGGAGAACTTCGATCTTTCCGAGGCTCATTGGCAGGCCGAACAGTTTTGAGGCTGCGGAGAATTTGTCGACAATCGTCTGCAGCTGGTTCTCCCGGTGGGCCATGAGGGTACAGTCATCAGCAAACAGTGCTTCAGTGATGAGCTTCCTCAACGTATTGGTCTTTGCAGCAAGGCGTCTCAAGTCAAGCATCGATCCTTTACGCGATATCTTATGTAAATACACAGGTCTAGATCCTTAATACAATACAGACAACAATCAGATAGAATCTCTTCCGGTCTGGTGATTCACCCTCGATTATATTGTACAAATACCCTAATGTTATTTCGTTGCAAGTTTCTTCGAAGCTGACACACGCACCTCCAGCTCCCCACTTCAGCCCAGCTCCCTGCTGCCAGTTTTATCGGTGTTTTTCTGTAAAGTACACGACGGCAACTGATCCAGACAAAAGTACAGTCACCGCCTGTTGTTCCCAGGATGTAGGATGTCTTCGGCTGCAAATCTGCCCGACTTGCGTTATTCTACCTTCTGCACTGCCAGCTCTGAGCAGCTCAGGGAACATATGTGGTTTGAGAAACAGAGTTACTAGCTCACATCAATGCACTTTCACCAAAACCTGTAAGTCTGATTTGTTGCAACTAAACTTTTTTCCAGTTTTATTTTACCTAATATATTTTGATGTAACCAACTTGTTTTTCGTTCACTTCTCAAACAACAAAACATCACAGGACCATTCCCAACTCAGCATGTGCTTCTCCCGTGCGTCACTTTATATAGGGGTCACTTTCTTATCTTTACACATGTCAGAGCTGCTGGCCTTGAGTTGAACTCCGGCCACCGTACCTAGAAGACCGGTGGATTGCTCTTGGCGCAGCATTTTGGGTATTGGGAGCAGTTCTTGTCATTTTAGGAAAGAGGTGAGGTCTTGCATATGGCAAAGAAGTGGGTCACTTAATTAATACATTGTTTCAGTATTCACTACGGAAAAGACGTACAACGGATTGAAAATCTTCAGCATATAGATATAAAGAAAGAGAAACTGCTGGAGCTTTTGGAAAGCATCAAGTTAGAGACTGGATGTGATGCACCCCAGGCTACTGTGGGAGGCGAGGGAAGAGATTGCTGAGCCTCTGGCAATGATCTTTGCATCGTCAATGGGGTTGCAGATATTGTTCCCTTATTCAAGAAAAGGAGTAGAGATAGCCCAGGAAATTATAGAACAGTGAGTCTTACTTCAGTGGTTGGTACGTTGATGGAGAAGATCCTGAGAGGCAGGGATTATGAACATTTGGAGAGGCATAAGATGATTAGGAGTAGTCAGTATGGCTTTGTCAAAGGCACGTCGTACCTTACAAGCCTGACTGAATTTTCTGAGGATGTGACTAAACACATTGATGAAGGTAGATCAGTCGATGTAGTGTTTATCGATTAGGCAAGGCATTTGATAAGGTACCCTGTGTAAGGTTTTTGACACTGCAAGGATGCATCGGATCTTTGGGAACACTTCTTAGTGAATCCACAATTGGCTTGCCCACAGTAGTCAAATAGTGGTTGTAGACAGGTAACATTCTGTCTGGAGGTCGGTGACCGGTGGTGTGCCTCGGGGATCTGTTCTGGGACCCCTTCTCTTCTTGATTTTCATAAATGACCAGGGTGAGGAAGTGGAGGGATGTGTTAGTAAGTTTGCTGATGACACGAATGTTCGGGGTGTTGTGAATAGTTTGGAGGGCTGTCAGAGGTTACAGCGAGACATCCACAGAATGCAAAATTGGGCTGAGAAGTGCCAGATAGAGTTCAACCCAGATATGCGTGAGTTGGTACTTTTTGGTAGGTCAAATATGATGGCATAATATAGTATTATTGGTAAGGCTCTTGGCAGTATTGAGAATCAGAGGGATCTTGGGTTCACAATCCATAGGACGCTCAAAGCTGCTGTGCAGGTTGACTTTAAAAACGCAAACGGCAGGAATTCTGCAGATGCTGGAAATTCAAGCAACACACATAAACGTTGCTGGTGAACGCAGCAGGCCAGGCAGCATCTCTAGGAAGAGGTGCAGTCGACGTTTCAGGCTGAGACCCTTCGTCAGGACTACCTTCGTCTCGGCCTGAAACGTCGACTGCACCTCTTCCTAGAGATGCTGCCTGGCCTGCTGCGTTCACCAGCAAATTTTATGTGTGGTGCAGGTTGACTTTGTGGTTAAGTAGGCATACGGTGCATTTGTCTTCATTAACCGTGGGATTGTGTTTAACAGCCGAGTGTAATGTTACAGCTGGTATTGGACACTGGTCAGACCCGACTTGCAGTACTGCGCTCAGTTCTGGTCGCTTCACTACAGAAAGGATGTGGAAGCTCTAGAGATTGCAGAACAGATTTACAAGGATGTTGCCTGGATTGGGGAGAATGCTTTATGGGAATAGGTTGAGTGAACTCGGTCTTTTCTACATGGAGCTGTGTAGTATGAGAGGTGACCTGATTCAGGTGTAAAAGATGAGGAGAGGCATTTATTGTATGGATAGTCAGAGGACTTTTTCCAGGGCTAGAATAGCTAATAGGAGAGGCCACAGTTTTTGAGGTGCTTGGAAGCAGGTACAGAGGAGATGTCCAGGCTACGCTTTTTACGCAGAGTGGTGAGTACGTGGAATGGGCTGCCGGCAACGGTGGTGGAGGCAGATACGATAGGGTCTTTTAAGAAACTCCTGGATAGGTGCATAGAGCTTCGAAAATTAGAGTGCTCTGGGTAACCCTAGGTAATTTCTAAAGTGCGTACATGTGTGGCACCACATTCTGAGCCGAAGGGCCTGTAATGTGCTGTAGGTTTTCCATACTTCTCTGTCTATGTTTCTATGTGATCTGAATTGGCTTATATGATATACGAGGGGTGTTTAAACAACCAAGGTTTGCATGATCTTTAGCACTAAAACCGACCTAGTGAAATACATAATATCAGAGAAAATGATAGGGACGATAGTCAGTGTCTCAGATAAAATAGAGAATACCAAAGATAAGACATGAGAAATTAAAAAATGCGAGAACTGAAAGCCTTCCCGGAACTACAGCAGATGTTGCGGAAGCAGATCGGATAGCTATCCAAAGCCCTCCACTCCAGACAACAGGTGAAATCTATTCTTCACTCCTGGCAACTCCAGCATAACTCACCCATGCATTTAAGATCTCTATCTTCCCTTAAGACTGAACACTCATAGTCGATGGCCCAATTATAACTTCTAAATGACCCTCTGTAAACATGAGCACGTTCAAATATCAGCTGCCCGTGTCATCATTTGTGACTCTACGCATGCTTGCCAACATTGGTCCTAACATGGCGACAACTCGATAATCGCATGTATACCCATTGCTATCCGAACCACCATCAATCTCTGCAATTTATTGCACTTTGATCACAAAATTCTAACCGTTGTTTCCACCCATTTTGACCCCGTTTGACTTTGCTGCGGAATTGAACATATTGATTCCGGCCTATTAAGAAACGAAAATATTCACCCTTGAACATTCCGGCCTCTTCTATGGACGTTTAGTTTTCACTTATATTCTGATAATTGGTGGTATGTTATGAAAGATGCTAATTTACGAACTGTTACAAGAGAAGACCTTGGATACCCAGGGAAACATAAGTCACCATATTCTTCGACCTCCCTCTATTTTCCGCACAATCCCTGCAAATTATCATAACTTCTATCACCAAAGTTGTTAAATTACAGCGTTTAATTAAAAGTCTACCTGAAAAAAAAAGAATCTGGCTTATTGATGGATACCGTATAATCCGGCAGGACAGCAGGAGGACACAAAGAAAACTGAAAACTGTACACATGGACTATACCCGACGTCATGAACGAAAGCCAGTTGTTAGAGCTCTACGCTAACAATGCTACAATCTGCATGGCTCTGCCACCCAAACAGTTTTATTCTCTAGAAAAGCAATCACAGAATTGGCGAAAGTTCACAGCACTGATCGGAGCAAGTTGGCAGCGATAGTGTTTGTTGGCTTTATATAAAAATGATACATCTTTTCCCACTATTAATGTGAGTCATTAAAGCTAGTGCCCTATTTGTCATAACTGTTTTATGCAGAGGAGAACATGTCTTATAAAAGAAAACATGATTTGAAGAGTGACAAACGTGCGCTCTGTGCGGACTAGAGGACACCATCTGCATGTACAATAATAAAACCTACAAAATCCTTGGTGGTTATCTGTCCCAGCAAAATATGACACAGGATCCATAGAGACTTGATCGACTGGATGTTAAATTGCCTTGGCTATGGAACACAGAGAGAAGAGATGCAGGAGAAATATGGTTATTGCCAATCTGCCAGGAACGGCGCTGGGATCTCAACTGCTTCTGCTATATGTAAATCTTTGGAGAAGAATATAAGGTGGCTGATTAGGTTTTCCGACAACAGACGTACTGCCGACCTGTGAACAACGAAGACGTCTGTCGAATTGACACAGCAGGACATCGACAATTATTAGGCCGAGAAATGGGAGATTAAGTTTTAATCCGTGCAAGCGTGTGACATTGCACTTCTGCCGCAAAAATTCAGGTCGGAAGTCTACGATAAATGTCTGAAACACTTTTACTATTGAGGTGAAGTGTGTCACTTTTTCGCCATCTTCTCTATTATGCCCCAGCTACGGTTCGTACATTTCTGCTCCCACGGCGGCTCGTAGGTGGAATGATGATAACTTAGCCAGACATAGTTCAAACATTTCGAAAAACAATTTTGCTATTGATCATGACCATGTTCAGGGTTTCCTTCATAGTGACCGTAGCCTCTTCTCAGTTTTCATTCCTGTACGTCATGCAACTCCTGGGTGGAGATTCCAAAATGCCGTCGCACACAGATATGATTTTTATTAAGCTTTAAAGATTTTTTTTGTGCAGTCAGTGTTCGTAACATTCTGCATAACACCCGATCCTGGAAGATCAATGGACCACTCTTAATCTGCGCTCTAACCTCTGAGCTGCTTGTCATGGGTAACCCTGCCAAGAACCAAATCACAATGTTCAAGCACCAGCCAACATAGATCTCCAAGTCACTGAAGCAGGCAAGCCTCCAACCCCTACGACAATGAAGGTGATCCTTTCGAGGTTCGCTATTTTGATTACTGCCATTATGGGGCGGTTGTGTCGGGTGGACATAAGTGGTTTGGAATGCTCTCCACTGTCTGTCCCAACATTAATCCCTCACACAGCATCAGAGAATGCCTCATCTCTTTAAACGCCATTGATATTTCAGAGAGGTTGTTATCTGTAATTTGGAACCACCTTCCTTCAGTCACAACACTGAATCCACTTCGAAAGTACTTCATTATCTGCGAATACTGTACTGATTTGTCCAGAAATCAAACCTGCTTAATGACTGAAATATACCTGGGTAGGGGTGAGCTTTGGTTTGATTAGTAATTCTACCAGCGCGGTGTATATTTGAGTGAAGGTGCAAGGTTTGGGACACGCAGTACTGCCATCACCAATGTGGGCAAACAAAACAACCCATCCTAATGATCTGTACCTTGGATTCCCTCCCCCGTGAGTTTCCATTTATAACGACCGACTCAGCAGTTCTTGCTTGCTAACCTACTGAGGAGCGCATTGTTATAAGCTACAACTGCTTCTCCTGCTAATGGTTTCTGCACCTGAGCTCCCTGCATCGATGATTCTGTTCCTCTCACCGCCTGAAACAGGTCAAACAGACTTCTAATAATGTTGAGGGGGGACGTGCCCAGGAACTGGCGCTGAAATTCATGTTGTCAGTTCTCTGATAAAGATCATTTGCTATCAGAAAATATTACATACTTTTCAACGTAGGGATCTGTGCTTTATATCGATTTTCGTGGTGTGGATGCAGATAGAAAACTGTAGAGCAAATCTTTTTTTTGTTACTTATTACATTTCCGTGCACTGTCCGGTGTCTCTTGATACGTGTCCCTAAGGAGGATATCTGCCCAGTAAAATGCGTGTTCAGTCCCTGTCACTCAGAGAGATATCTGTCCACTAACTGATGTCTCATAGGCTCTGACTCTCGGGGGATATCTGTCCACTGACTAGACTGTCAGTCGCTGTATCTAAGGGGAACCAGTCCATTGACGAGTATCGCCGTTCCTGTCTCACAAGGGAATCGCTGTCCACTAAATGGTGTTTCACACGTCCGGTCTCACAGGATGACATTTGTCCACTGGCTGGTGTTTCTGAGACCCTGTCTTTCTGGGCTAACCCTGTCCACTGACTGGTATCTCTCATTCGTTCTCGCAGGGGTTTTCTGCCTTTCATAGAAACACAGAAAATCTACAGCATGATACAGGCTCTTCGGGCCACAAAGCTGTGCAGAACATGTCCTTACCCTTGAAATACTTAGGCTTACCCATAGCCCTCTAGTTTTCTAAGCTCCATGTACCTATCCAGGACTCTCTTAAAGCACCCTATTGTTTCCGCTTCCACCGCCGCCACCGGCACTCTCTGACGGTGGTGTCTGAAAAGAGGATGCTGTCCAAGTTGCATACATCTTGGACAATGTCTCCCATCCACTACATTATGTACTGGTTGGGCACAGGAGTACATTCAGCCAGAGACTCATTCCACCGAGATGCATACATAGCGTCATAGGAAGTCATTCCTGCCTGTGGCCATCAAACTTTACAACTCCTCCCTTGGAGGGTGAGACACCCTGGGCCAATAGGCTGGTCCTGGACTTATTTCCTGGCATAATTTACATATTACTGTTTAATTATTTATGTTTTTTTTTACTGGGCGAGAGACACAGTGAGAGAGACCAGAACTGGACCGGGACAAAAACCCAGCGAGAGCGCCTACCCTGAGGGCGCTGAAAGACAGAGCAACATTGATCGCCACAGCCGTAATCCGGTCGTTCTGGGCCACATCCGCTCGTCCAAGCAATGGAAGGCGGGTTCATAGAGTGGATTCCCCAAAAGGGATGCTGGATGGATGGGCCGAGGAGCGCAGCGGATCACTTCGGGCGGCAGCTCGAAGCCAAGCGCCGTGAGTGGGAATGGGCTCAGAGATCCACCTTGTCAGTTGTCGGTCCTTCGTCTACACGTGTCAGTAAATGGTCGGGCTATGAGAAACATTAATGATCAGAGACAATTTGGTGTCATAGTGCGGTTTGACTGAGGAGTGACTGTGCTGAGAGGCAGTGAAAGGGGCGGAGGTATCGTACATCGGTTTATTATATCGGCTATATCTTGGCGTGCCTCTGTGTTAGAGGTGGCTGATCTCCATATCTATTACAAAAAAACACTTCTAATCACGCTCTTCGTTCGCTTCTGCCGGCCATTACCCTGGCATGCATGGATATAAATCAGATCACGAGTGCATAATCTGGGAATGGGTACATGTTTCACTAGAAATGAGTCTCAATGCGAACGGAACTACAGAGGAGGAGCTGTCAGCTGAAGCTCAGGGAAAGGTCCTCATCTCCACTTCAGGACTGGGATGGCTGAGATTCAGACCCGCTGTGCGGGACGCCAAGACCCTGAGGGTGCGTTTAATAAATCTGCTGGGGGGTTCGGCAATCCTCTAGTTTTCGGGCTGGATATGACGAAGCCGTATTATGACCCACAGTGAAGCGTTGTGATATGCACCAGGGTGATGGGGAGCTCGACAAAAACTGGTCTCGACAAATGGGAGTCTGCACCGCAGTCTGTCTCCACGAATTCCGCATTGCTGCTTCCCAGGGTCAAATCCCTGAAGGCTGACTCAGACTGTTAAGGCAAATGTTCTGGGCAAGTATAGGCCCAAATGGCTTCAAGTCTAATTCTGCGGAATGGAGGGAACCGGTGTCCGCAGATAGGAATACTGTGAAAATGCCTCTTTTATTCACAGGCCAGGAAGGAACATGCTAGGAATTTCAGATAAAATTCCAGGAAGTAGCTGCTTCCGATCGGGGATCATGTTGACACTTTTATGAGATCAGTGGATGTGGCGGACAAGTGAAGTTACTGCATTGGGTGAATGGGGAGACTGAGCAGTGTGAACATCTTGCCTACGAGGAGGGACCACGCTGACGGTATCTTGAATCGAACTGATTGAAATGAATTGACTTTACTACTTATATCCTTCATATACGTGAGGAGCAAATGTTTATGTTACGTCTCCGTTGAAATCTGTAATGTGCAATTATAATAATTTATAATTAATATTATATACAACAGGATATTCAATATAACTTAGAAATACATTTGCGTCAGCATGAATTAAGCAGTGGTGTCCTGGTGGAAGAAGTTGTCCCGTAGCCTGTTTGTCCTGCCTTTTATGTACAGTTTCCCTTGTCCCCAGTCATTAGCGTGGCCTTCCTTACATTCATGTTGCAGCCAACATCTTCTTGTGTTCCCTTGCCAATGCTGGCCCATACTCAACTCTGTTATACTGCCTCCCATATCCCCAAGGTACAGGTCGGTGTCAGCTCCATCATGTAATGTTCAGCGTGAGGTCTGCCCCAGGATGTCTCCATGGTACAGGCGATATCTAAGGATTAACTGATGGATTTAAGATTTTAATTTTACGGGCTGATGTGTGTGCAGATGGTCTACAGGGGGGGATAAATTTTGGAGTTGGGAAGGCAGTGGGGATGTGGTATAGAAATATTAAGGAAAGGAAATGAAGGCACAAGGGCTTCATAAATTCCAGGCATCCTTGAATTGGTGGAAGGCGGTTGGGAGTAGTGTAGGTCGTGTGGGAAGTGTGGCTCTCAAGTCATGTCATTAATGTGTAATAGGAGTCAATTTAAGAGGACTTTTATTGATGAACGGTTGTGACCTGAAACACACTGACTAAATGATCGTGATGTCTGATAGTGAGTGTAGTGACAGAACTGGTGGAGATCTGATTTTCGTAATGAGACAGAGCAGAGCAGAGAGATCAACTATTTTATTAGGTTTCATCAGCTAAAAGGTAGCACAAACACTATCGGATGAATGGCCTCACTCTCTGCTCTGTAATTGAATGAAATCAGTAGTTATCCTGTGTGTCTACGTAATTCTTCCTCACAGGGATTCCATCGAGCACCCCAGAGTAAACACTGTAGTTGCAAAGATTCCTTTGCATCACCCATCCCAGCCAGTGTAGGGGCGTTAGACTGTAAACAAAGAGTGAAACTTCCCCCTGACCTGTCCCATCATACACTCACGGGACATGAATCGAACTTTGCTGTTCAAAAGAATGTTCGCTCTCAGTTCACAGACAGAGCCGCCTCTATAATTCCTTGTCGTCCTCCATACGGAGAGGGTTCGTTTAACAAATGCGTTCCACATAAAGCAGTGTAACCCTTAGGTTCGACCAGTGGCGCTAGTCTAGGGGACTACAGCCTCTGGCCAGTCCAACTTGTGAAATCTTGTTTGTGTGGATGCTGCGTGATTTGTTCCTCTGTTACAAATTAGTACCTCGAAATGACAAACATTACACAGTTCGCAATTACACGATCGAGCTTTATAATTCTGAATTCGACTCTAGGGTTAGTAAAGAAAACAAAAAGAAAAAGGGCCCATTTTATTAAAGCAGTCTGGTGCACACGATGGAGATCTCTGTTTTCCTGTCTGTTCGTTCTCCATCGATTTCACCCGGACGCCGTCGACTCCCAACCACATTCCAGGTCCACTCTGTCCTGTAGTCTACGACTTCCCTTTCTGGCATCTTCTCTCTCCATCTTCACCCGAACAAAAGCCCGCGAAGTCTCTCGTTCTCGGTTACACAAGAACGAACACCATTCCCCTCCATTGAACGCCGCACATTACATGCCCAGTTTACCTCTCGTCATAACCCAAACGCAATGCTGCTACAGAAAAACAATTACATCAGCAATGAAACCTTTCCCAAGGCGTGAAACCAGTTTTACTAGTAAGTCGGTAAGAGTAGTTGTGAGGTACAGACTTGACATTTACAAAGTACCTTACATTGTACCCGAGCACTTCAAGAGCAATGACGTAGTTGCACAATACAGCTCTGTTGCAGAGCATAGAATGTGGAGCCATTCTGCACACAACAGAATCAATAAATTTTAAAGTGATAATAAACATACAGGCAATTCTTGTGATGTGTTCGAAAGAGAATGATTTTCTAGGACACGATCTATACAGTGAACCAATCGGAAAGCAGAAGGTTGGATTTCGGACGATGGAAAATAGGGCAGAAAATTAAATCAGATGAGTAGCACGGGGGATGGCAGAACAGTCCACGAATACCACCACAACAAATCTGTCAAATTTAAACTCGGATCAAAATGATCTGCAACAGATTTGGATAGGCGTTCAGATTTCTAACAGCTTAACAATTTGCATTTTTTTAAATTCTAGCCATTAGTAAGGATTTCCTTTCAGAATTATTGATATCCTTGAGGAAAGAGCTCTCTCAGCGTTACCCTGCGAGCCTCTTTATAACTCCTGACCTATCAATTGTTTGCATCCAAAGGCTCTCTGAATGGCAACCCAGATGTATAATTTATTCTGACTTTACCAGCAAAGCCCAGGGCCTAGATGATGACTAACTGAAATTGCCCGCCTGTTGTTCAAGTTACCCGCTATTTCAAGTTGATACAATACAGATAACAATCAGATCGAAGCTCACCCGATCGGTTGATTCACCCTCGATTATTTTGTACAAATACACAAACGTTATTTCGTTGCATGTTTCTTCTGAGCTGACACATGCATCTCCAGCACCCCGCTTCACCCCAGCTCCCGGCTGTCAGTTTGATCGATGTTTTTTTTTTAAAGCACACAAGGAACACAGGTACAGACAAAACGCACTCACCACCTGTTGGTCCTGGGATATATGAGATCTTCGTCTGCAAATCAGCCCGAGTGGCCTCCTGCAATACCAATACTCGGCAGCTCAAGGAACATATGTGGTTTGAGAAACAGAGTTACTGTTTCACATCAATGACCATTCATCAAATTCTGGCAGACTGATTCGTGCAACTGCGCTGTTCAATTTTTTTTTATTATTTTGCTGAATTTATTCCGATTAAACCAATTCGTTTTTCATTGACATCTGCAACCCCAAAATATGCCAGCGCCTTCCCCAAATCAGCAAATGCTTCCGCAGTGTGTCACTTCGTATGTGGGTCACTTTCGTCCATTTTTTCACTTGTCGGGGCTGTTGGCCTTGAGCTAAACCCCCGCTCCCGGATCTAGAAGACCGGTGTATCGCTCTTGGCGCAACCTTTACACTTTGATCTGTATGGTGTGAGGGAACCAACCACGCGCGAGAGTACAGGGCCCGCAGCGTCACTGGGGCACGCAAGCCTCCAAACCTCTAGAAGCCTGAAGCATATATCCCGTTTTTGCTCCTGTCATTGAGTATTTGCAAATAATATTGTACTTATATAAAATTTTGGCTCGACCACATTGTCAGTATTGCAAACAGTTCTCGTCTTCACATTTTAGGAAGGATGCGAGGTTCTGGATATGGCACAGAAGTGGGTCAACTGTATGTTTTCTGGATTGGCTTGTATGATATATGAGGGGAGCTTAGACAAACTAGAATTGCATTTTCTTGAGCAATAAAGCCTGTCGGCCAAACTGGTGACATATATAATATCTTTAATACCAAGGTGGAGCTGTGAAATCGTCGGCCACATTGATTTAAGGTGAAAGAGAGGATATTAAGAGGATAAAACAGAAATTTTAAAAACGTGCGAGACTGAAGACACCTAGAACTTCAGCAGAAGTTTTGGCATGGTGTTAGATTGCTAAGTGCTTCTTCAGTGTGTCAATTCGTATGAGGAACACTTCGTCCTTTTTTCATTTGTCATGGCTATTGCACTGAGCTGAACCCCAGCCCACGAACCTAGAGGACCGATTTATCTCACGGAGCGCAGCCTCTGCGGATTGATCTCTGTGTCATAAGTAATCCTACGAAGCGTCATAGCACCAGGCGATCAGGGTCATCGAGACACGCAAGCCTCCAAACCTGCGCATCTGGAAGGAGTGTGCTAAATGAAGCTACAATATATATCCCGTAATTATTCGTGTCAATGAGTATAAATGCTAGTACATAAAATTGCAGCTATGGTATTTTTTTTCTCGGCCGCATTTTTAGTATTGCGAGCAGTTCTCGTCGTCACATTTTAGGAAGGATATGAGTTTTTGATATGGCACAGAAGTGGGTCACTTGTGTGTTATCTGGATTGGCTCGTATGATATATAAATGAGTTGAGACAAACTAGAATTGCATTATACTGAACATTAAAGCCCGTCGACCACATGGTGAAATAGATAATATCAGAGCATGACAGCGAAGATAATCAGTGTATTTATGCCCGGTTAGAAGCATAAAATCTTCGGACACATTGATTTAAGATGAAAGAGAGGATTCCAAAGACGATACACAAGAAGTTTTTAAAAATGCGAAGACTGAAACTACCTGGACTTCAGCAGAACATATGGAAGCGGATACGAATACAACATCTAAGAGACAATTTCACAGACAATGCATCATGCAGGCTGTAAGCGGATATGTTGCTTAAAAAGAGCGTCTTGATTGCCACAGACAGGTGCGAGCTAAATGGATATTGCCGAAACAGTTCTACAGTTTGCATATTCTATGTACTGAGTGTTACAGTCTTATATTATTAATCTCAAGAGGGGCTGTCTGTGGAATTTAATGCTTGAGCCAATATCCACCCCCGGAAACACATTTTTGTCATAACAAATGAAAAAAGAACAGACGTCTGGATTTCAAAAATAAGTCTGGAAATGCTCAGGAGGTCAGATCATATCCACCGCAAGTGAGAAACGCGACTTAATGTTTTAGTTCAAAGAGCCTCCGTCAGAACTTGCAACGAGAAAGAGGAAGCATTGTGGAGTAAATGGTTAGGCGGCGAAGGGATAAACACGGTCCACCGTAGAAATAGACCGTATAAAGTGATCGTCCAATAACAGTTGAAGAGTAAATACACGAACAAATTAACTTAAATAAAATTATCTAACGAAGTCCAAATACAGAGCAGGAAGATATGCACGGTCGGCCAGGGTGACCAGCATTATCACCACCTTAACAGTACTGCGAGAGGGGCAAGTAACATAAGACCTCAAGTTGCAATATTTTAGCGTGTACAGGATGCCGTGGAAGAGAATCAAAATATCTTACAGCACAGGAAATTGATTTTTCGGCCTCCCGCGATGCCTATATACCATCATTTCATCTGCAGGTTTGTCACCCATCACTTTTCTGCCTTTCGTATTTATTCACTTTCATAGCTGTCTTTAAAACAACGTATGGTATCAGCTGCCCTACCTTACCTGGAAAGTCTTTGGAAATAACTATAGCCCCGCGTATGGGATAATATCGCAAAGATATTCTTTACTTTCTGACCCTCTCACCAGAAACTTGTGCCGTCTGGTTGTAACCTCGTGTGCCCTGGGAAACGGACTCTGGCTGCATCTGTACTGCTCATAATTTTATAAAATTCATCAACGTTAGATTTAGCCTTCTAGCGAAAATGCATCCAGTTTATTCAAACCCTACATGTAATTAAAGATTTCCATCTCAGCCAACAGGTGAAATCTATTCTCCATTCTTGGAAACTCCAGAACCACTCAGCCATGCAGCTAATATGCTGGCTTCACATATGATTATACACTCATAGCCGATGGCCCAAATTCTAACTTCTAAATGACCCTCTGTAAACATGAGCATATTCAAATATCAGCTGCCGTTGCCATCCTTCCGTGACCCGACGCGTGCTTCCAACATTGGTCCTAACATGGTGACAACTGGATAATCGCATGTACACCATGAGCTTTTTGTTTATTACATTTCCGTGCACAGTCCAGTGTCTCTCGAACGGTGTCCCAAAGGAGGACACCTCCCCATTGACTATTGTGCTCAGTCCCTGTCATTCAGAGCGATATCTGTCCACTAGCTGGTGTCTCTCAGTCTTCGTCTCTCATAATTTCTCTGTCCACGGACTAGACAGTTAGTCGCTGTATCGGGGGTTGGGGGGCGGCACCAGTCCACTGACTAGAATCTCTCAGTTCCTGTCTCTCAGAGGAATCTCTGTCCACTGACCGGTGTCTCACACTTCCTGTCTCACAGGGTGACGTTTGTCCACCTGCTGGTGTCTCTCAGCCCTGACAATCCAGATCTTTAATTTTAAAGTGACGAAAGCAAAACAGAACAGATCTTGGTTTACTAGAGTTCTTCGATTTCGAGATAAATGCCCTCTGTGCCCTTTCAATAGCAGGCGGCTTTGATATAATGGTAGGAAATAAAGTGCGGAAAGCTTACCAAAGTAAGCCGTTAGATCTCCATCTTCAGCTCCTTCCTGCAGCCCAACAATTCTTATATTCCTTCGTCGAGACCTAGATTCCAGGTCTATAATCTTATTTTAATATCTTTCCAATCGACTTGCAGCTTCAGACAGCATTTGCTTAGTTATCTTCAATTCCTCTTCGTGTGAAATAACTTGAGTCTCCAGGTCTTTAAGTTTTCCCAGAAATGACTTCATTTCATTACTAATCTTTTCCAGTTGGTCTTTAATTGATCCATTCTGATCCTTTTTGAATTCAGTGTCCGAACGATATCCTCAGCCCACGATGGCATTTCATCAGATCTTTCCTTTTGCACCTTTCCTTTCCCATTATCTTTATCAATAGGTTCAGGTAAATTCTTCCCACTTCCTGTAGACATAGACATATTCATCACCCTCAAGAATCAACAAGTAAAAATTTAAATTCAAAGCTTAAACTAGGGGGAGAGAAAGAAAACTAATAGCAGCAGAAAAATACTGCTGCTCCATTGGCAGACAGGGGCGGGTCCTCCCTGTCAATCCTGATCTGGTCACTGCCGCTGACCTGTCTCCTGTGCAGAGACAAATATACTTTGGAAAATTGTAATTTCTGTGGGGGCGGGGAAAGGAATCTGTGTCTCTGGTTTCATTGTGTGGGAGCCTTTACAAATCGCGGCTCCTCCTCTCACTGGCAGTCTACGTCTCTATTTGAACAGCGCTCTCGGCGGATCGCGATAAATCCGATCTCAGCTAAAGCCGCTGATCTCAAAAATGTCGAAGTCGGATTCACTGCTCAGCAAGATATGGGGCCTTCCTTATTGCTGTCTCCTCCTGCTTTGCCTACCAGGTGTGTGTCCCATAATTTATTATCTACCCGAGGCAGACTGTTTCTCGGAGGTTTTGTGAATCTATGCTTGTGGAACATTCTTATCAATTTCTGCTCTTCTTTTGTTGACAGGCGTGCAGTCCGACACCGAGCTGAAACAGCCCGAGTCAGCGATGGTAAAGACCGGACAGTCCCACACACTGACCTGTGCAGTCAGTGAGTTCAGTCTCAGCATCTATAACATGTACTGGATGAAACAGGTCTCAGGGAAAGGGATGGAATGGGTGGCCGTTGTATAGGCTGACGGTAGCAAAAATTACGCGCCTGGAGTCGAAGGCAGATTCGAGGTTTCCAAGGACAACAGTACAGTTTATCTGCAAATCAACACCCTGATACTGGACGACACGGCCACCTATTACTGTGCGAGGCACACAGTGAGAGAGATTGGGAGTAGAACGGCACAAAAACCCAGTGAAATCGCCGACCGGTATAGGGCAAAGGGAAAGGTCAGTAGTGATCGCCACAGCTGTATCCCGCTCGTTAAGGGCCAAATCCGCTCGTCCACGCAATGGAAAGCGGGTTCTCAGCGGTGATTCCAGATAGGGGATGCTGGATGGATGGGCCGAGGGTCTCAGCGGATCATTTCAGAATCTCAGCGTATAGACTCTGAACAATGATTAACCAATGATCAATCAACTTGTGGGCGCCTGTTTTGGACAGTCAAAAAGAAACTTTATCCAGCAACCGGTGACGTACTAGTCATTGTTCTCTAAAGATAGGAAAAGGGTCAAATAAAGAACTATCTGATCATGCAGAAGCATCTCAAGGCATAGCTAAATATGGGAAGTATAGTGTAAGGGGTAGGCTGTTCTGGGGAAAAGGGGAAGGTGTCCGAATGATGAACTGATGGGCTAGCTGTGGCTTAAAATAATTATAACTAATTAGCCAATGATTATTTTACATCTAACTGTATCTTAGCATGTAATTGAAATGATTCTAATATTATCTAAACTTGTAATCGTAAGATTTCCTGCTACCTGATCAATGTATAAATTGTGGTGAATTATGTAATTCGGGGGCAGTGTCTGGACTGGCCATTCTGGGAGATCAGTCTGCAGCTTCCCCCATCGCATGCTATGAGTAAAAAATAAAGGTTTGAAAAAGATTTACGTGTGTTAGTGTACTTGTGGTACGATTGCCTTTGCACCTGTCGATCCAGTACGACAATTTGGCGAGCCAAAGCCAGGAGTCCAAGACGAGGCAACCCCGTGAGGCGGCGTCAGAGTTCGACTCGGTGGCGGTGATCTGAGACGGGTGGACCCACAAGATAGGAGTTACCTTGACCTCTCTCATTAATTGCCCACCTTGACGATCCCCTCGTCTGGTGTGTAATCTTCTGATGGACTCCTTCCTAAACCAGAGTTGAGGATCGCCCGAGTACCACAGGTTAAAGGGGGGGTTAGAGTCCGCGACGTAGTGTAAGGTAAGGTAAGGTAAGGAGTTAGAGTCCCCGACGAAGTATTGCGAGTATCAAAGCCTGCCGGTGCTAACAAATTGGGCAGCGGATCATTGGTAGTGATCGGCGAAGGGGAAGTAATAGGCGCCAGGCTAGGAGGCGGCGAAAACTTTTGGTGTGAGGCGGACCCCTGATAGACCCTGAGACAGATACTGATCATGAATCTGGTATTGACGATGACGATCCAGAGTGGGTCTCCGGACTCAGAGGGGGAGGGATCGCGGCGTAATTTCCCAACAGCACCGTTGCCAATCTTAGGGTAGGACAGCCGGACCAGGTGGCTACCATGCAGGTTTATACTCCTTTGAAGCCCCAAGAGATGGATATGATCGTGAGTCAGGCCCCCAACAGGAAAAATGATCCTCAGGTATTTACCGATTAGCACAATCCCAATGTTTCAGGGGACTCCCAAGCATCTTCTTAGCTAGTGCTGCATGGCTCTTACGACCAGTGAGCAGGAAAAATGGAGGGGAGCTATTGGGAATCATGCCAATTGGGAGTCCTTTTCCACCACAACCCCACCCGCAGAACAGGTGGATAAAATAATGAAGGCTCTAAAGAAAGCTTTGCAGCGCCCCGTAGACATCGCTAAGGTCCTCGAATGCCGCCCAAAGGCGGGAGAGGACCGCTGCGATTTTTGCTCCCTTTATGCAACCTACGCTGGAGATGCCGCTTATAATGCCGGCAATACTTCGCCCAGGTTTAATTCGATGATATTGAAGTGTCTCCCCGAGGATGTGTCCAAGGCTTTTAGAACTGATATGGAATGGCCCGATAGGAACAAGCAGGCCATGAAAAGGGCAGTTGAGCATTTCCGGAGTCACGGCAGAGACTTCACACAGAAAAGCATGAAATTGTGCAGCCTATACATCCGGTGGACTTTAATCCCGCTACGACCTTAAGCAACATTCAAACGGACTCCCAAGTCTTTACTATAGTAGATCTGCAGCATGCGTTTTTTGCAATACCCCTTGCTCCTGAGTCACAGTACCTTTTTGCATTTACCTTTCAAGATCAGCAGTACACTTGGACTAGGTCACCCCAAGGGTTCGTGCACTCCACCACCATTTTCTCACGTAAATTACATTGGCAGCTTAGAGATTTACAATTTCTCGGGGGCTCTACGGTAATACAGTACGTAGATGACCTCCTACTGGCAAGCCCGTCAGAAACCTCAAACGTGCAGGACACCAATACGCTTCTGAATGCTCTGCATTCATGGGGATACGTGATCTCATTAGCCATTATTAAATGTTCGGCTCATCTGAAAGACGAATCTGCAGTGACTAAAGGGAATAACAGGGTCGATTTGGCAGTCAAGCAGGAGGCAATTGCTACTGTTTTGACTGCAGATCGCTTGGCCTTCAACCGGACTAAAACACCACGAGCGCCGGGCACTCCAGACAGGGCTACAGTTTAAAAATTCCAGGGGGACGCTCCTGATTCAGAAAATCAACTTTGAAGACACACGGATGTACGTGTTCGGTGTCGACAGGCCTCTGGCATACCCCAGTTGGCCATTTTGTATTCCTGATGCATTGCTGCCTATTTTGCTCGATTGCTTGCTTCCGGACACCCACCTCGGCAAGGTGGGAATGAGTAATATATTGCTCCGCACATGGTGGCACCCCTGGATGGAGGAGGCTGCTGCAAATATATAAGCCTGTTTTATTTGCCAAAAGACAAACGCAGGAAAGGGAAAAAAAACCTTGCCAAGTGGCCATTTTGAATGTATTCAGCTTGCTTTCATGGAACTACCGCGCGTACAGTGTTATATGCTTTGTTTGGTGATTGTAGATGTGTTCGGTAAATGGATTGAAGCCTTTCCCACCGCCAATAATAAAGCTTCTACGATGGTAAGGTTGTTACTTACAGAGATTATACCAACATTCGGAGTGCCCAGACAAATAAGTTTGGATAATAACCCTCACTTTGTCGAAAATGTAAATACAAAGCTATGTGAGGTGCTGAGCATCGAACTGCAGTTTCATTGTGCTTACCACCCGAAGTCTGCAGGAATAGTGAAACGGGTCAACGGCACCCTGAAAAACAAGCTGTCTAAGTTAATGTCCGAAACCGGACTGAGTGAGCTGAAGGTTCTTTCGCTGGCTTTATACCATATGAGAATTACTCCACACTCTACTACAGATATATCTGCAGCTGAAATTGTCTATGGGCGTCCTGGAAGGACCCTATGGGCCACTGACATGTAGTCTCGCACCAAAATTGATCTAAATGTCATGGGGGACCGATTGCAGAAGTACTTTAGCCAACTAACATCCTCTCCAAAGTTTCTTCACTTCCAGGTACAGAATACCCTTAAAGAGCCTGAAGGTCAGAAAACGGAGAGGACGGAGTTGAAAATTGGAGATTCGGCACTGATCAGCAATTGGGGGCACTCCAAGCTTGGCCCCGGTGGAAAGGGCCATTTCAGATACTACTGCAAACACCGACGGCCATTAAGGTTCGAGGGCACAGCCGCTGGATCCACCTAAGTGATTGCGAACGATGGGCTCCGCATGTGGACTGAAGACTATTGTTGGACTTTTCATTGTTATAATTGCCCCCACGGTATTAAGCCTGGAGGACAATTTATTTTATAAGACTCATATGCATTTGCATGGTAAGCGTACTGCATGTTATCCTTTGGTACAATCTGTAGAAGCATTGTTTGTTGCTAACCCATCAGGGCTAAATTGGGCGGAACATGACTTAATAGTGGAGGATAAATGAGGGGCAGAATGTAAGGGGTGTCAGGGGAAAGTGTCTTAAGAGAGTGGGTTGTGAGATTACTGACGAGGGCGTCGGGGATTATCCCTTCTGTTTTGCAGAAGAAGGGGGAGGGATGCGTCCTTGTCAGGGATCCCCCGGAGATACTTTTCCTGAAGAGATATTGTCCGGACCGCAGAAGTAGGATAAACCATGGAATATTCTCTTGCAAATGTATCCACGAACAATGCGTGCCCCTCTTTAAGGAAATTCAGTATGTATGTGGGCATTGCAATGCGACTCATGTGTCGACAGATTCCGGGACTTTTGAATACTCCTCCCTGTATCCACAGGAGGACTTGTGCTATGATAAAATATTGAGTTACAAAATACATTTTACAGGGCTAAAACAGGATATATGTTACTCTTCAACGGTACCTATACTGCATGTACCACCATTCGGCCTAACCTCCTTGCAGTAGGAATGATTGGACCACTTTCTGTTCACTGCCCTCAGGTTGCCCACGTTCGACGACGACTGACAGTTCGAGCGGTGAGTAAGGAATTCTGTGCTGACTGGAGGAATCCTGATACTCTGGGCTGTTCTCTGGGCTATGGGTTTCTGAGCACTCTCTCGAGGGTGTTCGGCAGAAACCATAGCTACAAAGAACCGCAACTACCTCATTGGTGGGCTGGCGGCACTAGGAAACAGTACGGTGGAAGGCCTAGAGTCTGTTAACAGAGAATTCGTGGAGTTGCGACTCTGCACACAACAGACCAGGTATGCTGTGGATTATCTGTTGACCCAACAGGGAGGGGTATGCGCCATAGTCGGAGACAAATGTATCACCCATGTTACTGACGAATCATACAACGTGACCCATGCCATTCAGTCTATTACGAAACTATTGAATGATATCAAGCAAGGTTCAGGGAAGGAGGATGGCTGATTAGGATGATTGGACGGAGGATCACGGGAGTCGTATTTCCTGCATGGGCTGATTATTCTCATTGTTATAATTATTGCTTGCTTGTGATAATGACCTGCCTAACTGCTGGCTACCGGCTTTTCATGGAAAGATTGATTTTGCCCTTCTCGTCCCCCCGTTTGATTGGTTATTATGGTATGATAAAAGGGCGGAACGATGGAGTGAAGGGATAGGAAAATAGGGGTACAGACCAAGAAAAATGAGTAACGAATGATCGATCACCTTGTGGGCGCCTTATCTTACTGTTTTTAACAGTCAAAAAGAAGCTTTACCCAGCAACCGGTGGCGTACTTGTCATTGTTCTCTAAATATAGGCAAAGGTTCCAAAAAAAACTATCTGATCTTGCGGAAGTATCTCAAAGTATAACTATAGCATTGGTTTTAAATAATCATAACTAACTAAGCAATGATTATTTTTACATCTACTTGTATCCTAGCATGGAATTGGAATGACTCTAATTTACCTAAACTTGTAATCGTCAGATTTCCTGCTACCTGATCAATGTCATAAATTGTGGAGAATTGTGCAATTCGGGGCTCTTTTGGGAGATCAGTCTGTAACTTCCCCCATAGCATGCTATCAGTAAAGAATAAAGGTTTGAAAAAGAATTACGTGTGTTAGTGTATTCGTGGTACAATTGTCTTTGCATCTGTCGATCCGGCATGACGCAGGTTCAACTGGAAATGCTTCTCAATGCGAACGCAACTACCGAGGAGGAGCTGTTAGTTGAAGCCCAGAAAAAGGTGTCGGTTGGTTATATCATATCTACTTCAGGACTGGGATGACCGAGATTGAGACCTGCTATGTCGGACGCCTGTACCCAGAGGGAGAGTTTAATATATACTTTGGCCGGCTCTGCGATCCATTGCATTTCGACTGGGTATGATGAAGTCTGATCTTGACGTGCAGTGAAGCACTGTGATATCCACCACATGGATAGGGAGTTGAACAGAAACTGGTCCTGACAAATGGGCATCTGCATCGCTGTCTGTCTCCACGAATTCCGCATTGTTGCCTCCCAGAGTCAAATCCCTGAAGGCTGAGACTGCAATAGCAAATGCTTATTTCTGGGCAAGTAAAAGCCCAACTTGCTTCGACTTTAATTTTCTTGTCTGCACACAGGAGAACTGTGAAAAGGCTCTTTTATTCAGAGACCAGGAAAAGCTATATCAGAAGTTCGGATACAAATCCAGGAAGTGACTGCTGCCGGTCTGGGATCATGTTGACACTTTTCTGAGATCAGTGGATGTGGCGAGCAAGTGAAGTAGCTGTATTGGGTGAATGGGAAGACGGAGCACTGTGAATATCTTTCCTAATTGAAGCACCTGAATCTCGTTTTGGGCTGGCACATAAATACCTCTGCAATACAAGAAATCACTGCTGGATTGCTCCCTTCCCCTTCCTTCCGAATCCTCGCATGCAACCTCGCCTGCTACATTTGTCTGCCACTTCGTCAAAGATCCCCGTCAAGTTAACCCGCCGAACAGATGCTGGAGCTTTGTCGCATCAAGTTAAGGAACAATCTGTCGTTGACTTTGGAGCTGTCGTTTTGTGTCCTCGTGTTTAGTGTCCCGTGTCTAGAAGAGTCCCGGCCCTATGGCCTGTTGCAAAGGAGGGGTCTTGGCTCGGGGTTCCATGTACGAGACCTGGCCCTATGCCCTGTCCTCAAGGAGGGGTCCCGGCTCTGTGTTCTGTGTTTCTGTGTTCCAAGTTCCAGGCGCCGTGTTCCACTCCTGTCCAAGTTAAGGCTTCGTCTTCTCGTCCTGTGCTGGAGTTTCTCGTGTTGTACTGGATCGTCCCTATCCGAATCCCAGACAGTTACCTCGGCAGGTCCCTCCCTTACTATCCTCGGCAGTCATCCCGGACTTACGTCCTAGAAAGTGTCCCGGCCCTGCGTCCTAGAAAGAGTCCCAGAACTGCCTTCTAGAAATGGACCCGCCCTGCGTCCCAAGGCTGCACTCCAAAGAGGAGTCCTGGCTTCGTGCCCAAGAGCCTAATCAAGCCGAACCAAACCTTGTCCAAGAGCCACGTCCTGACCTGGAGTTCCTCGCCCTGCCCGGGAGTTACAAGCCCTGCCCTGGATTTCCTTTCCCTGCTCTGGAGTTCCTCGCCCAGTACAGGCGTTCCCTCGTCCAGTCCAGGACATCCCTCGTCCAGTCCAGGAGGCCCTCGTCTACTCCAAGCCATGTGCAAGAACCTCGTCTAATCCAAGCCACGTCCAGGTATCCCGTCTAGTTCAAGCCACGTCCAAGTACCTCGTCTTGTCTAATCCTAGTGCAAGAATCTCGTCCTGTCCAAACCAAGGCTTTGTGTTCTCGTCCATTGCAGGAGTTCCACATCCAGACCTGCAGCCTGGCCACGTTTTGTACTTGCCTAGATCCGGGCTCCGAACCTGAGTCAAGACCCAGGTTCCGGGTCCTTGTCCAGTCTCTGGAGTCCTAGACAAAGCTCCTAGTTCTATGTTCCTTGCCCTGGTCCTGCTTTTTCTCGTTTTAGTCCTAGCCCAGGTCTGGCGTCCTGGTCCCGTCCAAGGCCTGTCCAGGTCGAGTGTCGTTTCTTTCTGACTTCCCTTGCTTTCTTCATAAAACTTGACCTGTTCCCAGTACTCCAGTGACTTTGTTTTGCACTTGGGTCGTTCCCAACGCCCGCTTATGTAAGAAAAGTCCATTCATACATGGACCCAGCAACACAGACACTGTCGTTTAACTCTCGCCATCCTGGGGGGCCCTCCTGTTGAATACTAAACTTACAACGCCCCCCCCCCCCGCCACTGCCCAGGTTGTGCTTAGTCCTGGAGAGACTTTTCGGTGGCCAGGAGGATCCCATGGAGGGAGGGGAGGATGATGTTACCGTCATGGTCCAGTCCGTGAAATCCGCATTCCATTCATCGATCCTTATTCCGTGGTTTCCTGTTTTCCCTTGTTCCATTGGGTGCCTTAATTGAGGTACCTGATTCTCGTATTGGGCTGGCACATCAATCCTTCTGTAAACCAAGGATTTCCTGCTGGACTGTTCCCTTCCCCTTCCTTCCGAATCCTAGCCTGCTACCTCGCCTGCTACCTTCGTCTACCACCTTCTTCTACCACTTCGTCAGAATTGCCCTTTCAGTTAACCCGCCGGAGAGAGACTGGAGCCTTGTCGCGTCAAGATAAGGAACAATCTGTCGTCAACTTTGGAAGGGACTCTTTGTTTCCTCGTGTTTAGTGTTCCGTGTCTAGAAGAGTCCCGGCTCTATGTCCTGTTCACACGGAGGGGTGCTGACTCTGTGTAGAGCCACGACCCTAAGTCCTGTCCTCAAGGAGGGGTCTCGGCTCTGTGTTCTGTGTTCCTGTGTTCCAAGTTCCAGATGCCGTGTTCCAGTCCTGTCCAAGTCAAGACTTCGTGTTCTCGTCCTGTGCTGGATCCTCCCCATCCCAATCCCCGACAATTGCCTCGGAGTTTACCTCGGCGGTTCCGTCAGCTGGTATCCCCAGCAGTCATCCCGACCCTGCGTCCTAGAAAGCAAACCGGCCCTGCATCCTAAAACGTGTCCCGGCCCTGGATCTAAAAAAGTGTCCTGGTCTTGCGTCCTAGAAATGGTCCCGGCCCTGCCCCTAGAGCGTACTCTGGCCCTGCGCTCCACAGAGGTGTCCCTGCTCCGTACCCAAGATCCTAACCAAACCTCGTCCAAGAGCCTCGCCCTGCAGTCCAGGAGATTCTCCGCCCAGTCCAGGAGTTCTCTCGTCTAGACTGGGGATCCTTCGTCTAGTCCAAGCCACGTCCAAGAACCCTGTTTTATCCAAGCCTAGTCCAAGAAACTCGTCCTGTCCGTGTCAAGGCTTTGCGTTCTCGTCATTGCAATGTGCCTCGTCCTGTGCAGGAGTTCCACACCCAGTCCTGTAACCACGTCCAGTCCTGTAGCCACGTCTCGTCCTCGCCTAGATCTGGGTTCCGAGCCCGAGTCAAGACCCAGGTTCCTGGTCCCTGATCAGTCTCTGGCTTGGAGTCCTAGCCCAGGCACCTAGTTCCAAATTCCTTTGCCTAGTCTTAGTCCTAGCCTTGACCCGGTGTCCTTGTCTCGTCCAGGGCCTGTGTCCATGTCCAGCGTCGTTTATTCCGGACTCCCCTTGCTTTCTTGATAAAACTTGGCCTGTACCTAGTACTGCAGTGCCTGTGCCCTGCATTTGGGTCCGTTACCAAAGCCCCTTTATGACAAGGCCAGGAAGATCCAAATTCGAAGTTTAGGATAGAAATCCAGGAAGTGACTGCTGTTGTTCTGGGATCATGTTGACACTTTTCTGAGATTAGTGGATGTGACAGGGAAGTTAAATTACTCCACTGGGTGAATGGTGAGACCGAGCATTGTGAATGTATTGCCTACCAGGAGGAACCTCGCTAACAGTAACTTGAATTGAACTGGATTAAATTGAATTGACCTTATTACTGACATCCTTCATATACATGATGAGTAAAAACATTTACTTTACGTCTCCGTTCAAATGTGCAATGTGCAATTATAGTCATTTATAATAAATGTTATGTAGAACATGATAGTCAATATAACATCGAAATACAGTTGCGTCAGCATGAACTAAGCCGTCTGATGACTTGGCAAAAGATGCTGTCACGGAGCTTGTTGGATCTGGCTTTATGCTGTGTCTACATTTGTCCCCAGACAATGGCTTGTCCTTTCTTACTTTCGTGTTACTGTCATCACCTTCTTGAACCTTCTTCTACATGCTGGCCGAAGCACAGCTCTATTATACTGCTTCCCATTTCACCAGGGTGGAGGGGGGTGTCAGAACGACCATGTAATGTTCAGCGAGAGGTCTGTCCCAGGATGCCGCTAAGGTATAGGCGACATCTTAGCATTAATTGATGGCTTTAAGTTTATAGTCTGACGGGGTCCTGAATTACCTCTATGAACTGTGCTCGATTACCCCTATGAACTGTGCTTTGAAAAAGAGGGAGAGAGAGTCATTTATCACCGACATGTTGTTTTGAAAGAGAGAGAGAGAGAGAGAGAGAGAGAAATGAAGACTAACTGCTGGACTGTTACTTTAAGGCACTGGAAGTAACTTCTGGATTTCTGCTGATTTGGAGAGAGAGATGGCACCGAGCAGCTCGTAATTTGCTGTGGTAACCGAAGGCGGTTATTTAATGGACAATTGATGTTATGATTTTTCGGGAGCGTTTTGATACTTCCCAAGGACATTTGCCTGCTTGCCTTTCTCACACAGAGAAGAGAAGGAGGAGTTATTTGAATGACAGCTGATATCCAGTACGGTGAGATAAATAGGAGGTCAAATGACATTGACCTCAGACACATGTTTTGGACACCGAATGGGCATTGTTGTGCCCGCAGGAAAAAGTGGGTTTTGGAGATTCGATCAGGCGGATCGATCAGTCGCTCTTGCAGTAAAAAGGAAAAGGATCGACTGGTGGGGAATTTCTCCATGTGCCCTGCCTCGCCTGGGTGATAGCCCCACCACAGAAAACTGGTCCCCTTAGTTAAAGTCATTACTCAATTCAATACCATGAACCGAACAGAACTGAACTTTACTCATCATCGTAAGACTGTATGTTTTTACCCATAGACTTAAAGAAGCTTGGTTTTTCACACATGTTTCCATACTTACTGATTTACTTGCTTATATACATGGTCATTGCTAACCTGTTTAATTTATCACATTGTTAGTACTGTATTGAGTAGTTACTAATAAATATTATTAGTTAATAGCAATACTGGACTGCAAATTATACTCCGTTTCTGCTGGTTCTGTATTCCCGTCACAGGGTACATGACATTAGATTTATTCCCTGATGGGTGAAGGAATGGAGTGCGGAGAGGCAGAACTTTGGAGTTGGGAAGGCAGTGGGTACGTGGTGTAGAAATAATATAGCAGGGAATTTTAGGCGCAATGCCTTCATAAATTGCAGGCATCCTTGCATTGGCGAATGGGGGTTGGGAGTAGCATAGATGCTGTGGGGAAGGACTAGTTAAGGGAACGTTTTTGATGAATGTTACTGATATGGAACACACTGCCTGAATGATCGTGATGTCTAATAGTGAGTGTAGAGGTGGAACAGGAGGACATTTGACATTCGAAGGGATGCAGGGAAGAGAGAGCAGAGAGGATGCAGAGAGCCAATGGGTTTATTGGGTTTGCGCAGCTAAAGGGAAGCCCAGACATTATCGGATCAATGACGTAACTCTCTGCTCTGTCATTGAACAGAATCAGTATTTAGCTTGTTAATCTGGGGAATTCTTCCTCAAGGAGATTCCAGCAAGCACCCAGAGTACTCAGAGCATGAATTAAGTGTAGATTACAGCTCCCATATCCTGTCCTGGCAGCTAAAGATTACACAGAAAGATCCTTCTGCACAGTCTGATCCTTCCCAGGGCAGGTGCATTAGAGTGTAAACTTCAGGATTAGGAATACCGTCGCACACAGGTATTGATTTTTATTGCTATTTCCAGAGCAACTTTTTGAACAGTGAGGGTTCGTCACCCTGTGCAGAGCACCAGATCCTTGAGGATCAGAGGGCAAACTTCCTCTAACCTGTCCCATCACACACTCACGGGACATAATTTCAACTTCGTTGTTGAAAGGAACTGGTTGTTCTCAGTTCACAGACTGAGCAGCTTCTCCAATTTCTTACCGTCTTCGATCGTGATGGGTTTGTTCAACAAGTGCTTTCCACATAAACTAGTTTTACTGGTGATTCGGTAAAATAAGTTCTGAAATACAGTCCTGACATTTACAGAGCACCTTTCATTGTGTCCCGAACTCTTCACAGGCAATGACGTAGTTGCAAAATACGACCCTGTTACAGTGAAGGGAATATGGACCCATTCTACATACAGCAGAATCCATAAACGTTACGGTCATAACGATCAGACAGCGTATTTTATGATGTTATCGAAAGAGAAATATTGTCCTGGGCACTACATATAGAGTGGTTCAATGGGCAGACAGTAGGTCGGATTCAAAGCGATGGAGAATAGGGGCAGCACGTGAAGTCAGGTGAGTAACGCATGAGGATGGAAGAACAGTCCACGGATACAACAGCAACAAACCTGTTAAATTTAAACTCAGGCCATAATAATCCGCAGTAGATTTGTATCTGCAGTCAGATTTCCAATTTGTATTTATTTTCAAATCTCGCCATTAGTAATAATTTCCTTTCAGAATTAGTGATATCCTTCAGGAAAGAAATCTCTCATCCTTAGCCTCCGAGCCTCTTTATGACTCCTGACCCATCAACGTGATTGCCTCCAAACGCTCTCTGAATAGCGACCCAGATGTGTAATTCACTCTGACTTTACCGGCACAGCCCACAGCCCAAAAGATGAATAACTAAAATTCCCCATCTATTCTTCAAGCCACCCGAAGTTCTATCAGATTGATTGGTGGTTATCTCTCTGGGTGCGAGAAAGACTAAATATTGTGCAGTCATCTGTGGATACGCATGCGGCTTCGGAGGGCGAAGCCGAAGCACAGATGCGGTTGCAGGTTGGACATGGATTGGCAGTCGTTAGAACAGGTGCATACACACCTTTGTGGCGTCGGTCTTGTACTGCTGCAAGGTGCTGATTTCGGTCATTCTCAAAATCAGATGACGCTTTTTTGGTCAGGGCGCGCCACGCAGCCCTGACGGTTGCGGACTCCTCAAGTTATCGAGGCAGGAGTTCTGCCCACTTGATGCACGATTTCAGGTTGTCTGAATCTTTTTTGGGGGCGGCCCTGATTGCGACTTCCATGTCCAAGCTCACCGTAGAGCAGCTGCATAGGGATTCTTATTTCACCCGTGCAGATTACATGGCCAGTCCAGCGCATCTGTACCTGGAGGATCCTTGTCTCAAGGCTTGTGCTGGTGGACCTGTCAAGGACTTCCTGGTTGGTAATTCGGTCCTGTCATCGAATCCTCATTATAGACCACAGAGAGCGCATGTGAAACTGCTTCAACTGTTTGATGTGCCTGCGGTACAGCGTCCAGGTTTCTCAGCCGTACATGAGAGCGGTGCGGACCACAGTCTTGTACACCTTGAGGTTGGTTCAAAGCTGAATGCTCTTGTGCTCCAGAACTTTGATACGGAGTTTCCGGAGTGCCTGGCTGCTTTCTAGATCTTTGCTATGATCTCTTTGTCAAGAGAATCCGTCACTGGAGATGGTGCTTCCTAGATGCTTGAAGCTCTCCACGTTCTTCAGGACAGTGCCGTCGGTAGTGATGCATGGCTGAGGACGGTGACTCTTTGGTGCAGATGGTAGGAGAACTTCTGTCTTGCCGAGGTTCATTGGCAGGCCGAACAGCTTTGAGGCTACGGAGAATTTGTCGACAATTGTCTGCAGCTGGTTCTCCTGGTGGGCCATGAGGGCACAGTCATCAGCAAACAGTGCTTCAGTGATGAGCCTCCTCAACGTTTTGGTCTTTGCAGCAAGGCGTCTCAGGTCAAACATCAAGGCGTCTAGGCGATATCTAATGTAAATATCCTAGTCTAGATCCTTAATACAATAAAGACAACAATCAGACAGAATCTCATCCGATCTGGTGATTCACCCTCGTTTATTTTGTACAAATACCCGAAAGTTATTTCGTTGCATGTTTCTTCTAAACTGACACATGCACCTCCAGATCCCCACATCAGCCCTGCTCCCTGCTATCAGCTTTATCGGTCTCTGTTGTAAAGTACACGAGGACAACTGATCCAGACAAAAGTGTAGTCACCGCCTGTTATTCCCGGGTTGTAGGATGTGTTCGGCTGCAAATCTGCCCGACTGGCGTTATTCTGCCTCCTGTACTGCCAACTTTGAGCAGCTCAGGGAACATATGTGGTTTGAGAAACAGAGTTACTGGCTCACATCAATGCCCCTTCACCAAAACGTGTAAGTCTGATTTGTTGCAAATAGACTTTTTCCAGTTTTATTTTACCGAATTCAATTTTTTGAAACCAGTTTGTTTTTCATTAACTTCTACAACAACAAAACATCACAAGGCCATTCCCAACTCAGCAAGTGCTTCTCCAGTGTGTGACTTTATATTGGGGTCACTTTTTTTTTTTACACATGTCAGGGCTGTTGGCTTTGAGCTGAACTCCCGCCACGGTACCGAGAAGAGGAGTGGAGCGCTCTTGGCGCAGCATTTTGGGTATTGCGAGCAGTTCTCGCCATTTTAGGAAAGAGGTGAGGTCTTGGTTATGGCAAAGAAGTGGATCACTTGTATGTTATGCTTAATGAATATTTTGTTTCAGTATTCACTACGGAAAATACTTGCAGCAGATTGAAAAGCTTGAGCATATAGATATAAAGAAAGGGGATCTGCTGGAGCTTTTGGAAAGCATCAAGTTAGGGACAAGATGAGTTGTACCCTAGGCTACTGTGGGAGGCGAGGGAAGAGATTGCTGAGCCTCTGGCAATAATCTTTGCATTGTCAGTGGGGACTAAAGAGGTTCCGGAGGATTGAAGGGTTGCAGATATCGTTCCCTTATTCAAGAAAGGGAGTAGAGTTAGCCCAGGAAATTATACAACAGTGAGTCTCACTTCAGTGGTTGGTAAGTTGATTGAGAAGATCCTGAGAGGCAGGATTTATGACCATTTAGAGAGGCATAAGATGATTAGGAATAGTCAATCAGGCTTTGTAAAAGGCACGTCGTACATTACGACCCTAATTGAATTTTCTGAGGATGTGATTAAACACATTGATGAAGGTAGAGCAGTCGAGGTAGTGTTTATCGATTTCAGCAAGGCATTTGATAAGGTACCCCATGTAAGGCTTTTTGAGAATGCAAGGATGCATCGGATCCTCGGGGACTATTCTTAGTAGATCCACAATTGGCTTGCCCACGGTAGGCAAAGATTGGTTGTAGGCGGTCATATTCTGTCTGGAGGTCAATGACCAGTGCTGTGCCTCGGGGATCTGTTCTGTGACCCCTTCTCTTCTTGATTTTCATAAATGACCAGGATGAGGAAGTAGAGGGATGGGTTAGTAAATTTGCTGATTACACCAATGTTCGGGGTGTTGTGGATATTTTGTACGGCTGTCAGTGGTTACAGCGGGACATCGATAGGATGCAAAATTTGGCTGAGAAGTGCAAGATGGAGTTCAACCCAGATATTCGTGAGCTGGTTCATTTCGGTAGGTCATATATGATGGCATAATCTAGTGTTAATGGTAAAGCTCTTGGCAGTATGGACAATCAGAGAGATCTTGGGGTCCGAATCCATAGGACATTCAAAGCTGCTGTGCAGGTTGACTTTGTGGTTAAGAAAGCATACGGTGCATTGGCCTTCATTAACCGTGGCATTGTGTTTAAGAGCCGAGAAGTAATGTTACAGCTGGGACTGGACATTGGTCAGACCCGATTTGCAGTACGGCGCTCAGTTCTGGTCGCTTCACTACAGGAAGGATGTGGAAACTCTAGAGAGTGCAGAAAAGATTTACAACGACGTTGACTGGATTGGGGAGAATGCTTGATGGGAATGGGATGAGTGAACTCGGTCTTTTCTCCTTGGAGCGGCGTAGGATGAGAGGTGACCTGATTCAGGTGTATAAGATGATGAGAGGCATTTATCGTGTGGATAGTCAGAGGCTTTTTTTTTTCCCCAGGGCTGGAATGGCTAATAGGAGAGGGCACAGTTTTAGGTGCTTAGAAGTAGGTACAGAGGAGATGTCAGGGGTACGTTTTTTTATGCAGATAGTGGAAGGTACTTGGAATAGTCTGCCGGCAACGGTGATGGAGGCAGATAAGATAGGGTATTTTAAGAAACTCCTGGATAGGTACCTGGAGCTTAGAAATTTAGAGTGCTATGGGTAACCCTAGGTTTATATGTTCGGCAAAGCATTGTGAGCCGAAGGGCCTGTATTGTGCTGTAGGTTTTCCATGTTTCTATGTCTATGTTTCTATGTGATCTGAATTGGCTTATGTGGTAAACAAGCAGAGTTTAGGCAAGCAAGGATTGCACAGTCTTCAGCACTAAAGGCGACCTAGCGACCTAGTAATATCAGAGAGAATGATAGGGACGATAATCAGTGTCTTAGATAAAAGAGAGAATACCAAAGATAAGACATGAGAAATTAAAAAAATGCGAGACTGAAAGTACCCGGAACTACAGCAGACGTTGTAAAAGTGGATCCGATAACTATCTAACGCCCTCCACTTCAGCCGACAGCTGAAATCTAATCTTCATTCCATGCAACTCCAGCATCACTCACCCATGCAGTTAATATCTCTAACTTCCCTTATGACTGCACCCTCATGGTCGATGGCCCAATTCTAACTTCCAAATGACCCTCTGTAAACATGAGCACGTTCAAATATCAGCTGCCCGTGTCATTATTTCGTGACCCTACGCATGCTTGCCAATCTTGGTCCTAGCATGGCGACAATTGGATAACCGCATGTATACCCCATGCTATCCGCACCCCCATGAACTTCTGCATTTTATCCCACTTTGATCACAAAACCACAACCATTCATTCCATCCATTTTGACCCCGTTTGACATTGCTGCGCTATTAAACATATTGATTCCGCCCTATTAAGAACCGAAAATAATCACCCTTGAACATCCCCGCCTCTTTTATGAACACTTAATTTTCACTTATAGGCTGATAATTAGTGGAATGTTATGAAAGATGCTAATTTACGAAGTGTTACAAGAGAAGACCTTGGATCCCCGGCGAAAAATAAGTCACCATGTTCTGCGATCTCCCTCTATTTTCCACACAATCCCTGCAAATTATCATAACTTAAAACACCCACGTTGTTAATTTACAGCTAGTAATTAAACGTATACCTGAAAAAAAAAATCTTTGGCATATTGGTGGAAATCGTATAACCCGACAGGACAGCAGGAGGACACAAAGAGAACTGAAAACTGTACACATGGACTATACCCGACGTCATGAACGAAAGCCGGTTGTTGGAGCTCTAAGTTAACAACACTACAAGTTGATTGGCTCGGCCACCCAAACAGTTTTATTCTCTGGAAAAGCAATCACAGGATCGGCGAAAGCACTGA
This sequence comes from Mobula birostris, assembly GCF_030028105.1. Classification (NCBI taxonomy): domain Eukaryota; kingdom Metazoa; phylum Chordata; class Chondrichthyes; order Myliobatiformes; family Myliobatidae; genus Mobula; species Mobula birostris. Next base: position 23,806,464 of record NC_092379.1, on the reverse strand, counting down.
TTGAAGCAAGTTGGCTCCGATAATGTTTGTTGGCATTATATTAAAATGATACATATTATCACACTATTGATGTGAGTCAGTAAGGCGGGTGCCCTATTTGTCAGAACTGCTTTATGCAGAGGAGACCATGTCTTATGAAAGAAAACATGTTTTTGAATAAATATGTGCGGTCCGGGCGGTCTGGTGGGACACCATCTACATGTACAATAATAAAGCGGACTGGTGGTAACGTGATCCAGAAGATTAAGACACATGATCCAAAGAGACGTGATCGATTGGATGTTAAATTGCCTTGCCTATGGAAGGCAGAGGGTGGAGATGTAGGAGAAGTATGGCCATTGCCAATCTTCCAGGAACGGCGCAAGGGTCTCAGCAGTTTTTGCTATATGTAAATCTTTGGAGAAAAATGTAAGGTGGCTGATTAGGTTTTCCGACAACAGACGTACTGCCGACCTGTGAACAACGAAGAAGTCTGTCAAATTGAAACAGCGAGATATCGACAATTATTGGGCCGAGAAATTGGAGATTAAATTTTAATCCGTGCAAGCGTGTGACATTGCACTTCTGCCGAAAAATGGAAGTCGGAAGTCTACGATAAATGGCTGAAACACTTTTACCATTGAAGTGAAGTGTGTCAGTTTTTGGCCATCTCCTCCATAATGCCCCAGCTACGGTTGGTACATTTCTGCTCCCACGGCGGCTCGTAGGTGGAATGATGATAACTTAGCCAGACATAGTTCATACATTTCGAAAAACAATTTTGGTCTTGATCATGACCGTGTTCGGGGTTTCCTTCATCGTAACTGTATCTTCTTCTCAGTTTTCATTCCTGTCCGTCATGCAAATCCTCGGTGGAGATTCAGAAGTACCGTCGTACACAGATATAATTTTTATTACACTTTCCAGAACATTATTTGTGCAGTCCGGGTTCGTAAGCCTGTGCAGTACCCGATCCTGGAGGATCAGTGGACCTCTCTTAATCTAGGCTCTAACCTCTGAGCTGCATGTCATGGGAAACCCTGCTAAGAACCAACGAACTATGTTCTAGCGCCAGACGACATCGATCTCCGAGTCATTGTAGCAGACAAGTGTCCAACCGCTACGACAAGGATGTCGTCCTTTTGACGTTCACCACTTTGATTACTGCCATGATGGGCTGTTGTGTCGGGTGGACATAAATGGTTTGGAATGTTCTTCACGGTCTGTCCCAACATTGATCCCTCAAACAGCATCACAGAACGCTGAATCTCTTTAAACGCCATTGATATTTCAGAGAGGTTGTTATATGTAATTTGGAACCCACCTTCCTCCAGTTACAACACTGACTCCACTTCAGAAAGTACTTCATTATCTGCGGACACTGTACTGATTTGTCCAGAAATAAAACCTGCTTAATGATTGAAAAACACCTGGGTAGGGGTGAGCTTTGATTTGATTAGTAATTCTATCAGCGCGCTTTATATTTGAGTGAGGCTGCAAGGTTTGTGACACGCAGTGCTACTATCACCAGGGTGGGCAAACAAAACAACCCACCCTAATGATCTGTACCTTGGATGCCCTTCCCCGTGAGTTGCCCTTCAAAACGACCGATTCAGCAGTACTTGCCTGCTAACCTACTGAGGAGTGTACTGTTATAAACCACAACTACTTCTCCTACTAATGGTTTCTGCACCTGAGCTCCCTGCATCGATGGTTCTGTTCTTCCCATCGCCTGAAAAAAGGTCAAAGCGTTTTCTAATAATGGTGAGGGGAAATGTGCCCAGGAATTGGAACTGAAATTCATCTTGTCAGGTCTCAGATAAAGATCATTTGCTCTCAGAAAATATCACATCCTTTTCCACGCAGGGATCTGTGCTTCATATTGATTTTCGTGCTATGGGTGCAGATTAAAAAAACTGTAGGGCAACCTTTTTATTCCTTATTACATTTCCGTGCACTGTCTAGTGTCTCTCGAACTGTGTCCCTGAGAAGGCATCTGCCCATTGACTAGGTGCTCAGCCCCTGTCACTCAGAACGATATCTGTCCACTAACTGGTGTCTCTCAGTTTCTGTCACCCAGGGGTTATCTGTCCACTGACTGGTGTCTCTCAGGAGATATCTGTCCACCGACAAGTCTGTCAGTCGCTGTCTCTGGGGACCCACCAGTCCATTGACTATAATCTCGAATTTCCTATCTCTCATGGGAATCTCTGTCCACTGGCGGTGTTTCACACTTCCTTTCTCACAGAGTGATGTTTGTCCACTGGCTGGTGTCCCTCAGCGCCTGTCACTCTGGGGTAAACCTGTACACTGACTGAAGTCCCTCATTCGTTCTCGCCGGGGTTCTCTGCGTTTCAGTTAACACAAACAGCTCCTGGCCGAAAAAAGTGAGTGTGACAGATCTGCAATCCGGATCTGGTCACTTTCCTGTCTCCAGTGCAGAGACGAACATCTTTTGGAAAATTGAAATCTCTGCTAGGGGCGGGGACAGGAAGCTGCGCCTCTGGTTTCACTGGGCGGGATCCTGTTCAAGCCGCGGCTCCTTATTTCACTCACAGTCGACGTCTGTATTTGAACAGTGCTTCGGCGGCAAGCGATAAATCCGGTCTCAGCTGAAATCCCCAATCTCAAAAATGTCCAAGTCAGGTTCAGTGCTCAGCACGATAGGGGTCTTCCTTATCTCTGTGTCCTCCTGTTTTGCTTTGCAGATATCTGTCCCGCAATTTATCACCTACCCGAAGCCGACTGTTTCTCGAAGGCTTTGTGAAGCTATGCTTGTAGAACATTTTTATCAATTTCTGCTCTTTTTTTTTATTGACAGGCGTGCAGTCCGATATCCTGCAGCCCATGTCAGCGGTGTTAAAGCCTGGACGGTCTCACAGACTTACCTGGGTAGCCAGCGGGTTCAGTTTTAGCAGATATGTCATGCATTGGATGGAGCAAGTCTCTGGAAATCCGCTGGATTTGCTAGCCGTTGTATTGGGAGGCGGTAGAACGTACCATGCTCCCGGAGTCCATGGCCGATTCGAGATTTCCAAGGACAGCAGCACCGCTTATCAACACAACCTGAGACTGGGCGGCACGCATGCCCGTTACTGTGCGAGAGCACAGTGAGCGAGGTCGGGAGTGGACCGGATCAAAAATCCTTAGGGCGCAGAGGAAAAGGTCAGCAGCGATTGCCAGAGCTGTAACCCGGTCCTTCTGGACACGTCCGGTCCACCACTCAGTGGGAGGCTTATTGTCAGCGGGGATGCCTGAGAAGAGATGCCGGATGGATGCACCCAGGGGCTCACCGGAGGACTTCAAACGGCAGCACGGAGCCAAGCGCCATGAGTCGGAATGGGGTCACCGATCGACCTTGTCAAGTATCGATCCTTCGTCTACAAGTCACAGTAAACGGTGGGGGTATGCGGACCACTAATGTCCAGAGAAACATTGGTGTTCTGGTGCGAGTTGACTGAGGAGTGATGTGCTAAAATGGAGTGGGTACAAGTTCTGCTGGAGATGTGTCTGGAAGGGAACGTATCCACATAGAAGCAGCTGTCAGTTGAAGCCCAGAGAAAGCTCCCGTTTGTTATATTCTGTCCACTTCAGGACTGGGATAGCCGAGATTGAGACCGGCTGTGTAGGACACGCAGGCCCAGAGGGAGGTATTAAGAAATACGCTAGCCGTCTCTGCGAACCATTGGATTTCGGGATAGATATGACGAAGTCGGATTGTGACCTGCAGTAAAATACCGTGATTTGGATCACGGTGATGGACAGCTGAACAGAAACTGCTCCCGACAAATGGGCGTCTGCACCGCAGTCTGCCTCCACGAATTCCGCATTACTGACTCCCAGAATCAAATTCCTGAAGGCTGACTCATACTGTTAGGACACATGTCCATTCCTGGGCAAGGAAAAGCCCAAATGGATTCGAATCTGATTCTGCGGAATAGCGGGAAATGTCTCTTTTATTCAGAGCCAAGAAGAACCAAATTTGGAGTTTCGGGTAGAACTACAGAAAGTAGCTGCTTCCATTCTGGGATCATTTGGACACTTTTCTGAGATTAGTGGATGTGACGGGCAAGTGAAATTAAATTGAACCTCGCAGACAGTAACTTCAGGTATACCAACTTCTCAAGTGCATTTGTACCCATTTGTATTTTATTATTTTACGGTATTGGCGAGCTCGGTGAATCACCTGAAATCGGTGAGATATTTAGATCAAGCTCATGAACCTCCCCCGACCGGTGGTTTTCTCTGGAGCCCATTAACAGTACAAGGATACATACCCCGCAACACGAGTGAAATGTCCACAGACTGGGCATAGGCTGCAGGGGAATGGGGTCATACCATGTCGTCAAACTGTTTAATGACACCAATTGTGATGAGTGAGCTCAGTGATTGTTCAAGTCTGCGTTCAGATACTCAACGTCAACCGAAACTACGTTGAGCAGCTAGGCGTTTCAGCGCAGTTTAACCTGTTCCCTGTCAGTGACAGCTATCAAGGTTTTACTGTCGGCTGCCTTCATGTTGAAGGTAATGGGATTAAGATAAAGGTGTCACCATGTACGATCTGGTTGAAGGCTCAATATCCCCAGGGTACAAGTGGATGTCAGTCCCATCATGTAATGTCCGGCGTGAGATCCGTTATGGGATACAACAAAAGTATCGACGATATCCCAGGGTTTATTAATTGTATTTTTAGTTTTATTCCCTAATGGGCGATGCGGTGGGTATGGTGAGGAAGAATCTTGGAGTTGGGAAGGCAGTGGGGAAATGGTGCAGGAAAGTTGAGGTAGGAAATTGTAGGCAACATTCCTTCATACGTTCCAGGCAGGCTTGCATTATTGGGTGGGGTGTGGGTAGTGCTGCAAGTGGTGTGGGGAGGCAAGCGTTCAAGACAATAATGTGTAATAGGAAAGCATTTAAGGGAACTTTTGCAATTTTGGAAACATTGCCTGTTGCGGAATACTGAGTATAGAGAGGAAACAGGAAATGATCAGCCTTTTGTAAGGATACAGGGAAGAGCAGAGAGAGACCAATCGGTTTATTGGATTTCCTCAGCTAAAGCACAGAAAATCTCGGATGGACTGCCTCACTCTCTGCTCTATTCTTCAATGGAATTCGTATTTATTACGTAGATCTGGGAAATTCTTCCTCAAAGTGATTCCATCAAGCACCCCAGAGTACACAGAACGTGAGTTACATGGGAATTACAAGTCCCATATAGTGTCCTGCTGCCACATATTAGATAAAAAGCTGCTTCTGCACTGTCTCGTCCCAGCTAGGGAAGGAGAGGCAAAGCTTAGATACAGAGTGAAGTATGCCCTAACCTACTCCATCACACACACATGGCAGATGAGTTGAACTTTATTGTTCAAATGATTTGTTTATTCTCAGTTCGTAGACATAGTTACCTCTATAATTTCTTGCCTTCCTCCTCCCCCGACTGGGTTTGTTTAACAAGCGCTTTCCTGTATTAACCAGTGTTGTTGGCGATTCAGTAAAAATGGTTGTGAGATCAAGTGCTGCCGTTTACAGAGTGCCTTTCATGGTGTCTCCGAGCTCTTCACAGGAAATGAAATAGTTTCAAAGTACAGGGGTAACTTTTTCAGGGGTAAGTTTTTTTACTCAGGGAGTGGTGAGTGCGTGGAATAGGCTGCCGTCAACGGCGGTGGAGGCGGATACGATAGGGTCTTTTAAGAGACTTTTGGATAGGTACATGGAGCTTAGAAAAATAGAGGGCTATAGGTAAGCCTAGTAATTTCTAAGGTAGGGACAAGTTCGGCACAACTTTGTGGGTGGAAGGACCTGTAATGTGCTGTAGGTTTTCTATGTTTCTATGTTGCTATGTGTCTATATCCCTGTTGTAGAGTCCAGAATATGGAGCTACTCTGGCCACAGCAGAATCCACAAACTGCAAGGTGATAACGATCGGACAGTCTGTTCCGGTGATGCTATTGAAGTAGACATATTTTCCAGGACACGGTGTACACAGTAATCCAATCGACAGACACAAGGTTGGATTCAGAGAGATAGAGGACAGACCAGTACATCAAAGCAGATAAGTAGTGCAAAAGGATGGATGAACAGTCCATGGATGTTAACACAACAAACTGAACAAATGTAAACTCAGTTCATAATGATGTGCAACAGATTTGGATTTACGGTCAGATTTCCAACATCTCAATAATTCGTATTTGTTATCTAGTCATTAGTAATGATGACACTTCAGTTTTACTGATGTCCTTCAGGGAAGTATTGTCCTCATCCTTACTCTTCGAGCCTATTTATGACTGCTGGCCCATCAAGGTGTTTGTCTCCAACTGCCCTCGGAATTGCAGCTCGAATGTGCAATGCACTCTGACTTTACCGGCAAATCCCGTATCCCAAAAGACGAATAATTGTAATTTTCCACCAAATGTTTATATACCAGATTTTTTTATCCACTTGCTGCAACACAGACTAAAATGACTGAGTCGCATCAGATCTGCTGATTCACCATCGATCAGTTTGCACAAATACATACTCAGCTCCAGCTCCCTTTCCACCCCAGCACCCTGCTTAGCCACCTTGCTTCAATTTCCCTTTTCACCCCAGCACGCTGCTGTCAGTTTGATGGGTGTCTTTTATAAAGCTGCAGAGGAACACTGATCCGGATAGAACCACCTGCTGCTCCTGGGATGTAACAGATCCTAAGCAGCAAATCTCACCGACTGACATTATTATGCCACCCGCACTGTCAACATCAGCAACTCAGGAGACATCTGTGGGGTGAGAAACAGAGTTAATGTTTCACACAGGTAGCCTTTTATCAAACTTTGTCACCCTAATTTCTGGCAACTACGCTATTTCCATTTTGTTTTTATTTTTCTGCATATATTTTGTTTTTCATTGGCTTCCATAAACCCAGAACATCCCAGAGCTTTTCCCAACCCAGCAAGTACTTAGGCAGTGTGTCCCTTCATGTGGGGACAAGTTTTAACTAGCACGAGCTGCTTCCTGATCTGAGCCCCCGAACCCGAGGGCCGGTGGACAATCTTTAGAGTGTCCTCTACCTTTTGATCTGTTTACCATTGATGACCCTACCAAGTTCAAAGCGTAAGGCCCACCGGGTCTTTGAGGCAAACAAGCCTCCAAGCCCTACGACAAGGTTTTGGAAGCGTACAATATATATCCTGTTATCGTTCGTGTCATTGAGTACAAATGTTAGCAAGTAAAGTTGCAGCGAAATAAAATCTTTGCTCGACCGTATTTTGAGTTTTGCGAGCAGTTCTTCTCGTCACGTTTTAGGAAGAATATGAGGCTTTGGATTTGGCGCAGAAGAGGGTCACATGTATGATCTAGAAGAGGGTTTAGACAAACTAGGATTGATTTATCTTGAGTACTGGAGGCTGACGACCGACCTGGTGGAATATATACAATAAGGGACAATGATGGGGAAGGTAATTACTGTCGTTATGACAAGGTGGAACCCTGAAATCCTCGACCAGAGGGATTTAAACGGGGGACTACCTAAGGGGTTACACAAGATAATAAAATATGTGGAGAGTGGGAAGTGCCTACAACTTCAGAAGACGTTGCGGAAGCGGACACGATGGCACCTTTTAAGAGACAATTTGTTTGACATTCATTATGCAGAGAATGAGAGTGGTATAGGCAGATATGTTGCTTTAAAAATACCGTCGTGATTGCCACAGACGTGGAGTGCGCTGAACGGGCTACACCTGATATGTTAAAATCGTAGACATTTAAGTCCACTAGGCGCTGTCCATGGAATTTAATGCTTAATTCCTTATCACTCCCTGGAAACAACCTTCAGTCATGAATAATTGAAAATGCAGAAGCTGCGATTTCAAAAGGAAATCTGGAAATACTCACGACGCCAGACTGTATCCATGGCAAGAGAGAAGAGTGATTTAACGTGTCAGTTGAAAGAACTTCCGTCAGTAGTTGGAACGAGACATTTAAAAAAAGGCGGGGCCATGACCAGTTGACCGCAGAAATAAGCTGTAAAAAATGGCTGTCCAATTACTGAGAAAATAGGAACGGCTAGAAAGTTAAAGCACGAACAAATGAACTTCCGTAAAATAGTCTAACGATTGCCAAATGCAGGGAAAGATTGTTGCCATTATCAACTCCGTAAACGTACTGAGGGAATGGAGAGTGCTGATCAGTGATATTACAACTCAGATTGAAATCTTTCAGAGCGTAGAAGACACAGTGTGAGAATCACAGTATCCTGAAGCACTGAAACGGTATCTTTCGGCCTCTCGGAATACCATAACTTCATTTTTCTCTGTTTGACCCCATCACTCTCTGCCTTGCCTATTCAGCAACATGCAGAGAGACCTTTAAAAAAACGTATTGTATCAGCTGCATCATCATGTCTAGAAACTCTTTGCAAATAACCACAACCCTGAGTGTGAGGTAATTTCGCTAAGACACTCTTTATTTGCTCTCCTATTACCTTAACGTGCCCCCTGGTTCTTAACTCCAGTGCCCTGGGAAACCGACTCTGGCTGTATCTATACTTGTCAAAAGTTAGATTTAGCCTTCAACACTTCAGAGAAAATACATCCAGCCTATTCAACCCCTCCCTGAAATGAAATACCCCATTTCAGATACCAGGTGAAATCTATTCTCCGTTCCTGGCAACTCCAGAATCACACAGCCATTCAGTTAAGATCTCCGGGTACCATGATGTCTATGCCCAATGTTGTCGTTGGCCCAATTTCTGACTTTGAAATGACCCTCTGTAAACATGAGCTCATTAAAATATCAGCTGTCGTAGTCAACCTTTCGTGGCCCTATGCGTGCTTGTCAACACATCTCATGATATGGCAACAACTGGATGATCGCATATACACCATGATATCTATGAGTATTTGCAAACTTACCCGGTTTCACTACCAAAGTGTAACCGTTGATTCCACCTATTCTGACCTACCATGGTTGATTTTGCTACGTTATTACACATGTTAATTTCTGCCCGTGAATAAAGAAAAATAGAATAGTCGCCCTTGATCATACCCGCTTCCTTCAGGGATACTTTCCCCATGTCTTTTCCCTTATAGTTTGATAGTCGGTGGTGTATTAGGAAAAGTTGGTATTTGCGAAGTACAACATCAGAGGACATTGGATCCCCGAATTCCAGGGGAAAAGTCAGTCAGCCTGTACTGCGATCTTACACGATTCTCCGAACGGTCCCCAAAAGTTGCCATAAATTCTAGCACCCACATTGGTAATTTACAGTGTTCAATTAACCAACCAGCCTGAAAAAGATTGGCATGTTGGTGGAAACGGGATCACCCAACCGAACCCCAGGAGGTCACAAAAAGAACCGGAAAAATACATACATAGACAGCACCCGAGGTCATGAACGAAAGCCGCTTCTTGGAGTTCTGACGTAACAACCTTACAAGCTGCATTTCTCTGCCACCCAAGCAATTTTATCCTCAAGAATGTCTGTATTACTATAATAAAGCAGACAAGATCTCTGGTGGTACATTGATCCAGAAGATTAAGGCACATGGGATCTATGGAGATTTGATATAGTGTATTGAGTGTAAATGTGGCTTGCCTATAGAAGACAGCTGGTAGTGGTGTTTGAGAAGTATGACCAGTGGTGTTCTGCAAGGAACGGCGCTACTTCTGCGAGAAATAAATCTTTGAGCAAAAATGTATGGTGGATGATTAGGTTTGCAGACGACGTGCATATTACAGACTTGTGAATAACGAAGGGGATTGCAAAATGGACTTATCTGGACATAGATCACTTGGCCGGGAGTTGGAGATGAGATTTTAATCCGGCCAAGCGCGAGGACAAATGCAAGGAAGAAGTCTACAATAAATGGCAGAAACATTGGCACCATTGTGGTACATAATGGTACATGTACATATCTCGACGGAAACAGCAATAACAGTACATGGTGTTCTGATTTTAGTTAGTTACAACCTGTAATGCAGCGGTCATTCAGGCCAGTAATGAAGGTCCTCTGTTTCTGACTGTTCTTGGCCATATCTATTGTCCCCCAAATGTGGTTTGGGTCCTCATTTCTGTCTCTACGGTACCTTCCAGAGGTTCGTGGTGTGGAATGACGACAGTTTGGCGAGACATCGTTAGTAAGCTCAACGATTCTCGCGGTATGGGGTGCAGACGGAAGATTGTGTAGTCAGTCTTTATGTTACTTCATACATCTTCCCGTGGAGACGGATGTCCCTTAGACCGTGACCATTAGAAAATGTTTTACCCATTGACTAGTGTGTCGCAGACAATGTCTCTCAGAAGGATAGCTATCCACTGACTGGTGTGTCTCAGGCCCTGTCCCCAACGGAGATATCTGTTCAGAGACTGGTGTCTGTAGTCTCTGTCTCTTAGCGGGGTAGCTATCCACTGACTGGTCTCTCAGTCCCTGTGTCTCGGGGCGTTATCCATCTCTCTGCCCCCGCTATAGGGGAATAACTATCCAGTGATTGGTGCCTCTCGGTTTCTATTTTCCAGGTGGAATTCCATCCAGTGACAGATGCCCCTTGCTTCTTGTCTCACAGGGTGAAATTTGTTAACTGACTGGCGTCTCTCAACAGCTGTCTCAATGCGATACCTATCCACTGACTAGAGGCTCCTAGTCTCTGTATCTCAGGGTTTTACCTGTCCACCGACTGGTGTTTCTCATTCGCTCACGCTGGGATTCTCTGCGCCTTAGTTTACTAGAACTGTTCAATGCTGACATTGATGCATTGAGCAGATTGTGAAATATCTTCAGTCCGGATCTAGTCTCTGTCGCTGGACTGGCTCCTGCAAAGATACAGCCATATTTTGTGCAACTGAAACCCCTGCTGGAGGCGGCGACAGGAAGCTGCGTCTCTGGTTTCGGTAGGTAAGAGTCTATTCAAGCCGCTGCTCCCTCTCGCACTCACAGTCCACGTCTCTATTTAAACAGCGCTCTCTGCGGTTCCCAATACATCCGCACAACTCAAAAGTGTACAAGTCTGACTCAGCCCTTAGTGCGATGAGGGTCGGGTTTTATGCCTGTGTCATCCTGTATTATCTAGCAGGTGTGTATCCCGTGGCTTGTCGCCCAGCGGGGTCCGGCTGTTACTCGGAGAATTTGTCAATCTACTGTATGTCCGTGGAACATTTTATTACTCTTTACTCATTTTTTATTGACAGGCGTGCGGTCCGACGTCGTGCTGACACAGCCAAAGTCAGCGGTGGGAAAGCCCGGGCAGTCCCACACGCTGACCTGTGCAGTCAGTGGTTTCAACCTCGGCGACTATAACATGCATTGGATGAAAGAAGTCTCCGGGAAAGGGCTGGAATGGGTGGCCGTGGTAAAGTATGATGATGAGAAATATTACGCGCCTGATGTCCAGAGTCGGTTCACTGTTTCCAAGGACAGCAGCACGGTATATCTGAAAATGAACAACCTGGGACTGGACGACACGGCCACCTACTATTGTGCGAGAGACACAGAGAGAGAGTACGGGACTCGACCGGGACAAAAACCCAGCAAGAGCGCCTTTCCTTAGTGTGCTGAAGGAAATGCAGCAGTAATCGCCACAGTTGTATCCCGATCTTTCTGGACACGGCCGGTCGTCCATGTTACATAAGGTGGTTTCTCAGTGAGGACTCCTGAGAAGGAATGTTGGATGCGTAGACCGAAAGGCGCACCTGACCACTTCAGAGGGTAGCTCGGAACCAAGCGCCGTGATTGAGAATAGAGGGGCCGACCGACCTTGTCAGTTGTCGGGCCTTCGTGACAGTAAATGGTTGGGCTATGTGAGGAATAATGATGAAAGTCATTTTGGTGTTCGAGTGCGGTTTGACTATGCTGGGAAACAATGATATGGTCGAAAGATTTCGTACAGCAGTATACCACAGTGATTACTATACTGGGTGGCACAGCGTGCGAGATGGTGTCTCCCTCCATACAAAGATCTACCACAACAAAATACCTTAAATTGGGCATTCGGACTTTTACACCGGACTTTACCCCGAGACCTGTGGATATAAATCAGATTCCGAGTGGATCATCTGAGACTAGGTACAGCTTCCACTGGAGGTGTGTTTGGAATGGAACGGGGCCACCGAAGAGTAACTGTCAGTGGAAGCCCAATAAAACGTCCCATTGTGTTATACCGTCTCCACTTCAGCACTGGGATGACCGACATTAGAGGGGAGTGGGTTTAGTTTATTGAAGCCGCTGGCTGGCAACGGGATTCACTACATTTCGGGCTGGATGGGATAAAGATGCTTTGTGACCTGCGTTGAAACACCATGACTTGGACCTCAGCAGTGGGGAGCTGAACAGAAATTGGTCCCGACAAACAAGCGTCTGCAGTGCATTCTGTCTCCAGGAATTCTGTGGTACTGCTTCCAGAGTCAAATCACTGAAGCCCGACTCGGACTGCCATGACAAATGTCTGTTTCTGGGTAATTAGAAGCCCATAACGATTCGACTGCATTTCTGGAGGATGAGTGGAATGGGTGTCCACAGACAGGAAAACTTTGAAAATGCCTCCTTTATTCACACGACAAGAAGGGCCATGCTCAGAGTTTGGGCTGGAAATTCAAGAGGTGGCTACTCCTGGTCGAGACGGGGTTAATGCTGACACGTTTCGAAGATTATTCGATGTGACGGCCAAGTGCCGTTATTGCATTGGGTGAGTAGTGACACTGAGCAGTGTGACGGTTTTGACCTCTGAGCCGGAGGAACCTCGTTGACAGTGAATTCAGTAACAACCAGCTTCTGAATTCCATCGCCTATTTGTGTTTGTTAATTTACAGTATTGGCGAATTCATTGTTTCACTGACATTAGTCAGATATTTAGAGTGTACATGAATCTGCCCGAACCGGCGTGTTTCTCTGGAGCTCAGTAACAGTACAAGGGTACATACAGTGAACTGTCCACATACTGGGAACAGGCTATGGGCTAATGGGTTCTGATCTTGTCACCAGACTGTGCCTTGACACTTAACGGTTGTGCTGACTGAGCTCACTGTTTGGTTCAATCTGGCTTCTGATCCTCAGCACCAACTGATTCACGTTCAGGAGCTGAGCGTTTCAGCGCATTTGAGTTTGTTCCCTGTCAGTGACAACAATAAATCAGTTCAGTGTCAAGTTATTGGGATTAGATTTTACCGTCGGCTGTCGTCAGGACTGTCCCAAGACACGGCGAAACTAAGCGAGGTCCCTGGATTAATTGATGGTATTAAGGTTTTAGTTTTATTTCCTGATCGGTTGGGTGGTTGATTGCGGTGAGGAAGATAAGTTAGAGTTGGGAAGGCAGTGGCGAAGTGTGCAGGAAAGCTAAAGCGGAAAATCGAAAGCACAATTCCTTCATACATTCTAGGCAGCCTTGCATTGGTGGGTGGGAGTAGTATTCCAGGTGGTGTTTTGGGGAGGGGGCGAGGAAGCGTTTTAGTCAATAATGTGTAATAGGGCAGCATTTAATGGAACTTTTGTTGATGACAGTTTGTGATCCGGAGCACACTGCCTGGAAGATCGTCGTGGCCAATAGTGAGTGTAGCGAAAGAACAGGACATCAGCCTTTCGTAGGGATGCAGAGAAGAGCAGAGATGCCAATCGGTTTATTGGATCTACTCAGCTAAAGAACAGACGAGTCCGGATGAATAGCCTCACTCTCTGCTCTGTCTTTCAATTGAACTAGTATTTATCATGTAAATTTGCGAAGTTCTTCATCAAAGGGATTCGTTCAAGCACTCGGAGTATACAGAGCATAAGGCAAAATGCAGATTAGAGATCCCATGCCTAGTCCTGGCAGTCACGGATGAGATACAAAGATCTTTTTGCACGGCCCCATCCTCCCAGCTCCCATGTGGTATTCTGGCAGCCATGAATTAGTTACAATGATCCTTCTGCACTCTCGCATCCTGGCCAGCGCATGGTACCAGAGCATAGACAGAAAGGGAAGCTTCCTCCAACCTGTTCCATCACACAATCACAGACATGAGTTGAACTTTATTTTTAAATGAACTGTTTATTCTCAGTTCACAGACAGACAAGCCTCTGTAATTTCTTCTCGGTCTTCCGGCTGTCCTTTGCTTCAGTTGGTTTTAATCATAGGCACCTGATGCTCGTCTTGAGGCTGGGAATTTAAGCGGCCCTGGGATCGAGTGTGGGTGCTGGTTCGTCTCGTCAGTATCCCCTTGGAGCAACCCGCCGATGGAAGGCTAGAGCAGACATTCGTGATATCTAGGCCTGGTTGGAGGAGCGCCGCTTCATGGACCCATTTTGTCTCTTGTCGGAGCAGTCATCGTGGTATAGATTCGGCCGTTTCCATAGCCAGCCAAGGTTGCTGGACGCTCCGAGACTTGGAGCCATCCATGATTGAGCTGTCTTCCCGTCCTCGCCTCCGTTGAGTAAGTCAGGCTGTCTTTGCCGTTACTCTGAGGCTGGTCTGTTCCGTTCCCCTCTCCTTCTGAATCCCTGACAGTTTCCTCGGCGGTTTACTTCGGCAGTCATCCCGGTCCCGCATCCTAATAAGCATTCCGGCCCGGCGTCCAAGGAGGGGCCCGGCCCTGGGTTCCAAGAAGGAGTGCGACGTCCTGCCCTGGAGTGTCCCGCCTAGTCCTGCAGCCAAGCCTCGAAGAACCCAACCCTCGCCTAGTCCTGTAGCCAAGCCTCGATTAACCCAAGCCTCGAAAAACCCAAGCCTCGCTTCGTCCTGTAGCCAAGCCTCGCCTAGTCCTGTAGCCAAGCCTCAAAGAACCCAAGCCTCGCCTAGTCCGGTAGCCAAGCCTCGTTTAGTCCTGTAGCCAAGCCTCGAAGAGCCCTAGCTATATCCAGTCTTGTAGCTACGTCATGCCCTCGCCTAGTTCCGTGGTCCGAGCCCCAGTCAAGACTTAGGTTCTGGGTCCTTGTCCAGTCTCTGACTCGCAGACCAAACACAGGCCCCTAGTTCCCAGTTCATTGCCCTGGACCTGCCTTCCCAGCCAAAGTCCTGGCCCAAGTCTGTGCTCCTGTCTAGCACCTAGTCTGTGTCCAGTCCCGTCCCTAACTCTAGTCCAGTCCAGTTCCCAGTACTTCAGTGTCTGTGTCTTGCACTTGGTTCCACTCCCAACGCCCCCTTATGACATGAATGGGTTTGCTTAACAAGTGTTTCCTACATTAACCAATGTTCCTGGTTGTCAGTAAAAGTGGTTTTGAAATAAAGTGCTAAAACTTACAGACGGCCCTTCATAATGTCCCGAGCACTTACAGGCAACGAAGTAGATTCAAAGTACAGCCCTGTTGTACAGTAGAGAATTTGGTGCAACTCTGCATATAAGAGAATACACAAACGTCAAGTTGTTAACAATTAGACAGTCTGCTCTGGTGACGTAATATTGTGCAGGAATGAGAATTATTGTTCAGAACACATTGGATACAGTGATCCAATAGACAGGCACAGTGTTGGATTCAGAGGGATGGTGAGAAGAGTCCATTAAAACAGATGAGTAGTGCAGAGGGATGGATGAACAGTCCACAGATACCACCACAACAAAACTGTCAAACTTAAACTCAGTTAGTAATGATCAGAAGCAGATTTGTCTCAGATTTCCAAAATCTTAATTGTTCGTATTTTGTTTTTTAAATTTGGTCATTAAAAATGCTGACCCTTCAGTTTTACTGGAGTCCCTCAGTGTAGGAGCTCTCCCATCCTTAACTTTCGAGTCTATTTATTACTCCCGACCCATCAATGTCTTTACCTCCAAAAGCCCGCTGAATGGCAGCTCAGACGTGTAATTGATTCTGACTTTATCAGGAATGGCGAGATCCAAAATGCTGAAGAAATAATATTGCCCACCTGATGTTCATTTAACCTGATATTCTATCCACTTACTATAACCAGATCGAGTCTCACCTGATCACCGTCTATCATCTTTGCAAATATTCAAGTGTTATTTCATTGTAAATTTCGACGGAGCTGACACTCCCAGCTCCAGTGCTTGTTTGCACCCCAGCAGCCTGCCGCCCTACCCATCTCCGATACCACTGTCCCTTCACCCCAGCGCCCTGCTGTCAGTTTGTTAAGTTGTTTTTTTTTTCCCAATAACCCAGGGGAACACTGATCCAGACAGGACTGTACGTACAACCTGCTGATCCCGGGATGCAAATCTCATCAACGCATATGCACTGTCAGAACCTCCTGCACTGCCACTACTAAGCAACATCTGTGCGATGAGAAACAGAGTTAATGTTTTACATCAATGGTCTTTCACAAATCTTTGCCAGAATCATTCCTGACAGGTGGACCACTTATAGTATGGCCTGCACCCTTTGATCTGTTTGTCATGGGTGACCCTACCAAGATCCAAAGCACAAGGCCCTCCGGGTCACTGAGGCACGCCAGCCTCCAAACCACAAGCATCCAAAGCAAGGTTTGCGTCCTGTGAAAGGAGTGTGCTAAAGTAAGCGTACAGCATATATCCCGTTATCTTTTGTGTCATTGGGTATAAATGTTGGCAAGTAATGTTGCAGCTATATAAAATTTTTGCTCGACGGCATTTTAATTATTCTGTGCAGTTCTGGTCGTCACATTTTAGGAAGGATTTGAGGCTTTGGATATGGCGCAGAAGAGGGCCACATGTATGTTATCTGGATTGAAGTATATGATCTATGAGGGTAGTTTAGACAAATTACAATTGCTTTATCTTGGGAGAAGTGTTAAGAAGAGAGTAAGGATACAAAGGGATTACACGAGACATTTAAAATATGCAGAGAGTGTAAAGTGCCTTGTAGTTTAAGAGAAGTTGTGGAAGCGGACACGGTGGCAAATTTTAAGAGACAATTAGATGGATAATTCATCATGCAGGAATTGGAGAGATGCAGGTAGACATGCTGCTTAAATATATCATCATGTTTGCCGCAGATATGGGTGGTCTAAACGGGCTCTGCCTACACTGTCCTATATTCTATGTACTGAGATGCACCGCATGTGTTAAGCTCACGAGGCACTGTCCATGTAATTTAATATTTTAGTCCACATCTCCCCCTGGAAACACCCTTTTGTCATTAAAAAAAAATTTAAAAATATATGCAGATGCTGGCAATTCAAAAAGGTTAATCTGGTCGGACCGTATCCATTGTAAGAGAGAAACGTGAGTTAACGGTTCAGTTCAACGAGCCTCCGTCAGAAGCTGGAACGAGGCAAAAGAAGGTTGACAGAGCAAGTGGGAGTGTGGGGAGTTAAAAACCCGGTTGACTATAGAAATAAGCTGCAAAACTGACTGTCTAGTAACAGGGTGAATAGATACAGCTAGAGAGTAAAAACACGAAGAAATGAACTTCAGTAAAATAATTTACCTATTCGCAAATGCAAAGAAGGAAGACTTGCCTGGTAAGCTAGGATTGCTATGTTCTCAGCTTTCCAAGAAATGAGTGCAAAGAGGTGAAAATGCAGAGCAGTTTCGGAGAGAGCACATTGGGGTAGAATATATCCTGCATTTCCGCAAAGAGAGCCTTGTATTCAGGACAACGCTATGTTTGACGACGGTTGTATAAATCAGTTATTCTGAATTATTGGGATTAGTAGTTTGTTTATTTGAATGGGAATAATCACCAATAAATGGATGTTGTTATGAATGGCCGAGCGTCACAGGAGATTGAAACAGTAATTACATATACTTTTAAAGCACACAATATTCTGCGTAGAACAGACAGTGTAATATCGAGCATTCCTTACTTTGACTGGGTAATCTTGAAATAAGGGCACAGATACTCAGATTGGAATTGGCAGAAAATTAATTACTGGGAACACGGTTAATTTAACAAATCCAGCAATCCCATTCGACTGCAACGGCTCAGTCGGCAATTAAGAATCCAGTAATTCGCTGAACATTTAACAAATCAAAGGATGTTTGGAAATGGGGGTTGCATCGCCCATGAACATTGAATGGCGTAGCAACGGCATGTTGCAACTAACTGTTCGGTGCCTTGGTCTCTTATGGGAATGTCACTGATTCCAGACATCTACTGTTGCTACTTCTAATGTACTTTTGATTTAATTCAGTAACACTCATATGACGCGCTTCGGTACGTGGTCACTGCCTTGAAAGCGATGCATAAATGGTCATGTGACTCATGTGCTGCAAGGGAAAGGTTTTTGTATTGAATTATTTCACTGTGGGACTGGGATACGCACAGTAATTGAATTGCCATCAGCTGCCGTACATTAACCTCCTAGTTGTAATTCATTGACATCCCCACTGTTTTTCTTCAAACGCCGCTTAGATGCGGAAATCTTGTGGTTTTTCTTTTAATCTTCATCTCGTTCTGCGTTGCTCTATGATTACTGCATATAGCCTATTTCGTTAATACTGAAAATTATTCCGTTGGAGGGAACGGCTCCCATCGCTGGTCAACTGCCTTCACATGTACGCTATTGCTGTTTGATTTTCAGATTATGTTCGAGTTCGTTTATGTGAAACGCTTTGAAGTTTTTCACTGTTGAATACACTACGCAGTGCAGCCTGTCATCACGTGTCCCTGCGTGTAACATCTAGGAAAGAGTTTTTGTATTGCGGTGTAACACTGTGTACGGGACGCACAGTAGTTGAAATGCGATCCGTGGCCATACATTAACTTTCCAGCCGCAGCACCTCGATGTCCAGACAGCAGTTCGGTTAATATCAAGAAGCATTAGCAAACGGAGTCTTTTCGTTGTACCTAATGACCATTCTCGGTTCTTTATTAACCGCTGAATATCCACGGCATCGACCCTATTACATGGGTCGCTGACTGGTAGAGGCAGTCGTGCTTTCCTGACCGGCTTTATCATCGGAAGACAAGACATCCGTTTACCTGGAAATGTGGAGGGAATCCCAAAGGATTTTGTAACAAGATATAACTCTGTGTAACACGAAGGAAACTAAGCTCATTTTTGCAAATGGGACTACGCTGATCGTTGAACCAAGTAAGTGCTCAAACTTTAACATGCTGCTCTTCTTTTATTTTCCTATCTGTTTGCTCAACTCAATAGAATGGCCGATTATGTAACTGATAGATATGCAATTGGTTGGGAAACAGATAACTGCTTTGATAGTCAGTCTCCAGTTTTCCAAGTGATAATGTTTCGGAGAATAATATACTATGTTTTCTACAATTCTTCATACCTAGAACGGACTTGTCTATGTGCTGATAAATACTGTTCCACTGACCAGTGAACATAATTATCTGTGCAATTTAGCAACACTTTGCCAACTTAACAACACGTGTATGAGACACGTTTCTGTCCCTTCAGGTTTCTTTGAAACTAGATCCTTGTCACATGAATTCTCAAACCTTTATCGATAGGTCTGCTTTTGCTTTTCTACTTTTCGCCCCTCTGGTGCACTTGACAAAAGTAAGCTATAGCTGATAAGTACAATCCCTGTGCATATTATGAGTATTCTTTGTCGTTCATAACTTTGATTTCAGTGACGCTTAGGTACTGCAATGGCATCTAGCCATTTCTTGCCAAATACAAACCACTGCGCTGTGTTTCTGATTGTTTAAAGTATTATGCTAGCGACTGAGTCATAAAGTTCCATCATATACGAGATAAATTGACAGAGCGATCCTTGGGAGAGGAATCGAAGTCAAGACGACTCCGATTCTGCAAACCTATTTTTGTTTTCTCCCAGGCTGGTAAAACATGAGGTACGGACACAGCAAGACACATTCATTTAACAGTTACTAGGAACCTTCCGACTATTGAAGTGGCTATTATGATTATTACTACTGCTGCTGCTACTATTACAACTATTGTTAATCTGATATGGCTCCGTTGAGAGCTACATTCCAAAATACGTCGGGGGTGGGGCGGATCCACCAGTATCAGTTTGCCCGTTTGAATTGAATTTGCCACTCTGGTTCTCACTTGAATTAGGATAAAATGCATTAAAACAGCTGTTCAGGTTGAAAATTTTTGACTATGCAAACCATGCATTTTAAGTTGGATTGCATCAAAGAACACGATACTTGTGGTATGGTACTGGGGGACCTGCTTGGGGCATGGTACTAGGGAGCTGCTTGTTGTAATCTGGTTCTGGGTTTTCAAGTGGGGGGTTAATGTGGTGTATGAACAGAAGTTGATATTCGGCGGTGGGACTCAATTGACCGTACAACCGAGTAAGTAAATCAATATTAAATGCAATGTTGTTATTTTTCTTGCATCTGATCACATGGTCATGGTGGTGGGGAGGGTCGTGTGAGTGAGCATCCTGACCGATGAAAGTAGTAATCATAACAAAGGTTGTGCTATACGGCACTGCCAACAACAGTGTTCAGCAAATCAATATAATTCATTGGTATGAATTTAATTGCCAAACCCCCTCACTATTTCAGGTTACTTCATGTTTCCTCCCATGTTCCTATAATATTGCAAAAATGTATTCAGCCAATCAATTCCATGTGCACTACAAGTCTCAAGAGCCCACTCGTTTTCACGTTCATGTGCCTATCAAACCGTATCTCTGCACCATTATTAGAAGTGAATAACCATGGAAGAGTTATTTAGTCACAGTCGTGTACACCAGGGAAATCGGACTTCGACTGCTCATGTCCATTCGGACAATCTAACCCTTCGGCAAGAATACTACTCGCTGCGGTAGTACTGCGTTTTTGTTATGGTTTGCCCACTTAAATCCTTCTTCAATGAAAAGAAAATACAAAAAAAATCCTTAACTAAATGTCCCTGATTAATCCAAAGACACCATTCTGCAATGATTGTACATTTTGTCAGAGAGTATGGTTCTACACAATCATTGCTTTTCTGATTTGGGCTACAGTCAGATATTTCAGAAATTGAAGAAGTCCAATATATATGGTTGCTTGAATCTGTATAATTTCAAAGAGATTCTGCTGCCTAATTGCCAGTTGGTATGCCCCTCGCTATGCCAGCATTAATACTTTCTGCAACATTCTTCACAGTAAAATCTGTGTTACCTATTCAATTTTGCACTTTCTTTTTCATTTTCCGAACAGGCGTTCCCTCTATCACCAATTTTGACAGTGGTCCCTGAGGAACGAATATCATATGTCTGTCAGTCTATAGCTAAAGATATTCTCTTAAAATAATAATTCAAAAACAGGACATAATAGGAGCACTCATCATGTCGGACAATATCTGTTGAAAGAGAAACAGTGTTCATATTTTAGATATAAGACGCTTTCAACACACAGATACTGCCTGGTCTGCTGAATGTTTCATGATATTTTCTCCTTTTTTTTTTAAATGCAGACTTTACTTTATTTCTTTGATGTTTCTGCTAAGTATTTTTTTGTTATTATTGTCCACATCATATTTATCATCCCAGTAATTGGGACTCTGCACAATTTCGATTTTTTTTTCTTTTCGTCTAAACATGGGTACTGACATTAATATATACGATCAACGTGATTGTCGACTGAAAGAAATTCGGGTTGCAGAATTGAAGTAAAATGAGTACACAGGTGTCAAACACAATTTTAAATACTTTAATTTAATGAAGTAATAACTTTTGTAAAATGAATGCTGAGCCACGATAGGAGGAAAATGACAGAGTAATAAAGAAGGATGTGAGTATAAGCTCCTGGGTTTGCACAGGAGGATATTGTTGAAAGTAGTGAGACACGTGAAGACTCAAGAATAGAACAGGACTCTTGAGATTCATATAGAGGTAAAGTATACTGGTTTGGAATGGGGAAAGCTAATCAGGACCCTTCCAGAGATGTGGGTTTTCGGCTAGAAAAATTGCACTGACGAAGATGAATCATGTAGTTGCAAAACTCCGGGAATTGAACACCGGCAAGTGAAAATGGTGAGTTTTTCTAAACATATCAAAAATCTGGAGGAATGCTAATGTGTTTCTATTTCAAAAAGACAAACCTGGACAATAAGCTGGAAATGGTGCTGCTAAGCATTGTGTGCACGCTTTAGTGATAAGAAGGGATGGATAGGATGAGATTTTTATTTCTGCCAAGATTGTAGGAGGTAAGGGTCGGCCTTATTGCTGGAGGGTTGATATGGTGACTGATTACAGTCTTTTTCTCCAGGGCAGTGGTATATAAAACGAGAAGACATAGGTGTAAAGTGTGAGGTCAAATATTTAAATGGAGCTGAATGGCAAGTAGTCATGCAGATGATGGTGTGTATATGAACGAGCTGCAAGGGGAATCTCAATACATCAGTTTCATTAGAATGTTTAAAAGACATATAGCAATGTGCATATAGAAAGGATTTCGAGGACGTGAGCCCTTAAAACTGCAGCTAACATGGATGGATATTTAGTCGGGAAAAACACGTTAGAAGGATGCCCGTGTTTCCTTGCTCTATAACTCTGATCTCATGACTCCATGAGTCCAGTAGGCCGAACAACCGTAGCACGGAGAAAACTGCAGTGGATTCTGAAGGATTATATATATATATATGTTTGTGTGTGTGTGTGTGTGTGTGTGTGTGTGTGTATATATATATATATATATAATTTATTTATTGATTTATTTATTTGGAAGGCCAAAGTTTGATTGGGGATAGTATACATGACCTTTTTGTAGGAGGAAGTATCTCATAAACTAGATTACTTTTTTGAGGATGTGACCAAGTAGATTCACGAGGACAACGTGATGCACGTTGCCCATATGAACTTAGGCAAGCCCTATGACTGGCCTGGAAGGTCAGAACGACAAATCCAAAGTGATGCAGCAAGCTGAATGCAACCTTTTCTCGTTGAAATAAGGTGACATGATCAGCGAGTTTACAGATTTGCCACAATTCGTGCGGTAGTGGGATTGAAGAAGGTTGTCCAAGGATACCTGAAAATATAATTCCACTGAGAAAGTAGGCAAGGAAAGGGCAGATGGCATTTAATTTGTGAAATAGTGAAGTTGAGTATTTTGGGAAGCTAAACCAGCCACGGATATGCGAACTGAATGGTACATCCTGGGGAGTTATTGGACAAGGATACCTTGGAGTACAAGTACATAGTTCCCTCTAAGAGCCTACACAGGTAGACGTTTGGACAAGTACATAAACAGAAAATGTTCCGGTGGATATGGGACAAAGACAGACAAATGGGATTGGTTTAAGGTACATATTGATAGGTATAAACGATAAGGGCCGAAGAGTCTTTTTCCGCCCTAATAACCGTGAATATGTGAGTGTGAACTTATAAGGACAAATGGCTGCTTTCGGCAGAATGTATTTCTCTGATTCAACGAAGCGCATAATTTGTATTACATTATACTACTAAATAACTGTCCTTGAATTTGCAGTTTCGTCTTAAGAATAAAACTATACGGATGCATTATTATTTTCCTTGATGGTTCTTTGCTTCAGTTACTGTTGCAGACTCCGAGCCCGAGCATGAACAATAAATGTTTCTTTACAGCACAAACAAACTGCTGAAGGATCTCAGAAAGCCAGGTGGCATCTTTAGAAAAGAGTACAGTCGACTTTTCGGGACGAGACCATTCAGTAGGATGCAGCAGTGGCCTGCTGAAGAGCCTCGGTCCATAAGCTCGACGGTACTCTGTTCCATTGTTGCTGCCTGGCCTACTGATCTCCTCCAGCAGTTTGTGTGTGCTGCTTGGATTTCCAGTATCTGCAGAGTTTCTCTTGTTTTAAATGTCTCTTCGGTTCACTGGCGTCTTTCTGGACGGGCGGTTGTTGTACGATTTACTCTGATGCGACTGTTAAGACAACGTTTGGCAGTTGTACTACGCTGACAGTCTTACATGCAAGTTTCAATTCCATATGTTTACGTTTGAAGTCCTTTTCTGCGACTAACAGAATAAAACACTCACTCTGGTGCAAAGTTACAGCATTTGATACTTGCTTTATCAGTTTGTACAACGTTTTAAAATACACTGACATATTGCGATCAGAAAACAGCACAAAAGGCCGTTGGTGTCATTGTTGTAATTGGGGCCTCTAGTGAATTAGCAAATTTTTGCCGTACTCATTCTTACTGTGTAGAAATAGGGAGATGATATTTGGCGGCGGCACTCAGCTGACAGTTGTGCCAAGTAAGTCAGTTTCCTTTATTTCGGCTATGTGTTATTTACTGCTGACTGGTGCTTTGCTATTGCTGTCAGAAAGTTAAGGCAATGAGAACCTAGCTGTAGGGAAAAAGTCATTCAAACACTATCAGAGCTTAAATGTACTCCAGTTGATAAAACCTTGAGCTTCATTCTCAAAATATGCCAGCAAAATGCTGCTCCGTGTATTGTTGGACTGACAGGGAATCCGCGATCACATTCAGTCTCAAGGCCTTAATTGCCCTCAAACATACCTTAAAGTACAAATTGGAATTAGACTCTGAAGGCAGGCACACGACATAAAACCGCTCATTGATCTCTGCACAACGCGACCTGCATAATTTCTGCACCCCTCACCACCCCTCGTCCCCGAAAACCAAAGTCACCATCCTTCCCACATACGGCTATTTGTAAATTAACAACAAGCTGAATTGTTCTTGTGATCGGCCACATTTGGAGCGTACGAGTGACCTATTAGGCCACATATAAAGTATTCTCGTGGTTTCCTGGAAGGAAAGAGCTGAAGTTCATGGACGTAGGGAAGATTTACTAGAATGGTTCTATAATGAGGAATTTAGGGGGAAATACCACACCAAAGAATGATGCTGGGAAGAGAACTGAGCGGATACGACAGACTGGGAACTTGAATAGTGTATATGCAGAGAGGTTATTCCAATTGGAGGATGGTTCTACGAACTTGAGTGCTGCCCTGAGGAGTTCCTGTTCTTCCTGTGATCATTTGTGTTCTAAAGCCACCACCGAACCCCCGACCACCCCATCCCCACAATGTTCCTATGTTTTCCCATATTCCAAAGGGCCATTGACATTTAATTGCTGCTGGATATTTTCCCTATTGTGGATGGGTTTGAAGGAATGGAAAGGATTAACTGCTTTTACTGGAAAAGAATGGTTGGATGGAGAGAACTGTGGGAGATAGAGGATATCTGAGGGCAGAGGATATGCCGAATTTTTTCTTTGACCAAAGAAGGAGCTGTGCGGAAGAGGAAAATTCATCCAAATACGATGTGTCAGCTCCCTCGAGAAGTGTTAAAGCCAGACTCCATCAGATTTCCAAAAGGGGGTTGAATTGACAATATGGTAATTAATTTGCTCAGCTTTGAGAGTAGAACCGGGAAATATGAAACAATGAGATAACTTCTGAACAAGCTAACCTAAGTTCATTGGTACGAATGGTCTCTTTCAGTCAGGCAGCAACTCTGCCAAGCGTTTTGTTGACATGGCTAAAATAATTCCTTCGAATTAACGGTTTATTCAAGGAGAAGATATTGTAATGCTACCTTAGATGCAATCAGTCCACAGATTGTACAATTAGGTCTTTATTCATTGGAGCGTAGAAGGTTGAAGGGGTCTTGATAGAGGTGTTTAAAATTATGAGGGGGATTGATAGAGTTGACGTGGATAGGCTTTTTCTATTGAGAGTTGGGGCGATTCAAACAAGAGGACATGAGTTGAGAGTTAAAGGGCAAAAGTTTAGGGGGAACTTCTTTACTCAGAGAGTGGTGGCTGTGTGGAACGAGCTTCCAGCAGAAGTGGTTGAGGCAGGTTCGATGTTGTCGTTTAAAGTTAAATTGGATAGATATTCCAACAGGAAGGGAATAGAGGATTATGGACCGAGTGCAGGTCGGTGGAACTAGGTGAGAGTAGGAGTTCGGCACGGACTAGAAGGGCCGAGATGGTCTGCTCCGTGCTGTGATTGTTATATGTTCAATTTTCTTTGGTGTGTGTTTAAATATCCTAAGGCTTACAAACACGTTAGCCCATGCAATATTTCGAAATTAGCTCGCCGGTCAAGTTGCAGGATTCTGTATGAGCGTTTATGTCTGTGATATTACGATATCAAGAGAGAAAGAATGACGTTTGGCAGTGGGACACAGTTAACGGTTTTGCCAAGTAAGTTCCATTTGCTTCTGGTTGATGCTATTTTCTGCTTTTCCCTATACAAAACATGTCCTTTGCATCCTCTGTTGCGTTATTTTAAGCTTACTTTATCAGATTGTGGGAAGGTTCAACAGTCAGTGACAGATCGTACGAAAAACGCAGACATTGAAAAAAACATGCTCGGAGGCCATTAATATAATAATTGGCAAATGGTCTCGATGATTAGTGACTGCTTTGTGCCTGGGCATTGCTATTATCTAGCTAGAAGCTGAACTTTGGTGGCAGTACACGCGATGATTTTGTCAAGAGGGTGAGTTGGTTTTCCTTCTGAGAATTTACGTATTCTGATGAATGGCGTCTTAATATTGTCGCTAGAACGTTATGGTAGCGACAACTTAGTAGGAGGGTGAAAGTTATCCAATCCGTATCAGCCATTATATGCACTAGAGATATTGAATCCCTCAGCTGCAGTGACATGATCTGGCAGCAAAAGGTCGAATTACTGAATGTATTGTTGTCCTGAAGGTGAAGTCAAGATAGTATTTATTTTAACTGAGTGGTTTCTTGTTACATGCCTGGAATGCACAAGTAGGAAGTCATCAATTAAGAGAGTCGCACACGTAAAGACCCTCACCGCACACTGAACACCACTAGCGCTCTATCTCAAGCCAAGAGCATCGAACATCTCCTGCGTCTGTTCAAAATGAATCCAGCAAAGTCGGCTTTTAATATATTAGTACTGTGGATGTTGTGTCTATGATAACTTAGTGACACTAAGAATTTAAATAGTTGCTTAGAGTATTAATTTGCATTGATTGGATGGCATGATATAACTGGTCAAGGAAACAGAATGCTATGTCATATCGGTGGAGAAGGAAATAGTGTTAATATTCCAGATCATAGAAAATTAGTCAGATTCAGACACTGCTCGATCTGCTGATTGTTTAGAAAAACTATTCATTTTTGGTCAAAATGCAGCTTTACGATATAGAACATAGAACATAGAACATAGAATAGTACAGCACAGTACAGGCCCATCGGCCCACAACATTGTGCCGACCCTCAAACTCTGCCTCCCATATAAGCCCCCACCTTGAATTCCTCCATATACCTGTCTAGTAGTCTCTTAAACTTCACTAGTGTATCTGCCTCCACCACTGACTCAGGCAGTGCATTCCACGCACCAACCACTCTCTGAGTAAAAAACCTTCCTCTAATATCCCCTTTGAACTTCCCACCCCTTACCTTAAAGCCATGTCCTCTTGTATTGAGCAGTGGTGCCCTGGGGAAGAGGCGCTGGCTATCCACTCTATCTATTCCTCTTATTATCTTGTACACTTCTATCATGTCTCTTCTCATCCTCCTTCTCTCCAAAGAGTAATCCGGAGGCAGTACTTTCTGAAGTTTCCTAGCAATAGCTTCAAGTTCTCTAAAGTGTTTTAGGGAAGAGAGATTTGCGTTCTAATTCCTGAACTTCGATTCCTGCACAATTTAAAACTTCTTTCTAGCAGGGTACGCGCTAAATACAGAATTATGCTGATAAGATCCAAATGATTGCGAAACGGGAGAAATCAGGGTCACATATTGAAACAAAATGGGCAGCCACAAGTCAAATGAAATCTAATAAACGAACGTGAGAAGTAAGTTAAATCTGCCCAAAGTATTTCGAAACAAAATTGAGAGAAACAGTAGAGTTATACTATAGAGGAATGCAAAGCCATGGATTTGCACTACAAAGATTTCGAAGCGAACCAGAGACTGTGGAAACAGGTGAATAAAGCAGGTGGAATCTTGGGATTCATATAAAGTGCACATAGAAGCAAGCCTTTCGGCCATCTTGGTCCAACTAGACAAAGATTCCCATCTAACCTGGTCCTGTTTGTCCGCAGTTGTTTCCTATCTCTCCAAAGCTTTCATGTCCATTTACCTGTCAATGTACCATTTTACATGTCAATGTACCTGCCCCAACCGCTTTATATGGCAGCTCGTATCGTATACTGACCACTCTCTGCGTGAACATTTGGCCCTCGTGATTCTTCGTAAATTTCTTCAATCTTACCTTAAACCTATGTCCTCTGGTTCATGATTGTGCAACCATGGGAAAGCGGACTGTGTGCATTATTCCTATCTATGCCCCTCCTGACTTCATGTAACTAAACACTGATGAAAATGTCTCAGTCCGTGCTCCCACAATTTCGGTAAGCAGGTTTGCACATTCCCTCCGTGTGCACGTTGGTTTCCTGGCCTGATTCGGTTTCCTCTCATAGTCCAAAGACGTAACGGTTAGTAGGTCAATTGGTTTAAAATCCCGTGAAAGCGGTGGGTATCTACGTGGCGAGGCTCAAAGGGCCGGAATGTTCCGTGCTGTGTTTTCAAACTAATAATATATTTTTTAAAAAACTTTTGGAAGCTAGAGAAGACATTGCGGGTGCCTAAGCGCGAGTCGATACAATTCGCTGGTGTTAGCGCTGTACAGAATCGTGCAAATCGTTACACTTCCATGAATATATGGGGCAGGTCCATGAGATTTATGACATCCAATAATTCGACAGCTGCAATGCAGACCATCCTCAAGATGTCCCCTGATTATCTCGTTCAGAAGTCTTTTTAAGCTTTCCAAGGTAAACAGGGAATTATTCATTAAGGACCTTGCACATTTACTGCATCTCCATAAAAAATATGTCGACGTTGGCATTTGAAGGGCTCTACTGTATCTCCCTAATTACTCTTTACACAGAAGAATATTACACAGAAGAAGGTGGGAGAAATAAAGGAAGGAAATTTATAATAATAAACTGCTCTCAAGATCATCAGCACAAATACGCTGGGATGAAGGCACACTTTCTTTGTAAAGCAGTAATTCTCAAGTTACTTCAGCTTGGTAGTAGTATGGTAAAATTACTACCCCTTAACTTAACAGTTTAATGAGGTTCGGATGAAATCTGTATGCACATCACCAGGTCCATTTGCTGATCTCGGCTATAGTCAAAATTGCAAATGCTTGGCCCAAGCAATAGCTAGAAATTATTCCGTTGTGTAGTGGGATATTTCCATCTGGGTGATTGGAATTGCGAGAATAGATGAGAGGGAAAAGCTAACGCATGGCGGTGAAACAGTTTTGCCACCTGAGTTCGAGTTTTTTTTTAATTACTCTGCTAATTGATCGTTCTTGAACAAAACCCAAACTCTCCGCTCTAAGTTCAACGTTTTAATTTTTATTTTTTAATTGTTTAGTAAAGGGCTTTATCATTCACTGACAGCACGATTAAACTATAGTGTCACGCAGCATGAAAGACTGTGGTGTATGGGCAGGTTGGTCTAGTGGAATGTTTGTGCCTGGACAATTGTAACTGAGACAGAGGAAGCTAATATTCGGCGGTGGGACGCAGCTGGCAGTTGTGTCAAGTAAGTGTTTTCCTTCCCTTCTGAGAAATGCTATTTTCTGCTGAACAGTACCAGAGTTAGGCAGCAGAGAATAAATGTGGTGGTATCTCAACTCTAGGGTAGAGGCCTTCAAAACCGCATAATTTGAAAGAGGGTGAAGGTATTAAATCCTGGTCTTCAGTAATAGCATAAGACAATTTAAAAAATCGTTTCTGACCTGCTATTCTACGTCAAGTCAATACTTCATAATGTATGCCTCAAGAGTTTAAATACGAAGTCAGTTCTCAAACAATCCAAAAGACCCTCACATCACTTCATACATCCCATTAACTGAGTTCATTCCCCTCACTCCCCACCCCTTCTCTCTAATCAATGTCCTACATAAGGCAAACGTGCCCAACGCCGGCATTCCCGACTGTCTACCTATGAGCGGTGATTGATAAGTTCATGGCCTAAGGTAGAAGGAGTCAATTTTAGAAAACCTAGCACATTTAGTTTTCAGCTTAGTCATAGTCATAATCATAGTCATACTTTATTGATCCCAGGAGAAATTGGTTTTCGTTACAGTTGCACCATAAATAACTAAATATTAATAGAACCATAAATAGTTAAATAGTAATATGTAAATTATGCCAGGAAATAAGTCCGGGACCAGCCTATTGGCTCAGGGTGTCTGACCCTCCAAGGGAGGAGTTGTAAAGTTTGATGGCCACAGGCAGGAATGACTTCCTATGACGCTCTGTGTTGCATCTCGGTGGAATGAGTCTCTGGCTGAATGTACTCCTGTGCGCAACCAGTACATTATGTAGTGGATGGGAGATATTGTCCAAGATGGCATGCAACTTAGACAGCATCTTCTTTTCAGACACCACCGTCAGAGAGTTCAGTTCCACCCCCACAACATCACTAGCCTTACGAATGAGTTTGTTGATTCTGTTGCTGTCTGCTACCCTCAGCCTGCTGCGCCATCACACAACAGCAAACATGACCGCACTGGGCACCACAGACTCCTAGAGCATCCTCAGCAGCGTCCGGCAGATGTTAAAGGACCTCAGTCTCCTTAGGATATAGAGACGGCTCTGACCCTTCTTGTAGACAGCCTCAGTGTTCTTTGACCAGTCCAGTTTATTGTCAATTCTTATCCCCAGGTATTTGTAATCCTCCACCATGTCCACACTGACCCCTTGGATGGAAACAGGGGTTACCGGTACCTTAGCTCTCCTCAGGTCTACCACCAGCTCCTTAGTCTTTTTCACATTAAGCTGCAGATATTTCTGCTCACACCATGTGACAAAGTTTCCTACCCTGGCCCTGTACTCAGCCTCATCTCCCTTGCTGATGCATCCAACTATGGCAGAGTCATCAAAAGTTGAAGTCCGAGGTGTAAATGGTGAAGAGAAAGGGTGACAAGACAGTCTCCTGTGGAGCCCCAGTGCTGCTGATCACTCTGTCGGACACATAGTGTTGCAAGCACAGGTACTGTGGTCTGTCAATCAGGTAATCAAGAATCCATGACACCAGGAAAGCATCCATCTGCATCGCTGTCAGCTTCTACACGAGCAGAGCAGGGCGGATGGTGTTGAACGCACTGGAGAAGTCAAAAAACATGACCCTCACAGTGCTCGCTGGCTTGTCCAGGTGGGCGTAGACACGGCTCAGCAGGTAAACGATGGCATCCTCAACTCTTAGTCGGGGCTGGTAGGCAAACTGGAGGGGATCTAAGTGTGGCTTGATCATAGGCCGGAGCAGCTACAGAACAAGTCTCTCTAGGGTCTTCATGATGTGGGAGGTCCATGCCACCGGTCTGTAGTCATTGAGGCCGCTGCGGCGCGGCGTCTTCGGCACAGGGACGAGTCAGGATGTCTTCCTCAGCACAGGAGCCCTCCAGAACCTCAGGCTCAGGTTGAAGACGTGGCCAAGTACTCCACATAGCTGAGGGGCACAGGCTTTGAGCACCCTGGTACTGACACCATCCGCACCTGCAGCCTTGCTTGGGTTGGGTCAAGTAATATGAAATGCAAAGTAATAGAAACAGGTCATAGTATTGGTCATAGTATATCAGATGCGTATGAGAAAAGAGAAGTCGAATTAATGTAAGTTAAGCGGTCTTGAAACAGAAACACTGATCAACTGAATGGCCCCCAATTTCTATTTCTACTTCACTTATCAAGCACAGAAAGTGGGATGCAGAAGTTTGGGCACCCCTGGTCAAAATTTATGTTAGGGTGAATAACTAAGTGAGTAGAAGATGAACTGATATCCAAAGGGCATAAAGTTAAAGATGACGCATTTATTTAATATTTTAAGCAAGAAAACTGTTTTTTTTTTATTTCCAGCATTTACAGTTTCAAAATAACAAAAAAAGGAAAAGGGCTCGAAGCAAATATTTGGGCACCCTGCATGGCAATACTTAGTAACACCCCCTTTGGCAAGTATCACAGTTTGTAAACGGTTTTTCTTGCCAGCTAAGAATCTTTCATTTCTTGTTTGGGGGATTTTCGCCCGTTCTTCTTTGCAAAAGGCTTCTAGTTCTGTGAGATTCTTGGACTGTATTGCATGCACTGCTCTTTTGAGGTCTTTCCACAGATTCTCGATGATGTTTATGTCAGGGGACTGTGAAGGCCATAGCAAAACCTTCATCTTGCGCCTCTTGAGGTAGTCCATTGTGGATTTTGAGGTGCGTTTGGGATCATTATCCTGTTGTAGAAGACATCCTCTTTTCATCTTCGGCTTTTTTACAGACGGTCTGATGTTTGCTTCCAGAATTTGCTGGTATTTAATTGAATTCATTCTTCCCCTACCAGTAAATGTTCCCTGTGCCACTGGCGACAAGACAAGCCCAAAGCATGATCGATCTACCCCCGTGTTTAACAGTTGGAGAAGAGTTCTTTTCACGAAATTCTGCACCCTTTTTTCTTCAAACATACCTTTGCTCATTGCAGCCAAAAGGTTCTATTCAAAAGGTTCAAAGGAACATCTAAACAAGCCTAATGCATTTTGGAAACAAGTCCTGTGGACTGACAAAGTTAAAATAGAAGGTCCGTGGGATTAATTTCTATTGTAGCGGGATTGTATTATTGCAAGGGAATAAAATAACTGGAGAAAGACTCGCCTGAATTTGGAAAAAAGAATCGGAAGCTGATCTCATTGAAGTATATGTATGATATTCTTATGGGGCTCCAGAAAGAAATATACAGATAATGTGTCTTTTGTCTGAGTGTCTCGAACTGCGTGTCATATTCTCACAACACGGAACCGATAGGTTAACAGGCCTCTGTAATTTGCCTGTAGTGATAGGATAAGCGAAAGAAAGTCATTTGAGAATTTAAAAAAAAAATCAATGTAATATTGATGAAAATAGGTGGTTAATGTTCGGGTGTTGGGGGTGGGGGAGGGGAGGTCAGTGGGCTGAAGTGCCTGTTTCCTGGCGTAACTCTTTATGACTAGGTAATATCGTCACTTTATAAAACTGACAGCCCATGTTTTTCTCAACAATCTGCATCTAAGTACAGAGATACGACAGTGAACATATCAAGGCAACCAATTGTAAACCAATTTACTGTTCCGGTTACCACATAATATTCCCAAACAGAGATATGTCCTTTTAACTTATCAACATTATTCCCTACACTTCTTGCACTTGCCGGCATATATTGTATAGGTTTCTATGTATTCCTTTTTATCCATCTAAAATATTCTGAAGGTAGGACAAGTTCTGCAACATTCATCACTTTTTTAGTTATTAGTCTTTTTCGACTTCTGTTTACTTAATGTAACACTCTATAACTTAAACATCACTACCCCACCACTAGCATCACACTTTAAACTCCCTCACTCCCCACGTAGAAGTCAGTCCCGTCCTGTTCAAAAGCAAGCCTTTCTTTTCAAATAGTTGTGCTTGCACCAGGGCTGGTCCCAATGCCTCGAGAATCCTAGAACCATCCCCACCACCTTGCAGTTTGCCACAATCGCCGAAATGCCCCCGTTATTTTCTTGCTATGCTTTTCTTCGGAATGATGAAGGGTGGCACATGGATGTGGTGTGTTTGATTACTGACAGCAAACCAGGAGTTTCCAATTTCGGGGTCTTACTTCTGAACTCCCCCTTTTGCACCTAAGGGTCCAACACTGCATCTGCCGTAACTGCCCAGACTGCACCAACTCCAATCTCTCTCACACCTGTATTCCTCCTAATTCATCAACATCATCCTCATGGTGCTGTCTTTCGTGAAACCAGGAAAACATCGATACGATGACAAGGACTGGAAATCTGCCACTTGAAATCATCTCTGTCCCGTCACTACTAGCCCACTGCATGTAATGCATTTCAGCATCACAGTAGAGCTGATAGAACAATAAATTGAAGTTTTGGAGTCACGGAGCTTTTCTGTGATGTTGGAAAAGAGAGGAGCATTATATGGGTTCCAATGTCCATTGCACAGAAATACAGCAGAAGGCAATTTGCTATGAAAACAGTGAAGGTTTCTTATGTGGTGGGATCTGTATTTGTAGCAGCTGTTCACACAGTGACGATAAGCTTATCTTTGGAGATGGCACGAAACTCACGGTGGAACCAGGTAAGTCGTATTCTTTTGATTTTTACAAGCCTATTAAAGTAACAATCGTGTTTCCCATCATGTATTACTTGCGAAGTAGTTATGTGGTGTAACATTTTGATCATGGAAGGGAATTTGGCTGTGCAGGTGAATGTAGGGTGAAGTTACTGGTGATGATCCTGGTTGTTAGTGGGAGTATTGCGTCAATATAGCCCATGACAACAACTCTCCCAGAGTCTCACTGTACTTTGAAGGTCGTTCAGCCCGTCGTGGCTCCATGTAGGTCATAGAATTATAATCTACTTCATTCCACCACCACCTTCCCCGGAGTGAGCTCAGGTACTTGTAATAAATTCCTTTCAAACTAAACTTCGTTACCATTCTGGTGAAGATAGCAAAAAGGGCAGGATTTCGAACTTAAAAAATTAAGCCCCTAGTCAATCAACCCTGCACATTTTTTTCCTTATTCAGGACGATTCTGAATTTGAGTAGTGTTTAAGTTATCAGGCAGAGAAATTGTTTATATATGTAACGAAGCTTCGCTGGCTGATTCCATTAACCACACTGATACCAAAAATTCTTACAACATAGGGGAGGGGGTACTTGTAAAGTTGTTCAATTCATGGTTATTTTTCGCTAGTGAAAAGATTTGGCTGGGTTATTCTTTAAGTGCGAATATTCTACTTAAAAAACTCATAATTGGCGGCAGGAACCAGGTGACAGCTGGGCCAAGTAAGTGTTGGCATCCTCTTCCTCTGGTAGATGTATATTTTTGCTGCCGGCTGCTAGCTGACGGTGGAGAGAGAAAGTTGCTATTGAAATTAAGTCAAATGCATTTAGAGCTCATGTTAAGGGAAGCAGAGACCCACGCATGTTGCCAGTATATTGAACATATATTTGGAGACTCTCTGCACAATGGCTCAACTCTTAGTGCTGCTGCCTCATTGAGACATAAACCATGGTTCAATACCGAACACTGCGCTGTATGCGTGGAGTTTTCACGGGCTCACTGAGGCCACGAGGGTTCCTCCAGGTTGCCGTTCAATTCGACCCTCCTATCTTTCAAATGTAGTGAGGATTTTCAGGTTAACTTAACACTCTAAGATATTCTTGTGCGTAAGCGAGTTGTAGACTATTAGGTCAGTTGGTGGAAGGCTATGGGTCTATGTTGATCCAATGCAAGGATATTAGAATAGGGCTGCCTGCATAAGCATTGTAAATGTGTGGTTAATGATCACGGGGTGTCCATAACCCAAGGGGCTTTTGTTGGTGTCTTATTTTTCTTACACTAGGCAGCTGCAGCAAAATCAAGAATGAATCCGCCATGATTTTATCTTTACCGTCGTCGCACCTTGCAGGTCTTACTTTTGAACTCCCCTTAAAGTTTAACACTGCGTCTGCAGTATTTGACCAGACCATAACTATCCCAATCTGTCTCACATCGGCACTCATCCAAATTCTTCAGCATCATCCCCATGGTGCCCTTTTCCCGGGAACCAGGAAGACATCTATACGATGACTGGAAAGTCATCACTACCCCATTCCAAATCATCTATGTCCCATCTCTACCACTTCGGAACATGTCATGCATTTCAATATCACCGTAGAGGTGATTAAAGACAAGTAAATTAGTGTTTTGGTGTTACGGCGCTTCATTGTGATGCCGCTAAGGATGGGAGAAATATGTCTGTTCCACTGTATATTACAAGCAAATGTAGCCTGAAAGTGCCCTCAAAATGCAGAATAACGTAATTTGCTCAGAAAGCATAGAAGGGTCTCTCATGTGGTAAGAGCTGTATTTGTAGCAGCTGAATACACCGTGACACAGAGAGGATGATCTTTGGAAGCGGCACAAAACTCACCGTTGAACCCAGTAAGTCATCGCCTTTTGCTTTTCACAAACCTATTTAAGTAGCACTCGTGTTTTCTATCGCATTTTACTTGCAAAGTAGTTCGGTGCTGTCAAATCGTACTTGCGGAAGGGAATTTGGCTGTGTGGGTGAACAGGATGAAATTGTTGCTGATGGTCCTGGTGGTTAGTGGGAGAATTGTGTCAATATGCCGCATGACAACTATTCTCCTGAAGCCTTCCTGGAGTAGGAGGTCGTTCAGCCCGTCCTGGTGATAACGGCTCCATGATCGAATTCTAACCCACTTCTTTCGCTTCTTAAGTGAGCTCTGGCATACACGCTGAACCTTCACTCCCATTCTAATGAAGGGTAGTAGCCCAAATAATATATAAACATCTGGCGATTGATTCCTGGGTTCCTGCACAAAAATGTCCTCCTAACCGGGACGATTCTGGATTTGGGCTTGTGTTATAGCTATCAGGCAGAGAAACGCCCAATGTTTTGTATAGAACGTCCCGTCACTGGCTGATTGCACGGATGCCAAAGATTTCCACAACACATGGAGTATTTGTAAAGTTGTTCAGTTCAAGGCTAATGAAAAAATTGGGCTGGGTTATTGTTTGTGAGAATATTATACTTACAAACTCATATTTGGCAGCATGGCCCAGCTAACAGCTGTGCCAAGTAAGTGCGAGCATCCTCTCCTTCCGGTAAATGTATATGTTCGTTTTTTTTTTTTTTTTTTTTTTTGCTGGCTGTTAACTAACAGCGAGTAGAGAAGCTGAGATGGAAATTAAGTCACTTAGAGTTCATTCTAAGTGGAACTGTAAGCCACCCATGTAGCGACTGCATTGCACACGAAATTCGAGACCTCTTTACACAATGGCTCCATTCGTAGTGCTGTTGCTTCACTAAGACAGAAACCATGGTTCAATACTGAACTCGGGGCAGTATCCATGGAGTTTTCACACACTCCCTGAGGCCACGAGGGATTCCTCTGGATGCCCGTTCCTAACGCCCCTGCTAACTTCCAAAAGTCATGAAGATTTTCAGGTTAATTGAACATTTTAAATTATTCTCAGTGTGTAAATGAGCTGCAGAATATTAGGTGAGTTGACGGAAGATTGCAGTGAGGTCTGTGCAGATCTTATGCAGGGTAATTAGAATAGGATCAGCGCATAAGCATTGTAAATGTCTGGTTAATGATCAGCGGGGTGCCACTAGGCCGAAGAACTTTTGTCGGTGTCCACTTTTCTATGACTATGTTGATGCAGCAAAATCAAGAATAAATCCGCCATGAATTTCTTTTGTCTTTGCGCCTTTCATATATATTTCCAATGTTCTCTCCTATGCTATTTATGTTCTTTAGAATTAAATCCACCTGGAATGTTACTCTTTATTTACTATTTATAAAATTCTTGGTCCTAACCACTTTGCATTTGATCCTTAAAGTCGACTCGCTTCGCCCCTGTCTCAATTATTTTTTTTTTTAAATTATATCCTGTTACCAGCCAACTACGACTGAAAATAAAATTTCTTGATTTATTTTCTCAGATTACTTTTAAACTGAGGCCAAATGATAAAGTTTCAGTGAAGTTACTTTGTTGTGAAATATTCAGTATGTCAGAAAGTTTTCACAAATGTGCTCGAAGAATTAGCAGTTCGTGTAGTGGGTGTGGAGGAAGAAACAGGTTTAACATTTTATGTCGAAGAATTTTCATCACTTACTATTCGGCAGCTGTGGATAGAATATTCACGGCTATTGCCAGCAAAATAAAAGGTAGCCACCTGATAAGTTCATACACTGAATTGTTTCGTATTGAGAAATTATTCAATGTATCACTGTCAAAACAGTAAAGAGTTAAGAAAGAGTAAAGTTCACATCAATAAATACAGTTGACTGTAGAGAATAACTTCTCTACTTACTACCTTGCAAAGCTCCATAGGGTCCTGGAATTATAGGGCCGTAAATATAACCATCCCCCACACCACCACCCCCACCCACACCGAATTTTGATAGGGAAAGAGAGAAAATAAAAACAGACAATTGAATGTAAGTCTTGATAACCGTAGTGGATAAAAAGTGCAATAGGGTCTTACAATAAGTTGCAAGGCTACGATGAGATAGATTGAGAGGTCAAGATTCCATTATATTGTACAAGATCAAACGTTAAAGGAGATGTTTTAAATTGACCATTGTGCTCATGGTTTCCAAGGAAATGATAGTTTATTCTATTCGTTCTGTAAGTGATGCGTTCAGACAGGGCGTTGAATCTAAACATAATAAACAGTGAGGCATTCACTAGCAGGCAGGATTTGGAAGAAAGGAATCTAACTGCTCAGGCAATGAACGGACAGTAAAGGGGTTTCAATTACATCAAGTAATGTGCAACTAAAAGGTGAAAAAGAAAGCATAATAGGAAATTGTCAGATGAGGTGTGCAGAACTGATGTAAGCGGGAATTACATTAACCTGACTTTGTTATTTTTCTGAGCTTGTCCCTGTTACACAATTAGGTCTTTCTGACATTTCAGTGAATGCCATTTCGGAGAAATGCCACCAAATACACTTTCCAAATTATTCGCTGGCAACCCATTACTTTTCATATATCTTTCTTCCTAACTCAAACTTTTTATTAGTTTCCTAATGATAAATATACCATAGTAGTTATGCAAAGTTATTGGGAAACATTGTTATGATTAACATAGTTAAATATAAACCCAATTGACACATGGGTATTAAACCTCCCAATCATACAGGAAGCAAATGTAATATTAAAAAAAAGTATATATATAGAAAAAAAATCATGAAAAATGAAAAAAAATATATATATACCCTAAAAGAAAAACTAACCTGAACAGTGTTAATCAACTAAACTAGGTTAAAAAAAAGACATGGGCTTTTATAGAACATCAAAAAAAAGAACTAATGGTGTCGTCGACTCCGCTCCTCTCAACATATATTAAAAAGGAATAGAATAAGTCTGGAAAGGTCAAATTAAATCATACGAAAATGTTGAATAAATGGCCTCCAAGTCTTTTCGAATTTAATAGAGGTATCATAAATAACACCCCTATTTTTTTTCTAAGTTTACACACAACATAGTTTGAGAGAACCAATAAACTGTGGTGGGAGAATTAATCTCTTTCCAACTCAGCAAAATGGATCTTCTAGCCATTAATAAGAAATGCAGTCATCCTACGAGCTGAAGAGGTTAATTGACTTGTTTCTATCATTGGTAACCCAAAAATTGCAATGATAGGTTGAGGATGTAAATCAATATTCAGAGCAGTTGAAATAATATCAAAAATATCTTTCCATTTTTTTTTTCAAAAAAGGACATAACCAAAACCTATGAGCTAAAGAAACTACCTCAAAGCGACATCTATCACATACAGGATTTATATGAGACTAATAACGAGCTAATTTATCCTCAGACATAGAAGCCCTATACACTGCTTTAAACTATATCAACGCATGTTTAGCACATATAGAGGATGAGTTAAATAATTGATTTTTTCCCATTTTTCAAACGGTGAAGTATTCTTAAGTTCCCTTTCCCAATCAGTCTTAACTTTATTAGATACGTCTGGACGTATTTTCATAATTATATAATAAATAATTGCTATTACATCTTTCTGAAAAGGATTTAAATCTATTTTTTTTCAAAATATCCGATGAATATAAATTCGGGAAGGTAGGAGAAACAATATTTTAAAAGTTTCTAATCTGTAAATATCTTGTAAAAAATGTGATCTAGGCAAGCTATATTTATTAGATAATTGTTCAAAGGACATTAAACAATTATCCAAAAATAGATCACAAAATCGTACTTCTCGTAAATGGATCAACTCCATCTTTTTTCTCCTCACACAGCCTGCGCTATGGTAATTCACAGCAGACAATTAACCTACATTCTGATTTGAAATGTGGCAAAAAAAAATGAAGAGGTATTAGGAAAATTACCAAATTCAGGAAAAATTACACCGAAATTCACAATCAAGGAAACATAGAACAAGGGAGTACATTATCAAGTAGGAGTGAATTGGGCATTAAGATCTTCAATTGATATGTGTCAAAAGTGAAAAGAAATCTCCGAGGGTATAAATTGGTGGGAATATTTATAATGAGAAACAAGTAAAATGCGGATGACTTATAAGACTCCTACTTGTCCGCCTTTTTTTTTAAGGTGCCTCTGAGGAAAACAGTAGAACGCAGGACCTTCCTCAATAAAGGGAGTAAAATAAATTTGTATTAGTTAAAAAGACACCTGAAAAGCTAATCAACCTCAATGTAACGAATTGGTAAATTAGTATATGAGTTTATTATTATCACGTGTACTGAGGAATAATGAAAATCTCTTTTATGTCATCGACATAGATAATTTCTATTACATTAATGCATTGAGGTACCTGGAAAGAAAAGCTATAACAGAATGCAGAATTGATGTTGTGGTTACAGAGAGAGTGCAGGTTAATAACAAGATGCAAGGCCGCGAGGAAGTAGATTGTATGGTCAAGAATCTTTTTATCGTCTGGGAAACCATTCATAGTCTTTTAACATGGTGGGAGTAGAAGCTATCGCTTGAATCTGGTGGTATATGCCTACGGGTTTCATATCATCTGCCGACGTGGTGAGGTGAAGGCAAATTACTGGGGTGGAAAGGGTTCTAGAATATGTTAGCTGCGTACAAAATGGACTGCAAACACATTCCATTGAGAGGATCATTGTTTCTGTGAATTGCTGACCTGTGTCCACCATTCTGCAGTTTATTGCGATTTCCAGCAGAGCAGTTGCAAAACAGTTGGTGTGTTTTAAAGGAGACATGCAAATTTTCTTTGGCCTTCTCTGGAAGTAGAGTAACTGCTGTCCGAATGCTTGTAGATTTAAAATAGATTTGCTGCCCTGCTTAATGTCTTCCAAATTTCTATGGATGCTGGTTTGGATTTGAATAGTGTGGACTGGAAAGTAACCTTTAGGTGACAGGGAGGGTGACAGTAACAGCATTTCCCTATTGTATGTTATTTTTTTTTATTTTCCAATTTAAAGATACGGCAAATTAACAGCCCTTCTTGTTCAACGTGACCATATGACCAATTAACCCACTAAATGAGAGAAAATTCATGTAGCTTTGAACGTTTATCAGACATCAGGTCTTAAATTCTGGAGTGTGTAATAGACAAATAATATGAAGCCACTTAAATTAACCTTTCGATTATGCAGAATCCATACGGATTCATGAAAGAAAGTTTTTGGTTGAAAAGTTACGTGGATATCTTTGAGAAAGTATCCCTTAGAATCACAAAATGGCTACAGCTCAGAAAGAGATTCGACACATCTTATCCGTCCCAGCTGTCACAGATCGACCTACCCATATCTTGTAACCTTTCCAAATTTTCTTTATCAGGTTTTTAATCTCCCATTGAGAGAAGCAACATACCTACAAGATTTCAAAAGTCACCCACATACATTCCCCTCATGAAAGCATACTCTTCCCCTTTATTTTGTGCTATGAACTCTAGTATTTCTTCCGTCGACAACAAGGATCAACTTTCTATGACCCATGGTGTTCAGATTTCTGGCTATTTATTTCCATCAAATCTCGCTTCAATATTTTCTTTCCCAGGCGAATCTAACCCAATTCTCCTGTTCTAGCCTTGTAACTCCTGCCCTCAGAACAGGAAACAATGTCCTAAATTTAGACCTTCTCTGATACATTCGAATCTGTCTGATAGTGGAACGACTGGTATGCTAAATAAGATTCTATGAGTGTTTTATAAAAGTTACCACCGATGCACTACTTATCGTCTAATGCCTTTCTCGATAAAGCTCACAATTTATGTCATTAAATAGCCCTAGCTAGGCTGTCCTGCAGCGTTCACTAATTGTTGCATACCTTTGAGAATATTTTTTCCACTGCCTCATTCGTTCGATCAGTACCTATTACATAACATCTCTATCTACTTAAAAATATTTACCGCATGGCTGCCCGTTTCACTACCCAACTTAAATCCTACTACATATTCTTTTCAATATTTAAAAAGCAGTCAAATGTTCTACTACCCATAACTTTAGAAGATGTGGTATACACTAAAAGAAAACTAAATTCCACAACAATAGTTACAGGAGAACACTCGGATTTACCCTCCTCCAGTACGAACATAAACAATAGCCAACCACCGTTGTCTGTCCTAATGGACAAAATAAGGAAGGAATTTGCAAAGCCCGAATTTGTATTTTAAAACAGAGCGCTTTGATGCTCTAGAATACACATTGGGCAACAAAATCAGATATGTGCATTTGTCGGGAATTTATTAGAGTTGAATGAGGGTTGGTTCTAGCTAAAATGCAGAGAATGGGAACACACGG
Source organism: Mobula birostris (assembly GCF_030028105.1). NCBI lineage: Eukaryota > Metazoa > Chordata > Chondrichthyes > Myliobatiformes > Myliobatidae > Mobula > Mobula birostris. Next base: position 23,764,435 of record NC_092379.1, on the reverse strand, counting down.
ATCTTTCTCAGACCAGCCGGCTGTGGATGCCGATGTAACGCAGGAACCAATGTACGAGCCCCGATTAATTCAACGCGCGTTCAGGGCCTAGGCTTCTCTTACACAGCGGCATTTACTTTCATTCCCTCAATTTCCTAAGAGAATGGAGTGGGGTTCTTCATTTTTTTTTTCATTGCAAAGCGGCTGGCAAAGATATGTCCACAATGTTGGTGGAAGTAGACTTTCAGGAGTGAGTCCCAGCAACAAAGGGAAATTGGCCTGGTATTGATGAGAATACAGCGAGACTTGAAGAGGGGACTACGGAGTATATATATTTTTTTCCGTGGTTTCATAAGCTATGTTCGAAGATATAAATTGTGAGTCTGAGAGCTCTCAGAATGCTCTGGGAAATAAGTTGCAGTGTATCTTTTTCATTGAGAATGTGCTACTAGTGTTGGTAATGGTGATTTAGCATGGTTCATGAGTTGGCAGGATAATTTGCTGCTTTGTATGAGATGGTGTCGAGCTTCTTGGTAGAGAGAGAGGGAGAGATATAGAGATAGAAATAGATCGATAGATAGAGAGAGGGGAAGCAAGGAGAAGGGAGGGTAGGATAAACATACACATGCAGAGTGTAGGAGAGATAGATAGATAGGTAGATAGATAAATAAAGATACAGATAAAGACAGAAAGAGGGAAAGACAAACTTACGTACAGAGTGAGGGAGAGATAGATAAATAGGTAGACAGATAAATGAATAGAGCTATAGATAGAGACAGATATCTGTTTATGTCTGTGGTGCAGTGGGGCATGGACAGAGAGGTAGAGAGGGGCAGAGAGAGAAAGAAAGAGAGAGAGAGACAGTGAAAGAGAGAGAGAGAGAGATGTATGCCTTGCCATTGTTGGCATTCACTGCAGTTAGGGAAGAGAGGGGACTTCATTGGAACTCACACAATCCTGGCGAGGGACAGGATGCGGATAACATGTTCCCTGGGATATTGTAAAGTTCAATAAAATTGTGTCTTCCTCTTATAAGCTCCAAAACTATTCAAATTACAATTGGATTTTCTTTTTTAATAAATGACTATCTATCGCCTGGCCCTTATATCTTGGTCAATTGAAACTGATTTTACCTTTAAAAAAAATAATAATAATCTGCTCTGGCACTAGGACCAAAGATGTCCCCGGATCCTAACAAAAAGAACGTATAATTCCAAGACCGACTTTTTCAGTTCAGATAAGTCCAGAATTTGGGATCAAACACCACTTAGGGCTACAGAGAGTAGAACTTCCCTCACCTAAACCTGTTTTATTGTGTTGTAAATTTTCTACAACACAATAAATTTGGCGCAAATTAATATTGAAGAAGTTTCACATACAAACCTAAAACGAAAAAAATAAATCAAGTGAAGGGACAATAAAGCAAAGACAGGATGCTGAATTTGAAATAATCGGCTATAAATGGCAGAGAAGACTGAGGAGCCGAATGTCCCGGTACCAACTTCTGTGTTACAGTATCTATGTTACAAGTGGTTAACAAACCATGGTGTAATTTTCACTACAGTCTGCCATGAGTGGACTCTGATTGTGGTTTTTATTTCTTTTTCTGGAATTTTAGAGAATAAACCTGCCAAACAACCAAAATTATCACTCCTTTACCCGGCCGTGAGTTGGGCACCGGAAACCGCAGGAAAAGGAACATCAGCAGTGTGCCTGGCCTCCAAGTTTTTCCCCAAGAGCGTTACAGTCAATATCTCTGCTGGTTTACAGTCCGAAGCCACCAATACAAGTGTGGTGACAGATGAAGGATATTACAGCAGTTCCACTTACCTTCCGACTCTTAGAAATGATGATCCCTCAAACATCACGTGTCAGTCCATCCCTGGTAATTCAGATAACCAGAGATGGCACCACATCGATGTACCTGCACGAGGTGAGTGTTATACATTATGTGAAAAAGAATTGGATTTTGCAATTAAAGAAGTATTGCTGATGCTAAAAAAGCATCCTTTGCAGGGTAACCAGGCACGTAACCTGTGTACAACCCGAGACCACAAGCAGCAGTGTAATCGGGAGCAGTAAAGATTTTTAGAATGAAAATCATTTGGCCAGTACATCATTGTTGCACTAAATGTTGCAAGGAAGTAGATTGGGACGTAGATTGACTTCTCACACTGCAAACCCTTCTGTAAGAGAAGTGCTCCTTCGGTATTTGTGCGTTAAATATGGAATGTGCAGGCAGCCTGTTGTAAAAGCGGAGCATTAACTCGTTCACTAATGTGCGGCAAAAGAGCCACAGCACTCTCAGTCAAAACTAATTGAACTTAATGAAAGCAAAATAATCAGAACATTGGTAAGACTATTCATGCTTAAGTGAAGTCGCAGCCATTCGAGTAGGAATGGCACTGGTAATGGCAGTAATGAATAAGAAGTCAAAGTCGCGATTAATAATTCATGTTTCTCTTTTTTTTCTTTCCAGTGAAGGAAAAACCATGCCAAACATGGACAGGCAACAGTACGACGAAAGGTGGTAATCAGAGCGATAGATGATCAACAGATAGTCACAAAGCTAGATAGATAATACGCTGGGGTACACAGGAATGGGGTGGCTATACATACATACTTTCAGCAGTCGCCAAAAGTCTTAGGCACATATATATAGCTGGGTTCCCTGAAACTCTTGAATAGCACTGTATTCATTGTATGTATTGGACTGTTCATGTGCTGCAACAAAAAAAAAAACATGCGTGACTAATTGTGAATCAAATTCTGATATAGATCTTTATTGTGGACAGGGGGGAAATGGCGGGGAGGAGACGACAGAAGAAAGCACCAGAAAGATTTTGTGTAAGATCAACGGTTTGCATTCAATTGACCTTGCCTGGTGACGCAAGGCTGGGTGTGTCTGAGGCCGTGCCCCCTTCCCGGCACCGGCACACTTTCTCTGCCACCTGCCCAACATTCCCCCCCCCCCCCACGCTGTCCTCCACCTTCGCTACTGCCAACATTCTTTTCTCCTGCTAGATTTACAAACTTGCTCTCCGGTCCATGTTAACACATAGAGTACTGTAGAAAAGCATTGGGCATCCTAGCTACATATGTGTGCCTGAGACTTTTGCACAATACTGTACATACATACCTATATATATAGAGAGAGAGACAGATGAATGTTCGGACTATAAGTAAGTAGCATAATTAGTTAATAGGACTCACATATAAGCACGCAATAGTTCATTCAGAATCAGAGGGGCAACGTTTGTACCTAGCTTGCAATCAATATATAGATATACAGAATAATTCAGAACGATACATAGAGAAAGAGAGGGGGGAGAGTCAAGCAGGCAGATACAGCTAGAATGTCCAATAGTACAGATATATGATTACTTATGTAGAGTTATAGTCTTAACACCGAGGCAGGATCACACAGTGGGGAAGGGAGATCAATCTTTGGAGATGGACAGACATATGGATAGGTGGCAATGATAGTCTATAGAAAGACCGACATGTAGGCAGTTGTGTAATTAAGTTAATGCATAAAGAAATCATCTTACAGTTTTACCGGCATAATTATGTGAACTGGGAACAGAAATACAGCAAAATATCCCCTTAAGCTACAGGAAAATGATTGAGGTCACAACACAAAAATGAAATTCAGCTCAATTGATGATTTATTTTGAAAATCATTTTAGATGTACCGGAAGAGAATTCTAGGTCCTTGACGGTGATTGGATTGCGAATTCTCTTTTTGAAGAGCGTTGCCTTCAATGTCATGATGACGGCCAGAGCTTGGATCATTTAAGGTAAGGCTGCCTGGCATAAATTCATAGAACAGAGGCTTTTTCCTGCAGAAAATCTTATATGGCAATGCTTTAAAAATCACGCTTGCGAAGGCTTCAGTTCCGCACCCAACAAAGTGACCTCCACCCCATTTTCAAGCAGGATTATGAAAGCAGTACCAAAATGTCTTCAAGTGTGACAGGTTTGTCCTGTAAAAATAGGTACCGTAGACTGTGGACTCCTTCTCTAGAAAAAAGGGATATGTGGAGTTGTCTTACTGAAACGTGAAACATTATAATGAGGCTTCAAAGGTTAGATGCAGTGATGATTCCCTGGCTATAGAGATTGGTACCAACGATAAAAATCGGGTATGTCATTTAGTACTTGCAATCTTATTAATGTTGCTCCTATAAGTAGATGACCGTAACTGCATATAGTACTCTGAGTGATACCTGCTAACGTCGTATACATCTGTAGCGTGGCATTCCAACTCTATAGACAATACTTTTATTTCTGAAGGCCAATGTGCCAAAATCTGTCTTCATAAAGTGTCCATATGTGACGCCACCTTCATGGAATTATAATTTGTATTCCCCAATCCCTCTGTACTATCACACGTCTTGGTGCCTTACCATTCACTGTGTAAGTCCTACACTGATATGTCCTCCCAAATTGCATCACCTCAGAATTGTTTGAAAGGCTAATTTCCGTGCACTCGGAATTTCTTTGCGTGCCTTGTGAATTATCAATGAGCACAAGTCAGAGTATATGTGCCAGGCAGCAAAATTGAAGGGCGGCTGCAAAGCATGTCAAAGTAGATTTGGGGTTCCCTGTCCTTCCTTTCTTTCCTGGAATGGCGTTGAAATCTCGAGAGACGCTCATGGCCATTTTTGATCCCAAATATTGCGATTTCTAAACTGTCCTTCCGGACACTAGACACTTGGGAATCCAAGGTACTAAACAAGATAAAGAGGAGAATTATTGTATTGTTGAAATTAAACTTTTTTTTTAATTTGCTGTATCCTTTCTCTCTTTCCCCTCTAGTTATCGGCGCCAGTGTTGTTTTTTTTTTAAATTTCAAATAAGAATTATTTCCGCTGGAATGGATTGGTGCTTCGACACAAACCGCTGGGAGCCCCGTGCCGGACACTTCACATCAGAACACTGTCCCTTTGCCACGTGCATGTGCATATTGAAATAACTGATCCAATATTATCCAAAGCGTCTAAGTGATATCTCTGTCTAATTTCTATGCAGTGCAGTGATGGAGTAGCTTTGTATTATTTCTTGAATGCCTTATGTCAAATATTCACCAAAGAAAATTAAATGCTCGCGTAAGCACCATAGATGAACATGCCTTTTTTCTTTCCTAGACGAAACTGGGTTGCCATTTGTATTTTAGACTCAGTGCATTCATATTTCAAGTTATATGTTGTTTATTATTGTTATAGAAACGTATAGATCAAAGGATGCTCTTTCATTCAATTCGGCCGCAGCAGAGTTTTGAAATTGCTGGTCACTTAAAGCTCATCTTCCACTCCCATCCCACCAAGCCCACCTTTGGCATTGTCCTACATGTCTTTCTCTCATTGCCTTAGAAATCAGGCTAAATATTAAACTCTTCACTGAATTGCAGTGAAAGTATGGACAAATTATCGCGATATTGTTATTTGCAGGAGCTTTAAAGGGTTTGCCTTGTGCTACCTGTACGATGGCTAGAAAATGGGATATTTCCAAGAAGATCATTAGACGTAAGGGTAGAATTAGGCCATTCAACCTTTCCTTACGTCAACCAGACAAAGAATGAGCATAATTAGGGTTACACATCAGGCGGGAAATGTGATGTCATTCAACGTATCTATGCAATCACTCGTATTTCCTTTCTATGCTGCCGTTCTATCTAATTAAACGAATTGCTGGATGCCGAACAACAATTTCTGATTTTGTAAATGCTTAGAATTTTTTCTAAGGAATTAGCTCCGTCAATATATTGCCTGTCTCTTTTATTTTTACCGTCAACACAGCTGAAAATCAAATATGTATTTAACGTTTTGTTCAGGGAAAAAGGAGTGCTTCCAATATTTTGAGTGACTGCGTCCAGTAATAATATGTTCTCTGTTCTTTTATTTGCGATTATGAATAAATATGCTATCTTTAATGATTCCTGATTTCCATTTATCTCTATTCAAAATGGACTGAACTGAATTAATGTCATTGACGTGGGAACTGTGTAATACTTCCAACACATTGAGACATGTTGGAGCCCTTGGAAATGTTGGATGCTGATCTCTTAATGGGATGATGAGGGTGACGCTAACGGCGTTCTCAGTCCCAGTTTTACAGGATAGGGCGGGGGGTTGCAGAATATTGACCCAACCACGGTGACGTATCAAAGATATGCTTCAATCGGGATGGTGAGTAGCTTGACAGAGTACTTGGGATTGATGGTCTCCTCGTACGCATGTTGAGGCTGCCTTCCGGGGAGATGGACGGTGCACGTTATGGGGAGTCTGATGGAGAGGACTTATAGCAGTCCATTCTATGAATGATGTACGCACTACAAATAGAACATAGAATAGTACAGCACAGTACAGGCCCATCGGCCCACAATGTTGTGCCGACCCTCAAACCCTGACTCCCATATGAGCCTCCACCTTAAATTCCTCCATATACCCCTGTCTAGTAGTCTCTCAAACTTCACTAGTGTATCTGCCTCCACCACTGACTCAGGCAGTGCATTCCACGCACCAACCACTGTCTGAGTAAAAAGCCTTCCTCTAATATCCCCGATTGAACTTTCCACCCCTTACCTTAAAGCCATGTCCTCTTGTATTGAGCAGTGGTGCCCTGGGGAAGAGGCGCTGGCTATCCACTCTATCTATTCCTCTTATTATCTTGTACACCTCTGTCATGTCTCCTCTCATCCTCCTTCTCTCCAAAGAGTAAAGCCTCAGATCCCTTAATCTCTGATCATAATGCATACTCTCTAAACCAGGCAGCATCCTGGTAAATCTCCTCTGTACCCTTTCCAATGCTTCCACATCCTTCCTATAATGAGGCGACCAGAACTAGCCACAGTACTCCGAGTGTGGCCTAACCGGAGTTTTATAGAGCTCCATCATTACATCGCGACTCTTAAACTCTATCCTTCGACTTATGAATGCTAACACCCCATAAGCTTTCTTAACTACCCTATCCACCTGTGAGGCAACTTTCAGGGATCTGTGGACATGTACCCACAGATCCCTCTGCTCCTCCACACTACCAAGTATCCTGCCATTTACATTGTACTCTGCCTTGGAGTTTGTCCTTACAAAGTTCACCACCTCACACTTCTCCAGGTTGAACTCCATTTGCCACTTCTCAGTCCACTTCTGCATCCTATCAATGTCTCTCTGCCGCCTTTGACAATCCTCTACACTACCTACAACACCACTAACCTTTGTGTCGTCTGCAAACTTACCAACCCACCCTTATACCCCAACATTGAGGTCGTTAATAAGAATCACGAAATGTAGAGGTCCCAGAACAGATCCTTGTGGGACACCTCTAGTCACAATCCTCCAATCTGAATGTACTCCCCCCACCACGATCCTCTGCCTTCTGCAGGCAAGCCAATTCTGAATCCACCTGGCCAAACTTCCCTGGATCCCATGCCTTCTGACTTTCTGAATAAGCCTACCATGTGGAACGCTACAAGTACGCTACATAAGTAGTGGGAATGCCAATTATATGACGCACTTTGAGCACTTGTTGAATGCTGTTCAGTCTGTTCTGCACTTTCAATGGCAATGAGTTGCCTTTTCCATTGAACTCTATGCATTTTGATATGAAACCACCACTTAACTTTTTCTACACTCTGAAGACAGCGAATTCTCTAACTAAACTCGGTTCATTTCATACACCTTTTATTCCCTAGACTTTCCAATGAACTGACATCGTTCCTTATGTCTAGAAGCTCTCCGTCTCTTACTCGTTCCGTCCATGTATCAACATCACAGGTCACCGCCGTCTCACTTTTCTTCTTCTCCGTCTAGCACTGGTTTCATCTCTCCTTTAATGACTGATGGGAATGCCTTCGTTAATTACCACATTCCAGAACTGTTACCTTTTGCGTTCCAGCTTAACACCTTCTACTTTCTCCTTCCACTCTCCCTTCCTGACTCTACCTGCATTTTCTGACTCTTTTCATCTATTATTAATCTGCCTACGCACACAAAATGTTGGAGGAACTCAGCAGGACAGTCGAGTTTTCAGGCGGAGACCCTTCACCTGGCCCGAAATGTCGACTGTTTACTCTTTTCCATAGACCCTTCCTGGTCTTCTGAGTTACTTCAGCATTTTGTGTGTGTTGCATTGATTTCCAGCATCGGCGGATTTTCACTTGTTTGCCAATCTGCCTAGTCCATCGACGTGCACAGGGACCATAGGCCTCCATAAACATCCTATCCATGTACCCACACAGATTTCTCTAAAATGTTCAAAATCGATCCCGCATCTATCACTTCTGCTGACAGCTGCTTCGTCATTTTCAGCACCTCTGAGTCAAGCTCTCCTGAACGTTTGACCTTTTACCCCTAACTCATGAACTGTAGTGTTGTCCGATCGCAGTAGAGAAAGCCTGCTTAAAGTTACGCAACCTACATCTCTCTAACTCGGTTTTTGGCAACACCCTTGCAACTTTTCTGTGCACTCTTTCAATCCTATTAACGGCTTTCCCTATCGGAATGTGACCAAAATTGCATATAATACTACAAATTGGGCCTCACTAACGTCTTATAGCACTTCAACATAACAGCACCACTCGTGCACCCAATTCTTTGATTTACGAAGCCCAATGTGCCAAAGGCTGTATTTACCACCCTGTCTAACTGTGAGACCACTTCCGAAGAATTTTGGATCTGTATTCCAATATCCCTCTGTTCTACTGCGCTTTTCAGAGTCCTGCCGTTCGCTGAGCAAGTCCTGCCTTGCTTTACCGTCCCAAAGTGCACACACGCAGTTCAAAACCATAGTTCAGTCCATATTCGAGATGGTCCATATACTCCTGCGAGCTTTGACATTCTTCCTCACTGTCCACCATACCCCATTCTGGTGCCATCCCCATATTTTCTAATCCATTTTACATTATTGTCTCGATCTTTGACTGTTGACAAACAGCAACTGCCGTGCACAGATACCTGCTGTACACCACTATTCGCGGGGCTCCAGTCATAAAGAAAACTATCGACGATCACTCTCTGGCTTCTTCCTCGAAGCCAATGTCTGAAGCACTTTACTACTTCAGCTTAAATGAACCTTATTGACCAACCTCATTTACGGGACATTTTCAAAGGTCTTTCTGAACATATATACGGCATCCACAGTTGTTTTGCCTCAATTCTACAGACTGTCTATCGGTTTCCAAATTAAATACAGATGCAAAATGTCAATTTAAGATCGCCCCCATAACTTTGGGCTCCATGCATAGATGACCACTCTGATCTTCCAGTTTTGTCCCTTACTGTCCTTTAGTTCTTAGTATATCTGCAGGAGCCCGTGCTCATTGAAATTGTCTGCCAGAGAAACATCATGCCTTCTTTTAGCCCTCCTGATTTCTTTCTGTTCTTCTCTTGTATTTCTTATACTCTTCGAGCACGACATTTGCTCCTTTCTGCCTATACCTTTTATGCACCTCCAACTTTTTCTTAATCAGGACCTCAATACCCTTCGAAAAGCAAGGTTCTCTAAACCTGTTATGCTTGCCTTATATTCTGATAGTTCTGTCTCATCCCGCTTACTCCCAGTTTTGAGTGCATCGAACAATTCCCCTCTCCCACAGGTGTTCTTCAACCCGCTCTGGTCCTCCTGCAGCTTGTTTGTTACTCCAAGTTCCAGCATCTAGATCTCTTATGTATTCCATATCCCCAGTTTAACAACTTTAATTGTTTCTCTTCCATAGACGTTGCCCGATCTGCTGAGTTTTTCCAGCAGTTCTCATATTCGACACATCACGTTGGCTTTTTTACCCTACCGCTACTATGGGCGAATTCTAACCAATGGAACCTCTCACCCCGAAGATCTTGCTTCGATCTTGATCTTAGTGCTGTCTCCGCGGAGGTTACACGTTCTCCCTGTGACCACAGGGTTCTCTTAATAGTGTTCCAATCTCTTCCCACTTCCAAGGAAGGTTAATTAGCTGAAGTAAATTGCCCTTCTTAGGCGAGTAGTTGAATCCAAGAGAGGGGGATCTGACGATGATGTGGGGAAAATATAACAATGGAATTAATGGATGTAAATGCATGGTTACTTGTTGATGTAAATTATGTGGACCGAAGGACCAGTTTCCATGCTGTATCGCTCTCCGGCGCTACGTTTGGCTGAGCAGGTCCTACTATCTTATCCTATGTGGATCAGCCTCCCCGACAAATATATCCCACCAGTTTACCATTAACCAACGCATTACACAAGCCAATGACCTGACAATAGAAACCATAGAAACCATAGAAAAACTACAGCACAGAAACAGGCCTTTTGGTCCTTCTTGGCTGTACCGAACCATTTTCTGCTTAGCCCCATTGACCTGCACAAGGCCCTATCCCTCCATACACCTCCCATCCATATATCTGTCCAAATTTTCTTAAACGTTAAAAAGAACCCGTATTTACCACCTCGTCTGGCAGCTCATTCCACACTCCCACTATTATCTGTGTGAAAAAGCCCCCACTAATTTACCCTTTAAAATTTTCCCTTAACCCATGTCCTCTGTTTTTTTTTTTCTCCCCTTGCCTCAGTGGAAAAAGCCTTCTTGCATTCATTCTATCTATACCCATCATAATTTTATATACCTCTATCAAATCTCCCCTTATTCTTCTACGCTCCAGGGGATAAAGTCCTAACCTATTCAACTTTTCTCTGTAACTGAGTTTCTCAAGTCCCGGCAACATCCTTGTAAACATTCTCTGCACTCTTTCAACCTTATTAATATTCTTCCGGTAATTTGGTGACCAAAACTGAACACAATACTCCAGATTCGGCCTCACCAATGCCGTATACAACCTCATGATAACATTACAGCTCTTGTACTCAATACTTTGATTAATAAAGGCCAATGTACCAAAAGCTCTCTTTACGATCCTATCTACCTGTGACGCCACTTTTAGGGAATTTTGTATCTGAATTCCCAAATCCCTCTGTTCTACTGCACTCCTCAGTGCCTTACCATTTACCCTGTATGTTCTACCTTGGTTTGTCCTTCCAAAGTGCGATACCTCACACTTGTCTGTATTAAACCCCATCTGCATTGTTCCAGCTGGTCCAAATCCCTCGGCAAGCTTTGAAAACCTTCTTTACTGTGCATTATACCTCCTATCTTTGTATCATCAGCAAATTTACCGATCCAATTTACCACATTATCATCCAGATCATTGATATAGATAGCAAATAACAATGGACCCAGCACTGATCCCTGTGGCACACCACTAGTCACAGGTCTCCACTCTGAGAAGCAATTCTCTACCACCACTCTCTGGCTTCTTCCATTGAGCCAATGTCTAATCCAAGTTACTACCTCTCCATGTATACCTAGCGACTGAATTTTCCTAACTAACCTCCCATCCGGGACCTTGTCAAATGCCTTACAGAATTTCATGTAGACAACATCCACTGCCTTCCCTTCATCCACTTTCTTGGTAACCTCCTCGAAAAACTCCAATAGATTGGTCAAACCTGACCTACCACGCACAAAGCCATGTCCTGACAACAGCCACCATCAAGTCATTTCGACTTGTTGTAACACAAACATCCCTTTAATCAACCTCGGCAGTCTGTCCTATTGAAAACAAACTTGCATCACTATGTTTTTCATTTCCAAACCTTGACTATTTCTGTCTCCAGCGATACTGCCTGATTTGCCGAACTTTCTGAGCATGTTCTGTATTTGTATCAAATTTCTAGAAACTGCGGGATATTTCACTTCTTCTTTTAAAAGGTCATTTTATGTTGCTCTGGTAGTCCTTCCGGTTGTCCATTATTTTTATCCAGCTAAACGTTTATAGAAATCGACCCCAATATCCAAACTAAACAGAATTGCCTACTTATAAAATTAAGAAATGATGCAATTGCATACTGTTTTAGACATGCGAAATGAAGGATAACTAACTTGCTAAATAAACATTTTTATAATCATTCGCCTAATTTAATAGACTGCGGTCTCTGTGGCCTAGATCTGCTCATGGACTAATAAGATAATATATCTTGTAAACCTTACTTTAAAACCAACCGGTAGCAATAGAGTTAACAGGTTTCGACATCAACAGGGTGCTGATAAGGAGAGAGGAGCTACGCCTTGATTGGTGGAACCAGATGCCTGGTTGACATGACAACCAACGGCAGCAGGAAATATATTGGAGGTGCGGTTTTAGCAAATGCTCTGGCAAAATGAGTCTATTTGCACAAACGGAAAAACTGCGGTTTCATCAGCTTCGAATAGAAACTAGAGAAGCGAGATAGCAGTTAAGGCAAGGGATATTGCGGACGGATGCTGCAATAAGCAAGAAAACAAAATATTTTCAAGATTAACTAAAAAGTCAGCCTGCAACAGAACTGTTTTTATACATATCAAACCTATCTCTTCTTAGCAACAACCAAAGGGAATTAATTATCACATGGCTATATTCCATTTCTGTGAAACGCAGATTATTATTTTTTTCATGAAGGAACCATTCTCCCCAGTTTCATTTCTGTGAAATACAGATTATTTTTTTTTCATGAAGGAAAAATTCTCCCTAGTTATTTAAAAACAATTTATTTTTACCAAATAGATACTAATTATTTTCTTTATGTAATCAAGCTTCTCCAAATGGTAAAACATTAGAATCAAATTAATATTTATAAATGTTTCACTACACCTATTTTTAAATTGTCTGCAGCCCCTACATTTATTTATAAATATAAAGAATGAAATATAAATTCAATGCAGTAAAAATAATTTAAAATATGTAATCAAGTAATCTAATAATGTGAAACAAAAATGGTAGCTGTTCGTCCGCAGTAGTAGCGCTAACGTATATTGCTTCGACTTAACCCCTGCCCTTTTCCCAGGTCCCTGCAGAAAGAAGATATAATACTCAAACACAAAGGGACCTAACACTTAAACATGATCTGTTTTTTTTTGTTTCGGTGTCATAAGGCTTCTCATCCAACTGTTGCTTTAAAAAAAAATCTGTCTTTTTTGAGGAGGCAGTGCAGTCTTGTGTTAGGTCTTATACATAAGATCCCTTTTTCTGTGTTTATTATTAAATTTCAAACTGGCATTACTGTGAAAAGCAGTCTGGGCAACGAAAGGATGTGTGTTGCGAAGTAATGGGACAGTTTTGTATTTTTTTTCAATCAACGTTACCTCGCTAAAGTGATGCCGATCAGATCTTAATAGCTGTAAGCTCCTTTGAGATCTTCGCAGAGGACGTGAATGGTGCTATGTAACAGCCGATCTTAGTTATCAACTGTGTAACCAACATCTTCGCTGAACATGTTTCCTTCAAAACTTAGCGTTGCAATTTCCCAAAATCAATTGATTAAAAACCCAGACTCTGTAATTCTGGGATTCCATAATAATTTCCGCAATCCCAGAAGGCAATCTGCTGGAAATTCTATGCGCAACCACTAGAGAAATTTCACCAGTTTACTCCTTATCCTGGTGACCACAACTGTACACAGCAATCGAGGCGCCTCACAAGCGACCTGTGAGGTTGCATTCAAATTGCCTGATTTGACACGCCTTGTCATTTGCAACTCAGAGATATATGTTATGAATTCCATGATTTTTCACTGTGATCATTTTTACTTAAGGGGAATACTTTGAATCAAAGTTATGCTCAATTTGTGTATTTTCTGCATGGCGTGCCAGTCGAAACTAGCAATGTAAGTGTTAATCTGGGGAGATCAAAAACCGGAGCTGTTGTACCTTATTTTTTTTCTGCATCCTATCGACTGCACAACATATTGCCTCCAGAAACCAGTGCCTCTTAGCTCCCTATTACCTCGCCATCTTTGAAGAGCTCATTTGTGCAAACACTCAAGTGTTCTGCGTTGAACATTTCTCTGTATATACAGCAAAGGATGAGATCACAAAATGCACGATGGCGTAGCAGATAGTTCTTCTGTGTAGAATGACAGAATTCCATGGCGTGGAAAGAGGCCCTTTGCTCCACCGCAACTCACCTATTTACTCTAATCCTATATAAAGCTTATATTTTATACTTGGCCAATTCTCATTAACACCCTCCTCTCCCAGACCCACGCACTCGGCTGCACATGGAGCAATACATTGAGCTTATTTGGGATTCCACATCCTTTGGGATGTGGGATGAAACTAAACCGGGCTCACGAACAGCATACAAATTCCATATGGAGAGAATCCGAGATCAATTTGAACGTCAGTTATTGGTATTAAGGGAAAATATCTCTAATCAGTATGCCGCTTTGCCGCCCACATGTAATGAAACTGGAAACTGATGCTTATTTCGGACTCTTCTTTGCTGGAGATAGCACAGTGAAAGCATTTGACTTCGGAGATTCCTGTGGCCATACTGTATGAATGTGCAAAATCAAAGTAAGTTTGACACAGCTGCCTCAAGTTTCCAGCTGGCGGTTCAATCCTGACCACGAGTTCACACTTTCTGCCTGAGGTTGCATAAGTTCCCTGGATATCGCCGTCTCAAAGACTTCTGCATCTCAAAAACATGCCAAATAAAGTGGTCAAAGCAAGTTCTCCTTCCTCTAGGTGGCTGAAGGATAAAAGTGGAGTCAATTGGCCCATGAGGAAGAGAAGGTGACAAAGATGTAAGTGTGGCTCTGATTCGAAAGATACAGATGGACCGAATTACCTATTTCTGTACTGTGAGGAGATATGAACCTGATTGATATAAAGATACATTGTTATTTACAGCACATTACAGGCCCTACGTCCACAATGTTGTGACGACCATGTAACCTACTCTGGAAACTGCCTAGAATGTCCTTAGCGCATAGTCCTCTATTTTCCAAGCTCCGTGTTCCTATCTAAGAGGCTGTTAAAAAAAAATCCTATTGTATCCGCTTCCACCACCACCGCCGGCAGTGCGTTCCTCGCACCCACCACTCTCTGTGTGAAAATCTTACCCCTGACATCCCCTTGGTACCTATTTCCAAGCATCTTAAAACTATGCCCATTGGGTTTCGCCATTTCAGCCCTGGGAAAACCCTCTGGCTATCAATACTATCAATGACCCTCATCATCTTATACACCTCTATCAGGTCATTTCCTATCCTCCGTCGCTCTAGAGAGAAAAGGCAAAGCACCCTCAACCTATTTTCATAAGGTACGCCCTCGAATCCAGGCCACATCCTTGTAAATCTCCTCTGCACTCTGTCTGTAGTATACACATCTTTCGTGTAGTAACATGACCAGAACTGAAATTGATGTGGAAAATCCGGTTATACATATTGGGAGAGTAATGACATGTGCAAAGAACGATTAGCGTGTGCCGAAGAAGATCATAAATCCAAGGATTACTGATGGTAGAGGACAGGTACATAAGGAGTCAAGGAAGACAGCTGCTTAGGTGCCTTTGTTAGATGGAGTATTGAAGCGTAGGAGCAGAAATATCATTCAAAACATTAGATGGCTGACGGATTGTTCTTTTGCTACAGTATAGGTAGGATCTGTTTGAATTAGATAGTGTGCAAAGGAGAAAATGATTTTACCCGGGAGGGAGCGTTCGACTGATGTAGAGAGACTGGGGAGACTGAGTCTGTGTTACTTGGGGCGGAGAAGGCGGGGAAGGAGGGACCCAGTGGAATGGTACACAATTATGAGGGTAAAGAGATAGAGATGAATATTTGCCGTATACGGTTGTCAATGGCCAAATCGCCGAGGTTCACTTCAGAAATAGTAGGTTTTAAGGGTATCAAAGCGTCAACGATAGTCACGAATTATGCTGCACAGAAACGGACCCGTCGTCCATTTCCCATACCGACAAAGATGCCAATGTGCACTAATCCAAACTGCCTTCATTGCACTTGCATCTCTTTGCTCCATTCTTATTCAATTACACGTCCAAATACTCTATCGTCCGCCCATTACAAATACCGAATAGCAGTTTTGTGAACATTTTTCTCCTCAAACTGAATGATTTTTCTACCTCTCATCTTGAACGTATGCATTTAATTCTAGCCTCCTAGACCAAAGTTAACTGACTCCGGCTGCTTCTTTTGCCCATTACGTCGCTGGCGTTCTTGGGCGGCAATGAAGGTTTTCCATCTATCCCTGGTTGCGATCATGGCTTCCTTCATCGTGTCAGTAGCTTCGTTTCGGTTCACTGCCCATCAAGCAAGTCCCGGGTAGGACTCTGGAACAATGTCGCACACAGAATTAGAAAACTTCGTCATTTCTGTTTACGTCACAGTTTTGTTTGACCACTCAGGGTCGTTAGCCCTGAGCTAAACCCCCGTACTTGGAGGATTCATGGACGACTCTTAGTCTGGCCTGTTTGTTACCGGTGATATTACCAAAAGCCAAAGCGAAAAGCCCTGACTCCCGGTAGCAGAGCTCTCCGTGTCACTGAGGCACGCAAGCCTCCACACCGCGACACGGTTGTGGTCCTCTTGAAGGAACAGACTCAACCGAAGTACTTTAGTTACTACCCTCATGATTTAATAAACTGCTATAAAATTCACCTCAGCCTCCTACTTTCCACTAAGAATAAACAATGTATTATTTATTTTCCATTCATGGTTTACAATCTTGAAATGGGTCCTTCTGTCCACCACACCCATGTCGACTCTGTTTGCCACTCTTTCGGAATACCAGTTGCCTCTATAGGACCTTATCCTTCTAATCTTTGCAAATGCAAATGTATGATCTATCGTCGCTTAAACGCAGGAGTTCGGAAAGAGTCCAGAAGGTACCAACTGTAGATATGATGAAAGCAGGCAGTATTACAACATTTGTGAGATACTAGATGAGCACCTGAAACAGCAGGCATTTGGGGTTCAGCGAATGGAGTCAATATGGAAAGGCCAGCATTGCCGCAGGGAGACGAAGGACCTATCGATGCCAATGTATTCAAGTTTCAGTGTTTATTTGTTCATCTATCTTGGATTCCCTGGTTTATCTGGCCTTGTGTTTCACCTTATCTACATTTGCATTGTCCTGATGTTTTGGACGATCGTGTGCCCAGCCGCCTGGATTGAGGAAAGCCGGGGTGGCGGAGAAGAAGGGATTGTCACCAGGAGTCGGCGGGAAGGCTGGAACTTTGTGTTCAGCTTTGATTGCACTGCCACAGGGAATATATATTAAAGTGAAAAGACTTCAGAGGACTATTTTTACTGATGCATAGAAGAATGAGAGTCTATCACACAAAGTCTTATGAGGGAGTAGATGGGGACAAAATCCACTGTTTTCATCCCACCATTATGGAATAAAGAATTGTTTGGTATATGTTTACAGTGAGAGGTGAAAGATGTTAAAGGTGCCCGAGGGAACTTTTTCACACAGAGGGTGGTCCATATATGTAATAAGCTGCCATAGGATTTGCTTGAGGGATGTACACAATCAACGCTTAAAGTGTAATTGGACAAGTACGTTAATTAGAATGATTTGTAAGAATATTGGCCAATTTTATAAAGGGGAATAACATAGATTTACCGCAGTACCTGTTATTCTATTGCTATTACTCCATTATTCTAGCATTGTAGCTCGACGCTTTTCAATTGATCCACGGAAGAGGCCTAAAAATCTCGCTACTGCTACTAACGATGGCTTCGATACTGTAAATAATGCCATTCAGTTATGAAAAAATATTAGATCCATTGTACCCACAAATGAAGACAAGTAAAAAGAGGAACTATGAAATGATAGAAGTATCAAAAATGGTCTGTAATATGCTATTTTCTACGTTCTATTTTTTTTCATTTGTATGTTGGTTTTACCAGCTAATCAATATTGTTCAATGGCTGAGAACTGAAAGACAACTGCCATCAATAGCAACAACACTCCAATATCTCGGAACAACTTCAGTTTCTAAAAATTCGTCCCATTTTCTACTGCGAGAAACAGAATTGGTCATTCTGCTGGAACCTCGTTAAACCTATCCATGTCCATAATGACTGTAGCTGATCAGCACGCTGTTGATAAGAAAATAATGCTAGCCAAGGAATAATTTTTCAGATGTTCTTCGTTATATACCATCACAGCCAATCCTGCTTCTATCTGTCCGTCCAGAAGAACTTATTCGTACAAAACAACTCAATGAACAAAAAGGAGTTAGAGGCCGTAGGCCCTGCAGAATTTCCAGCCATTCTCTGTGATTACAATTGCCTCTTACATCTCTGTTGTGCTTTCTCCCTCTCATCTTAAACCTATACCCTCCATTATTTGACATTTCCACTCTGGGAATAAAAAGCACTGTCAATCTACACACTCTATGTCTTCCGTTGATTAACCAATCCTCGGGTTGGGCAAACCTGATTGGGTCTTCACCAAGATCTCTGTGTTCTCTCTGGGATGGAGAGCTATTCTTTCTTCAAGAAGGGAAACAGGGGTAACCGTAGAAACTATATAATAATGGTGCTCACGTCAGTGGTAGGTCAGCTAATGGAGAGAGTTCTATGGATTATGGTCCATGAGCATTTAGAATTAGGGACAGTCAGAATGGTTATATGGGGGGCAAATTGTGTCATACTAACTTGATTGAGATTTTCGAGGAGTTGACGGAAATGATTGGTGAAAGTGATGCGTCCTTTGTTATATATGTATATGTCCGTGTGTGTGTGTGTGTGTGTGTGTGTATACACCATAATATCTCTCTCTCTCTCTTTATAGTATATATGACAGAGAGAGAGAGAGAGAGAGAGAGAGAGAGAAAGATTGGTTTATTTATTTATGCATTTATACACAAGTACACACTTATTACTTGGTTGTTTATTTATATTCATATTAAAAATCATATGTGACCTAGATGAAAATGTAGATTCATTGGGTGTGCTAGTTAGTTCTTAGTCGAAGCAAATATTTGTGATGCTATGCATAATGCAGAAGATTACTAGATGATATGGGAGGATATCAATCTGTTGCAGATGTAATTTGATAAATGTGTTTGTTTGCAAATTACGAATATCACATCTGCAGAGGTGCAGTGAAAAATTCCGTTTACGTGTTATGCGTACAGATTAATTCATCCCAAGAGTACATCTACGGCATACAAGGGAAATAATAAGAAGATACAAAATAAAGTATTACAGAGAAAGTGCAGTGAAGCAGTCAAGGTGAAGTTCATAATGAAGTGGCTTGTGAGGTCAGAATTCTGTAGAATATGACGTTTAATCTGACTGAATGAGAGGTGTTTCGCTTTGACACATGTATCTTAAAGGGGCGGCGCACTACTAATCCCAAGACCGTTAACAGTGTAGATGTTCAAAGGGCTCTTGAGATCTGTCCATATCTCCCTGAAATTGGTTGCATAAGTTGTTATGGTAATAAAGATGGCATAAAGCATGCTTGCATTTATAAGTCAACACAATAAGTTTCGGAGTCGGAAAGTCATATTAGGGTTAGGTTTAGGGTTAGTAAATTTAGAAAATTATAGTATCATTGCTTCCGAAAATTTTCACTTAGTTCTGGTCACCCCATTAAAAGAAAAATTTTCAGGCTTTGGAGAGGGTGCAGAAGAGGTTTTCCCATTTATCTGTCGTTAGACAATACAGAATTATGGGACATGGTCTATTCGGCCAAATCATTGATATGGATCCAGGTCAACGCAGTATAAAGCAATATTCTGCCGATCACCTTGAGAAAGATCCGATGATCTCCTCTCTTTGTGTTCCACATTATAATCAATCTTCAATATGTCAGTATATTGGAAAATATGGAACGCCCTCGAAAATTGAGAATACACCACATCAAGTTGTTCCCTGTTATCCACTCACTTAGTTACATTCCCAAAGAACATGCAATGTATTAGTTAAACAATTTCCATTTCATGTAACCAGGCTACCATCTCCTTGAGCTTCTGATTATTTTCATGGTGTGCAATAAAAAAAAATATATGCATCATAACCAACGCTAGCAATCTTCTCATCACAAACATTTGTCTAACCGTTAAGTAGGTTCCTGTTCTTGCTTGATTTAATAGAGTGTCGCATTTTCTGTCAGTCAATTCACAGCACCACTTATGAATCCAGAGTATTTATCAGCTCTATAGTCTCTTTCTTCAAACCACTGAAATGCAAATCGTCGGGTTATTAGCCTTTTTTTTTTGCCTGGTAGTGGTGTAGTTAGTTCCATTGTTCTCACACAAGTTCGGAGATGGACTTCCATGCTGACCTCCGTGAGCGGTGTATCCTTCCATTTGTTGCAAGATTCATATAACCTGCCAGAAGGTTAACCGGCCACTCAGTGCATTTCATGGCAAAAGTAAACAAGTCGTATAACTGGCATGTGTGGAGTTGGGGTGGTGCGTGTTCTATTTCTCTTGGAGATAACTGGAGTGTGAATGGAATTATACGATGTTTCCTTAGTAGGAGATATAACTCAAGGTGTTGTATCTAAACGCACATTGTATATGGTGGATGATCATGTTGCAATATTTCAGCTTTCTAATTATAATGTTGTGGCTGAAGAATAGTTATAGTTGAGAATTGAATGTCCAAGCTTACACGTTATATCGGAGGAATAGGAAGGTAGGCAGATGGGGTGGTATGGTCCACTGGTAAAGAATGGCACCAAATCAGTCGAAAGGGGTGACATGGGATCTGAAGATGATGAATTCTTGTGGGTTGAGTTAAGAAACTGCTGGGGTAAGAAGATATTTATGGCAGTTATATACAGGCCTCCCAACAGTGGCTGGGAGGTGGACCACAGGTTGCAATGGGAAATAGAAAAGGCGAGTCAAAAGGGCAACGTTATGGTAGTTGGCCTAAGTAAATTGGAAGGAGATGCTGGAGGGGATGTCAGCAGAGCAGCAATGGCGTGTGTGTCTGGGGAAAATGAGGAAGGTGCAGGACATGTGCATTCCAAAAATGAAGAAATACTCAAATGGTAAAATAGTACAACCATGGCTTACAAGGGAAATCAAAGCTATTTTAAAAGCAAAGTCAGACATCCCACCTCTCCCGGAAGTTCCGGGAGTCTCCTGCATTTTAATAGTGGCTCCCCGATGCCAGCAAATTATGTCCAATATCCCAGAAATTGATATTTTTGAGAGCGAATGTGAGAGAACGCGCGAGAGAGAGCAAGAGAGCGAGCGCAAGAGCAAGAAAGCAAGCGCGAGAGCGAGTGAGAGCGACCACGAGAGAGAAAGCGAGAGCGAGCGCGCGCGCGAGAGAGAGAGAGAGCGAGAAAGCAAGCGCGAGAGACCGAGAGAGAGCGAGAGCAAGAGCGAGAAAGCAAACGTGAGAGAGCGAGAGCAAGAGCGAGAAAGCAAGCGCAGGAGAGAGTAAGAGTGAGAAAGCAAGCGTGAGAGAGCACGAGAGAGCGAGAGCAAGAGCGAGAAAGCAAGAGCAAGAGAGTGCGCGATAGAGAGAGAGCGAGAGCAAGAGCAAGAGTGAGATAATTCAAAAAAAAGTCAGAGTGGCAGAGTGTTCCAAAAAATATATAAAACGTACGTCACCCCAGACTACACTAAAGTGTACCCCTGCCTAATAGGGGTCAAAAATAATGACAGTGTTTCTAGCTGCACTGTTTGCAACAGTGACTTTACTATTGCCCATGGTGGGTTAAAATGTAAAAGACATGTTGAGGTGAGTTTAACAGGTGTCATTCGTCATTAGCATAGCTAACGTTATTTAAACTAGCTGGCTGGCTGCTAAGGAGCTACTCTATTGCAGGCATCCCACCTCTCCCGGCAGTCTCCCGCAAATTGATGGTGCTACCTTCCTGAAATGAGTTTTTGCAGGGTGGGATGGCTGCAAAGGAAATGGCGGAAGAAAGAGGATTGCGAACTTTTTTTTTTTAAAACGTCCAGAGAACAATTTTTTTTTAATTATTAGAAGGGAAACCATGATATATGAAAGCAAGCTAGTAAATAATATCAAGGTGAAGAGCAAAAGTTTTTTTTCAAGTATCTTAAATAAATAAAAGAGAAATGAGTGGGCTTATAGAACCACTAGAAAATCAGACAGGAGAAACAATAACGAGGGACAAGAAAATGGCTGATGAACTAAATGAGTAGTTTGTGTCAGTCTGTGTTAAGGAAGAGAAGTGTGTGCAGTTACTGTCACAAAGGGGACGGAGCTCAAAAATCTGAAAGACCTAAAGATGCATAGGTCACCCAGAGAGAGGAACTGCACCCTAGGGTTCTGAAAGAGGTAGCTTTAGAGATTGTTCTGGCATTAGAAATGATTGGATTCTGGCATGGTGCTAGAGAACTGGAAAATTGCAAATGTTACTCCACTCTTTAAGAAAGAGAACAACTAGACGAGAAATAAGGAAAGGGAAGATGGAGTATCAAAGTGAATTAGCACAAAATATAAAAACAGATAGCAAAAGTTGTTATAAACGTATAAAGCGGAAGAGGGTAGATAAAGTCAACGTACGTCCCTTGGAGAAGAGAAGGGGAAATTGATTTTGGGTGACAAGAAAATAGCTGAGGCATTGAACGACTATTTTGTGTCGGTCTTCACGGTGGACGACACGTCCAATATGCCAAATAAGTATGTTATGGACGAAATGGGAGGTAAGGACTCAGATAAAATCACTGTCACTAAAGAAATAGTGATGAGCAAACTAGAGGGCCTGAAGGTAAATAAGTCCCCTGGTCCTGATGGGATGCATCCCTGGGTGCTGAAAGAATTGGTGGAGGTTATAGTAGACGCGCTGGTAATAATTTATCAAAACTCTCTATACTCTGGGTAGGTCTGGCGGACTGCAACACAGCAAATGTCACCCCACTTTTTTTTAAAACGATGTAGGCAAAAGAGGGGCAACTATAGGCCAGTTAGCTTAACATTTGTAGTCGGGAAAATGCTTGAAGCTGTCATTAAGGAAGAAATAGCTAAACAGTTAGAAAGGTGGTTTCCATTAGATAGACGCGGCATGGATTCAGAAAGGGAAGATGCTGTTTGACAACCCTACTGGAGCTCTTTGAGGACATAATGAATTCAGTGGATAGAGGCGAACAGGCGATCGACAAGGTGCCGCGCAAGAGACTTATAAATAAGATATGGATGCATGGAGTCGGGAGAAGCGTATTGTCATGGATGGTGGATTGGTTAACCAAAAGAAGGCAGACAGTTGGTATAAATGGATGTTTGTCCGGTTGGCAGTCGGTGGTGAGTGGGGTGCCACAGGGGTCGGTGCTGGGCCCACAGCTGTTTACCATTTATATTGATGATTTGAAAGAGGGGGACTGGGTGTAGTAGAACAAAATTTGCTGATGACACTAAACTGAGTGGAAAAGCAAATTGTGCAGAGGATGTGGAGGGTCTGCAGAGGGATATAGATAGGTTAAGTGAGTGGGCGAAGGTCTAGCAGATGGAATACAATGTTGGCAAATCCGAGATCATCCACTTTGGAAAGAATAATAAAAGAGCAGATTATTATTTAAATGGTGAAATATTGCAGCATGCTGTTGTGCAGAGAGACTTGGGAGTGCTTGTTCATGAGTCGCAAAAAGTTGGCTTGCAAGTACAATAGGTTATTGAGAAGGCAAACGTGATGTTGGCCTTCATTGCGAGAGGGATTGAATTAAACAGCAGGGAGGTCATGCTGCAACTATACAGGGTTCTAGTGAGGCCACACCTGGAGTACTGTGTGCAGTTCTGTTCTCCATACTTGAGGACGGATATACTGGCTTTGGAGCCAGTGCGGAGGAGGATCACCAGGTTGATTCCAGGGATGAAGGGGTTAACCTATGAGGATACATTGCCTCGCCTGGGACTATACTCTCTGGATTTCAGAAGAATGAGAGGGGATCTTATAGAAACATACAAAATTTTGAAAGGGATAAAGATAGAAATAGGAAAGTTGTTTGCATTGGTCGGTGAGACTAGACATATTGTGCATTGCCTCAGGATTCGGATGGAAGAATTAGGACGAAGCTGAGGAGAAACTATTTTCCCCAGAGAGTAGTGAATCTGTGGAATTCTCTGCCCAGAGAAGCAGCTGAGGCTTCTTCACTAAATATATTTAAGATACAGTTAGATAGGTTTTTACATAGTAAGGGAATTAAGGGTTATGGGGAAAAGAGAGGTAGATAGAGCTGAGTTTACGGACAGATCAGACATTATCTTATTGAATGGCAGGGCAGGCTCGGTGGGCCGGGGTCCTGCTCCTATTTCTTATATTCTTATGTTCTTAAAGGAGGAATGCAGCAGAAAGGATATTATAGACTAGTTAGCCTGATCTCAGTGGTTGGGAAGATGTAGCAGTCAATTGGTAAGGATGAAGTGATGGAATACTTGTTGACAGAGGACAAGATAGTACAAAGTCACCTTCAGGGAAAATCCTGCTTGACGAACCTATTGGAATTCTTTGAGGAGATTACAAGTAAGATGGCTAAAGGAGATACAGTAGATGCTCAGAAGGCCTTTGACAAGATGCCACACATGAGGCTGCTTACCAAATTAAGAGCCCATGGTGTTACAGGGAAGTTAGTAACATGGTTAGAGCATTGGCTGATTGCTAGGAGCCAATAAAAGGATCCCTTTCTGGTTGTCTGCCAGTGACTAGTGGTGTTCCCGAGGGATCGGTAATGGGACTACTTTTTTATGCTGTGTATAAATGATTTAGATGATGGAATAGATGACATTGCAAATAATACGAAGGTTGGTGGAAGGGCAGATAGCGTTGAGGGAACGGGTAAGATTAAGAAGGATTTAGGCAGATTGGAAGAATGGGCAAGAAAGTGGCAAATGAAATACAATGTTGAAAAATGCATGGTCAAGCATTTTGCTTGTGGAAATAAATGTGGGAACTATTTTCTAAACGGGGATGAAATCCAGGAATCTGAGAAGCAGGTGGACTTGGTAGTCCTTGGGCAGAATACCCTAAAGTTAACTTGCAGGTAGAGTCGGTGAGGAGGAAGGCAAATGCTATGTTAACATTCATTTCAAGAGGTCCAGAATACAAGAGCAAGGATGTGATGCTGAGGCTTTATAAAGTACTAGTGAGGCCTCATCTTGAGTATTGTGAACAGTTTTGGGCCCCTCATCTTAGAAAAGATGTGTTGACATTAGAGAGGGCCCAGAGAATATTAGCAAGGATGATTCCGGTAATGAAAGGCTTATCATACGAGGAACGTTTGGCAGTTCTGGGTCTGTACCCGCTGGAATGCAGAAGGATGAATGGCGATCTAATTGAAAGCTGTCGAATGTTGAAAGGCCTAAGAGTAGATCTGGAAACGATGTTTCCCATGGTGGGAGAGTCTAGGACAAGGGAATACAGCCTCAAGACAGAGGGGCGACCGTTCAAAAGGGAGATGCGAAAAAAATTCTTTCGCCAAAGGGTGGTGAATTTTTGGAATTTGTTGCCACATACAGCAATGGAGGGCTGCTCGTTGGGTGTATTTAAGAAAGAGATTGATAGGTTCTTGATTGAACATGGCATTAAAGGTTACAGGGAGTAGGGCGGAAACTGGGGTTGAGGAGGAGATAGGAAAAAAGGATCAGCCATGATTGAATGGCGGAGCAGACTCGATGGGCCTAATTCTGCCCCGATGTCTTCTGGTCTTATGAGCTGTCACAAGATGGTCACAATAACCCGTCCAGTATTATTAATTTGCCTAACTTTATTGATCAGTCGCGGCCCGTATCATCGATTATTTGTTCATTCCATTTGCTGCTGAGACCCTCCAGCGTTTTGTGTATGTTACTTTGGAATTCCAGCATTTACAAAATTTCTTGTCTTTTTGATCACCTTCCTGTCGCCTCTTCATCTGCATAGCGCCCGCCCTCTACTGGAGGCACTGTTATATACAAATTAAATTCATGCTGTGTACAGACATCTACTGATGCTTCTGGACACATCTTCAGTGATGTTCCTCGAATCATTGGGTGTTTCGGGTCTTTCAACATCATACGGCCTCCTCCAGGTGACCCAGCCGGGGCTGATCAGATCCCAACTTGTTTCCAGATGGTTAGCTACTTATGACTCCATGGGTCCCCTCTTTTGAGCCACAGCCACCTTGAGGCCCTCTCTGCCGCATCGGTGGTAATGTGGATGGCTCTCCTCTTCCTCTCTCCCTCGATGCCCAAAATGCTGAAGGCTCTAGCTAAGAAACGGGCTGCGAATCCCCTACAACCAACCTCCACTGGGAGACACCCCGCTCTCCATCCAGCCTGCTGACAGTTGCTGACCAGTCCTGCATACTTGGAGAGCTTCCTTTCAAAGGCCTCTTCCAAGCTATCTTCCCATAGGACTGTCAGCTCCAGCAGCACCACTTGCTTAGTAGACTCAGACACTTGGATAATGTCTGGTCGCAGGGTGGCTACGATATGGTTGAGTAACTTCAGTTGCCGTTCGAGGTCCACCAACAGCTGCCAGTCCCTTGCGGAGGTCAGGGCCTGCAGATGTTCTTTTGGCGGGTATTGGCTGCTCCCCAGCTCTGACAAAGGCAATGGTCTGCTTGGAGGGTCGGGACCGCTTCGCCCACTCAACTCCTGCGCTGGTGGCTTCAGCGATGGTCTTCAGGACCTGATCATGCCTCCACCTGTACCCTCCCTCATCAGGTGCCCTTGTGCAGCCGCTGTGGATGTGCTCCAGGGTTCCTCTCTTGGAGCACAGTGGGCACGCAGATGACTCTGCCTTGCCCCATGTGTGCAGGTTTCATGGGCTTGGAAGCACATCGTACACTGCATGGATGAGAAATTGGATGCGGTGTGGTTCGGCTTTCCAAAGATCAGCCCAGGTCACTTTCCTCTCAACCGCATTCTCCCATCTTGTCCAAGCTCCCTGTTGCTTCATTCCCACTGCCTTGCAGGCTCTCATCTCCACCACTACTGCTCTCACCTCCTCCTGAACAACACGACGCCTTTCCTTCCCTCTGGTATCCATTTGGGAAGTTGGAAAGGAGCCTAGCCCAGCTCGGCCTCGTGTGACCACCCCCACCAGCCTCCTGTGACACAGCCTCGCCTCTGCCTCCTGAACAGCTTCCTCTGCCCTCCACTTCCTGCCAGTCCTCACTTTGGATCACTTGAGTCCCTATACTGTAGCACTTCTCTGGCTCTTGTTACCTTGAATTCTTCCTCCAAGGATTAGAACGGCAGTTGCAGTTTGTTGTGGTGTCCATAGAGTGCGATACTGCTCAGGCTCTTTGACAGCCGCAGCCATCTCCTGAGGTGGTTGCTAACCCTCCTCTCTAAAGTTTTCACTGTCGAGATCGGAACTGCATAGACGAGGAGGGGCCACAGGATTCTGGGAAGAGTGCCATGCTGATACACTCAAGCTTTAAACTTCCCAGGTAGGCCAGACTTGTCCACAGATTTCAGCCATCTATCCAACTCAGTGCAGGTCGCCTGAATGGATGTCGTGTCCCTTAAAGAGCTGTCAAAAACTTTGCCTAAGCTCTTGACTGTTTTTTTTTTTTGTGATGGGTGGGATGGCTGTGTCTGCGATGCTAAACCGGATCTTGTTCTACACCTTCTCTTTCCTCAGCACCATCGATCTTGATTAGGCAGGTTTCAAGCGCATCCGGGCCCACTCCGCCAGCTTTTCGAGTCCTTGCAGAATCCACCGGCAGCCTGGGACTGATTCTGTGGTGACTGTGAGGTCATCTATGTATGCCCTGATAGGTGGTTGCCGTTGAGCGGATTTCCTTCTGGGCCCTCGGCACTCTGGTTCAGCAGACTTAGTGAGCATGTTCATGGCTAGGGAGAACAGTATCACTGAGATAGTGCATCCAGTGATGATGCCGATCTCCGCCTTGTGCCAGGTTGATGTAATTGCTCCTGAAGAGACCCTCATCCTGAAGTTCATATAATAATCAGCAATAAGGTCTCTGATTCTGCTGGGGACGTGATGTTTGGTCAGTGTGGGTGTACCAGCTTGTGCGGAACGGAGCCAAATGCATTTGCCAGGTCGAGCCACAACACTGACAGGTTGCCCTTGTTCTCTCTGGACTCCCTGATGAGCTGTGTCACCACACCTATATGCTCCAGACAGCCCGGCATCCCTGAAATGCCACCTTTCTGGACTGATGTATCTATATAGGTGTTCTTTGCCAGGTAGGTGCACAGCCGGTTAGAAACGGCACTTAAGAAGATCTTCGCCTCGACACACAGCAGGGAGATGAAGCGAAACTGATCTATCTGGGTGGCATTTTCCTCCTTCGGGATCCACACCACTTCAGCCACTCTCCACTGTTCTTGGATCTTCCCCCTTCTCCAGAAGATTCTCAGGATCTTCCACCGACGCAGCAGGACTTTGGGGCAGTTCTTGTGTACTTTGTACGAGGTGTTGCTTGGTCCTGGAGCTGAGCTTGTCCTTGCTTTGCGGACAACCTCTCTGACTTCTTTAGTTGCAGCTCTGACCTGTCGAACTGCACATCCGGTTCAGGTGGGTCTATTAGGATGCCGCACACTCCCAACTCCTGCTCGCTTTCAGAATCATTATATATCTCCTTCAGATGTTGTTCTATGTCTTCCTGCGAACAGGTCAGTTTTCCACTGCGCTTCTCCACCAGCAACTCCTTGGTGATCTTGAAGGGGTTGACGATAAAGGCAGCACGTTTTCGAGCCCTTTCACGACGCCGGCTCCGATGTCACTCTGCCCGGCAGAGGACCCTGATCTACTTTCGTAGTATGCACATCAGCTGGGCCAAGCTAGTGCGCTCTTCTTCTCCTGCCTCCTTGTATTGGGACTTCAGCGTTTTCATCTCCTGCCTGATGTTGTGGATCCTCAATGCTCTTTGGTTCTTCGAGTAAGATGTTTTGGAGCCTTCCTTCTCCTCTTCTCCGAACCGTTCAGCTGCGATACCGACAATAATTGTCGTCATGGCTTGCTGCTTCCTATCAACCCCTCCCTTCGCCGTTGCCTCCAAAATTTGGTTAACATCGTCAACAAACTGCTTCCATAGTGAAGTCATGTTAGCTGCTGGCCATTTGATCCGTCTCCTGTGAGACTTCATGTTAGAGGGATTAGTTTGCAACACTTGGAGGTTCCGGGCACTATGGGGTGACTCCGGGTCTGGCCCTTCCTTCGTCTCACCAGGTTCGACACCTGCGCGTTGTGCTGCTCCTGCTCCCGCCAAACATTGCATCTTCGCTTGGTGGATCTTCAAGCCGCGATCGTTCTTGCAAATTTTGCCACATGCACACTGCTTCCTCATCGTCGTTTGTTCATTGCCTGGGTCTGATGCCATTATGTTCATCCGACTGGGGTGCTCTTCCTTCCCACCCCCCGGGCACCCCAGGGGGTATCTTTCCCTTAGATTCATCGTAGCTTTTGTAGGGCTCCTCCTCTCAGAGGACACGGATTGAGTTACCAGCCCGTTCTGCCCCGGTTGCCGTTTCTCCGGCCTGTCACTGACTGTCCAGTCATCACCACTCTTTTCGTGGTTGACGTTAGAAAATTAAACGCTCACACGATTCAAACTTCGGAACTGGTCACTCAGTTTCCATATGAAGCCTAAATCGAGCAACATGGATCTCCTTCTTAAACATGCATCTCTAGTCTGCTGGAAGTAACAAGTATTTTCCCATCACAATGCCATCAATTTACTACATATTTTGAGTGACGTGAAGCAAAAAAATTTAACTTCCAATTACGAACAGTGAATGTGATAGACTCCCATTGCTAATTCTTGCATAGGAATGCAGTTTCCTTTTCTCTGTCATTCCCGGTACGTACGAATTACACAATCAAGAAGCCGATTTGTCTCATTGTGCCTCTGGTGACTCCTTGAGTGGGATATGCAGTTGGATCCATCCAAAGTTACATCTTGCATCCGCATCATATTAACGTATCCCTCCATCGATATCCCCTTTGAAAGCTCCACTGACTCTGATTCAACAGCCTTCTAAGTGGTCCTTTCTCAGCCCAAGGAATAGAAATCCTTTCCCTTTGCCCTACAGTTGTGTTGTTGTTTTGCCCATCAGCGCGGCCTCTGGCTAGCAAATACCTGTACCTTTTGTCCTTAATGATGTTGTATAAAACATTGTGAGAAACAGATAGAGTGTGTTGTCACTGAGTACTTCCAAAGGCAGGTGCGCTTAAAGTCAGCGTACAGGTTTTTAAGGCCAGAAGCATAAATTTTAATGAGGAACCGAGGGAGGTACATTTTCACACGAAGTAGCTGACACTTAGAATGACTTTCCAATGAACATCATAGTCATAGAGTCATACAACATGGAAGAAATTTAAACATGAAGAGCAGAGAGGGGTATAGTCTTAATACAAGTAAGTGTGATCAGTATATGTAGTTCTGATAGTCTGAGCAGGCACAGTGTGACTAGACGTATGGCGTTGTGATTTTACTTGTTCAATAATAATTCTCTGTAGAAGTCGAACTCACAATAATATGCAACATTGCAGTAGCCAGGAATCTTGCCAGTATGTATTGATTGAAATTTCAAAGCAGGGAGGTCGGGCCTTAAATGTACATGTTTGACCCCCTCTACTGTTCCCGTAGAGAAGCGCATTTTCTGTTTTGCCGTTTAATTTATCAATGCAGCGAGGGTTGTAAACAGCGGGAAGGACAGTAGGCGAGAGAACAGATCGAATGAGCAGTTTTCCACCAACATTATAAAGCAATAGAAACATAAGTAAGTGATGGTGTCGTACAGGGATAATCTAACGAGCCTGTTTGGCTGGAACTCAGAAACAGGAAAAGAGAAATCACTTTATTTGGAGTATTCTATAACGGACCCCTACCCCGCCCCCGCAATAGCAACAGAGTCACCAAGGAGCAGATCTGGAGGCATATTTTGAAAATGGTCGGAAATAATAGGTTGTTGTTTTGCATGGCTTCAACTTCCCTAATATTATCGGACACCTCCTTGTTGCATAAGGTTTAGAAAGGGTGAAATTTGTTGGGTGTGTACAGGAAGAATTATAAACATGACTAGAGAAGAGTCCATATGGTATCAGGCAATGAATCTGGTTAAATATCAGATCCCTTGTTGTGTGAGCATTTCTAATACAGTGACTGTAACTTTATTACCTGAAAATAAGCTTAGAACGTGATAGGAACAGACGGTATGGTGAAGTACTTAATTGGTGGAAGGGATGATGCCATTAGCCAGGAAATTGGGAGCGTAAAGTGGGAACAGATGTACTCCCGGAAATGCACAAAGTAAATGTGGATATCTTTAAAGGAGCATCGGGATGTGGTTCTGATTAGGTTATTCCTATTGAGGCAGGGAAAGTATAGTAGGGTGAAGGAGCAACTGATGACAAGGTAAAAGGAAGAAAGAAGCTTCCTTTAAGGTTGAGGAAACAACGAACAGATGGGCTCTGGAGATTTACAAGATAACCGGTAGGAGCTGAAGAATAGATTTAGGAGAGCTAGAAGGGGGCATCAGAAGGCATTAGCTAGTAAGGTTAAGAAAATCCCAATGAGTTTTCTTGCACCTAATGAAGTGGCAACTGAGGGTATGTCTGTGGTCTTCTAATACCGTAGCCCATCCACTTCAAGGTCCGTGTTCTGCATTGAGAGATGATCTTCTACGGTCCGCTATAGTAAAGCCTGGTTAATTGAGTTTTTGAATTAGAATCAAAATCAGAATCATATGCGATATACTGACGTATGTCGTGAAATTTGTTGTTTTGCTGCAGTAGTACATAGCAATACAGAAAAACAAAAGTAATGAAGCACAATAAGTAATATGTCTGAAAAAATAAATTAAACAAGTAGTGTAAAATCAGAGCCAAAGTATAGAGGAAGTACACAAGGATTAGTTGTCCATTCCTGATGGCGGAGAGCCTTGAGTGCGGGTTACCTGGACCCTGTGCCTCCACCTTGATGGTGGCAATGCGAAGAGGGCATATCATAGGTGATGGCGGTTGTTAATGATGGATGCCGTCTTTTTGCAGCATTATCCTTTGAAGATGTCTTCGATGCAGAAGAAGCTAGTGCCATGCAGATGCTGGCTGAGTTCGCAATTTTCTGTAGCACGTTGCGATCCTGTGCAGTCGCCGCTCCACACCACAGTGATGCGGCCAATTAGAATACTCTCCGCAATACATCTGTAGAACTCTGCTAGAGTTCTTGGTCTCAGACCTCTGATGAAATAGAGCCGCTTCCGTGTGAAACCCTTTCGTTTCCTTGGCTGCGAAAGTCTGAGGAAGACAATCTCCGGCTCCGCCAAACTGGTAAGATTGAGGCGTTCTCTCTCCCCAAACCCTGTTTGTGTGGCTGCTGTGTAATTTTCAACCTGTTACAAATTAGTACCATGACATAACAAATCGTACGCTGCATACGATTAAAATATTCTATTTATGAATACTAATTTGTCTAAAGGGGGAGCCTAACCTTTTGATCCTCTTATTCCTTTGATTCTGCTTGGTAGCCGCGACCTCAGCTGATTCATAACTCTTTTTCAGCTCCCTTCTCATATCAGACACATAAGATCTGTCTTATCTTATAAGAGAGATTTTCCGTCGTTCACAATTCAGGTAAATCTTCGGTGGTAGGTCTTCCTCGCCAGTCCCAAAACAAAGGTCGATAGCCAATCACGCCTCACGCCTAAACATCAGATAATATGGCGATTAGCTGGTAGCTTCATTTCTTCTACAGTTGTAATAGTGGACCAGATGTCCAATATGTTTAATCCTCTTGCTCCATTACTGATTTCCAAAGTTCACAATAGACAATAGACAATAGTCAATAAGTGCAGAAGTAGGCCATTCGGCCCTTTGAGCCAGCACCGCCATTCACTGTGATCATGGTTGATTATCCACAATCGGTATCCAGTTCCTGCCTTAGCCCCTTAACTTTTGATTCCACTATCTTTAAGAGCTTTATCCATCTCTTTCTTGAAAGCATCCAGAGACTTGGCCTCCACCGCCTTCTGGGGCAGAGAATTCCATACATCCACCACTTTCTGGGTGAAAACGTTTTTTCCTCAACTCTGTTCTAAATGGCCTACCCCTTATTCTTAAACTGTGGCCTCTGGCTCTGGACTCACCCATCAGTGGGAACATGCTTCCTGCCTCCAGCGTGTCCAATCCCTTAATAATCTTATATGTTTCAATAATATCCCCTCTCAGCCTTCTAAATTCCAGAGTATACAAGCCCAGTCGCTCCAATCTTTCGACATATGACAGTCCCGCCATCCCGGGAATTAACTTTGTGAAGCTATGCTGCACTCCCTCAATAGCAAGAATGTCCTTCCTCAAATTTGGAGACCAAAACTGCACACAGTACTCCACGTGTGGTCTCACCAGGGCTCCGTACAGTTGCAGAAGGACCTCTTTGCTCTTATACTCAATTCTCCTTGTTATGAAGGCCAGCACGCCATTAGCTTTCTTCACAGCCTGGTGTACTTGCATGCTTGCTTTCAGTGACTGATGTACAAGAACACATAGATCTCGTTGTACTTCCCCTTTTCCTAACTTGACTCCATTTAGATAATAATCTGCCTTCCTGTTCTTACCACCAAAGTGGATAACCTCACATTTATCCACATTAAACTGCATCTGCCATGCATCTGCCCACTCACCCAGCCTGTACAAGTCACCCTGCATTCTCATAACATCCTCCTCACATTTCACACTGCCACACAGCTTTGTGTCATCGGCAAATTTGCTAATGTTACTTTTAATTCCCTCATCTAAATCATTAATATGTATGGTAAACAGCTGCGGTCCCAGCACTGAACCCTGCGGTACCCCACTGGTCACCGCCTGCCATTCCGAAAGGGCCCCATTAATCGCTACTCTTTGTTTTCTGTCAACCAGCCAATTTTCAATCCATGTCAGTACTCTGCCCCCAATACCATGTACCCTAATTTTGCCCACTAATCTCCTATGTGGGACTTTATCAAAGGCTTTCTGGAAGTCCAGGTACACTACATCCACTGGCTCTCCCTTGTCCATTTTCATAGTTACATCCTCAAAAAATTCCAGAAGATTAGTCAAGCACGATTTCCCCTTCGTAAATCCATGCTGACTCGGACCGATCCTGTTACTGCTATCCAGATGTGTCGTAATTTCATCTTTTATAATTGACTCCAGCATGTTTCCCACCACCGACGTCAGGCTAACCGGTCTATAATTCCCTGTTTTCTCTCTTCCTCCCTTCTTGAAGAGAGGGACAACATTAGTCACCCTCCAATCCACAGGAACGGATCCTGAATCTATAGAACATTGGAAAGTGATTACCAATGCGTCCACGATTTCTAAAGCCACCTCCTTAAGTACCCTGGGACGCAGACCGTCAGGTACCGGGGACTTATCAGCCTTCAGACCCAACAGTTTATCCAACACCATTTCCTGCCTAATATAAATTTCCTTCAGTTCATCCATTACCCTAGGTTCTTTGGCCACTATTATATCTGAGAAATTGATCCGAGCATGTCTAGCGAGGTCCGATTAAACCTCTTGGGCTGGGGATCAATCTGCGTGTGACAAGGCGTAGTCTTCGACTTCTCGACTTCAAGCATGCTCAGTAGGTCATATATGAGCTTGCTTTCAAAATTTTGTTCCTGATCGCTATGTATCTGCCTGGGGAGCCTTAATAAATGAAATACTTCACAGATAATAATTTGGCCACAGTGGACGCCATCTGATCCTTGGTAGGGAATGTTTGTACATATCTGGTGCAGGGATCCGTAATGATTAAGGCCATATTGCTGACATCTGACTCCTTCGACAGGCATGCACGCTAGGTCCAGTGGCCATCACTCTGCAAATGGGACAACGGAGCGGCCCTCATAGGCAGCGTTTCCTCCGTATACATCAAATGCACGACTTGCAGTACTTTTCGTCTGGGGCCAGTCTCTGAGCAGACCTTAGGTCTTGTCAACCGCCAAATAGACAGAATCATCATGAAGCGACTTCAGCACAATCCTCCGATGTTTTTCGGCAGAACCAGCTGAGAACGTCGAGGCTGATCCAAAGGCAAAGTGACTCGATGTAGGATCCGGTTACTCAACTACAATCTGGGACATTATCTCAGTAATTCAGACACCGCAGCGTATTTCGGCCTGTCCGCATGGGCCATGTCACCCTTTTCGACCGCTGGCCAAACAGTACTGATGCCCGCGCCATCTCGCTGAGCATCTGCTACTTCCCCAAGACAGAATTCCGGCAACTGGTTTCTCTACAGAGCCGTCAGGTTGCAGTAAGCTTGTGGAATGCCGCCATCAGAAGCTCCCAGTTGCTCTCGCGCTGGATTCTGCCCTCATCTTTCCTCTGCCTCTAGCTTGATGGAAAATTGGCACATGGCTTTCACTCCAGGGGCAGGAACATTCTCCGTCCCCGTCCGGCCCGTCACGCGCACGTCGGGACAATGCATCGGCATCAATGTTCCTACTTCCCAGCCGATACTTCAGGCTGAAATCATAGGCAGATAACGTCGCCAAGCACCGATGACCTGTGGCATCCAATTTGGCCGAGGTCAGGATATAAGTTAGAAGATTGCTGTCCGTCCTCACTTCAAAATTGGCACTATAGAGGTAGTCACTTAACCTTTCACTCTCCACCACAGCCTATTTCAAGGCCAGGAACTCCAACTTATGCGTAGGATATTTTTTTTTTCAGAGGGTAACAGATTCCGGCTGAAAAATGCAACAAGTCTCAACACTGTATCCTGATCCTGATACAGGACACCCCTGCCTAAGCCCTCTCTGCTGGCATCCGTATGCCGTACATACGGCAATCGGGGATCTGCAAAAACCAGCACAGGGTCTTTTGTCAGCAGCTCCTTCAGAGGCTGAAAGGCCTCTTCACATTTCGCATCCCATCTCGTCCCAAAAGGCGCCGAAGGGCTAAGATAATCTTTACCCTCCTCTAATTTCGTCCAAGCCCAAGGCGGGGTAATCGCACAGAAGTTGATTTAAAGGGTGGCTCACTTTCGCGTAGTCCTCCAATAGTACTCACAAAAGTCAAGGAACTAGCACAAAGCGCTCAGTGGGTTCCTTGGCCATGTGGTCACCGCCTCTATATTAGACGGATCCATTTCGCGAGACTATGTACCCACAATAGTTGTCACAAAGGGGGCGTTGAGAGGCGGACCCAAAAGTAAGACACAGACAATCAAGTACTAAGAACAGGACTAGGTTTGACAAGAACGCAAGGGAAGTGGTGAAGAAATGACGCTAAACATTGACACAGGCTCTGGACGAGACTAGGATACAGGGCCTGGGCTAGGACTAGACTAGGAAAGCGGAACCAGGACAAGGAACTGGGAACTAGGAGCCTGAGCTTGGACTCCGAGCCAGAGACTGGATAAGGACCCAGAACCTGGGTCTTGACTTCGGCTCGGACCCCGGAACTAGCCGAGGACATGACGTGGTTACAGGACTAGACGATGCTTGGGTTCTTCGAGGTTTGGCTACAGGACTAGACAAGGCTGGGGCCATGACAGTAGTGGATAGTGACACTTGTCCAGGGAAAGTTTTAAACCTTCAGCTTTCAGGCGGCCCAGCACCTTCAGTAACCCCGCTTCGTGTTCTTCCAAGGTGGACTCGAACACTATGAAATCATTCAGATACAGCAATACCTCAAGCAAGTTCATATCACCCACCGTTATCTCCATGGCACACAGGAAAATCGCAAAGGTTCCACATAGGCCCTGCGGCATTCTTTCGAACTGGAAGAATCCCAGTGAACATAATAATGCCGTGTTCCTTTTGTCAGCTTCACACATGGAGATCTGGTAATACCCACTCCACAAGTTAATCACACTGAACCGCTTCGCACCACTCAGACAAGCCAGCGCCTCTTCAATCCTCGGGACAGTATACTGATTGGGGACGGTACACCTGTTCAAAGTCCTATCGTCCACACACATCCATACCTTCCCATTATTCTTCCTGACAGCTACTATGGGGATGCATTAGGGCTTCAGGACACAGTGATGATCCTAAATTTCACAAATGCTGCCAAACCTGTTCCTCATCTGCAGGTACCAGTCGCCGCGAACTTTCTCTAAGGGGGGTGTCCTCTGTCACCCTGATGGTGTGTCGTCAGTAGAAAAGGGATCTTCCAGTTTCAACATCTTCTTTATCAACATCCTCTTTCAATCTTAAGTTACAGAGGAGTGTCCAAATTTGACTTACTCAGTTGAAAACTTTCACTGTTTGGAGAGAGCTTCTCCCCGGCTTGTCTTACAGGGACACAAGACATTACCGTCACTGGGAAAAGGTGCGCCTGTGGCATCCCCTCTTGATGGTGACCTCCCTCTCCGTAGCGTTCCTGACAACACTCCCATCCTGTTCACCTGTATAATCGAGCGCTTCTGCAGTTCGGGTCTCACCAGTAACCCAGCAGGTCAGCCTGGTTCCTCTCCATGGTAATCCGGAGCACCCACCAAGGGGGCCTCTGCCGCAGACGTTCTGGAAAATTTGGCTTTCCCATCATTCTCGCTACTTTGCCAGCCGTAACGCGACTGGTTTTGACTGGGTGAACCACACAGACCCTCGACTAAGCTCACTATCCAGCGTAGTGTGTCCACGCCCTTCCTCAAAAGCAACTTGAAACACCAGATGCATAGACAATATTTTCAGAAAGTTCTCTCTAACTCTGTCCTTAGCCTCCACGCAATAGGAATATTTGTCGCCTCTAAACAGGGTCCAGCGCAAATGTATCAAGGACCTCAGCTACTCCCACATCTGCCTCCAAAAACTCCGGCTTCAACGACAAGTAACCATCATACAGATAATCACCCGTACTAAGACCCAGATCTCTAGTGTACTGAGTGACGTCAGTGGTAAATGCGTCAAATTCTGGATGTAAAACGGACGGTACACAAAGTCCAGCGAGCCAGCGTCAAGTCTGGTTCTAGCGTAAATGCCCTCTGTCCGTAGCGATACACTGGGGCTTGGCCCCACGATGCCTTCAGGAATAGGTTTCTTTGCTTTAGGATGATGCTTGATATATTGCTGGGAACGTGTTCCCCGCGAGACGCCAGGCCGTTTCCTCACTGGGTCACTTCTAAGTTTCCGGACATCTCTCTCTACTTAGGTACCGGGGGCTCACTTTCAGAGTGGTTTCCCGTCGTTCACACTCCCGCCTGAAGCGGCCCTCTTCGCCACAGTTATAACAGACAATACCGGCCGCTCCTTCTCTCGCGGGACCCCGGTCACTAGCAGCCCTCTGCGGAGTCCGTCCCCTTAAAGGGTCCGCCTCCCCGTAGTACAGGGTGGCCGCACCCTCTGATAATAACCGGAATATCTCAATTCTGCCACACTCTTCTTTACCACCCCCTGGGGTGAGCTATCCGTGTTCACGAGCGCAGGGGCTACTAACGTGCCCAGTACCCTGCTGAAGAAACCTCACTCTCTCCGCGCCTCCGACACATACTCCTCCTTTCTTACTTCTCTGATCAGCTCAACTAACGAGGGAGTGGGGCGCGTCTTTCGAACCAGTCGGAGGCTCGAAGCGATCCGGTCCTGGGAGTGGACGCCTTTCGCTATTTGGTCTATTCTTAACTGATGCACCTCAGCGGTCTGAATGGCCCCTTTACACCGCAAACAACTTAGCTGCCTCTTTAGCTGAAAAATGTGGGCAGAAAGCTTCTCCCCCTTCTCCTGAAACTTGTTCTGAAACCCCGTCATAAGCTCCTTTGGGCTTCCACTCGCACGAAACACATTTTCTAGCGCTTGCAAGCAGCCCGCAGAGGTAGAAAAACGCTCTGTGTTTTTATGGATCTCACTACATCAGCAGACGGGCCTCTCAAACTCTCAACCAATCAATCGCTGTCTTCTTTAGTCATCAAAGCACTGCCACTTATCCAGGATCTGAAAGGTCCGCTCCGCCTAAGTCTCATACTCTCTTACCCGTCAGGGGTGGGCTTCACCCCTGAAAACATTTTCAGCTTTCGATAGCTAGGACCCGCTGCCTAGGC
Source organism: Mobula birostris (assembly GCF_030028105.1). Lineage (NCBI taxonomy): Eukaryota > Metazoa > Chordata > Chondrichthyes > Myliobatiformes > Myliobatidae > Mobula > Mobula birostris. Next base: position 23,725,718 of record NC_092379.1, on the reverse strand, counting down.
ACTGAGCTATTTATTCGCCAGGGAGGTAAGGGCTGATACTAACTCAGAATTCTCACTCTTCACTAGGGGACTCATGAGACATTTCAAATCAGTCCATTTCTTCCCCCTGTTCCGCGGAAACGAGAGTAAGCCTGTCTCCCCAGCTATGGGAGACTCGGCTGCGATTCGGTCGCTCTCCTCTCCCGGGTCCCCAATGGTACCAGGAAGTTTTCCGCTGTTACTTCAGCGCTAGTCTGAACTAAAGCAAAGTCTTTACCCGCTATTTTATCAAACCTGCTCTCCACAGTCGTAACTGATCCTACTGCTTTACCGGTACTTAAATTTCGAATTAACAATTTGTCACGAATGTCTACCCCACTCAATACACATGCAATCAACCATAACCACCGTATCGTAACCCACTGAATCAATACTCACGGCAATCACACATCATCCAACGAAATCATCCCGGACGAGCCCCCACAATGAAAACCCCTGGTTTCCTTGGCTGCGTAAGTCGAGGGAAGATATCCGGCCCCTCTAAACGCCTGAGATTAAGGCTCTCTCCAACCCCAATGCCTCTTCGTGTGGATGTTGCATAATTTGCTACGCTGTTACAATTTAGTATCGCAAAATAACAGACTGTACACCGCATATGATTAAGGGATTATATTTATCTTAATTTCCATATCTTATGATATATATATTTGACTGAATTTATTTGACTATAGAGTTAGTAAAGAAAAGAACAGAAAAGGAATGGACCCATTGTAATGAAACAGTCGCAAGTTGGAGCTCAAAGTTTCTCCATGGATCCTCAATCGATTTTGTCCCTGGCTTCGTCGAATCACGGTTCTGCTCCAGGTCGAATCCTACGACCTCTTGTCTCCTGTACCTTCCCTCTTCATCTCCTCTCGATCAAAAGTTCTAAGCCCAACTTTCGGGTCCCTCACAGAGAAACCTCCCCTTAATTTGACCATCCTAATTGGAGCTCATCTTACAGTTATCTTTAATTCACGCGCTGGACCCTCGGTCTGCATTAAAGTTCACGCCACCTTCCGAACGTCGCTTGAACAAATGGGCTCTCTCACGGGAGAATTGGTTCTTCCTACTTGAAGCCATTCATCTGCACAAATCACCTTGTGCAACAGTGACAGCATCCTCAGCCATCTTCCTTCCTCTCTTCTCCCAGCTCCAAAAACGATTTCGGCCCATATAAGCGTCCTTCACAACAACCTATCGGCCCAGCTTTCTCCTTATCTCTTATCTTCAGCAATGACCCAATCAAGCAGAAAACAGAACAGGCAGCTTTTGCGGAACTGCTAAATGAAATACATGCAACTAACAGTAAAAGTATGAACCAAGATGATCAGCTATTTCCGCTCCGCACTGACTGTGGGATCCCAATGAGGAAGTCATGATTTCCTAGAGATGCTGCCTGGCCTGCTGCGTTCACCAGCAACTTTTATGTGTGTTGGTTGAGGAAGTCAGGAATTCAGATGCAGAGGCAGGTATAGATTTACAACTTTTTGGGCCTTGCTCATTACTACTGAGAGTGTGATGGTGTTGAACGCTGAACTGTAATCAACAAAGAGCAGCCCGACGTAGGTATTGCTATGGTTTAAGTGATCATAAGCAGAGAGGACAGAGGGTAACATTGTGAAATCCCTTTTTACTGAGCGCTTCTGAAAATGCAGCTGGCGCACCCCTCGCTAACCCCCACTGAACTCCGCGGCGAGGAAACCACCGTTCTCAGGCTCCATGCATCTAGGTTGCAGACGACTTCGGTCCTGCCAAACCTGGGCAGGCATGTGTGAATGCTGTCTGGTTTACTGCCCATCTTGCTCGCCTCTAAAATTTTTGTCGGCTAGAAATAACAGACCGTAAACTGCATACAATTATGAAAATATATATATTTACGAATGTTAACTTAACCAAACAGATATTCAAGAAAGAAAGGAAAAGAAAACACAAAAGAATCCACCATATTTAAACAGACAAATCTGCATATAAGTTGGAGCTCATCTTACAGTTATCTTTAATTCACGCGCTGGACCCTCGGTCTGCATTAAAGTACACGCCACCTTCCGAACTTCGCTCGAAATCCATCTCGAACAAATGGGCTCTCTCACGGGAGTATTGGTTCTTCCTATCTGAACCCATTCATCTACACAAATCACCTTGTGCAACAGAGACAACATCGTCAGCCATCTTCCCTCCTCTCTTCTCCCAGCTCCAAAAAAGATTTCAGCCGATACAAGTGTCCTTCACAACAACATATCGGCCCAGCGTTCTCTAGAACTTTCTCCGAATTTCACCATCCTGATCGCCTGACACCATATTTCAATGCTCCTTATCTCAGCTCAAACGCAAGCAGGCTGAAAGCTGAACAGACTGCTCTTACAGAACTGCTAAAATGAAATGCCTGCAGAATAGCAGTAAAAACCGTAATCAGGGCGTTATACACTCACCACCACCCACCCCCCCCATCACCACCACCATCACCACCAGAAAACAGTTCTCATGACTTTGAAACTTCTCAATCCATCATTAATAACAAAGTACAGTATTCTAAGAAATTTCGTAATGTCATTGTCTCGAATTCATTTGTGAATGATGGTTACATATCTCACTCGGGGGATAGACGCAGCCCTCTGTTTCCTCGGTGCTTCAAAGGCCAGCCTGTCGGGGGGAGGGGGTGTTCTAATTCTTTGAGACCTCCTTATCCCATCTTGAGATACTCCAGATTGAACCACCTCTTGTGACCCTTCCTGTCAACCAGAGGATTCCTCTCTCTGTCTATCGCTCGTGTCTTTGTCGCCGTTTGGTCAAACTGCCGTTCCATGATCGCAACTTTTCCTAAAGCTTCAACGTTACTTAAAACCCAATCAGCAACTCAACTGGGCCGCGGATGACCAACCCTCTCGAAATATAAACCTCAGTTACCGTCAGTTTCTTTGAAACGCGACAGGACTTAATCCCTGCGGCGTCCATGTCTTATTCAAAAGTCCCGGATAATAGTTTAACACAGGCTTAAACACAAACATACATAAACAATTTTTAGGGCAGTCACACAGCCTTCAACGAATTCTACCCCGGAGGAAGCGCCACAGTGAAACCCCTTTTTCATTGGTCATCTCTGGAAGTGCAGATTGCGAACAACCACTGGGCTGTTTTCAGGAGAGTGAGTTTGTTGAATGCCTACGGGATGGCTTTTTAGACCAGATTATCGTTAAGTCTACCAGCGCAACAGTTATACTGGATTGGTTGCTATGTACCGCAAGTGGATAGGGAGCTTAAGCTAAAAGAACCCTTAGGAGACAGTGATCACAATTTGACTGAGTTCAACTTGAAATTTCATAGAGAGAAAGAAAAGCCTGACGTAGCAGTATTTCAGTGCAGTAAAGTAAATTACAGTGGTACAAGAGAGGAGTTGGCCAAGATAGATTGGAAGAAGATACTGGCAGGACTGAGAGCAGAGCAGCAAGGCGTGAGTTTCTGGGGGGAAAGAGGAAGGTGCAGGATACACGTATGCCGAAAACAAAGAAATACTCAAATAGCAAACTAGAACAACCCTGGCTGATAAGGCAAGCCAAAGCTAATTTAGAAGCAAAAGAGAGTGCATACAACAAAGCAAAAATTAGTGGTAAGACTGAGGATTGGGAAGCTTTTGAAAAGCTACAGAAAATAACTAGAGGAATCCTTAGGAGGGAAAAGGTGAAATCTGAAAGCAGGTTAGCAAACAATATCAAAGTCGATAGTAAAGGCTTTTTACTAGCATGTATAAAATAAAAGAGAGATCAGAGTAGTTGTCGGACTGCTAGAAAATGAGGCCGGAGAAATAATAAGGGGGGGGGGGGGACAAATAGAGATGGAAAATGAACTTATTAAGTATTTAGACAATAGGACCATAATACACGAGAGCAAAATTACGCTCTTGAGTCTTCTCCGCCAATCAATCATGGGTGATCACTTCTTATCTCCTCCTCAACCCCATTTCCCGGACTTATCCCCGGAACCTTTGATGCCATATCCAATAAAGAATCTATCAATCTCTGCCTTAAATATACCCAACGACCCGGCCTTCACAGTTGCATGTGGCAACAAATCCCACACATTCACCACCCTTTGACAAAAGAAGTTTCTCCGCAACTCTGTTTTGAAAGGGCGCCCCTCTATCCTCCTTTCCACATCTACTCTGTCAAGGCCTTTCAACATTCGAAAGGTTTCAATGAGATCCCGCTGATCCTCCTGAGTTCCAGCTAGTACAGGCCTAGAGCCAACAAAGGTTTCTCGTATGATAACCCTTTCATTCCTGGACTCATCCTTGTGAACCTCCTCTGTAGAATATAAAGCGTTTTCTACCTGCAGGTCGGTGACCAGTGGCGTTCTGCAGGGACCTGTGCTGGGACCCCTTCTGTTTGTGATATTTATTAGCGACATGGATGAGAAAGTGGAAGAGTGGGTTAGTAAGTTTTCATGTGGCATATAGGGTGGTGGGGTTGCACCATTGTGTAAAAGCTTATTTTACGTTTCAATTGAATGCTGATATGATGCAGAACAGGGATAAGAACTGGATGGAGTTCAATGCGGAATAGTGTGAAATGATCCATTTTGGAAGGCCAATTTTGAAGAGAAAATACAGGGTTAATGACTGAATTCTCAGTAGTGTGGAGAAAATTGGGGTCCACGTCCATATATCCCACAAAGATGCCGCGCAAATTGATAGCGTTGGGAAGAAGGCTTATGGATCTTCATCTGTCGTGAGATTGAGTTCAAGTATTGATGTTACATCTCTGTAAAACCCTGGTTAGACCACATTTGGAATATCTTAATGAATTGCCGTCGCCTCTTTATAGCAGGAATGTAGACGCGTTAGTCAGGATGCAGAGCAGATTTACCAGGATGCTACCTGCATTGGAGGATAGATCTTACCAGTATACATTGTGTGAGGGTCACTAGCGAACTCAAGTGCGCGAATCACGAAGAATTTCGCAACTCAAACAAATTTAAAGCTTTATCTCTGAAATTAACCACTAACAAGAGCTCCGGCAAACTGTACAGAATCATGACGAATTGAAATCACTCACGATGCGTAGAACTCGAACTGAGTTTCACGAAACAACGACTCAGTAAAGAGAGGGTGGCATGCCCCTACCCCGCTCCGATATACACCTTGGAGCACGTAGGCCACCAGGGGAATCAATAATACGCGAAGCCAACAACTACAACATAAAACATAAAAACACCATGGTAATTAAATTATCTAAAATTGAATAAAAGTGATAAATACAAAGAGATCTTAACAGTCCCCATGATACCAAATTGGATATTTGCAAAACAAAGTGGAAAACTAGAGCCATTGCTAAGATAAAATAATTAGACATAAGGGGTAAACAATACAAGGGTCACTACATACTCACGAGATGACACCGAGAAAATACAGTCCACTCACTAACAGAAAATAAAATGAACGACCCCTGGAAGCGTCACCACCATTACCCCTTCCCATTCTACTGCAAACTCCTGGCGACTTAGGGTGATCGGGAGGAAAACGCTGAAAATCAGTAATCAGATCAGGATTCAAAATACCGCTAGTCGGAGCCCAACTACTTTCCTCCGGATCATGTCCCTCCCAACTGACTAAGCAGTGGAACTGACCCTTAACTTGCCAGGGGTCAAGCAGTCTGCGGACAGTGTAAACAGGTGATCCGTCTATGATTTTAGGAGGCGAAAACTTTGGAGTAGCGGCTAAAGGACTAAAGAGTAAGGGTTTACGTTCAGAAACCTGAAAGGTGAGATGGATTCGAAGAGATCTGTGAAGCTGTAACCTATAAGTTACAGGAATGATTTTCTTAACAATCCTAAAGCGAGGAGCAAGCTTATGGGATTCAATTCTGTTGGGGATGTCTTGGTTAGAGTGCCATCCCCGCTGAATCACGCAAAAAGAAGGACCCAGTCGCCTCTTCCTGTTGGCATGGAACTGCTGAATCGCCGAAACAAGCTCTCGAAGTCCTGTGGGCTAGAATCCATTGCTGTCGACAGCGCTCAACAAGCTGTTTAAAAGACAGAACACCGACTTCCATTTCATGCTCAGAAAAGTGAGGATGCTTAAACGCAAATTAATATTCGAAAGGAGACATCTTAAGTAAGTATGGTGAAGGGTGTTATGCACTTCCATTGCCCAATTTAAAAAGTTCTTCTTAATGTATTAATTACCAGAAACAAGGGAACGCGCAGTACATTCCAAATCTTTCTTAGTTCTCTCGATCTGATCATTCGTTTGTGGGTGAAAACCGGAGGAACGGCTAAAAGTCGCTCCAACAAGTTTACAAAATGTTTGCCAAAACTTGGACGTAAATTATGGTCCCTGTCGGAAATAATATCGAGGTAATCCATGGACTCTAAACAACCGCTTCAATAAACCGTTTTAGGTTTTAGGTTTTTAGAGCCCGGACGATAAGTACAGTAATGACAAAATTCAAACGGTTAAAAAAAATGCCAAACTGGCTTGTCGTAAATTAAGTCTCTTGGCATTCTGGATATAAGCTAAAGTCATACGATCCGTTCAAGCCATAAATGGATGCTCCACCCCTTCCAACCAGTGCCGGAGCTCATTTAAATCCAGTTTAACAGCCAACAACTGCCGATTTCCTGTATCATAATAGGATTCGGCTGGTGACAAACTGTTTCGAACAGCAAACACCGAGATGGAGCTTTTTATCGTTTGTGGAACGTTGGGTCAAGACTGACCCGGCTCCGATTTTGGGAACACCCACCTCAAGGGCAAATCAGGGCTAGGTAGGTGCAATGTGGCAGCAGATTACAATTGTTAATGTCGCTAAATGCCGACTCCGGCTCCATCTTCCAACATAAATGACCCACAATTTCCTTGGTAAAATTAATAAGGGGAGCAGCTACAGAACTAAAATTCTTTAAAATCTCCTATAAATGTTAGATGACTACAAAAATCTCAGAATCTGCTTGACCGAAGTGGGAGTGGGCCAGTCCGGAAAGGCACGAGATTAATCCGGTTCTATTAGTAGGTCTCCCTGGGAAATATCAAAAGGAAATTCTAGGAACATGAAATTCACACGTGAAATTCCAGCTTGAGAAATAGGTGCTTCTCTAATAAACACTGAAGAACTTGACGAACATGGGATACATGTTCCTGATAAAAAGCTTGAAAAAATCAAAAATTCGCATAGGTAAACAAAGACAACTCTGTTTAATATTTCCCTCAAGGCATCGTTAATGAATGTCTGAAAGAAACTGCTGGAGAGTTAACAAGCCCAAAGAGCATAAAAAGGTACTCATAATGCCTGGTTGGAGTATTAAATGTCCTCTTCTGTTCATCACCTTGACGAAACCGAATTAAGTTTCAGCCATTCTTGAGATCCAATTTAGTGAAAAGTTTGACGCCTTGCAGTAAATCATATGCCGAGTCCATTAATGGAAAGACGTAGCAATACCGGTTCTCAGTCCTTCTTTGTGGTAATGGTCCATAACCCGTCTCTCAGGACCAGATAGGAAGAACAACATCCCTCGGGAAGGGCAAGAACCCGGCAATAACTTAATGGCCCAATCATAATTACGGTGGGATGGCAGGGAGGTAGATTTATACTTGCTAAAAGCTGCTAGAAGATCTGAGTAGTGGGAAGGGCTTGCTTTATCTCATTAACCGATTCTAATTTAGGAAGGTCGAATACAGGTTCAGAGTTCTTCGTTTTGCCCTCGGGCTCTCAGCTTATACTCGTGCTCTGGGGGACCGATGAAAAAACAAATACTCCGGCAGTTAGGGGACAAATCAGAAATAAATACCCAGAACCATTCAACATAATGAGACAACCATGGATGCTCAAATAAAAGAAGGGTTTCTGTAGAATGAAGTAGGTGGAACATTAATGTTTCATGGTAATTCCCTATCCAAAAACCCAACGGTCAGGAAATGTAACAAAACTTACCCGGCTCCAGAGGTCTAATATACAGGGCAATGGCCTCAAGGGGATGATCAAGCTTAGAAATAAGGACCCCTATTTGCTGGGCCACACCTAAATGTAAAATGTTACCCGCTGAACCCGAGTCGATAAATGGCATGTGGAAAACTGCTTTTGATTCGATTTCAAATAAGAGAGTAAATGTAACTCCGAGGAAGTACTTATGATAGAACCCCTCGGGGTCCTCAGAGACCTCCCCTTACTGGGCGACTTCCTGAGGTTTCCTGACCTGTTGTGGCACATGCCAGATAATGCTCCAGCCGCCTACAGTACAAGCAACGTCTCTCTTTAAATCTTCTATCCCGTTCAATAATCGATAAGTGTGTCTTGCCCAACGGCATTACTTCCAAGGCATCAGTTGAGTAGTTTGGCGAAGGATCTGCAGGAGGAAATTCTACGGTGGCCGGGGGTGCTGGGAGAGAGGGTAGGTAGGATAGAAGCTGGAGCTCTGCTGACGTCGCTGTCGTCGCCAGACGGATGTCTAGACGAATGGCTAAATCGATTAGCCCATTAATGTCCGCTACAGGATCGCAGGCTGCCAGTTCATCTTCAAGATTGTTGTTGAGCCCTCTGTAGAATATGGGTAGAATATGCGCCAAAGCTTTGAATTCAATTGCAACACTTGAATTCGATTGAATAGTCTGCCATACTCCTTGACCCCTGTCTTATGCCAAGAAGTCTTGCAGCTGCTTGCTACCCACGGATGGGGTGATTAAACACTCTCTTTCGGACGATAATAAATAGATCAATAATAGAACATTCGTGATCCCTTCTCTCCTACTAAACCGTTTAACCAGAGCTTTAACGGAGAGGAGTGAAATGAAATAAGCTCATTTACTTCGTCCGGTAGGAAACATGTGCGACATCAGTTCAAACACCAGAGAACACCGGGTTATTAACCCACGGCACGACTCGGAACGTCCGAAGAAGCACTCTGGAGCAGGCTGATTTAAGGAGATATCGGCACTCTCCCCCCGATGTCGTGGCGTACCTGATTCCCCGGCTATTAGAATTCCCTTAATGGCAAAGAAAGACATGGCTATTTCCCGCATCTGCTGCTTGTGATTACTGACCGTGACATTCTACTTTGCCAAATCTAATCAGACGCCGAATCCTGTTGAGTTCATTTTCCTTGACTGGGTCGTACGGTGAGGATCAGGAGCGAACTCAAATGCAGAAACCACAAAGAATTCCCACAAAACTAAAGCTTTAATACAAAAACATAACCAGAAAATATTACAGAAATTAATCAGAACATTTTCAAAGACAGGTGTCTAAAAAAGACCCGAAGGATCATTAGGGACCCGAGTCATCCGAACCACAAACTGTTCCAGCTGCTACCATCCGGAAAACGGTACTGTGGCATAAAAGCCAGGACCAATAGGCTCCGGGACAGCTTCTTCCAACAGGCCATCAGACTGATTAATTCATACTGATGCAATTGTACTTCTATGTTATATTGACTATCCTTTTGTACATACTACTTATTATAAATTACTATAAATTGCACATTGCGGATTTAGATGATGTGACGTAAAAGTTTTTTTTCCTGATGTATATGAAAGATGTAAGTAATAAATCCAATTCAATAAAGTCAATTCGAAAAAAACTAACAAGAGCTTCAGCAAACTATACAGAGTCTTGACGAACGGAAATCACTCACAATGCACAGAAGAATCCTGTTTAAGTTTCACCGAACAAGGAAGCGCAGCGACCGAGCATGCCCACCTGAAGTCCAGCATAGAGTTTATACGATATCAGGATCAATCAGATAATATGGGTGTCGACGAAGCAAAAATCAACAAAGCCAACAACTACAAAACAAACATTGAAACCACCGTGCCAATTCAATTGTTTCGAAATTGAATAAAAGTGATAAATACAAAAAGACCTTAAAATCTCCATAATAACAAATAAGGCTGCTGCAAACAGTGAAAACCCCGAGCTAGTTCAAAGACGAGCAATTAAGTTCAAAGGATAAGCAATCCAAAGAACAGTATGTACCCTCCAGATGACACTCAGAAAATACAGTCCACATACTAACTGAAAAAAATATATATTTTTCTTTCAAACAGCCCCTGGTGGTGACACATTGCGCACGCTAGGGTTTTTTTTTTTCTGGAGTGAAGGACACTGACAGGTGATATGATAGATGTATACAAGCTGATAAGAGGCAAAGATCGAGTGGTCAGCCAGACACTTTTTCCCGGGGAGGAAGTAGCTAATATGAAGAGGCATAATTTTAAGTTTATTTGGGTGAAGTATACAGAAGGATATCAGACATAAATGGCGTGTGACACACACTGCCAGGGGTAGTGTTAGATGCAGAGAAATTCAAGACATTTAAGAGATTTTTAGATAGGCAGATGGATGATAGAAACCTGAAGAGTTATCTGGTAGTAAGGGATTACATTGTTCGTGTTTGCTTAAAAAGTCGGCACAACATCGTGGGGCAAAGTGCCTGTGCAGTGCTGTAAAGCTGTGTTTCTACGTTCTGCCGTATCTAACTCCAGAGGACGAACAACAGATTTTGTTCGATTTTAGTTTCTCCCGATAAGATGTCAGCCTGTTTAAGACTATTTAAGACAGAAGTTCCCAACCTTCTTAGCATATTTCAAGGGGTGCGTGAACCCCAGGTAGGGAAGTCCTAGTTTAATTGAATCCTGGAATAGAAAATAGGCGCCCATAAGCACAGAAACAGCACACCATACCGATGCATACTATTAAATACTCACCTGCACTAATCCCACGTACATGAACTTGGCTCATAGATTCCTCTGCTCATGTGGATACTTCCTAAATATTGTGCATCAGCCGCCACAAACCCTTCAAGCAGTGTGAACAGCAGTAGGCCATTCGGCGATTCCAACCTGTACAGAAATTAATATTCAACTTATCATAATAATATATGCAACCCTCTCTCCCCGTCACCTTTGATGTCTGATTCGTCTGGATATCAATCCATTCTCTTCTTAAGCATTACCGCCACTTCATAGGTACTGTTTGCTTCTGTGTACGTTTCTGTGAATTTCTGTGATTTTATGTGATTTTTTTTTTAATTTCATAATTTATTTAGCTCCTTTCTCTTTATCTCTTCTAGTGACAAATTCAAGCAGAATTAATGCACAACTGCATAGATTGTCCTATTTCTGGAGAGAAATGCATTAAATGAGGGTAATAGCAGGCCTGACGTCCATGAGCTTCGATGGCCCATGCCCCAGATAGAAACTGAATATCTGTATACTTCAGTTGGATATTGTCCCTGAACTTAAGATGACATAAGTTTTGTGTTTTTAATCATCTTTGGGTTAAGGAAGGGGGAGGGGTGTATGACAACAATACTTGCTTCAGTTTATAGGGCAACCATGCAAGTGCAAAACAAAAATCGTGTTAAAGGAAAAGATGGCCAATTATCGTACCGGGTGGTCTCAGGAGCTCAGACTGCTGACTCTGTTCGTCCTGCGTTGTCATAATTGGCCTGCGCCGTCTTAATCGGATATCTCTTCCCCCTTGTGGAGGTACAGCATATTTTGGAATACAGAGCGTTTTCGGCCCAATGGAAGACTAGAGGTGTGATGAGCTTTAGGATAAAGGAAATGCAGCAGCGAATTTCCCCAAAGCAAGATTGGACACGTAACAATATGACATTGGTCAGAGGAAACACAACCATCAGTGTCGACAGACAGGTAGGCAGAGAGAGAGTGGGGTGGAGCTGATAGTAAAAAGAAAGGAAATCGAATGCTTTGAGAGAGGTGACATAGAATCAGTATATATAGAATCCTATGGGTAGCGAAAAGTATCTGCAAGGGTAAGACCCAGATGACAGCCGCATACAAGTCCCCGAACAGTAGCAAGGATGTGGATTATAAGTTTCAATGAAAAATAGCAAAGACGTGTAATAAGATTAAAGTTACGATAGTCATGGGCGATATCAGAATGCGTGTATTTTAGGAAAGTCAGTTTGGTGCTGATAGCCAAGAAAGGCAATTTGTAGAATGCCTATGAGATGGCTTTTAAAGTAGTTTGTGGTTGTGCCTACTAGGAAAGGCAATTCTGAATTGTTTATTGTGGGATGACGGCACAACAGCAATCGTTGGGGTTTCTGGGAGCAATTCGAACCGTGCAGGAAAGATCCATCCCAAAGATGAACACGTATTCCGAAGGTAGGATGAGGCAACCGTGGCTCACACGGGAAGTTAAGGAGAGGACAAAAGAAAAAGAGATGTCAGAATGACATATACTGTAATACAGCAAAAAAATGTAAAGTTACATAATTAGGAAGCTTTTAAAAACCAACATATCATAAACAACGTAAGGAAAGAAAAGATCAAGTGAATCGAAGGTGAAATATGAGAGTAAGCTAGCCAATCAAAAACGATACCATTAGATTCCTCTTTGTGAAAGAGAAGCAAGAGTGGAGAGTGGACACTGTACCGCTGAAAAATGACGCTGGACAGCTGGTAATGAGATCAAAGAAAATGCCAGGCGAACTACATAAGTATTTTACGACAGTTTTCACTGTGGAAGACACTAACAATATGCCTGAAATTCGAGAATTTCGTGGAAGAGAAGTGACGACAATTACTATTACTGAAGTGCAGTGCTTGGAAAGCTGAAGGATCTGAGGGTAGGTAGGTCACCTAGATCAGATGGACTAAAAACTAGGGTTCCGAACAATGTTGCTGAAGACATTGTGGAAGCATTAGTAATGGTCTTTCAAGAATCACTGGATTCTGGAATGGCTCGGACGGACTGGAAAACTGCAAATGTCTCTCCACTCGTTAAGAAGAGAAGGAGACAGAAGAAAATTATAGGCCAGTTAGCCTGACTTCAGCCATAGGCAAAATTTTGGAATCAATTGTTAAGGATAAGATCTGGGGGTATTAGAGGCGCATGATAAAGTAAGCCAACAGTCAGCATGGTTTCCTTTGAGAAGAAATCTTGTCTGACAACTCTGTTTGGAATTATTTGAAGAAATAGCACCAGGATAGACAAAGAAGAGTCGGTGGATTTTGTTTACTAGGGTTTTCTAAAGGCTTTTGACAAAGTGACTGACATGAAGTTGCTTAACAACATAAGAGCCCATGGTACTACATGAAACATACAAGCACGGAGAGAAGATTAGCTGACCGACAGGAGACAAAGAGACGGAATGAAGGAGGTCTATTCTGCTTAGCTACTTAGCTGCTAAGTGCTGTTTTGCAGAGTTAGGTACTTCCCCGCTTCTTTGCACGATATATGTCAGCGATTTGGACGACGGAATTGATGGCTTTGTAGCCAATTTACGATAGAACGGAAGGTGAAGGGACAGGTAGTATTAGGGAAGCAGGAAGTCTGCAGAAGCACTTGACGTATTGGGAGAATGGGCAAAGACATGGCAGATTTAATATTGTGTAGGGAAGTGTATGGTCATGAACTGTGGTAGAAGGAATAATGGCGTAGACTATTTTCTAAACGGGAAATTTTTCAAAAATTAGGGGTGTAAAGGGACATGGGAGTCCTTGAGCAGATTCCGTAAATGTTCAACTGCAAGTTGTAAGGAAGGTAAATGCAATGTTAGCATTCATTTCCAGCGGATTAGAAATTAAAAATAAGGATTTTATGCTGAGGTTTTAAAAGGTATTCGTCAGACGCTTTTAGAGTATTCAGACGCTTTTAGAGTATTGTGGACAGATTTGGTCCTCCAATCTAAAAGATGTGCTGGACTGGGAGAGTGTCCACGTGAGGTTCAAGAGAATTATTCAGGGAATGACAAGTTTAACGTCCGAGGAGCCTGTGTTCTCAAGAGTTTTGGAGAATGGGGTGGGGATCTTATTGATACCTATAGAATATTGAATGGCCCAGATAGAGTGGATGTGGAGAGGTTGTTTCCAATCGCGTGTGAGTCCAGGACCAGAAGAGAAAGTCTCAGAATACGGGGGTGTTCATTTAAAACAGAGATGAAAAAGTATTTGTTTAGCCAGAGGGTGGTGAATCTGCATGGACGACTGTGGAGGCCAAGACATCTCGAGCTTCCTACCGGGTCCAGGTATTGATTTTAACCGACATTTCATTGACAACCTCCGAAATTTTCATCAGGGATGATGCCTAGGCCTCTCTAGTCCGGTGGTATATATACTCGACCACAGTCACCCGTCCCTAGTAATTGGTTAGGCCTCAACAGTTCAGATTTCCACGGTCCCGCCTGGTTAACAATAGCATTCGAGCTCTTACTTAGAATGTGAAATTCGACTTTGTTGCAATTCTTAGGCTCTGGTCCTATTTCATTTGCATCCATCAGCAGGTAGTCCCAAAATTCATTGGCACAGAACAGTAGTTTCGAACAGTCGAAGTCAATCCTGTAGCCTTTGCATATACAATTTTCTGCTACCACTGATTTCTCACCTCCGATGCTCCTTTATGCACGTTCACACCGTCTGGCTGATGTACGCTGCTCCGCATCCACAGTGATTCCTGTATGTGCCTGCCGCCCTAGGTCCCAGTTTATTTTTGGCCCGCATACGCAGAGCTTTAAGCTTCCTTACGGGTTTCATGATGGTGATTATCCGGGCTTTTTTCGGGATCCTGGCGATCTTTCCAGAAACTATGGAAATATAGGGACAACAAGAGAGCACGTTGTTTCCGAATTAACCAAGAGATATTCAGGTGAGCGGCCGACAAAACTGGGTCATGGAGAAGCTGAATCCTCCTGCACCTGTGCAGTTTACCAGTAATCTAACTGAACATGCTCCAAACAGTAATTCAGTCTACAGAGTGGGGATAGAAAGTTTGTGAACCCGATAGAATTTTCTTTATTTCTGCATAAATATGATCTAAAATCTGATATCTTCACATAAGTCCAAAAGCTAGATAAAGAAACCCCGATTAAATAAGTAACATAAAAGACGTGATTAGTGTTCATTATGAAAAATGATCATATATTACATATATTTGTTGTAGAAAGTGTGTGAACCCTTGCTTTCAGTAACTGCTGACACCCCCTTGTACAGCAATAACTTCAACCAAACATTTCCAGTACATCTTAATCAGTCCTCAACATCAGCTTGGAGAAATTTTAGGCCATTCCTCCTTTCAAAACTGCTTCAACTTGGGTTCCTTGCGTCAGGTTCTTCACAACATTTCTATAGGATTAATGTCAAGACTTTGACTCAGCCATTCCAAAACATGAATTTTCTTATTTTTAAACCATTCTGTTGCTGATTTACTTCTGACTTTCGGGTCATTGTCTTGTTGCATTATCCGACTTCTATTAAGCTTCGGGTAAGGTATTGCTACGTTGACATTCTCCTGTAAAATGTCCTGATACAATTTTGAATTCAGTGTTCCCGCAACGCTGTAAGCTGTCTGACTGCCCAATCCTGAGGCAGCAAAGCAGCCCTAAACGATGATGCTCTTTCTGCCATGTTTCACAGTTGGGAAGAGGCTTTGCTGTTTCCTTCAAACATAGCAATATGCATTTCTGGCAAAAAGTTTAACTCTTGATTCATCTGTCCACGAAATATGGTCCAAGGAGGCTGTAGAACATCCAGATGGTCGTTTGCTAATTTGAGACGTACTGCAATGTCTTTGGAGAGCAGTGGTTTCCTCCGTCGTGTCCTTCCATTAACGTCATTTTTGTTCATTGATTTTTTTTCTCTTATAGTGCACACCTAAACAAAGAATTCAGCAAGTTCTAGAGATTTATGTAGGTCTTTTGCTGTTACGCTTAGATTCTTTTTCACCTCCTTCAGCATTGCACCTTATGTTTTGGTGTGATCTTTGCAGGATAACCACTCTTAGGGAGAGTTGCAGAAGTACTGAAGTTCCTCCATTTGTAGACAATTTCTCTTACTGTAGACAGATGAAAATGCAGGTCTTTTGAAATGTTTTTGTAGCCTTCTCCAGTTTCATTCATCTCTACAATTCTTATTCTAAGGTCTTCTGAAACCTGTTTTAATCGAGGCATGGTGTAAATAAACAGACCTTTCCTGCGTACAGCAGGGTCTGTCAGTAACCTGACTTTTTGTGTCTTTTTATAGGACAGGGCACATCTAGAACTCACACCTCCAATCTCATCTGATTGATTGGAACACCTGACTCAGAGGATCACACACTTTTTCCAACAAACACATGTGTTGTTGGATCACTTTTCTCAATTAATAAATGATCAAGTATAATATTTTGTGTTACTTATTTAATTAAACATAGAACATAGAAATTTACAGCACATTACAGGCCCTTCAGTTCACAATGTTGTGCCGACCATGTAACCTACTCTAGAAACTGCCTATAATTTTCCTACCGCATAGCCCTTTATTTTTCTAAGCTCCAGGTACCTGTCTACGAAGTTCATAAAAGACCCTATTGTATCCGCTTCCAGCACCACCGCCAGCAGTGCATTCCACGCACCCACAACTCTCTGTGTGAAAGACTTACCCCTGACATCTCCTGGATACCTATTTCCAAGCACCTTAAAACTATGCGCCACTCGTGTTAACCATTTCAACCGTGGGAAAAAGCCTCTGGCCATCCACACAATCAATGCCACACATCGTCTTATATACATCTATCAGGTAACCTTTCATCCTCCGTCGCTCCGAGGGAAAAAGGCCAAGTGCATTCAACATATTTTCATAAGGTACGCCGTCCAATCCAGGCAATATCCTTGTACATCTCCTCTGCACTCTCTCTATAGTGTCCACGTCCTTGCTGTAGTGAAGTGACCTGAACTGAACACAGTACTCCAAGTGGGCTCTGACCAAGGTCTTATATAGCTGTAACATTACCTCACGGTTTTTGAACTCAGTCCCACTGTTGTTGAATGCCAACACACCATAAGCCTTCTTAACAACACTGTCAACCTGCGACACAGACCCCAAGATCGCTCAGACTCTCCACAATGCCAGGAATCTTACCATTTATCTTATATATATATATTCTGCCTTCAATATGTAACTTCCAAAATGAACGTCTTCACACTTATCTGGGTTGAAGTCCATCTGCCAATTTTCAGCCCAGTGCTGTATCCTATCGATATCCGGCTATAACCTCTGACAACCCTCCAGACTATCTACAACTCCCTCAAACTTTGTGTCATCCACAAACTTACTAAACCTCCCTTCCACTTCTTGATCCAGGTCATTTATAAATATAAATATAACTAAGAAGAGGGGTCCCAGAACAGACCCCTGCGGAACACCACTGGTCACCGAATACGAACCATCTACAGGTACCTTTTGCCTTCTGCTGGCAAGCCAATTCTGGATCCACAAAGTAAGGTCTCCTTGGATCCTATGACTCCTTGCTCTCTGAAGGAGCCTTGCGTGGGAAACCTTATCAAATACCTTACTGAAAGACATATACGCTACATCCACAGCTTTACCTTCGTCAATGTATTTTGTTACTTCCTCAAAGTATTCAATCAGACTCGTAAGACAGGGCACTCCCTTGAAAAAGCCACGCTGACTATCCCTAAAAAAATTATGTCTCTCCAAATGCTCGTGAATCCTGCCTCTCAGGATTCTCTTCAACAACTTCCCCACCACTGAAATCAGTCTCACTGGTCTATAATTGCCTGGGTTATCTCTACTCCCTTTTTCGAACAAGGGAAGAACATTTGCAACCCTCCAATCATCCGGTACTTCTCCCGTTCGTATGGATGACGCAAAGATCATCGCAAGAGGCTCAGCAATCTCCTCCTTCGCTTCCCACTGTAACCTGGTCCTAGTGAATTGGATTCTCTTTATATGGTTTTAGGACACCCGTCACTTTTTAGATCACATTTATGCAGAAATAGAGAAAATTCTACGGGGTTCACAAACTTTTTAGCAGCAGTGTATTTAGCGGCTAGCGGACCGGAAGGGGCTGATGAAATATTGAAAGTGTTTATTCTTCTACATGTAATTGGACATCTATAACATCTTTCGAATGTACGATGCAGCTTTTACATTGGACAACCTGATGACGAAATTTGTGGAGTATTTTGTTCCAAGTAAAAACATCAAGTTTGAGAGACATAAATGTTTTTATTTTCCCTGTGACCGGAAACAAGGTGTTATATTTGAACAATACTTAGCTGAGCTTCACACATTGAGTAAGGCCTGTGAGTTTGGATATTTGAGAGACTCAAGATAGCGACAGAATAATTTGCGGAATTTCAGGTGAGAAACTCAGAGAAAGACTACTTCCGACAATAGAAATGGCTGCGAATATGTGCAGGGCAGCAGAGACCACACAAGCACAAGTTAAGGAGCTGCGCAGGACAAACACAACTGTGCACGTTGCGAAAACGCGGGACAGCTCAGTAAGCATTCCCTAAAGCAACAGCAAAGCAAAGAGATAGGCTCAAACAACAAATACAGCAAATGTGGATGTAGGCATATTCCAAAGACGTGGCCTGCTTATGGAAAGTCCTGCAATAATTGTGGGGCAAAGAATCGTTTTGCAAAGTGCTGCAAAGCTGTCATTAGGAAGAGAAAGGTGCACACGGTTGCTGAGGAAAATAAGGAAGTCTTTGCGGATTCTCTACAGACCGCTGGTGCTGGTAAATCAGAATTATTTGTTCCAGTGACTGTAAAAGAGACAGTAATTTAATTCAAGTTTGACACCATTGCCCAGGTTAATCCGTTATCCATGGATGAATTCGAAACTCTCAGAGTAAAGAGCAAGAATTACCCAGTGAAATCAAAAGTCACAGGCTATACTGCAGAGAACGTTCCAGTAAAAGGGAGCTGTATAGCGACTTTCAAACACAAGGGACAACAAGTAAGGGCACAGCTACTGGATTTAGAAAGGAGAGTACAGTCAACGTTAGATATGAGTGCATATGAAAAGCTCAACCTGGTGAAAATAATCTTTGTAGCAGGTTCCGAGAGCAAATATGACCAGATTTCTCTTAGGGAAGAGTACGCAATTTTCCTTGAAGGGCTTGTATGCTTATCTGGTGCACACAGACTCATGTGGATGACACAGTAGCTCCTGTTGTCCATGCATGCAGGAAAGTTCCGTTTACGTTTAGTACCAGATTTAAACAAGATACGCATAGCAGTGACAAATGTCATACAGAAGATCGAAGAAGCGGCAGATTTGTTGAGGTCTCTGTTAGTTGTATGAATGAAAAATCAATCATTGCGGATGACCCTAGAATTCTCAATAAATCCATCAAGAGACAGTATTTTAAGTTGCCAAGACGTGGGGAGATCATGTCGCGGTGTGCAGATGCCTTGTAGTTTAACAAACTCGATGTGTCATCTGGGTATCGGCACATGAAGCTGGATGGGGCATGTTCGAGACTGTGTACTTTTAATGCATCACAGGGAAGACATGTCTTTCTTCGGCTACTTTATGGGATCCTTTCCGAACCTAAAGTCTACCATAACACCATCCGCATGAGGGCATATCTGATGTCAAGACCATGATGAATGGCATCATCGTCTGGGGATCCAGCAAGGCTGAAGATGATGCACCACAGAGAAGGATGCTTGACGTCACATGGAATGTCAATTTGAAATTAAATAGAGAGAAAGAGTTTGGTATTAAGACACTGAATTTCAAACGAACTATCATTTTGGAAGAGGGAGTGAAGCCTGATGCAAGAATGAAGTCAGCTATTGAAAACATGGAGAGGTCTCAAACAAGGAAGAGGTGAGAAGTTTAATGGGGGGGGTGACTTATCTGTCTAAGTTCATCGCTAGACTGTCTACTGTGTCTGTACCATTTAGGTCACTCCTGCAGCAGCGAAATGAGTGGGTGTGGTCTCAGGAGAAAGAAGAGTGTTTCTAGATGCTGAAAAGAGTCCTAACTGAAGAGGCCTGCTGATGTTTTATGATCCGATAAGGTGTACTAGAATATCGGCAGATGTGTCCCGGTACGGCCTTGGAGCATTACTACTGCAGCAGCAAGATGGTACATGGCCTATGTATTAAGGGTTTTAACAAGTGCCAAAGCTTTTTAACAAATGCATGAAGATAATCCATACACTGGGAAAATATATATTTGTTGCTGATCAGATGTCTCCGGCAGTCAACATGAAAGAAAAAATATAACCAGGAGTCTGATGTAGATATACAAACCGATGGTGGCATGATTGTCGCTTCCATTGCTATATCTCCCGATAGAACAGAGATGAATAGGACAGTAGCAGTGACAGATGAAACAATCAAAGTACTCAAAGAGAGAATACTGAAATGATGGCCAGCAACTAAGGATGACTGCCGAATGTGTATTCGAGATTTTGGGGCAGACAGAGCTGAACTCTCAGTAGCCTTCAAAAGGGACAGGTTTGTGATTCCAGTGTTGCCACAAATAAACCCTCCAAAAGATGCATGAAGGTCAACTTGGTGAAGAAAAATATAAACGAAGAGCTCGTGTAGTGATGTTCTAGCCGAGAATGAACCAAGACATTAGCCATACCACTGCTTCATGTAAAATATGTCTACTTACAGACCAAAGAAGCAAGCTTACATCATTTCCAAGACAAGACAGGCTGTACTTGAAAGCTAGAGTGTTTTTTTTAATATGATAGGAAGAGTCACATTATTGTAACAGGCTACTTATCCAATTACCCAGCGCTTGCAACATTGCAATCAACATCTATTAAAGCGGCCATCACCTTTCTGAAAGCTGTTGCTTTTTCCATGAGAAGTGGTATCGGACAATGGTCCACAATTTTCAGGCTTTGAATTTGAGTCCTTTGCCACAGATTGTGAGATTTAGATATACATCTTCCAGCCCACATAGCAGGGAGGTAGGTCAAGGTAGAGATGGGGCCTCATGAAACAAGTGCACGGTGGACCAGGAGATTTCCACAAAAGTCTGGTGATGTACAGAAGTGCGCCATTATAGAATGGCCTGTCAGCAGCCCAAAAGCTAAAGGGCTGACGTATCCTTACGATACTTTAAGTGTCAACAGGTTTTCGTGCATCAGAAGGTTCTAGGATATGTGCAGGAGAAATTTGCTCCACATTACTACGGAGCGAAGAACACTTCTGCCAAGGAACCGTGTGGATCTACGATCGCAAGTTACAACCCATAGCTATGACATATCACCTGACAGTACATCAGAGGGGCGAGCAGAGACGTAAAAAATAAACTTGCTGATCAGAGTTGTCACAGGTATTAACGTAACAATTACAGTATAGCAGAATAAAATGGGCCATAAAACAACTTCAAATACTGAGTGAGAAAGGGACTGGCTGCAGAATGCAAATATCGTTTATGGAACGGATTGTTGGCTTTTGCAGGTTTGTGAGGGCATATTATTGTCTCTGTTTCTTAGGGAGGAAGATGTGGTACTATGTGTGCGCATAAAACGAAATTCTGTTCCCATTGGGCAACGCGGGCAGGTCGGAACTGGAAATGACGTTGGTGCGTCGATCGCACACGCTTAAGGGTGATCTAAAGCCACTCTGTAAAAAACTGTTCTAGCGTTAATCAACGCTGTTTATCTTTACTAAGAGCAAACATAACAATGCTCTTTCTCGCGGTCATTTCAAATCTGTCTGTTTTTGCCTCAACTTTATGCTGTATCAGTAGTTTTGTACTTTCTGTACTCATTTAATAGTACTGTTTGTCTTTACAAGGTGCGTGACCCGAGGTCTGTCGCTCACTGTCTTGTGTAAGGTAGCTGATGCATCTTCTATGAAACAGTTCAAGTAACTGCTGTTGGAGTTAATAGTGTGGACTCTGAGGCTTCTGTGCCTCCTGCCCGATGGTTTCTGTGAAAAGGTCACGTGGCCCGAATAATGGGTATCTTTGACGATCGATGTTGCCTATTTTTGGCAACACCTCCTGCAGATGCTACCTATAGTGGGGAAGAATGAGCACGTGATGGACTGGGTTAAGTCTGCTACTCCGCACCTTCCCACATCTCTGCCCATTGCAATTGTTGTACAGCGGGACAATTTAATTAAACTATCCACCAGTTCCTATGAAAAATGAAATATATATGTATATCAAACTATATAGAGAGCGAGAGGTCTACGAGCTGGTTTCGCTTTTCAATTTCGCTTTTCAACGTGGGAAAGTCTCTTCTCTTGGTCATGTGTAGTTTACAATGGCATAGGATAAATTCAGTCCAAAGAGACTAGAGAACTGGCTGCATTATGAGCCCTTTCGCAAACGAGGTAAAATGAATTACAGTCTCTAAATTGTTTTTCATCTCAGGTTGTGGCAGAGATCACATACTTGGCACACTACTGATTGCAGAACCGACAAAATTGTCAGCGTCTATCTCCTTCTGTTGAGTTATGAGTCTCAGATATCACCCACAAGCTAGAAACAAATGCGTAATGTAACTGTCAGGTACAACGAGGTAGTGACCGTCGCGAACGCTATCAATATATGCATGCAGGGAAATTTTATCAAATGTTTCTAGCATCTCAGTGGTATAACGATGTGTATTCTGGTGACTACACTAAAAAGAGACAATACAGGTTATACTCTGGTGGAAAGAATTCGACCTACAATACTAACTCTGTTTCTTCCTCTGCAGCTGCGCAAACAAGGGGCAGCACAAAAGAAAGCCATTTGACATGTCCATTCCATAATGGTTCTGAGGAAGAACAATGTAACTAGTCCCATTGTGCCGTACATCGTTTTCCATTCCTGCACAATTGACTTCTTTCCTGCTATTTAACAAGTCACAAGTTAAGGAGGTGGTCACGGGTGGCAAAGGAGGGGCTGCGGGACTGCTTCGAGTAGGTGAATAGACCATGTTCAAGTACTCATCGGGGGACCTCAATTAAGACGCCATGGTTGACACCGACATATGGAAGAACACTGTTGGACGACAGCATATGTACAGAGTGAAGTGACAGTTCGGAAATAAACTTGAATTACAGAAAGATGTTCAACCACTTTGCCAGGGCTTCAATGCCATCGGTTCTCTACAAAGCAAAAGCAAGAAGCCGAAAGACCGTAAGATCATAAGATGTAGGAGCAGAATTAAGCCATTTGGCCCATCGAGTCTGCTCCGCCATTTCATCATTCCCGATCCAATTATCCTCTCTGTCCCAACCTTCTGACTTTACCTCGTACCCCTTCATTCTCTGACCAATCAAGATTCTATCAAGCTCTGTCTTAAATATAGATAAAGACCATCTCCACAGCTGCCTATGGCAAGGAATTCCACAGGTTCGCCACCTTCTGGCTAAAGAAATTCATCCTCATCTCCGTTTTAAAAGGATGATCCTCTATTATGAAGCTATGTCCTCTGGTCTTAGACTCTCCCACACCAACTATAAAGGTCTTTGCACAGTTTGCTAGGTTTCAGTGAGGTCACCCCTCATTCTTCTGAATTCTGGTGAACAAAGGCCCAGTACCATGAAACGCTTTTCATATGAAAAGACATTCAATTCTGGAACATTTGTTGTGAACTTCCTTTGAAAGCGCTCTAGTTTCAACATAACTTTTCTAAGATAAGGCGCCCAAGCCTGCTCACAATATTCCAAATCAGGTCTCACAGGTGCTTTATAAAGTTTCAACATTATATCCTTACTTTTATATTCTAGTCTTCTTAAAATGAATGCCAACATCGCATTTGTCTTCCTCGCCACAGAATCAGCCTGAAAATTATCCGTCAGAGAATCTTGCACAAGGACTTCCAAGTGCCTTTGCGTGTCAGTGTTTGTATCATTTCCTCCGATTAGAAAAGAGTCAATCCTTTTATTTCTTTTACCAAAGTGCATGAGCATACATTTCCCGAAACTGTAGTTCATCTGCCATTTCTTTGCCCATTCTCCTAATCTGTCTTTCGTTCTCTATCCGCTCTAATTCTTCAAAACTACTTGCCCCTCCACCTATCTTCACATCGTCTGCAAACTTCGCAACAAATCTATCAATTCAATTTTCCAAATCATTGACGTATAACGTAAAAAAAATCGGTCGCAACACAGACTACTGCGGAACACCAATAATCACCAACAACCAGTCATAAAAGGCACTCTATATTACCGGTTTTTGCCACCTGCCAATCAGCCACTGCTTTATCCATGCTGGAATCTTTTCTGCAATACCAGTGGCTCGTAACTTCTTAAGCGGCCTCATGTAAGGTACCTTGTTAAAGGACTGAAAATCCAAGTACGCAGCATGAAGCGATTGTCCTTTGTCTATCCTGTTTGTTACTGTTTCAAAGAATTACAACGGATTTGTCAGGCAAGATTTCCCCTTGAGAAAACCATGCTGACTACGGCCTTTTTTATCAGATGTTTCCAGAACCCTGAGACCTCATCCTTAATAGTTGACATCTTCCCAAATATCAAACATTTTCCCAAACACTGAGGTCAGACTAACTGATCGATACTTTCCTTTCTTCTGCTTTCCCCCCTTCTTGAAGAGTGGAGCGACATTTGCAATTTTCCAGTCTTCTGGAAGCATTCCAGCATCTAGTGATTCTTCAAAGATCATTACTAATGCCTCTATGATCTCTGCAGTCAACACTTTCAAAGCTCTGGAGTGTTCAACATCTGTTCCAGGTGAACCTTTCAGTTTCCCAAGAACCTTCTCTGTAGTTATGGTAACTTCACAGACCTCATGCCCCCTGATACTTGAAACACCCACCATACTGCTAGTGTCTTCCACAGTGAAGACTGATACAAAATGCTCATTCAGTTTTTCCACTATTTTATTGTCCTCCCATTATAACCTCTCCATCTTCATTTTCCAGCTGTCCGGTATACACTCTTGCTTCTCTTTTACACGTTACGTATCTGAAGAAACGTTTGGTATCCTCAGACACTCTTGATATCCATATAAATGGCAATAAGGTTTTGCTTCCACATAAGCTCAATGCATATTATGTTCGCTTTGACGGACAGAACGTAGAGCTAACTTCACGAACCGCCATAACCTTTGAACTTGGTCCAGCGCACCAGCCCGAGTCCATAAGACCATAAGACCATAAGACAAAGGAGCAGAAGTAGGCTATTCAGCCCATCGAGTCTGCTCCGCCATTTTATCATGAGCTGATCCATTTTCTCCTATTTAGTCCCACTCCCCTGCCTTCTCACCATAACCTTTGATGCCCTGGCTACTCAGATACCTATGAATCTCTGTCTTAATTACACCCAATGACTTGGCCTCCACTGCTGCCCGTGGCAACAAATTCCATAGATTCACCACCCTCTGACTAAAAAAATTTCTTCGCATTTCTGTTCTGAAAGGGCGCTCTTCAATCCTTAAGTCATGCCCTCTCGTACTAGACTCCCCCATCATGAGAAACAACTTTGCCACATCCACTCTCCATGCTTTTTAACATTCGAAATGTTTCTATGAGGTCTCCCCTCATTCTTCTAAACTCCAAGGAATACAGTCCAAGAGCGGACAAACGTTCCTCATATGTTAACCCTCTCATTCCCGGAATCATTCTAGTGAATCTTCTCTGTACCCTCTCCAACGTCAGCACATCCTTTCTTAAATAAGGAGACCCAAACTGCCCACAGTACTCCGAGTGAGGTCTCACCAACGCCTTATACAGCCTCAACATCACATCCCTGCTCCTATTCTCTATTCCTCTAGAAATGAATGCCAACATTGCATTCGCCTTCTTCACTACTGACTTAACCTGGAGGTTAACTTTAAGGGTATCCTGTACGAGGACTCCCAAGTCCCGTTGCATCTCAGAACTTTGAATTCTTTTCCAATTTAAATAATAGTCTGCCCGTTTATTTTTTTCTGCCAAAGTGCATAACCATACACTTTCCAACATTGTACTTCATTTGCCACTTCTCTGCCCATTCTTCCAATCTAGCCAAGTCTCTCTGCAGACTCTCCGTTTCCTCAGCAATACCGGCCCCTCCACCTATCTTCGTATCATCAGCAAACTTAGCCACAAAGCCATCTATTCCATAATCTAAATCATTGATGTAGAATGTAAAAAGAAGCGGCCCCAACACTGATCCCAGCGGAACACCACTGGTAACCGGCAGCCAACCAGAATAGGATCCCTTTATTCCCACTCTCTGTTTCCTGCCAATCAGCCAACGCTCTATCCACGTATGTAACTTTCCCGTAATTCCATGGGCTCTTATCTTGTTAAGTAGCCTCATGTGTGGCACCTTGTCAAAGGCCTTCTGAAAATCCAAATATACAACATCCACTGCATCTCCCTTGTCTAGACTACTGGTAATTTCCTCAAAAAATTGTAATAGGTTTGTCAGGTAGGATTTTCCTTTAAGGAATCCATGCTGAGTTCTGCCTATCTTGTCATATGCCTCCAGGTACTCTGTAAACTCATCCTTGACAATCGACTCCAACAACTTCCCAACCATAGATGTCAAGCTAACAGGTCTGTAATTTCCTTTTTCGCTTCCTTGCCCCCTTCTTAAATAGCGGAGTGATATTTGCAATCTTCCAGTCCTCCGGAACCATGCCAGAATCTATCGACTTTTGAAAGATCATCGCTAATGCCCCTGCAATCTCTACAACTACTTCCTTCAGAACACGAGGGTGCATTCCATCTGGTCCAGGAGATTTATTGACCTTCAGCCTATTCATCTTCATAGAAACATAGAAACAGAGAAAATAGGTGCAGGAGTAGGCCATTCGGCCCTTCGAGCCTGCACCGCCATTTATTATGATCATGGCTGATCATCCAACTCAGAACCCCGCCCCAGCCTTCCTTCCATACCCCCTGACCCCCGTAGCCACAAGGGCCATATCTAACTCCCTCTTAAATATAACCAATGAACTGGCCTCAACTGTTTCCTGTGGCAGAGAATTCCACAGATTCACCACTCTCTGTGTGAAGAAGTTTTTCCTAATCTCGGTACTAAAAGGCTTCCCCTCTATCCTCAAACTGTGGCCCCTCATTCTGGACTTCCCCAACATCGGGAACAATTTTCCTGCATCTAGTCTGTCCAATCCCTTTAGGATTTTATACGTTTCAATCAGATCCCCCCTCAATCTTCTAAATCCCAACGAGTACAAGCCCAGTTCATCCAGTCTTTCTTCATATGAAAGTCCTGCCATCCCAGGAATCAATCTGGTGAACCTTCTCTGTACTCCCTCTATGGCAAGGATGTCTTTCCTCAGATTAGGGGACCAAAGCTGCACACAATACTCCAGGTGTGGTCTCACCAAGGCCTTGTACAACTGCAGTAGTACCTCCCTGCTCCTGTACTCGAATCTTCTCGCTATAAATGCCAGCATACCATTCGACTTTTTCACCGCCTGCTGTACCTGCATGCCCACTTTCAATGACTGGTGTATAATGACACCCAGGTCTCGTTGCACCTCCCCTTTTCCTAATCGGCCACCATTCAGATAATAATTTGTTTTCCTATTTTTGCCACCAAAGTGGATCACTTCACATTTATCCACATTAAATTGCATCTGCCATGAATTTGCCCACTCACCCAACCTATCCAAGTCACCCTGCATCCTCTTAGCATCCTCCTCACAGCCAACAGCGCCACCCAGCTTCGTGTCATCCGCAAACTTGGAGATGCTGCATTTAATTCCCTCATCCAAGTCATTAGTATATATTGTAAACAACTGGGGTCCCAGCACTGAGCCTTGAGGTACCCCACTAGTCACCGCCTGCCATTCTGAAAAGGTCCCGTTTATTCCCACTCTTTGCTTCCTGTCTGCTAACCAATTCTCCACCCACACCAATACCTTACCCCCAATACCGTGTGCTTTAAGTTTGCACACTAATCTGCTGTGTGGGACCTTGTCAAAAGCCTTTTGAAAATCCAAATATACCACATCCACTGGTTCTCCCCTATCCACTCTACTAGTTACATCCTCAAAAAATTCTATGAGATTCCTCAGACATGATTTTCCTTTCACAAATCCATGCTGACTTTGTCCGATCATTTCACCGCTTTCCAAATGTGCTGTTATCACATCCTTGATAACTGACTCCAGCAGTTTCCCCACCACCGACGTTAGGCGAACCGGTCTATAATTCCCCGGTTTCTCTCTCCCTCCTTTTTTAAAAAGTGGAGTTACATTAGCCACCCTCCAATCATCAGGAATTAGTCCAGAATCTAACGAGTTTTGAAAAATTTTCACTAATGCATCCACTATTTCTTGGGCTACTTCCTTAAGCACTCTAGGATGCAGACCATCTGGCCCTGGGGATTTATCTGCCTTCAATCCCTTCAATTTACCTAACACCACTTCCCTACTAACATGTATTTCGCTCAGTTCCTCCATCTCACTGGACCCTCTGTCCCCTACTATTTCTGGAAGATTATTTATGTCCTCCTTAGTGAAGACAGAACCAAAGTAATTATTCAATTGGTCTGCCATGTCCTTGCTCCCCATAATCAATTCACCTGTTTCTGTCTGCAGGGGACCTACATTTGTCTTTACCAGTCTTTTCCTTTTTACATATCTATAAAAGCTATTACAGTCCGTTTTTATGTTCCCTGCCAATTTTCTCTCATAATCTTTTTTCCCCTTCCTAATTAAGCCCTTTGTCCTCCTCTGCTGAACTCTGAATTTCTCCCAGTCCTCAGGTGAGCCACTTTCTCTGGCTAATTTGTATGCTTCTTCTTTGGAATTGATACTATCCCTAATTTCTCTTGTCAGCCACGGGTGCACTACCTTCCTTGATTTATTCTTTTGCCAAACTGGGATGAACAATTGTTGTAGTTCATCCATGCAACCTTTAAATGCTTGCCATTGCATATCCACCGTCAATCCTTTAAGTGTCATTTGCCAGTCTATCTTAGCTAATTCACGTCTCATACCTTCAAAGTTACCCCTCTTTAAGTTCAGAACCTTTGTTTCTGAATTAACTATGTCACTCTCCATCTTAATAAAGAATTCCACCATATTATGGTCACTCTTATCCAAGGGGCCTCTCACGACAAGATTGCTAATTAACCTTTCCTCATTGCTCAAAACCCAGTCCAGAATAGCCTGCTCTCTAGTTGGTTCCTCGACATGTTGGTTCAAAAAACTATCCCGCATACATTCCAAGAAATCCTCTTCCTCAGCACCTTTACCAATTTGGTTCACCCAATCTACATGTAGATTGAAGTCACCCATTATAACTGCTGTTCCTTTATTGCACCAATTTCTAATTTCCTGTTTAATACCATCTCCGACCGCACTACTACTGTTAGGTGGCCTGTACACAACTCCCAGCAGCGTCTTCTGCCCCTTAGTGTTACGCAGTTCTACCCATATCAATTCCACATCTTCCCGGCTTATGTCCTTCCTTTCTATTGCGTTAATCTCTTCTTTAACCAGCCACCCCACCTCCCCTTCCTTCATGTCTATCCCTCCTGAATATTGAATATCCCTGAACGTTGAGCTCCCATCCCTGGTCACCCTGGAGCCATGTGTCTGTGATCCCAACTATATCATAATTATTAATAACAATCTGCACTTTCAATTCATCCACCTTATTACAAATGCTCCTTGCATTGACACACAAGGCCTTCAGGCGCTCTTTTACAACTCTCAGGCGCTACAAAGCCCATCTTTGGGGAAGGGACCAAACTGACGGTGGAGCCAAGTGAGTAAACCAGACCTTCTCTTCATCAAACGAAATCCGCGATGCCTGCGGTAGAAATATTCACGGGTCATTAATTTGGGACTGGGAATAAGTACGTGGTATCCCCACTTCGTTTGTTTTAGAAGCCCATGTTAACTCACTACTAACATATAAATTCATCTAATGAATAGGATCTGTTCATTAGTTTCCGTAATGACTGATAAATGTTCAGATGTTTAGTTGGAACCAACAAGGAATTTGACTGAGTTACGCATTTTCTTCTCTAAACAAATGGTTAATGGGTTGGTAAATTTATCCGTTTTTTTTTTATTGAAGCAACACGGCTGAGGGAGCCGGTATAGTGGACCAGTGAAAATGTTTGCTTTTATGAGAGTGAGAGTGACAAAGGCATTCCAACTGATACTTCACTCAAGTGTAGGACATACGGCTGAGCCGAGCATTTTGCTTTTACTTACTGTGCATTACTTTTCGCCGAAGTAATATTCTCGAAGTTGCAAGCATACTGAATTTAGCAGACACATAATGGGAGAAAATGGATCAGCTCATGATAAAATGGCGGAGCAGACTCGATGGGCCGAATGGCCTACTTCTGCTCCTTTGTCTTATGGTCTTATGGTCTTATAATGTCTTCGATTAGCAGAATTGTGCTTCCTGCCAAAGTCCTGTCGATTAAAATGCAGAGAAAATATTCGCCAAAAAGACAGGTTTTTAAATTTTGATCATTGCCAGTTCTTCGGCTCAACAGGACAATGCGAATCATTATGCAATCATCTCTACTAGCTGCTAACTAATTCATTTTTATTACTAATAAGTGACAACTCATTAAGACTCCCATCACAATTTGGTTACTAACAGAATTGTTTCAAAGGGATTTTGTAAGCTGTAGTGTTGTTAATGATCTCGGATTAAAAAATAGGGCAATAAGAGCGAAAGATCCAGTTACACTGGATAAATATTTTCAATTATTTTGGACAATATAGTCTAAGATTCCAGCGAAGGGCTGGTGAGGTATTTTACAGTCATTTCTAAAGTTTTGTTGATAGGACCAGTAAACTTTGATATCAGAGCAGAAAAAGCGCGGGACTCCCGAACGCCATCAGACGAAGAATGCGCAATCCCCCAGCAGAAGTTGTTGACGAACCCAGTTCACGGTAGCTGGGAGGCAACAGCACTACCTGCTAAAGCACTGCTACGTTGTGGAAACTCTGCGCTGGCCTTAGTTTTTGCAGTGTGCTTCAACGCTCAGTGGGTGGTGATACAGGGTCGTATAGGATACCCTTCGCCGGTGGCACCAAGTTGCACATAGAACTCAGTCAGTACTCAAATATTAACGTTCTGTATAAAGTCTAACGTTGCTCGGTACAGCGGAGTTTTGAAACAAAAGTTGGTAGTTGATTTCGGTCAATTGTGGACATTGATAGATCCTCGTAGCTTTCTATCTCTGTCAGTCTCGAGACCGAATGACACAGGCAGAGAGTTCCAAGCTTCAAAAATGGAGTCCGGGTGAATGTCCAGGTGGTAGTGCAGAATCTTTTTTTTTAATATAGAAGTTGTTCCAAATGAGTTTCAGATAAGCACAGCAGGCAGTTTAGGTCATCAGCATAAGAAATAATCTGGAGTTGCAAGTATCCGTAGAAGCCACAAATAGGACAAAACAAAAAAGGCCATCGATAAAGTCATAGAGTGACTCTTCAGGGAAACAGAGGCTTCAACCCATCAGGTCTGCACCGACCATTAAGCGCCATTGTTGCACTAACTCTACATTAATCCCGTTTCTCAGTTCTTCCCACGATCGACCCCTCATCTCCACAATGCGGGCAATTTACAGTGGACAATTAACCCTCCAGCCGCACGTCTTCAGGCTGCGCGGGGTGAACTGTAGCACGCCGGAGAGAACGTGCCATCTCCACACAGGCAGTGAAGGGCAGAGGATAGGAGTATGCTGACCTGCGAGACGGTAGTTCTACTTCCTGCGAAGCCGTTGAACTGTGCTGCCCACTAAGAAAACAGGAAAATAAAATTAACATTTCTGAGCTCAAATGAAGCGTTATCGACCAAAAAGAATAATGTCGTTTTTCTCTCTCTGCAGTCGCTGTAGGCTCCGCTGACCATTTCCGGTATTTTATATTTTTATCATTGTAATTTATATTGTTATTATATAATTGTTATGATCATTATATTTTTTTCTGTGCTCAAACTGATAAAAACTTAAGTACGGGCATAACCAGGCATACTCATTTTTCAATTGCAAGGAACTTTTGGACTGTTCTAGCAGTTTTTAGCATTGTTGTTCTCAGGAGATTTACACAAATATTGGTCTGTTGGCTTAATTGTTTAATGCCGTTGTGTAGTGACTTTGGGATGGTACTTGTTGTAGATATTACTATTGGGGCAACGTATACCCTGTTCATGTTCCACTGTCTTACAATTTCCACTTTTCATTCAGCGTAGTTCAGCTATTTGTCACATTGATCTCTGTATGGTATATCTATTTGGAACGGCTATATTTA
Source organism: Mobula birostris (assembly GCF_030028105.1). Lineage (NCBI taxonomy): Eukaryota > Metazoa > Chordata > Chondrichthyes > Myliobatiformes > Myliobatidae > Mobula > Mobula birostris. Next base: position 23,693,784 of record NC_092379.1, on the reverse strand, counting down.
TTTAGGAAGTTGTCCTAGCTTGTTTATCCTATTATTCATGTTGTTATTACTTGTACTGTTATTATCATCATTAACGATAACCAGTAGTTAAACTTTTGCAGATAACTTTATCCAGTGTTTAAAAGAAACAAAAGATGGGAGTGATGAAGGGAAGGGGGGAGGGGGTCACAAAAAATTGCTCTGTCAACTTAACAGCTGGCAGAGATTTTCTGGTGATGGGGACTTTGTCCTAAGGGACATTTGATGTGTTGGGAGTCTGGAGTAGGCTGTCGAGATCTGGCTCTGGCGACTTCCAATAAGTATGAATGACTCTCTTCTTATTTTCCGTCCATATACAGTATTGCGCAAAAGTCTTACACACATTTAAAGAATTATGTATAGCAAACATAGTTTTGTCATTCTAGGACAGTTTATAAACCATAATGCATCACGGAGATTGACATGTAAATGGCCCAGGTTGTTTCCGATCCTGAAATAAATGACTTCATTGATGAAAACAATACTGAACTGATCCAAATAACATTTGCAAGAGCTCAGAGGTTCTATCTATGGCTGGCATTTATCATCTCAAGCTCAAATAAAAAGCTTCAATATGGATTAAAAATGGCCTATACCCATCCAGACAACGTAGATCTGTCATGCAAGCACTCGAGGAGGAACGGGCAGTGTTTTTTTTCTTGAGGAATCTTTAACTGTGTGGACTACGAGACATGGAGCAAACTCAATTCTGGAGCAGGAACTCGTCCGATCGTGACCCCAGGTAAGTCTCCTGGTGTCTTATAGCGTCCGCAGAAACGAATCTATACCGGGTTTCCAACTCGAATCAAAATCCTAAACAGTAGCTAATAGTCCCGGTGCTGCCTGGTTGCTTCCGCAATCTGATTTTCGGTGCTTTCTGTCTGTTGGGTTTGAACTTACTCATTCTGACTGTGTTGTGCTCATTCTAGTGCTCCTGCTATCCTACGAGCAGGTGTATTGGCCATTGTAAATTGCCTTTAACACACATGGGAACTAATATCAGGGAGATGTATGTTGAAAGGACTAAATGGAGAATAAATGGGTTTAGTTTAAATTTCTCATTTATGGTTGCGGTGAACTCAGTGCAGCGGATGGCCTATTTCTGTGCCAATGAGGCGATGATAATGAAAGGTCTCTGGCCGAAACGTCAACGGTTCATGTTCCTCCATAGACATTATCTCACTTCATCAGATCCTCCAGCATTTTTGTGTGTGTTGTGTAAGCCAGCGATGCACTTCTGTGAATGCGACACAAATCACTGGAAAAAAAAATTCTTCAGTTAACTCCAGTTGGAAGTCAGCAACAGAGGCGGCGGGGGTGGAATTCAGACAAATAGCAGGAATAATTTTCCCAGAGAGTTGTGGGAAACGATGGGAAGAGGGACTACAAACTGGGTGGGGGAGGAAAGGTTGCTGGCATCAAGAACAGCAAGTAATTTTCTTTGCATTTGAAAAGTAATTGAATGAGCATTTCATATCCCGCATCTTTAAAGTGCTTTAGTCCCAGGTTTAGAACAATGGAATAGATGGCTAACATTCACAGAATCACAATCGGTTAAGGTGCTTTATTTGGTTTAAACAAAGTAGAACGAAGGCCATTCTTCTTTAGTGCAAGTTTCTATCATTCTAAGATCATTATTATTGGACAACAGTCCTCTATTCTATCAAGCTCCCGACTCTAGATTTCGTCGTTCACCCCCTGATAGCGTTGCACCCGCGTGTTGTGTGCGGTGAGAGGGCGGGAGTAGTTTTTGCCCGTATGTTTCTCGCTGTGTGACTATGGCAGGGTTAGAGAAGTTTCTGTTTGGATCTGGAACTAAACTCATTGTGATACCAAGTAAGTACTTCCATCTCCGCGACACTAGCTCTGCAGCCGGATTACAGCATTCCTCATTAAATACAGAGACGTAAGGCACGATTGCGGCACGATTGGCTGTACTGCCTAAAGGTCCAAGATTTTACAAATGGGGATCCATTGCAGTCAGACCGAGATTTCACCGAAACTTGAAGTTGTATTTATATATCTGGAAATAATCAGTGGACACACGAGAAACGAAAGCTGGTCGTTCAGCCCATGAGATGCATGTGGCTCTAAGTGGTGCTACCCTATCAGTCCTATCTCATTCGTCATGTTTTTTTTTCGAACTCTGTCACCTCCGCTTCGATAGTTAATTGCATCAAGGGGTAATTTGCAATTATTCTGCTGCATGTCTTCGGAATGTTGGGGAAAATAGAGCACCCGAGAGAAAACCGGGGAGAACGAGTAAACTGCACATAGTTAGTGTTGAATACGTTCTGTGTGGAGTTGATGACTGAACCCGTCCCTCTAACGCTCCGAGTTAGTAAACTACTAAAGGATAGTGCTATCGCGTTATAGTTAGATGTTTTGTTTGAGAAATAATTAGAACAATGTACAGTACCACTTCCGGGAGATTACCTTTATCTGGTAGGAAGGGGATTCTAATTTTGTAGGAGGGAAGGTTGAGAGTAATTTGAATGGGAATCTTAGCTCGGCAAAGGATTGAAACGGGTTGCTCGAGTGTAATTCATTGGAGTTACGGACAGGAAAATAAAAGGCAAAGAAGCGTTGATGCGATGAGATTATGTAAGATAGCTGTGTAGCAACATAAGTCGAGATGCGTAACACGAATCTGTTGTCCTTTTCCTGGGATGTGAATGTTTTGCAATACCTGGGCATAGTTCGCGAGACACTTTTAAGCAATAGTTTTGGCCAGGGATGTCTGCATGGTGTCTGCAGCTCTCCTTCAAATGTTAACTGACATCACGTCAGCTTCCAGTGGAAACTGTGGCTCAAAAAGATTCATTGATCCTCTTCCTGGCAGTCGCTGCAAATCTTTGAGGCAAGCAGAAAGGCTTAGAATCAGCTGTCGCCGCGAAATTGGCTTAAACTTAGAGAGCAAATGTGCGTGTTGTGTGGTAGGAAAGAAAGGACTTTGTTGAGCTGCGAAATAAAACTGCTGAGCTCCATGGGTTTCCTTTGCAAAATCGACTCTGGGGTTATCAATGAAAACTCTTCAGACTGGGTTGGGGGAAGGAATCTGCCTATTTGTAAAATCGAGCAGCTGATTTATTCTCTGTCGCTTTTCTAGCTTCTTCATATTAGAATAAAAGACAGTTTCATTGTATAAGGAGATCAAGTCTAACACTCATCCCCCCTCCATTTGACATTTTTCTCTTCACACTTGTTGATTCTACCTGTGTACACTTCGCTAGTCCCTGTTGCGGTCCTTGGAGGTACCCTAGGGGTAATCTGTGTTTCTCTCACATGCTGAAATATAAATTGTAAACCACTATTTCGTGTAAGAAAGGGACAAGAGAATCAAGAGAAGACGTCTGTGTTCAGGTTAAAGAGAGAAATTTAGCGAGTAAGTGGAAAAATATGAAGGACTTAACCATAATAAAGTAAGTTGTGTGCTTCTAATATTGTTCTTGCTCTTGGAGTCAAAATTCAATTAATGGTCCGAATAGCCTTCTCGTCCTGTGATGGTATCGGCCAGTCTCAATTGGGCATACACTTCACCGGTTCGCTGTACAGCTGTCACAATTTTGTACTTAACCCCCTTCACCATTGCTCATTGGAACGAGTGAGTTATTGTACAGGTGAGTGTCACTGTGTGGAAGATGTTGGAAGCTCTGAAAAGTTGATATTCGGTCCAGGAACGAAACTAACTGTGATAACCAGTAAGTTCCTTAACATGCATGTCCTTATGTACAATTGACGGGCATGAAAGTTGTATTTTTTTAGCAATCTTAAATAAAGCGGACTTGTAATCTTCTATGACAATTCTGCTAAAGAAAGGGCTAAAATAGTGAATGAATGAATATCACAGGACCTAGGGAATTATAGTCGTGTTTTTTTTTTCAATATATCCCTTTTAATTAGTATGTTGTACAGCAGCTTCGTAATTTATCTGACATCATGATAAAACGTCCATCCGGCTTTAATTCTTGCTCAAAGCTACTATATATTCAAAACTACAACATGCCAGAGTAGAGAGTGAAATAGTGTGTTGATCAAAAGTAACGGGATACAGTAATAATAGGTAGATAGCGCATTGCCCCACCTCAAATAATGCGATTGAGTACAATGGGTTTTTGTTAAGGCATAGTCTACTGTGTGATTATGGAGGCACGCAAGGAAAGTTAATATTTGGAGAAGGAACCCGCATAATCGTGGTACCAGGTAAGTGTGTTTCCATTAGCTGAGCTAATATAGAAACAGAACATAACCACAGAAGGATAACTTATATCTCCCAGGACATAATGCCCAGTACCCGCCTTTGCCCCATGTCAACTAATATTAATAAATCAATCGCATCCATGCTTAATTAACTAACAGAGACGCTATCTCTATTTGTCAAAGGCGTCTCCGACTTCGGCTATCCTGTGAGTGCATAATTCTACTGATAAAGACATAGATAAATGACTCTGGGCACGCGTCCATTCCCAATGGAGCAACACAATCACTCTCATTCCTCAACTCCCTATTTCCCTATGTCCTAGCAACATATTCTGCCTTTCATACACATGCCCTTGTTTATTCCTTGCCATTACTTACACTGCGGGGCAATTTATAGCAGCTTCTTATTCTACCAACGTGTCATTGGGAAACGGATGGAAGCTAGAGCATCTGCAGGATAGTCTCATGTTCACAGAACAAACATGTAAACTTAAAACAAGCTGCTTCGGATGTTAGAATTGAACTAGGGTCAATGGAGTACAGAACCCCAGACTTCCACGACAACGGGATTAATTTCTTTCTGCATTCGCAAATGTCTTTGTTGCTTGAAAATCTTTCTCGCTGATTGAATGCATTTGTAAGATGTTATGCCCCGGTTTGGCAAGACCAAATATGGTCCAAATGTTCGAAAGAAGGACCAAGATGATTCCAATCGCAGAATCACAGTTGGCTACGTCTTATTTGTTAAACAGTGCAGACGAAATGAAATTTATGAGACATAACTTTCTATTATTTCATAGTCAGGGATGATCATAAGATGGTGATTCCATCAAGTGCATTGCCCTCCGTGGAGCATGCGGCTCCCGTTAGGATACGTGCGGAATAACAGTCAGCGGGCGAGCGTTTGCTTGGACATTTATTGGTGTGCAAAGGCAGCAGGATCTAAATAGCTCATATTTGCCATAGTGACTAAATTCAATATGACATCGAGTAAATACTTTCTTCTCCTACCACCGCACCAAAGTCAGCAAAATGCCAGTTGCTAGATATTGCATAAATCAAAACTAACGATAATAAGCTAGTAATGGACATCGTAGCACTTCAAGTAATATGGTGGATCCCTGTAAAATTCAGTCTATCGTGTGATTATGAAGCCATGCAACGAAAGCTAGTATTTGCAGAATGAAACAGAATAAATTTGGTAGACAGTAAGTGTGACCGGGCGGAATTGAAGGGATTATAGAGAGAATAAAATGGTTTTAATGAAAGATCAGTGCACTTGGGTACTTGATGCTCTATGCGGAATCGATGGACAGCATAATGTAGTTCCACGATATTCGGTTATAATTCTAAAAAGGAATTAAGATTTTCCCAAAAATGTGGAGGGAAGAAAGTAGAGTTGAAAACAGGCCAGGAAGAAGATGGCGGGTTTCGAACTGGTGAGACAATTTAGTAAGGCAGAAAATAGTTTCAGAGTCAGGTCTGACTGCAAAAGGTTTTTTTTTGCTGGATATTGTGCGAATATAGCAGCAGGGATGCCGTTGATATTTGGCGTCGGAACCAAGCTGACAGTAGAACTCAGCAAGTAAGGCAATATTCTTATGAAAGCTTTAACAGCGATTGCCAGTTGAAAGCAAAAGTGTCGACAACGTATTTATTAACTCCTGCGGAAATTGTATCTTTAAACTAAATCCCTTTATTGTGCGGCCACATAACTCAGATACCGAAACTGCAGTCTCGACTGTAACCGCCGCTGTTTTCTGTCTGTTTGGAGCTTGAGCGTTCTCCTTCTGATAGTGTGGGATTGCTTCGGGATGTCTGGTTCCATCCACGTTACAAAGGCCTGCGAGTTTAGGGAAGGGTTTAGTTCGTCACTGGAATTTGGCACTGGCCGGTGGGTATGTGGTCAAATCTGGAGCGGGAGGGAACAGAATGTGATGGGCATGTGGGGAGAATACAATAGTACTGTTGTGGGTCGTGTTTGGTTGTCAGTATGCATCTTTCAGTCATTCCATTAACGTATTTAAATGTTCAACCAACAAACCTCTGTACCAAGATAACCTCTTGAGCTCCGAACTGCAGGAACTATAATTGGTTCTGTGCTCTTAACTGCTTGTAGAGGAAAATACGAACAGTATCGAAGAAGCATATCACAAAGTAAACCAGTAATGCCTATTATGCTCATAATGCTGCCCAGGCATTTCATTGCCGACTAATAATTATTATGTACACTAAAGCGAGGTTAATGAACAGGACTTCCTTCAGGCACCACTGCTACTGAGGAGTTATATGAAGCACAATGCTAATCATAATTTAAATGATTAAACCAAAATCGTGATTAATATAACTCCTCGTTCCTTCAATGGTGCAGTTTCATAATACAGGTAGCTATCATTATGTCAAAAACGTTAGGACGCGTGAAAAATTAATGTAGCACGTGAAAGAAATTGGAGTCAACCCATCCTCTACAGATCAATATAGACCAAGGTCATTTTGTATTGCCGGTTGGCACTGTGTGAATGTTGGTGGCGGTGCAGACAAACTGATATTCGGATCAGGGACCAAGTTAACCGTGACGCCCAGTAAGTATTTCAAAATAACCCTCGTTAATGTCCTTGCACTCGTAACAAAAAGATAATATCTGACCTAATCAACAGGTCAGACAGAAAGTATGGAAAAAGACTCTTCTGTATTAACGGTTCAGTTCGAAAACCCGACTTGTTCCGTGTTATCCGCCTATTCCCTCCTTAGTTCAGATTTCCAAACTCTTCAAGGACGTTTTACGGTTTGTAGTGCTGGTTTTAGTGTCCAATTTGTAAACAGACAAATTTTGTTCAATGCGCATTAGATGTAGGCACTCAGCAAATCAGGCAGCATCTGTGGAGGTAAATGAGACATCAATATAAGCTAGGAGTCCCATAACCGTTCACGATACAGCAATCTCATCTGACACTTCCCCTTTTTCCTGTATCCTTCAACTTATTCTCTCTCATATGCAAGACATTCAATCAATCAATAATTATAATTGTAAGGCTGACTATCAATCAATAATTATAATGGTAAACCCTCAACTCGACACCACATTAAGCAACTAGTTCAAACGGTTGCTCCGGATTTCAATGATCTATAATATTGGCCACGTACCGGCGTAACCGTGACAGCCAGTAAGTATTTGAGATAGGCAAGTCTCAAAATATTATCCTCTAATTTGTAAAACTGCTTTCCTGTCCTGCAAGACATTCGGGCGCAAGAATGCCACAGGCAATTATACTTAAGTTGAAATAATTTACGAGAACATAACAGTACAGCACAGATGGCACAGTGGCGCATCACACAGAGCTGGTGCCGTCCAGCTCCAGATATCAATTTTCAATCCTAACCTCCAATGCTAACTGCATGGAGCTTGCACGTTCTCGCGAAGACTGCGTGAAAATCCTCCCACAGCCTACAGATTTGCAGGTTGGGAAGTTAATTGGCCACTGTACATGAAAATTCTCCCCGGTTTACACGTGTAATCCGGCGGAATTGATAGGATTGCAGAGAGAATAAAATGGGTTCAGTGAAGGATCAATGTATCTGGGCTCTATGCGGAATCGATGGACAGAATTATGTGGCTGCGTAATATTCTATTATAATTCTGAAAGAAATAAAGACTTCAATGAAACATAAAGGATTTTATTGGGAACATGTGTCGAATGACAGAGATTCCCACAAATAGTGGAGAGGAGAAAACACTGTTGAAAGTCGACCAGTAAGGAGATGGCAAGTTTCCATCTGGTGGACAATTTAGTAAGGCAGAAGAAGATAGTTTCAGAGTTAGGTCTGACTGCAAAACGTTTTTGTGATGGAGTTGAACTATGTGTGAATACAGCACCAGGAACGCCGTTAATATTTGGCGTCGGATCCAAGCTGAGGGTAGAACTCAGTAAGTAGGGCAATATATTTATGAAAGCGTCAACAGCGATTGTCAATTGATAGCAAAGTGTCGACAATGTGTGTATTAACTCCTGCCAAATTTTTATCTTTAAACTAAATCCCTTTATTGTGCGGCAACATAACGCAGATATCGGAACTGCAGCCTCTACTCCAACCTCCGCTGTTTTCTGTCTGTGCATGGAGCTTGAGCGTTCTCCTTCTGACAGTGTGGGATTGCTTCGGGTCCTCTGGTTCCATCCACGTTACACAGACCTGCGAGTTTGGGGAAGGGTTTATTTCGTCACTGGAATTTGGCACTGGTGGGTGGGTACGTGGTCAAATCTGGAGCAGGAGGGAGAGAAGTTTTTTGGGTATCTGGATAGAATACAATGGTACTGATGTGGATCGTTGTCAAATAGTTGTTTGGCTGTCAGCATGCATCTTTCGGTGACTCCATTAACTTATTTAAAAGTTCAACAAATCTCTGTACCAAGATAACCTCTTCAGCTCCGAAATGTAGGAGCGTTAATTGGTCCTGTGCTCTTAACTGCTCATAGGGGAGAATACAAACAATGTCCAATAAATATATCACAAATTGAACTATTAATATGTGTTATAGAAACATAGAAAACATCGAAAATTGGTGCAGGAGTAGGCCATTCGGCCCTTCGAGCCTGCACCGCCATTCAGTATGATCATGGTTAATCATCCAACTCAGAACCCTGTGCCAGCCTTCCCTCCATACCCCTGATCCCTTTAGCCTCAAGGGCCATATCTAACTCCCTCTTAAATATAGCCAATGAACTGGCCTCAACTGTTTCCTGTGGCAGAGAATTCCACAGATTCACCACTCTCTGTGTGAAGTTTTTCCTAATCTCGGTCCTAAAAGGCTTCCCCTTTATCCTCAAACTGTGACCCCTCGTTCTGGAATTCCCCAACATCGGGAACAATCTTCCTGCATCTAGCCTGTCCAATCCCTTCAGGATTTTATACGTTTCAATAAGATCCCCCCTCAATCTTCTAAATTCCAACGAGTATAAGCCTAGTTGATCCAGTCTTTCATCATATGAAAGTCCTGCCATCCCAGGAATCAATCTGGTGAAGCTTCTTTGTACTCCCTCTATGGCAAGGATGGCTTTCCTCAGATTAGGGGACCAAAACTGCACATCCCTTATGCTGTCCAGACATTTCATTGTTGACTAATGGTAATTATGTACACACAAACGAAGTTAATGAACGGAACTCCCCTGAGGCACCACTGCTTCTGATGAGTTACATTAAGCACATTCCTGATTTAGATGACTGAACCGAGAATCGTTATTCATTTGACTCCTCGTTCCTTCAAAACGTTCCTTGGATAAAACGGCGACATGGCATTAGTATGGTTGCTTTCTCTGCCCACTTCGTTTCATGATACAGGTAGCTATCATTATGTCAAAAACGGTATGTCGCGTGAAAATTTAAAAAAGCCCGTGAAAGAAACTGGAGTCAACCCGTCGTCTACAGATCAATACAGTTCCAGAGCATTTTGTACTGCCAGTTGGCACTGTGTGAATACTGGGGCCAATGCGAACAAGCTGACATTCGGATCGGGGACCAAGTTAACCGTGACGCCCAGTAAGTGTATCAAAACAATGTTCGTTAATGTCCTTGCTCTCGTAACAAATAGATAAAATCTGAACATAATCAACAGGTCAGACGGAAGGTAGGGAAAGAGACACTTCTGTATTAACGGTTTACTTCGAAAACCTGATCTGTTCCGTGTTACTCGCGTATTCTCCTCTTAGTTCAGAATTCCAAACCCTTCAAGGATGTTTTATGATTTGCAGTGCTGCTTTTAGTGTCCAATTCGCAAATAGGCAAATTCTGCTCAATATGCAGAAGTTGTAGGCACTCAGCAAGTCAGGCAGCATCTGTGCAGGTAAATGAGCCATCAATATAAGCTAGGAGTCCCAGAGACATTCCTGATAGAGCAATCTCATCTAACTCTTTCACCTTTCCCCTGTATCCCCGCAAATTATTCTCTCTCATGTGAAAATTTCCTAGGCTGACTATCAATCAATAATTATTATAATAGTAAGCCCTCAACTGGACACATCGAATGTGTTCTTAAACTACTGGTTCAAACTGCTGCCCTGGCTTTCAATTATCTAAAATATCGGCGGCGTACCGGCGCAACCGAGACAGTCAGTAAGTGTTTGAGATAGGCAAGTCTCAAAAATATTATCCTCTAATTTTTTAATCTTCTCTCCTGTCTTGCAAGACATTCGGGCACACGAATACAGCAGGCAATTATACTAAATTTGAAATAATTTACGAGAACATAACAGTACAGCACAGATGGCAAAGTGGTGCCGTCCAACTCCAGCTATCATCTTTCAATCCTAACCTCCAATACTACCTGCATGGAGTTTGAATGTTCTCGCGAAGACTGCGTGAATTTCCTCCTATATCCTACTGATTTGCAGGTTGGTAAATAAATTGGCCACTGTAAATTCTCCCTGGTGTGCATATGTAATCATAAGGAATTGATAGGATTACAGAGAGAATAAAATGGGTTCAGTGAAGGATCCATGGACCTGGGTACTTGATGCTCTATGCGGAATCGATGGACAGAATTACTTGGTTCCGTGATATTCTATTATATTTCTAAAAGAAATAAAGAGTTCACTGAAGCATAAAGGAATTTATTGGGAACATTTGCCGAAAAACAGAGTTTCCCACAAATAGTGGAGGGGAGAAAACAGAGTCGGACGATGTGTGAATAGAGCAGCAGGAACGCCGTTGACATCTGGCGTCGGAACCAAGCTGACAGTAGAACTCAGTAAGTAGGGCAATATATTTATGAAAGTGTCAGCAGTGATTGTCAATTGATAGCAAAGTAATTGACAATGTGTGTATTAACTCCTGCCAATTTTTCATCGTTAAACTAAATCCCTTTATTGTGCGGCAACGTAACGCAGTTACCGAAACTGCAGCCACGACTCTGACCTGCAGTGTTTTCTGTCTGTATGGAGCGTGAGCGTTCTCCTTCTGATAGTGTGGTGTTGCTTCGGGTCCTCTGATTCCATCTACCTTCCAAATCCTTGCGAGTTTGGGGCGGGGTTTAGTTGGCCACCGGAAATAGGCACTGGCGGGTGGATATATGGAAACATCTAGAGCGGGGGCGGGATTTGATGGGAATGTAGGTAGAATACAATGGTACTGATGCGGATCGTTGTAAATCTCTGTGTGGTTGTCACTATGCATCTTTCCGTAACTCCATTGACCTATCTAAGAAAATTCAACAAACCACTGTACCTAGATAACCTCTTGTGCCCCGAACTGTAGGAACTTTAATTAGTCCTACGCTCTTAACTACATGTAGGGGAAACTACGATAATGTCGAAGAAACATATCACAAAGTAAACCAGTAGTGCGTATCACGTCCATTATTCTGTCCGGGCATTTCATTGCCGACTGATAATAATAATGTACACTACAACGAGGCTAATGAACAGGACTTCCCTGAGACACCACTGTTATTGAGGAGTTATATTAACCACAAAGCTAATTTAGATGATTGAGCCGAGAATCATGATTAATATAACTCCTCGTTCCTTCAGTGCTGCCGTGTTTTCAGATGCGAGCTATGCCGAGTTGAATAAAATGGCGAAATGTCAGTCGTATGGTTCCTTTCTCTGCCCAGTTCGTTTCGTGATACAGGTAGCTATCATTATGTCAAAAACGGTATGACGCGGGAAAATTAAACGTAGTCCGTGAAAGAAATGTGAGTCAACCCGTTGTCTACAGATCAATACAGCCACAGGGCATTTTGTACTGCCGGTTGGCACTGTGTGAATACTGGTAGCGGTGTGAGCAAACTGATATTCGGATCAGGGACCAAGTTAACCGTGACGCCCAGTAAGTGTATCAACTTAACGCTCGTTAATGTCCTTGTACTGGTAACAAAATGATAAAATCTGAACATAATCAACAAGTCAGACAGAAACTATGGAAAGAGACACTTCTGTATTGACGGTCCAGTTCGAAAACCCGACCTGCTCCGTGTTACCAGCGTATTCTCTCCTTAGTTTAGATTTCCAAACCCTTCAATGATGTGTTATGATTTGTAGTGCTGGTTTTAGTGTCCAATTTGCAAATAGGCAAATTCTGATCAATACGCAGAAGTTGTACGTACTCAGCAAGTCAGGCAGCATCTATGGAGGTAAATGGGCCATCGATCTACGATAGGAGTCTGCATACATATATAAATAATGCTGAAGATTAAAGGGCAATACTAGGAGAAGCCACACACTATGGGATACAGGTAGAACAGGAGGGATAACAATAAGATATAAAAATTGGAGTTATGTCAAAACGGAAAAGAATTGAATAACATTTTGTTTCAAGGTTTCTGAATTGTTCACCTTTGAGTCTGAAAGCAGCTCTTTAGAGTTGAGTAAATTTTGACCGGTAAAGATTTTGAGACGAGATTAAGCGTTTTGTATATACAGGAGAAACTCCACCGATATTTGAAAAGGGAGCCCAATTGAACATCATCCCCAGCAAAAAAAAAAAATTATGCTGATGAACCCATTCAGTGCCAAGCCCATTGCTCAGGAGGTACCTAGAACTGGGTGTGAAATATTACAAACTGCAAATGAAGTATATAAATACGGTTAATAAATAGTCAGCCTTGAAATAACTTCCGGGTCTGTGAATGAAGGATATGCTTTCCGCCCTCGGTATTTCTTTTAGTCAGAAAGCAGCCGTGGTGTTATTCTGAGAGTTAGCTTTTTTTTCCTGTTAATAGTGCCCAAAATGGGAATTAATTCGCAGGGGAGCGTAGCGAGGATTCACTTCACTGGTTACAGAGATGTCGAGTTTATTGACAGCAGTTGTGGAGAGTGCCAGCTTGAGACTTTATGAAATAAGAACAGATCTTTTCAAAGCTTGCAATATTATTCAAGTGATTGTCAGGCTGAATGTTTGCTATTCATAAGTGAACCTCAACAGCTCTTCAACCGTGAGTTATTTACAGTGAAATTAAAGAAAATGAATATGATATGGAAACAGTAAAATAATCGGTCCATATAATTATACGGTCTAGGAAGTTTTCGTTATGTTGTCGACAACACAAGACTTATCAAATAGAAACATTTATAAATATTACATTAGTGAGGCCCTTAATAAACGCACACAATCTCTAGATGTTTTGTACTGCTGGCTATTGCGGTGCAGGTACTCATACAAACGTCAATATGCTATCACTCGTCCGAGGAACGATGTTAGCCACTACACTCAGTAAGTGTTTCAGATGGTGATTACTGGTATCTAATTTCTAAACGTCCACTCCAGGTGATCGAAAAGCGTAAATGATTCACGGAAAGAGCCAGCATTAATTAGAGGGGCGAATGTCTGCCGTTAAATTGTAATATAGCATAAAAATATATATCGTTAACCTACAGTGTAAAACACGCAGAGTAAGTCCCAGTGGGCATAGTAGCGAAATTAGTTAACGTCGTTGCTGTTAGTAATGAAATGTCCATCCCTGGAAATGGGGTCAGAATTGGGCAATTGGGGAAAGGTTGGCGATAGACCCCCTTGAAGTATAAGCAGGAAAATTCACTGAGATTGCAGTGTGTCGAGATCTGAAGTTACTTAAGGAAAAGCTTCCATTTAACTTGACATGGCCACATATTAATCTTCCGCAATTAAAATAATCAGTTTACTCAAGGGATATAATTGTTCAACAGAATAGCTTGAAAAGAGTCATTTATTCGTTGCCTTCATGGCGTTTTTTGGTGGAAGAAGTGTCCTTTCTGGGACAGGAAGCGGCAAAAACTGTTAATGAGGAGACTGGGGAGGTTTTTGTGAAGGAGTCAGGCGTTGTGTGAATACTGGAGGAACTACCCCTCTGATATTTGGAAGTGGGACCAGGCTGACCATAGAACCAAGTAAGTAAGATAACATGCTAATAAATAGAATCGCCATCCACAGCCAGTCACTCTAATCGAAGTCAGAAATGTATAGTTCAGTAAAATATTATTAAAGAAGTGTATCTGTGAAACAGTATTTCCCTATCGGTACACCACCCAGACATGTAACCAAAAAAAAGTGTTAATATATATCTTGTTACCTCTCTTCGTTTGCTAATTCTCAACAAAATTTGTGGAATCTCACCATAGGAACAATAAGGGGACGGAAGCAATTAAGTGTGTGCAGACAAGGAACGGTGTTTTAGAATTGCATCGATTATTCAAGGGAAGTGATTGAGGTCAGATAAAACGTACGTTTTCGTAAGGCTCCTCAGATACAGAGGCCATCACATAAACCATAGCCTTTAAAAGTAAATGTGTAACAATTCTGTTCATTATAGCTGAAGGACGCTAAGTCCTCGAGTCTGACTTCTGCGGGAGGATGAGTCTGTTAAGATTAATGTAATTTGGAAAATGTGTTGAATCAACGATTCAGATAATCATATAATCAAGATAGGAATCGTTATCGTGAAGTCAACTCAAGATTTGATATGGAGAGGCAAAGTTTCACGCGGAGGGCGGTGTGTATATGGAATGACCTGCGAGAGAAAACTGTAGGGGCAGGGCAATCGCCAGGATTAACAGGCATTAGAGGTCAATACGTGGATATGGAAGGTAGAGAGATATGGAAAAAATGAAGGAAAATGGGACTAGCTAACGTTGACACCTTGGTTGCCATAGATGATTTGGCCCCAATACCCGGTTTCCATGCTGTCTAACACTATGATTCTGCTAAAAAGAAACAGTATTCATCCTGTTTATCTTTTCACTGATTCTGCTTGGTCTGCCGTGTTTTTACAGGATAGCATATTTAGTTGTAGATTTCCAGAATCTGCAATTATTTTATTTAAAATTCCAAGAATTTTATGAGAAGTCTGCCTTTATAGATATCAAAAGAGCTCCATTTTTTTTGAGTTGGTGAGTATCATTGTGTGAATGCTGGTGGATCCATAAGTGGGCTGACCTTTGGATCAGGAACCAAGTTAAGGGTGCTACCTGGTAAGTGCTTCAAACCCCAATTACGCTGTGTCCTTGGCAACATTTCGAATTTGGAGCACATCTTCAGAGGAAAAAAATGTTCTGAAGGAATCAATGGTGTACTGTATAGAAGCTATGTTTTAGCACATATATGCAAATATAAAACTAAATAATGCTCGTCCGAAGAAGTATGCTAAACATTCAATGAAATGAAACGATATGTTCAGACTGTATCAGGAGAAGGTCAATTAGGTACAGAACGTTGATGGAAGTTATTAAAATGTAATTTTTGGCTACCTTAATTGCGCATCAGAAAGCTATGAAGCAGCAAATGACCGGAGACCGCTATGTCACGGTTAGGTTTTAAGAGAGTGTGTTTTTCCAATACATTCTGTTATTTAAATGTGGCGTCTCAGAACACAAGAAGTAAGCCAGCTAACTGTATGAATGTAATGCACAAAAATAATCCCTCTAAAATGCAAAATGGTATGATAAAATCTTATAGGCGTGTGCAATGCAGTCTAGTTTTAAATATTTCTCACTGTTCTGTAAAGTATTAGGACAGTTTTGGCTAACATTTGGCTCGGGAGTTAAGTTAACCGCGACACCGAGTGAGTACCTCAGACCATGATTCTTAAATTTCCTTGAGCTCGGTTTAAGTTTGTGGATACGTCTCCACATAGTTGCCGCATAGCTCCCGTGACCTGCTTTCCATTCTGATCTCCGGTGCTTGCCGTTTGGGTTTTCAAGGTTCTGGTGAAGGAATGACTTTACCAGGGTGCTCCGTTTTCCTCCCACTTCCCAAAGTCGTGCTGACTCACAAGTGCATTTGCTGCTTCAATTTTTCTTCAGTGCGGGTGGGATCCAGGAGAGTTAGAACGAAAAGATTTTATATTCCACGTCTTCGAGGAATATAGGAAGGAGAGGATGATTTGTGGTATGTTCCAAGTACCTGCATGGGCTTGATACAGCCAATATATAACCAAAGATATATAACGAGTAAAATATAACCAATAGCTGTGCAAATCACTAAGATTTCATGCGCTCGTGTTTAACGAAGTTAGAGAGGCTGTTCCATGGTGAAATGATTTATGGATCATAAATGTTAACTTGGAGTGGTAAATTACGTAGCAGAAACATTACGCTTTTTCTGAAAAAGATTGAAATTTTAGTAACCTTTGCAAGGGTCTCAGGCATTGTGTGGATTAATGGAAGCACCAACAAGCTAACATTCGGGAGTGGAATCCGACTAATTGTAGAACTCACGAAGTTCTACTATTCTTATTTCGTAAACAAAATAAGTTGAAAAGTTGATTATTAGCGTCTTTTAAACTGACCTAACCCACAGGCTCCTATGATTAGAAAAAAAAATAGTTGTTCGTCGCTAAATCTGGTTTATAAAAAGACGCTCTGTGTATATTTCCCCTCTTCTGAATGACTGCGTGCCACGTATTTTCATCTAAGCGTGCGTGATGAAAGGTTCAGTGTCCACTGTAAACTGCCATAGCATATATGGATGATAGGAGAATTAGGAGGGAAAGAATATGAGAAAGAATAGTTTACACGGAAATAAGTGGAAACACGGAACTGAGGGAATGCTCAGAATAAACTAAATGAGACAAATGGCATCCTAAATTAATATGAAAATTGAATTAAGTCAATTTTATACAGTTTTTTGATAATTAAATGCAATGGAGTGTAATAGGACGTTTAGATGGAGAATGTACTCTATTACACAAGGCAACGCAAGTTATTTGCCCCCAGCACCCCAATAATGGATCAGGGAGATGAAAAGGGTGAACAGGAGAATGTACACGAAGAATAGGAATCGGATTTATTTTATTTCCATTATTCTATTGCCCTGTAACTGGACCAGAGAACTGAACGAATAAGTGTTCAGTCGGGGGGTTTTTGTGACAGGCTCACGCGTTGTGTGTATGGAGGAACAGCAACTCCTCTGATATTCGGAGGTGGGACGAAGCTGACCGTCGAGCCCAGTAAGTAGTACCAGGTGTTGTTAGTTACAGTCGGTTCCTCAAGAAGAATGTATGGTTTAGTAACATATCACCATACTGACATTAATCTGTGTTTGGAGAATATCTGGGCGAGTAAGGAAAGATATATAGTATATCCGATATAATACCTCGTACTTTAATGGTAGCAAGGTAAATGTTATCCCGTTTAGAGGGTAAAGCGGATATAAATTGCAGAAGGGCGAGAAATTGGTGTGATTCTAACTATCGGTTAAAAGGGAACGACAAATGATAGAATTTTGAAGTATAACTACAAAATTGGCAAGTCAACGGCGTCAATGGACAGAGAAGTAGAGTAATGTTTTAAGTCGAACACGCCATGTAAGTAGTGCATCTCTCAATATTGCCATAGGTAGTCCATCAATAGTCTTAAAAGACGAGTTCCGCTCAAGGTGCTTCAGATATTAACCTCTCTTTACGAAATGTTCATTATTACTGAACGGCTCCATTTAGTCGGGTGTGAGTGCAATGCAGTGTCCAGTCCAGTAAGTGACCACACACTGTTTCTTGCCATGATCAAGAACAATCTTAAAGATAAGATATAAACAAATAATTTATGCAAAAAAAATCTTTTGTCTAAAATGTTGCCAATATTAGCACTGCCTCTGGGTGTCTTAGCAAATGATGCGTCAGGTTCGCAACGCATCCAGGAGGCAGTCTGATAAGTCTAAGCCATATTTTTGATAAACACTAAACCCCCTGAAAGCATTATATCAGTGAACTGTCTGAACTGATTACAAACCGATTCCCCTTAAAATAAAGAGTTAATAAATGATCCCATAAACTGCAGGGTTTTCAATATTAGCGTAGATTTGATTTATCTGAGGATCAAAAGAGCATGCAAAGTAATTGTATTATATAAATCTGGAAGCATAATCTGTGCAATTGGAAATTTACTTAAAGGATTATCCATTGTATGGAAGGTAAAGCAGGATTAATATACACAATACATGGAAAGGAATGCAAGTATATAGAACGATACTGATGCTCTCGGACGTTTTTGCACTGTACATTAATACTGTGTGTATGCTGGTGATAATAGGTTAACATTCGGCCCTGGGACGAAGTTAATCGTTACAACCAGTGAGTGCTTCTTCGTGCAACACACATCAAAGTTGCTGGTGAACGCAGCAGGCCAGGTAGCATCTGTAGGAAGAGGTGCAGTCAACGTTTCAGGCCGAGACCCTGACGAGACCCTGGCCGAGACTTTGATGTGTGTTGCTTGAATTTCCAGCATCTGCAGAATTCTTGTTGTTAGTGCTTCTTCGTAATGCTTCTTTTTCTGGATTGATATAGTGCTGCAGGTGCACTTGAATGGGATATGGAATCTCTAGGAGAATGGTTTAGGAGATGGTACATATGGGGGAAATGCGACTTCATCCGATTTGATAGAATAAAGATAAATGTTGCTATTAGTTGTGGAAGCAGTTAATATTTAGAGGGAGATTTGTAACATGAATAGCAATGCACAAGCGAGGTAAACCAAGTAAAGTAAACTATATTACAAGCGAACCCCAATTGCAAAGTAAATGTACCCTACTACAATTATATTGGGTCCTGATCAGACGGTGCCTTAAATGCTCTTTGCAGAAAAGCCTTCCTAATTGAAGAAGAGATTACTAAAGATAGAGGAAGGTTATACAACCGTTGTCCAGATTTATTTCTGGGCCTGGGGGACGGCATTTGGTTATTTTGAGGACTGGGGCGAGATGTGGCTATTCCTGAGGAGACATCAAGTAGATTGACAATTTGAGGCTCAGACGAATGAGGTTTCATCCTGTGGAAAAATTGAAAATTCCTCTGGTTCCTCGCGGGGGGGAGTTTTAATTTTCACAATCAAAGACAATGCAAACCGCTTAATCTGGCAAGAATTCTCGTCCAAAGTAGCTCATAATCTAACGACTCAGGACAAAGGATGCTAGAGACAGCATGCTTACAGTAAGATGTAATCACTGAATAGGCGTCCGCTGGGAAGGTTCCTGTGAGGATGTTATGCATTGTGTGAGTTTAAGTGGTGTGAATCTAATGATATTTGGAAGAGGGACCAGACTGACCATAAAACCCAGTAAGTAAAACAACGCATTAATAAATTTAATGACCACCATTCTGTAGCTCCATTGCATTTCAATAAGATGGTGCTACTTACTGTCCAACGGGGAGAGCAATTTCGTATTTGGAAAAGGAAGATAGAACTGTGTACATAATACGTCAGTGTTCATTTGTAACCGAAATAGGTTATTTTGATTCTGAAGAGTTTCGGCCAAAAACGCATTTCTCCTTGAAACGCTTCAGATGTGAAATGCCAATGTCTAAATTCGCTTTATTTTTATATAAATAACTGTCTTTACTGATGTCCATTATCTTTCTTCTTTGTTGAGTTGCAGCTCGATCTGTTTAGTGAGGTTGCAAAAACTCTCATTTGGCAGAGCTATTATAAGGTCATGGAGCGAACCTCAACAATTCGAAGAGAACTTTGTCACACAAGTAGACGGTTTTATACTAGACTCTGAACGCTCTTCTGTATAACAAATTGTCCCAGGGTGTTTTTGCATCAGTGACAGTTACTGTCTGGGTGGATTCTGATAATTTCAGACTAACCTTGGACACGGGAACTGAGAATCAGAATCAGAATCAGGTTTAATATCACCGGCATATGTAATGACATCTGTTGTCTTTGCAGCAGCAGTACAATGCAATACATAATATTAGAGAAAGAAACTATGAATTACAATGAGTATATTTATTAAATGGTTAAATTAAATAAGTAGTGCAAAAAAATAAAAATAAAAATGTAGTGAGGTAGTGTTCATGGATTCAATGTCCATTCAACAATCGATGGCAGAGCGGGACAAACTGTGTCTGAATCGATGAGTGTGTGCCTTCAGGCTCTTGTCCCTCTTTCCTGATGAAAGCAATAACAACAGTGAATATCCTTGGGCCCTTAATGATGGATGCCTCTTTTTTGAGACATCGCTCCTTGAAGATTTCTTGGATACAATGGATGATAGTGTCCATGATGGAGCTAGGAATACAACTCTCTGCAGCTTATTTCGATCCCTTGCATTGGGTGCCCTCCACCCTGCCGTACCAGACGGTGATGCAGCCAGTTATTATGCCCTCCATGGGAGAAATTTACGAGTATCATAGTATGACATATAAAATCTCCTCAAACGCCAAACGCTGTCGAGCCTTCTTTGTAGCTGCACCGACATGCTAGGTCCTGGATAGTTCCTCGGAGATTTGATACCCAATGGCTTGGAATTGCTCACTCTGTCCATTTTCTGGTCCCTCTGTAATGATTGGTGTCCTTATAGAAGGTTCATAATCTCACAGTGACATCCAGTAAGTGGGAATTCTTCACTTATTCTCAAACATGGTGCTGACTGGCAGATCTGGTGACGGGTTCTTTCTTTTCAATTCACAAAGAAAACAAAATAAGGAATGTTCAGAAAGGAATTCGTGGAAAAAGAGGTTTTATAGGAATGAACGATGTTGGAATAGGAAGAACCCTATATTTCATATTTAAAAGCATTTTCAATGCTTTTCGTCTTTTTTCACATCGATGACATCTCAGGCATTAGAAAATCAACGAAACAAATTGGTGGAAGCCATTCCGTTGGAACGGATGAAGTAGTGAAGAGGTGATTGAATATGACCACAGAGGTTTTTGTGATGGTGTTAACGGTTGTGTGAATCAAGGAGTTGCTAATATATTGGAGTTTGGGAGTGGAACCAGACTTACGGTAAAACCCAGTAAGTAAGAAAGTCTGCTAAAATATTCAGTAATTAAGTGCCTTGTCATGCAGTAGCATATTCCTTAATCTATAACCAAAATTTTTCGATAAATTGATACAGCAGCTACCTTGCATTAAAATGACTACTGATTGGCAAACATGGCCATATTCTTTACATACCGCATATAATTCATTTGTAATTTAGAATGTGCCTTCTATTAATTCTATTTTTTAAAAAAAGCAATAACATTTTACAGAGCAGCACTTGGAAACATCACAGGAGAAGCCGGTAATTAGCATTATTCTGAATATCCTCTTCAAATACTCGATCTTAGATTCAAACTAATTATTGTCAAAAATAAGCCTCTTCAGGTTGATGCCACGTCAGATAGTAACAGACCGTGAATATTTTTCTTCATTCGTCATTATTACTGAGCAATAACTCTTCATTCGCCAGTGGTGTATAGTTTACTTTTCATATGTCTGTCATGATACTAAAAAATGCAACTCAGCCCATCACGTGCGTACCAGTTCATGGAAAAACAATCACATCAGTCCTATTCCATTTTTGACTTCCCTGTCTGTTGAATGCCCACAAACCCCCGTTTGCAGTCGCCAGATAACCTCCAAGCACTCCTTTAAAAAGTAGGAGGAAACCAGCGCCAGTGAGGGAAGCCTTCGCGATTACTGGGAAAAAGTGCAACCTCCACACAGCACACGGGATCAAATGCTGTGAATTATTTTGAAAGAGAACATGATTAAGATCGTCATACGTTAAAAGTCGATGAAAGTAACAGACTTAGAGACTAGCTTAATGCTTCGCTGTCTGATTATCCGAGGTTAGTTTTTATATTGGTGATAATGGCTGTGTGAATGTGGGTAATGACAGGCTAATATTCGCTGCGGGAACAAAACTAACCGTGATGCCAAGTAAGTGACTGAAATGGCTATTCCACAAAGATCCCATCGTCGGGCCTTCGGGTGTTTTTTTTTTTTTTTTAAATACACGGCTCTCCAGATAATGTCAGAGACAAAACGAAGCAATTAATTGTTTGTTTCCTGAAATTATTAACCAAAGTAGTCAATTGTTTTCCGGGGGTGGTGAATGATAAATGGAAACTCTAAATTATTTTCTAAGAGACTCTAATGTGCAGTTATCCGTAGAAATGCAGTAGTAGAGAAGTGAAAGGAATAATGTTAGAATCGGACGTTCCATTGCAGGTTCACTGAATATAATAACGATAGAGTTGATTGGTCGGGGAAGGTAATAGCGGAGGGAAGTTTGTTGGTAAGGATTTTGTGACCGTAATGGGCATCGTGTAGGATGCAATAAATCGATTGTTGTTTGGCAGGGGCAATTCTACTGATGAGCAACACAGGAGAAAATGTTGGAACAGCTCAGCAGATCAGACAAAATGTATGGAGGGAAATGAATAGTAGACATTTCGGGTCGAGAGGTCGACTCTTCTCGGTCAATTTAGTATCTCTCTCTCTCTCTATCTCTCTCTCTCTCTCTATTTATCTATCTATCCATCTATCTATCTCGGCGAGAAGGTCGCTGAGGGTAGAAGAGAATACGGAGCTGAAATATTAATTAGATCATCCAAGATATTTTTGAATCTGTGACCTGATTACTACGAGTGGTCTACATCTGTTCGCAATATGCAAGGTCAATTTCTCTTCATTCTTACAACTGTTCTTGAAGAGAATGCATCTTAATTGTTGCTAAAAATCGTTCCCCATGTAGAATTGGCACTTCGAACTCAAAAGCATCAATACTTGAGCAAGAATTTGAGCTTCAGCGAATTACTATTAAAAACGAACTTTAGTTGTAAATCACATCAAGGAAATATGGCTAGGTGATTTGCTCATCTAATAAACTGATCGAGAAATATTTCGCTCCCATGAAAGAGAATATTCCATCTGAAAAGTAAACCTGAAAGACTAGAGAAAAGAGAAGTCCTTCCCGTGACCAAAGATACTCCAATTTTTAGTACCGCTGATTGACACTGTGTGAGTTATAATTATGACAAGATAATATTCGGACGTGGTACCAGGTTAACTGTGAAACCGAGTGAGTTCCCTCTGCATGACCAAATCAGGACTTTGTTGTTCTAGCATTGAATTTGCAACTGAATTTTCACAAAGAAACTGTAGATATTGAAGAAAAATTATATAGTGTATGATCTAAACAGTCAGCAGGTAAGGCAGCTTCTGCCGATGGTCCTGGTGAAGCTGCTTAAATTTTGGCTTCGTTAGAAAACACGCACCTATTCTTAACCTGAAACAATTCAGAGAATAAGAAATCTTAGTTTATAAAAAGATATATTGGCGTGGAGATCCTGTGCCCCAATCAAGTAATATTGGGCGTATCTGGTGCTAAATTCCAAATGCAGACATTCCATTCCTCGCTCTACGAGGCCGATAGAGGGAAAAGTTCAGTGATATGTTAAATATTTAATGAACACCTGGCTCTATTTAACCTGTAGATTATTGGAATGGGTACCAGGAGCCTTTAATTTGCGTCGTTTAGGTGGATAGGCTCCTGTCTCTTCGTCTTTGCTCTCTTCTGAATCAAACTGCAGGCTTATCAAGATTTCACTCGCTTTCGTTTCTTTCTCCCTGTATCGTTTTAATTATGTTTCACATTCATCCAACATAAGCCTCAAGTGCATTTTAGAATGCAGTCTGTACAAATTAAAAATATCTCCGTACAATCCAAGAATAGAAACGAAAGAAAGACAGATCGAAAAAGAAATAGCAAGATGATGAGCTCAAGAGAGAAAATCAGTAAAATGATTGCAGAGCGGGTTTAATATTATTCCGCTGATGCTCCATTTTAACAATCGTAGCAATTCGTTAATCAGGAATTCAGGCATAGAACCCTTTTGACAAGGAAATCTTGTACTTTACAACGTGATTGATAAGCCTTTCATAAGTAACATTGAGAGCAGCACAATGACAAGCAGGCATAATAACTCAAAGATATCTGAAGTCAGTAGAATGATACCACTAGAAAGAATACAATTACTTTTAACCACACGGTGTTTTTGTAACTGTAGTTGGCATTGTGTGAATGAAGGTTCAGGATATGGAAAATTAATATTCGGCCAGGGAACCAAGTTAACCGTGACACCCAGTAAGTATATTAAGCAGAATTTGCAAATCTTATTGCCCTGGTGACAAAGGTGAGATCTTGTTCCCAGTGTTTCAAAAATCTTGTGGAAATCTAGACAAGGTATAATAGTCAGCAGCAAAAAATAAAGGAACCAGAGATGCCGAAAATGGGTGCATAGAGGTGTAGGTGAAGATTTGAGGAAGATGATGGGAATGTAGGGAGAATAGAATGGAATTCCTGTAGGATTTGTGTAAATGAGTTGTTGACTGACTCACTTGGCTGAAGGGCCATCTTTCCGTGATGTACGGCTCTGTGAATCTGTCCTGCAATATGTGTGCAATATTGTCTGTTTTGCAACAAGTCACTCGTGACAGTCAGCGCCAACAAGAAGTTATTCGGCTCCTTGCATGAAATATAACATCTAGAAATAGTGCCACTTTACTCTTGGAGTATCAGCAGTCTTTTAATATTTAATTAACAGCTGTGTGTTTTTGCTTAAGCGTCCAGCGTATAATCTAATGTCAAAATACCTCATATACAAGGATTCCTATGTATCTATCTGATCACGTTCAAGGAATAATATATGTATCTGAAAAGTAAAGGATGTTCTACATTTAATCACAAGAACAGCACGAAAATCCTTATTTCCTTTAATTATTTCTGTGAAGTCAATACTGCAGAACCGCGAGATTAAAGAACGCAGTTTGTTCAGCTGTACTAAAGTGATAGAAGCGCAGAACATTGAGCTGATAGTGATTATCTTCGAGAGAAATCGGTTATTGCATACGAAAAGGAGGTGGAAAATCAAATTGCAAAGAACTAAGATGTCAGTTCCAGGATCAAAATAAGCGTGGTGTTTTTGTATCAAGGATTAGCACTGTGTGGATGCTGGCAATCAGAAGCTAATATTCGGGTCAGGGACGAGATTAACAGTGACTCCAAGTAAGTGTTTCCGACAGAATTCTGTTCTATCTGTTACAGTTTTTGATCTGGACACGAGAACGGGCCCCATTCCAATTTATATATGCAGAAGCCTTCTTAAAGAATAGACTTTAATGTGCCGCAAATAGTATTGGCAGAAGATGTCCAGTTATAATCCGGAGAGGAGACAATCCTGTGTTGGGAATGAAAAGAGTGGGGTGGCGAACAAACGGAGGAAATATTCTGAAATGGACTAGGGGCAGGTCAGAGGGGAATTTAAGATAGACTGTTTGCTTCGCTGTGTAAGAGTTGATTGTGCTTCTCTTTTCGACGGGATTCACTGATGCTGGTGGGGGGGGAGAGAATGCGGGAACAGCAAGTTCACTGATATATGGAGGAGGGGTCAAACTGACCAAAGAACACAGAAGACAGAAGTCACGTTGTTGTTTCAGTTATCAACAACCACCAATTTGTCAAATACTAATAGAAAGATTATGTGCTTTTTTGAAGATTTGTTGCCATATACTCAAAGGATACCCTTAGATCCAAGAATAATTTCCTGTTGGAAGAACATCTAGGCATGTCAGCTACAATATGTTGTCCCCTTATGTCATTCCTGTGATCAATTGGATGCTCAATAATCATGATCCATTATGATTTATTTGCAAATGCTCACAGTTGTCTGCAGGTTCTTTTAGTAATGTTGTACCTGAATAGAAAAGTACATGTTAATCCACATCTGGAGAAATTTCCCGTTAGATAAACCCCCGGTAGGATCTAACAATACTGCTTAGCCTCTGCATTTCATATTAAAACTGTTTCGAAATCTAATCAGAAGTATACATTCCTTAATTCGAAGGACATGTTTCCCTAAGCTATTCCAGAAATTAAAGTCAGGTTACATTCAGGTGTCGGAGGTATATCTTGTTCCCTCTGGTTTATTGTTTATAATTCGTGCAACTGTTCATTTGAGAGTTCTACAGAGTGAACTATGGTAAAGTTTTCATATCAGTGAGCCATGTTTTTAATATTGTCATCGAGGGCACTCTTTTAACATAAAACAGAGAATTGTGTTCTGGCGAGATCATTATAAGGCTTGGGGCCCGAAATACAAACGGAACCCAAATATAAAGACAATTGAGGAATTGCGCATGAAACACTTATTGTCTGTAACAACGAATGCCCAGGTGTTTGTTTTTCTTTACTGGTAGTGGTACTGTGTGTATTACTGCTGGGGGTATTGGAGATTTAACGCTCGGTTCAGGAACAAGGTTAACCGCGACACTTAGTAAGTAAATTTAAACCCAATTCGCAAGTTTCCCAAACGATTGATCTAGTTCACGGACTGTCAAAGTCCTCGTCGAAATCAAAAGAGGAAGTAGCACGCAGAGAGCAAAAATTAAATTGTCAATGCTGAAAACTTGAAATGCAGGAAATATTTAGCAGTGATACACTGACACAAAGCTTCAACTCAGTGACACTGGCAGAGCAGGTTCAGCATCTACATCACAATTCTAGAGGCTCACCTCCAAACCAGCGATGTCTATGTGAAGTTTGCCATTCTCCCAGTGACCGAGTGGGTTTCCTCTGGCAATTTGTTCCCCTCACAAATCCTAAATAAGTACGTATCAGTAGGTTAATTTACCACTCTAAATTGCTCCTGACGTGTAGGTAAGATTCTGGGGTGTTGATGGGATTATGATGAATATACTATGGGATTCATGTAAGATTAGTGGAAATGGATGATGAACTCTATGAGCCGCAAAGCCTTTTTCCATGTTGTGTGACTCAATGATTCTGAGCTGCGGGATATGTCACGTATTTACAAATTTGCAACAAATTCATTTAGATATTTTGGTACCAACTTGCAGAAATCCCGGTCCCAATCTAATTGATAAAATCAAAAAATAAGATTTCCTTATTCCTTAAATCTGTTTCAGGCAGAGGGAGCAATCACTGGGCATTATTTCTCTAACGATCAGAGATCAATCTAACGTCAAGTTTCTAATGTATCGAACAGCCATCTTTTAGCCATTCCAGGAATCAAGATAAACCCAAAGTGTTTTTGTACCGGTGATTAATACTGTGTGAGTTCTGGTGGAGTAAAGCTAACGTTCGGCCCAGGGACGAAGTTAACAGTAACGCCTAGTAAGTGTTTCAAACAGAAATCCAACAATTTTTTCTCTGTCCGTTTTTTTCTGTCTGTTCATGGAGAGAAAAGAAGGAATTATTAAGGAAGTGGTCCCAATATGGACCAGGAACAGGTCAGGATGGAATGAAATTGGTGCCTAGTTCCAAAACTTGCTTTCTTTGGCTAGATTGCATAGGGTAAAAGAATAACTCAGTGATGACTGGAAATGATTTTTGTGACGGAGTTAAGCGTTGTGCGAATGGCATGGGAGCAACTCCTCTCATATTTGGCGGTGAGACCAAATTGACCGTAGAACCAAGTAAGTAGGAGAGTATTCTGGTGATCCAGTCATCAGCAATCAGCAGTTAGTCCAGTCCCAATATTAAGTCTATCTGGTTTAGTGAAGTATTAGTACTTCATACCAAGAGAGCCTAGTATCCTTTTCTGCTGGAACGAAATCCAGACATGGAAGCGACGATATCTTGCTAATTCATGGCCTTCTACTGCTCTCTTCAACAGTCAAGATATATTTCAGGGCATTATTTAGTTATAAATGTATGGAACTCTGTTGAAACTAAATTAAACAAAATAATTGTGATCCACATCTAGAGAAGTCTTCTGTTAAAAAAGTACTTGTATTTGTCTAAAAGTTCAGTTTCAATATTATATTTTTTGGTAAATCTAATCTAAAATTTTGTTAGAGGAGGCATTCCTAATTTGAAAGGACTGGTTTCTTAAAGATGCTTAAGAAACGCAGGATCTCAGTCTGATGTTAGAGATACATATTGATCCATATTGTTCGTTGTAATTAAGTCGAGAAACTGTTCAATTGCGGCTTCTACAGAATGAATTCCAGTAAGGTGATTTGGAGAAGAAGAGAGAATTCACTATGACAATCGTGGTATTTAATCTAATTTTGAATAGGGGATGTAGGCTGACGTGATAATTGAAAGGCTGGGAAACAGATTTGCAAAGTGGTCACAAAAACCATTGGGGAATGGCTAGTAAATGTTCTGCAGATCTTTCCTCGAGCAATGCAGAGCGTAATCTTTTTGTACTGCTAGTTACCACTATGTATACACTGAGTTCAGTTGCTGGAAAGATAATATTCAGACCAGGAACCAGGTTATTCGTGGCCCCCAGTAAGTGTTTCAAAATTGTTGGTTCCAATTTGCACAAATGGTTTCTAATCTTCTAAATAATCTGTCGAAACTTAAATCAGGCATAACACAGAAAAGGTCAAATGATCTGCAAATGCGGGAAATCTGAAACAGAATCAATAAATTCTGGAAATGAAAAGTACCATCAACGGGCCTTGCAATGATTTTGACTTTCTCTGTATAATCGTTTCTGCCTTTCACTCTCTCCTTCTTAACTTTTGTTCTTCTTCTCGTCTCCCGTTCTCTTCACCCCTTCGTTCTCCTCCATTTGTCTCAGTGCTTGCCTTGTTCCCTCCCTCTATGTGTCTCTGTACCTACCTATCTTCATCTTTCTATCTATCTCAAATCTGCTGCACTCACTTATTCTCTCCGTTTCCTTCTCTCACTGTCTGTCTTTACGTCTTGTCTTTCTCTCTTTCTCCCGTACGACCTTATTCCTAGTTTGTCTTTAAACAGAAGCAGCGATTACGCCAATCTACACAATAAGTATGTCACGATATTTCATGTCTTGAAAGTCCTTACTAGCATTCTGAAACATTTCAGACAACAATATTTGGAATCAGGAAATAATATAAATTCTGAAGATATTCACAAGCAAAATACGAAGAGACTTCATTCTCAAAATAGTTGGATCTCTTACAAAATCCATATAGCCCTGACGTGCGTTGTGCCAGCGGTTTGTACCGTCTAGATGTTATTAACGTTAAGGTAACGTTCGGCACATGAAAGAGGTTAGCAATATCTCCTAGGAAGTGTTTCAAATGGAAATTTATCAAAATTCTTGCCTTTGTATTTTGGTTGTTACCATAAACTTGGTACAAAATTGAACAATTCATTTTCTTCACAATTAACTTCAAAGAAATAATTTGAGTCAGATGCAAAGGATTAGAGAAGCATAGATCCTATTATAATTTATATCATCCAGAAGTATTTGAGAGATGTGACAGTAATCAGACATACAGATGCATTGCAATGAGATGTAATGTTAAAATACGGATAGGGGATAATCCTTTCCCAGGAACTGAGAAAGAAGGGGATGAAAAAGAGAAGGGAAGATCCCAAAACGTACCCGAAGCAAGGTAATTGTAATAAGATTGCAGTCGAATGTCATGACTTGGTTCCTCTCCAGTTAGACTACACAAAGAAAATGGATAACTGTGTAACTGATGACTGGAAATATTTTTGTGACGAGGTTAAGCATTATGTGAAAGGCATGGAAACAATTCCTCTCATTTTTTAGCGATGAGTCCAAACTGGCCGTGGATCCAAGCAAGTAGCTCATCACATTAACGGTTCAGCCATCAACAACCACTTCTTCCAGTACCAATATCAAATTTGTGTGGAGTAGTGCAGTGTATTATAACATAACTAAAGTCTACTCTGGCAGAAAACAATAATTTTCAAACAGTAGTTTTGAAAAAAAAATGTTGGCTCTCATTTGTAGAACTGGCTATCAATCTTTCTAATATCCTGTCAAAATTCAGGAAATACAGAGCAGTGGAAATGTCAAATGAACTGCAGTCTTTAGTGCACAAAAATCTGTACAGGTAGACAGCATTTTTCTAGCAGAAAGAGATGTCACATCCTAACAAGTCAATGAGGATTTCCTTGACTCCGTTACTGTCTCTCTCCCTCCCACCCACCTCTCTCTCTCTCCCTCTCTCTCTCTCTCTCTCTGTCTACCTAACTGTCTGTCTGCTTCTATCTATCTACTTATTTATGTGTTGATGGGATGTAAGGAAAATACTGTGGGATTTATGTAAGTTTAGTGCAAATGCGTGATGGACTCTGTGACCCGCAAAGCCCTTTTTCGTGCTGTGTGACTCCATGATCTTGAACTAGAGTTTTGCAACAAATTCATTAGTACTATTGGCACCAACATGCGGATACCAGGCTCCCAACCTAACTTATAGAATTTAAAAAAATAGTATTACATTATTCCTGAAGCTTGTCTTTAGGCAAAGGGAGCAAACTCTGGGCATTATTTCTCAAACGCCCAGAAGTCAATTTAACGTCAAGTTACCTCATCTGCCAGGAAGCCATCTTCTGATTATTCCAGGGATCAAAATAACACCGAAGTGTTTTTGTACTGGTGACTGGCACTGTGTGAAATCCGGGTTAGACACACTTACATTCGGCTCAGGAACGAAGTTAACAGTAACGCCTAGTAAGTGCTTCAAACACAAATCTATCCTATTCTTCCCTTTTTTCAATCGTTTGTGGATGTGGTCGCCAGATTTTCAGTAATGTGCTGTAAAACAGGGTAATGCGTAATATTCACAGATATTTGCAATGGAATAACTTCCTTCGGCTGTAATTTGTAACGGGAACATGGCACCTGGAGTTATTCGTATAAATTAGAGGCTGATAAAGCTGATGCCTGTTAAAATTCAGACTCGGGTGAATCTTGTTCCTGGAGGGGAAAGAAGGAATTCTAGAGGAAATGATCATGATATGGAACACAAACAGGTCAGAAGGGAATGAAGTTAGTGTTATATTTCATGACTTATTTCCTGTTTGGATTACTGCATGAGGTAAAAGTATAACTCTGAGATGACTGGAAATGTTTTTGTGACGGAGTTAAGCGTTGTGTGAATAATATGGGAGCAACTCCTCCCATATTTGGCGGTGGGACGAAATTGACCGTAGAACCAAGTAAGTAGTAAAGTATTTTGGTGTTCGGTCATCAGTAAACAACGGTTACTGCAGTCCCAATATCTAGTTTATCTGGTTTAATAAAGTATTATTACTGCATACCCAATTTTACCTAGAGAGCCAACAATCATTTTCGGCTGGAAGGATATATGGGCAAGTGAGCGACGATATTTTATTTAATCACTGCCTTCTACTGATCACTTCAAGATATATTTCAGGGGATTCATTGTTTGTACATGTAAGTGGATAGCCTTTGAAAGAAATTAATATTGATCCACATTAAGAGAAATCTTTCGTTGAGAATGTCCTTGGATCAATCTAAATCTACAGTTTGAATAACTAATTTGAAATTTTGTCAGTGGCGTGATTCTTCATTTGAAAGGATAGATTTTCTGAAGCAGGAAAGCAGGATCACAATCAAGAGTTAGAGAGACATCTTCTTCCATATTGTTCGCTGTTAATAAGTTGAGAAACTGTTCGGTTGCGAGTTCCGCAGGGTGACCTCCGATAAAGTGAATTTGAGAGGAAGCCAGGCATTTATTATTGCAGTCGTGGTATTTACTATAATTTTGATCGAAGCATGTGGCCTGACATGATAATCGAAAGGCTAGGGAACATATTTCCAAAGTAGTCTCAAAAGTGTCCACTGGGAAGTGGCTAGTGAATGTTCTGCAGATATTCGCGGGAGCAATACGGATACGAGTATTTTTGTATTTGTAGTTAGTACTGTGTGTACACTGATTCAGCAGCTGGAAAGTTAACATTCGGACCAGGAACTAAGTTAAACGTGGGCCCCAGTAAGTGTATCAAACTGCATATCGGCAATAATCTAGTTGTTGTCTCCAATTTCTGGAAATGGTTCCCAATTTTCCAAATAGTCTGTCAAGAATGAGGAAAATCATTACAACCGAAAGATCAAAACAACTGCAGCTGCGGGATGGCAGAAACAAATCTCTCTCTCTCTCTCTCTCTCTCTCTCTACCTATCTATCTATCTATCTATCTACTTGTCTAACTAAATCTTTGCCCGTTTCTATCGATCTACTTAACTATGTGATTATCGTTGTCCATCTCTATATCTCCTCCACCACCATACACTGCATCTCTTTTCCTCCCCTTTCACTCTTTCTGTCTCGAAACTCCCAGTATCTGTCGTTGTTTTTCTCCCTCCCAGTGCTCGTCCCTGCCTGTCTCACTCAGTCGCTTGCTTTCACCCAACATCTCTTTTTCTCACCCTCCCTCTCTCTATCTCTGGCTGTCTCTCCATCTTTCTCCTTGGCTCTCCTTCGCTCGATCCACCCCTCCCTCCCCCTCCCTTCATATCCCTGTTTACCTTATTCCTGACTAACGCTAAAGGGAATTAGCAAACTTTATGATTTGGTGTCTGGATGTTTAAAGCATTAAGCTCACCTTAATACTTGATTTACAAAGAGACCTTTGAAGCTCCTGATCACTTTATGAAAAGTTATATAAATGGATAATCTGAAGGTAACCACAAGGTAACAAATTATAAGGATAGTTGTCAAAATAGCTTGAACTCATATTAGATCATGTATGTATTGTTAAGTGGACTAAAGCACTTCGAGTACGAAAACAATTCATTGGAGACCTCTCCTTGATCAAACTTTAATTGAATTTTCTGAATTGTTCGAAGAAGGCTGATTATTTGGGAGTGTGCAGTAAGGGTTTACAAATGGATTGTAACCTATGTGGTTTCATGTGATAGATTTGGTTGTAGGTCATTGAAAAACTGATGCTTCCAGTCAAAAAGAGTTCAGAATCAGAACGTTGAAGAACTATTGTGTTATACCCAGATTCAAAAGAGCCCCCCGAGTTTGTGTATTCCTTGTTTGTTCAGTGTGTGTTATGGCAACGATAAAATAACATTCGACCAGGGAACAAGACTAACAATGACACCCATTTAGTGTTTTTGCAAACAGAAATTCTCCAGCAACTTTCTCTCTCTATGTTTAATTTGTGTATCTGTTTACCACTTTTCCATAAATACGCTATATAACTGAGTAATTCGTAATATTTAGGAATGCGCATCGAAGAAAATACTTTTATGCCTCATATGGCAACGAGAACAAGGGAAATGATGTTCCGGGAATGTAGGGTGTGTGAGGAAGGAGAAGCAAGATTAATTCCTATTTTATACCCTGCTTTGACCCTTGGAGCTACATGAGATTTCAGGATAACTGAGTAACTGTGGTCAGCGAAGTTTTTGTGACGGGATTAAGCGTTGTGTGAATACTCTAGGATCAAATACTCTCATATTTGGAGGTGGGACCAAACTCACTATCGAACCCAGTAAGTAGAACAATATGATGGTGGGCTCAGCCATCAGCTAACACCAGTTGCTCGAGTCTTAATATTTAATGAATATAGTTTTAACGAATTATTAACCTAACCTGAACCTTACATTTCGAACCAACTATAATGTGTTATGGAAAGAACATCTGGTATTATAGACAATCATATATCAATTATTGTTGGCTATCTGTTATCCATCTGAGCGATCAATACACACCGCAAAACATATTTTATTGATAACGGTAAGGAGTTGCTTCTTGGATCTTGTAATAAGGTTACAGTTTATTGGAAAGAGATGTTGTCCCACATGTGATGCAAATGCCAGCTGTTTCCTTCTCATTTCCAATGAAATAACGTAATCTTACAGAACACTTGCTGACTCACGTCTAATGCTAATCATATGCAAAGAAGTACTTGGAATTAATTTAATAATGCAGCTTGAGCTTATAGCAATACATGTTAAAACTCATTTGCGAAAACCTGTCAAAGTCCTGTCAAATAGAAATAGATCTCGTTACGCAGATGTTTTTTTATTCTCAATTGTTGCCAGGTTTTCATCTGTGAGTTGTGTAGAATGAGGCATAAGTATCATGACAAGAAACTCTGGAATGTAATAATAAATGGAATATTTCCATGTTAAAAGAACCCTGCGATAAAGGTGTCTTGCATACCAAGAGAGGCCGGGTAGGTCGGTTTGTATTTCTTAGAGCTTAGAGGAATAAGGATGGAGGTATCCGCTGTTTGTGGGAGATTAATGGACAAAGAAATGTAGTTACATTTTAAAGGCGGAAGCCATTTAAAACTGAGATGTGTAAAACCTCTCCGAGGGTATGGAATCGCTAGAATTAGGACTCTGAAATCCAGAACATTATAAGTATTAAAGACGGAGATGACTGGTTTCCTATTCCCGATCCTATTTTCGTGTGTTCCTGTGCTCCTTAAAAGAAACGAAAATAACCAGATTGAGGACGGAGGCGACAGGTTCACGCCAGCACTAAATTAGACTCTGACGTTTTTGCACTGCTGATTGCCACTGTGCGAATAATAGTGGAGGCGATAGGAAGTTAACATTCGGACCAGGAACCAGATTAACCGTGATTCCTAGTAAGTAATCCTGAACATTCTCTAGATTTTATGCCTGGATTATCAAAAAAAATGGAAACTAGAAAGGTTGAATGGTCAAAAATCCACACTCATCTAAATTTCAAGATACTGGGGGAGAAAAAAAAGAAATGAAAATGTGAAGTTAGAAAATATTCACCAGGTCAGCTAGCCTCGATGGAGAATGTGAAGGAGGGGGAAGAAGGAGAGTGTAAATGCCTCAGTTTAATAATCCATTTGTTGACTCTAATTCTTTCTGCGTAGTTTTCTCTCTGTGTGGTGTAACTCATCCATAACAACAAGAAGATAACCCTTTTCTATATTCACGGGTTCTCCAAATGGAAGGATGGAGTGAGAATTATATAGAGCTGAGTCTCTTTTCTCCGGACCAGAACAGCCCCAAAATGGCTTTGGTACTGGTGAATAGTACTATGAGAATTCCAGTATTGACTACCTAGCGTTGAAATCAGGAACGAACCTGACAGTCATACCAAGTAAGAATTTCGAAAGGAAATTCATCTGCATTAAACTCTTTGGGTTTTACATGTTAGAAAAATGGACCAAGTATATTCTCCCGACAAATATCTGAATATATTCCTGCAATGCATTTGTAAGGGGCACTAGGAGTGGGTTTCTCCGTTGCAATATCGATTGGGATGAATCCTGAGTAGTGACAGAGAGGGAAATGAGAACAATTGAAAATCCCAAGATGTAAAAATCCCAAGATATACGAAGAAGAGCGCAAGAGAAAACTAAAGATAAAGTAAAATTCTATTTGTCTGGAAGTTTGCTTGCATTCAGCAGGTAGCAGTACTAAGTAACTGTTGACAGGGGAAGATTTGCGACGGTGTTGGACATTGTGGAGTATAGGGAAAAAGTGTCCCCTCATATCTGGAAGCGGGACTAGACTGCCCTTAGTACTCTATAAGCAAGGTGTATATTTTGTGGAGACTTATACTGGCAACCATCTATTAATCCTGTTGAGCTCCTTGTTTAGAATTTCGTAAAAATAATTTCAAACCAAATATAAACATCATAATAATTTTTATCAGTCCAACGTCTGGGAATATG
Source organism: Mobula birostris (assembly GCF_030028105.1). Classification (NCBI taxonomy): domain Eukaryota; kingdom Metazoa; phylum Chordata; class Chondrichthyes; order Myliobatiformes; family Myliobatidae; genus Mobula; species Mobula birostris. The sequence continues at coordinate 23,658,417 of NC_092379.1, read as the reverse complement.
GATGAACTGCATTACTCAGCTTGAGCTCTGTTCCATATACTGGCAATATTAAATGTAATAATTCAGTAGGTGTACCAGTAGCTTTGGAGGGAGGCATGATGCCAACGTTTCAGGTCAAAGACATTTTTTTTTTAACACAGGCGAAATAGAATCAGTGAGCTCTAACGAGGTGCAGCACAAAAATCAATCCTTCAGCCTGCTGAGTTCGTGCAGACCATTCACATCAATCCTACATTACTACTTTATTTTATTCTCCTTTCTTTCTTGCACTTTCCTGCAAACTGGGAGCAATTTGCGGTGGTAATTCTCCGAAGGCTGTGGGGATAAAGAGTATCGCCGTCAGTTAATCAGGCAATCACAGGGAGAAACAGCAAACCCCACACATAAGGCACCCCAAGGGTAGACTGATCCTTTGTCTCCGTTCCAGCAACTTCGCTACCTGCGTTACTGCACCAGTGAAAGATCATCTTCCTAGGACGCTGGCTGTTGTCTCTCTAAATCCCTAAACTAATTTCAGAAATTTAAGAAATCTGTTATTCAAAGGCAAAAGGTAAGTATGGGGAGTCAGTGGACTTTGACAGGCTGCCTGGCTGAGAGGTAGACAGTGGCAAACTGAGTTAGCATTGTCTGGAAATGTTCCCGTCACTGGGTAAGATGTTGTAGGAGGAATGTGTCCTCACGGAAGGATTCGAGGGTGAATCGTTTGAAAGATAATGACGGTTTAGAAAAGAATTGAAGTGCCAGAACAGAGTAGAATTGAGAAACAATTGTGTTAAAATGTTGCCCCTATAGTTTACCCATCAGAAGGTCATCATGAGTACGTAAATATTCATTGAACAAGTTTTTGTGGCGGGGTTAGACACTGTGTGTATACAGGAGCAACAGATCAACTGATATTTGGAGGTGGAACTCGGTTGATCATCGAACCGAGTAAGTAGTTCAGCATGTTGACGAGTTCATCAGATTCTTCCCAGTCCGAATTTTAAGAAATAAATGGTGATGCTCAGCAGGAAAGGCAGCACCCGTGTAAATGGAATTGAAGACAACATTGTAGGCCAGTTTCTATTTCCACAGTATCTGCCTGACCTGCTGGATTTTTCCATGAAAAATAATCAAATTTTTCGAGAGCAGTCTGATGTGTTTGTTTTATCATGAAAGGTTTTACATAAGTCGAGGTAACACTTTCTCAACATTGAGTCGAGCTCTTGTAACTGTTATTTTCTCTGCTATTTCCTTCAATTTGAAAGAGAACCTTGCTGATCTTATGTCATTAAAATCACAAAGGGCATTAAACAATTCCCCATTAATTAATATGTCTAACAAAAAAAAGCAAAGCAGCTTAAACGAAGACCTCTTACGAAATCTCCACGAAAGGATATCATTCCAACAACACAGCTTAAACAGTATGTCGTTGTTAATAACATTATGCAAAACAAAATTCTCATGCAATAGCGCAAAATACGTCTCTTGGTGATATAACACAAACGACAATATTCCCATAATAAAGCTTAAACATTATTTCATATTAATGTTTCACAGAGCAAAGTAGTCTAAAATACAGCTTGAATGCGTCTTATTAATATATCATTAATAACACTGTGTCTTCCTGTAATTCAGTAAGAGCGAAAGACTTGGAACAAAATTTGCTTCCAAAGGCTAGCATCGGAAATAATTAGCCAGCTCTTGCGAAGGCTTAAGGAAATCCCTGTGCTGATTGATAAGAGACTTGTCGTTTAAGCTCCATTGATAGACTAAATTTTGTTCTGCATAATGTTATTAACAACGACATACTGTTTGAAGTAAAGTGAAGTAAACAAAAAGTGGTAAAGTGAAAACTTAACAGTGTTCTCTTAATAATGTGATTAATGCAGTCAGTATTATTTATCAACACCCCGAATGTAATGTTGGAGAGCGTTTATCATGATGGACGCTCAGGTGCAAAGGGGATGTTTTTTGTACATTAGCTTCTCACTGTGGGATATGATGGATCTGGCTCTCGGCTTATATTTGCAGCTGGGACCAAGCTCACTGTAATTCCAAGTGAGTATTGATTATTCCGATTATAATTTGAGTTTTCAAGCTATGTAAAATGTAACTAATGAATGAAATACGACTTAGCATTGATGTCCATAACGTTAGGTTGGATAAACCTATAGAGCAGATAGCTTAATTAGCAAAACAGCCGAAAATGGGTCCTTGGCAATAGTATCTACCATTTCTCCGGACGATATCTTCATAGGCTGTACATAGTTGATAGAATGCTTCCGGGGTTTGTGTTATCGGGTAGGATGAAGTAGATCATCACTAACAAATTGAGTTTTGAAAAAAGGGCAATATTAATCGTATAACCAATTACGTATGGCAAATGGGCACATTTCATTATAGAATGTTCACGGCACAAAATTACATAATTCTATGCATTGGGAATTGCTTTTGCGGTCATTGGAATTCACACAGTTCCGCAGATTAGATTTACCGTGGTGTTCTTCTATCTTTTAGTTTAGTCTGTCTCCTCTGCCTTACAACGGACATGTTCCAAATTATAGCTTTTCCCAATATAAGTAGGAATATCCTCACCTCCACAGCCCCCATAGTTTGAAACATGTGCCAAACTAAAACAGAAGAGTTTCTCTCCTATTCATCGTCTCTAACCCTATCTCCGCAGCCAATAAATACCCCAGAGACAAATTTCACTCGTATAAGGATTACGGTAGTCTTTACAGTACAGCAAGGTAACTGAAAACATAATTAGCCCCATTGATATAACTGGGGAGTTTCTATAGAGATGACGACGATCATTTTCTTAGGGACTATGCAATGAAAGATTCCAAAGATAGAATGCAAGGAAAACACTTTAAATTTGTCGATACATGGTGGATTTACCCACCATAATGCAACCCATGAAATTCAACCCAGCGGTAGGCAAACAATTTTGGTTAATAGATTGAGTTTACACCGTTGCTATATTTCTATTGTTTCAGCATTTGATGGCGTACTGAAAGAATGCAACAGTGAAACGTTGATAAGTATGCATCAGAATCACGTCTAGTCATCAGAATTGGAATGGTGCTGCTGCTAGAGCTCTTGTTTCACAGCTCCAGAGTCCCGGGTTCTATCCTGACCTCTGGTGCTGTCTTTATGGAGTTTATAACTTCTCCTTATGACGGAGTGGGATTCCTGCTGTTCCCTGATGTATTATTAGGTGAAGAGGATTAATAGGTTAATTGGTTCTGTGCCTGCGAGCCTTAGGAAGTAGATGGTAAAATGTTGTAACAAGTAAGAACAGTGAGCTGAGGGAACCTTCACTAATTGTGTAATAGATGCAAAAAGTTCTGAAAATGTTCCACATTGCGGGTAGAGCTTGTGGAGAAAAAGCAGGGTTTAAATTATCTCTGTTACAAAACACATAGCATTTCATACAGTTGCCCAGGAGTTTTTGAGCGCCATGTTGCCACTGTGCGAATGATGGTTACACCCTCACATTTGGATCTGGAACAAAGCTGTCTGTTATTCCGAGTAAGTTTGGAATAGTTTGCATTTGGTTTGTGTCATGCCGGAGTAATTACAGCAAGTTTCACCAAAACTGCTGTGTGCAAATTTGAATGTTTGGAAGCTTGAGTTATAAGGTTGAATTGGATTTGAACTATTGACTCCAGTTAAAATGGCGTCACAGTGGCGTAGAAGTTAGGTCGTCAGAGTTTGGAGTTCTCCCCGAGACTCGACTTAACGACTGAGGAACAACGATCTCTAAATAAATAGAGATTGTTTATTTAGACTTAGACTCAGGCTTAGACTCTTCTTTGGACTGGAACAGACTATGTAGTAACCTTTACAGTCATGAATGGGATAGATAGTTCCAGTCTTTCCCTCAGGGTCATTGAGTCTGAACACAAAGGCATTGGTTAAAAGGGGAAAGGGACCCTTGAAAGGAAGATTAGGGGCTCATTATATGGAATAGGCTGTCAGAGGAAATGATAGAGGCAGCATAATTATGGTGTCTAAAGATCACTTCGCCAGGTACTTGGTTGGGAAACGTTTGGGGGGTGGGGTTTGGTTAAAGCAAAAAGCGAATGCAAATAGGATATGAAAATATATACATCGTGGTTGGCATAGACGTGTTCTGTCGAAGTTCCTTATTATCTGTTCTGCTATTTAATAAGATCGTTGAAATCATCTTCCTACCTTTCCCACTACCCCTAGATTTTTTTCTAAAATATAATCCACGCTTATAAATATGATCAAAGATTCAGCCTCTACAGCCGTTCAGCGGACAGAATTCCAAAAGTACATAACTCTGGAAGAGGAGGTATTTCTCTTGAATCCAATCCCAAATTGATAACCACTGGTTGTGTGATTGTCCGAAAATTATTTTGAGAGTTGTTGCTCATTTGGATTTCGGCCAGAAACGTCGCCTGTACTCTCTTCCATAGATGCTGCCTGGCCGACTGAGTTCCTCCAGCATTTTGCATGTGCTGCCCACTTATAGGACTTTGTAGTTTGTTGCTCACCTCTGACAATGTTTTTTGTCAACCTCTCACACACTGTGGGTGAATGATGCTGGATACAAGCTCATATTTGGATCTGGTACCAAACTCACTGTTCAACCAAGTACGTAACAGAAAAATTACCTGAGCTATTGGTGAAGAGTTTTGATCTGTTTTAAATAGCTGTCATGTATGCTGCGATGATGTTACAGAAGATAAAATAAGCATGAGATCAATACCAGCATCTATATTTATTAATAAGACCATAAAATATGCAAACAGAATTCGTCTTTGTTACTTCTACGCGTTTTGCTGTTTTATCTGAGTGCTACAATGAGTTGATTATGCAGGAATGGTCAGAAGGAAGTGAGGGGTTTGTGTTTGGGGATATGGCACTGTGTGACTTATGGCAACACCAACATTTTAACTTTTGGAACTGGGACACGCCTAACTGTACAGCCTAGTAAGTCTTATTTTGTACTTCTAACAGCACAGAAAGAGACTGCTGACACATCGCCTTAGATTAATGTGATTGTCATAGACGATTACAAGATAATCACGTCCATGAATTAACGTATTTGGAATCTTTGGGGTAATTCTTTATAGCTCAGAGCGAGGACTAAACAAGAGTGCTGTAATTTTATTTAGAACATGAAGAAGCGATGTATCTGGCGATGGAATGTATATAAGGGCTTCGGTAGTGTAAGGAAGCGTTGTGCAGTACTTTCGTAGGACTTTGGTTTGGCCACAACTGGAGCATTGTATCCATTTCTGGCAGCTAAACTTTCAAAGCAACTGGGATTAGAAGGGACTTGGAAAGTGTGTCCATAGGCCGAAAGATAGAATGGGTAAATCTGGCGTGTTTCCACTCTGAAAAGACAAGGCGAGGGAGTACATGAGATAATTGTCCATTGAAGTTAATGGCAGGCAGATGAAGGGAAAAAAACACTCCAACTGACAGAAGCATCGAGATTGAGACACAGATATGAGATCACTAGCCAGGAAGAATTTATTCAATGAGAAGCTTTGGTCTACAGCTTAGTGAAGGGGATTTGGAAGCACATTCCACCGTAGTTTTCATAGGGAATGTGGATTTCTACGTGTGGCGGAGTGGAAGGGATGTAGACAGATAAGGAAGGGGACTGGTGATGAAAAGTATTTGACTTTGATTTTACAGAAAAGGTCTTCACAGGCTAAAAGTGCCGATTAACCCCAAAATGTACTGTTTGAGCTTTCTCTATAATCAAAGAACATGCCGAGGCAGAATCGCCGCTGTGAATCAGATCTTTCTTAACACAGGATAAACTGGTGTCAATTAACATTTAACAGTTGGGAATAATTAAATGTGTCATCGATTCATACAATTTAGAGCTTTTGCATTCATTTTATATTTCTAAGAGGCTTGACCAGGAGTTTGCTCAGTACATATATTCAGAAACATATTTGCTAATAAGGAATAAAATACATTGCATTATTATACATCACTGGAAATAATGAGATTTTAGGCAATTTGGACAGTCATATACAGCTCTTGTGATATAGTCCTGCATTGAGAAATGGGAGCGTAACGTCTGACCAGCAAATGTTTTGTTACTGGGATTTCATGCTGTGTGAACCTTGCTAACAACATCATCTTTGGATCTGGCACGAGGCTTCATGTTATGCCTAGTAAGTAGGAGTTTTAGCATATTGTATTTATGAATTGGGAGTCAGATGTATCACAGAAGTTGAGCAGAAAAGTGTGTCAACTTGTATCAACATGATTTCTCTCTAAAGTCCTTCTACCTCCATGGACAGCAGAAATGAACTGCTTCAAAATGTTGATCAAAGTAATCCATATCATCTCCTAGAAACTTGAGTCTGTCTGTCTGTCTGTCTCTCTCTCTCTCTCTCTCTCTCTCACTCTCTCTCACTCACTCTCTCTGTCTTGGAATGAAAGAGACTGTGTGAGAAATTTATAGCTAATAATACCACTATGGGGGACATGCATAGGGTAAAAACCTCCAGTCTTTCTCTCAGGGTCATGGAACCTGACTTTAGAGCTGTTGGCTTATAGGAAGAAGGGAAAGAATTAAAGGGGAGCTGAGGGGAATGTGTTCAGGTGGTTAGAATATGGAATAAGCTGCCAGAGTAAGAGATAGAGGCGGCACAATTATGGTATGTGAAAAAACAGTTGGAAAATTACTTGGTTGGGAAAAGTTCGGGGTGAGGCGATTATAGATAAAAAAAAATCAAACGCAAACCGAATAAGCACAGAAATGAACATAGAACATAGAATAATACAGCGTAGTACAGGCCCTTCGGCCCACAATGTTGTGCCGACACTTAAACGCTGCCTCCCATATAACCCCCCACCTTAAATTCCTCCATATACCTGTCTAGTAGTCTCTTAAATTTCACTAGTGTATCTGCCTCCACCACTGGCTCAGGCAGTGCATTCCGCGCACCAACCACTCTCTGAGTAAAAAATCTTCCTCTAATATCCACGCTTGAACTTCACGCCCCTTACTTTAAAGCCATGTCCTCTTTTATTGAGCAGTGGTGCCCTGGGGAAGAGGCGCCGGCTGTCCACTCTATCTATTCCTCTTAATATCTTATATACTTCTATCATGTCTCCTCTCACCCTCCTTCTCTCCAAAGAGTAAAGCCCTAGCTCCCTTAATCTCTGATCATAATGCATACTCTCCAAACCAGGCAGCATCCTGGTAAATCTCCTCTGTACCCTTTCCAATGCTTCTACATCCTGGTCCGAAGTGTCTGTTTGCATGTTGTATTACTGTATGGATCTGATACAACTGCAATCTTCTTAACAAACCACACAGCAAACTCCTTCGACTATGGAAAGGATTCGGTTAGGAAACACAACAAACGAAATGTAGCTGGAAGCCAGTGCCGTTAACCTTCATCAATATTCCTTTTAATAGTGGTCCGATAGGGAAGTAAAGCCTGAGGAACAAAGGCAGGGAGAGCCCATTGAGCCCCTCCAGTCTGTTAAATCGATGAAATCAACCTCCTATCTTTCTTTTGATTTCTTTAATTATAATTCCACTGTTGTGGATGCGGTTAGCGCTTCATCATCCACAGTCTTTCAGCGGAGAGAATTCAAAATATATATCTGCCTGTGAGTGAAGGTATTCCTCTTTAATTCAATGCGAAATAGACGTGCACTGATGGCGAGACTATCCCAAAAATTCCTTTGAGGGCTGTTGCCCATTTATAAGACTTTGTACTTTGCTGCTTACCTCTGACAAGTGGTTTTTGTCAACCTCTCACACACTGTGGGCGAATGCTGGTGGATACAATCTCATATTTGGATCTGGTACTAAACTCACTGTTAAACCAAGTAGGTGTCAGACAATTTACCAGGGTTAATCGTGAAGGGTGTGGATTTGTATTAAATGGCTGTCATGTATATTGTAATGATGTAACAGAAGATGAAATAAGCATGCGATCAATACTGCTATAATAATACCATAAGATATAGTAACAGAATTGTGCCATTCGGCCCATCGAGTCCTTGTTTGTGCGTTTTGGTATCTACGCTTTTGGCTGTTTTAGCTGAGTACTACAATGAGTTGATTATGTAGGAATAGTCAGAATGAAGTGGGGGGTTTGTGTTTGGGGATAGGGCACTGTGTGGCTTATGACAGCACAAACGTGTTAACCTTTGGAACTGGGACACGTCTAACTGTACAGCCCGGTAAATCTTATTTTGTACTTCTAATAGAACAGAAAGAGGCCATTGATATGTTAGATTAATGCGATTATCGCGAACGATTACAAGATAATCACTTACATAAATTGACTCATTTGGATGATCTTTGAGATAATTCTTTATGGCTGTGAGCAAGGACAGACTAACGATTATATGCTTTTATTTGGATCACAAAGAGGCGACGTGACATAACGAGGAATATAAAAGGGTGGGGATCAAAGGGAAATCGAGTATATGCCGATGGTAACAGGATAGCGTGAGAAAACATCGGATGAAAATGCAGGGGACCCGGCAGAAAATTATGCAGCACTATCTTAGGATGCTGGTTTGGCCACAACTGGAGCACTGTATCCATTTCTGGCCCCCAATCTTTCGAAACAATTAGACTTAGAAGAGAGGTTGGAAGTGTTTCCTTGGGTAGAGGGATAGAATGGGTAAATCTGGCGTCTTTCCGGCCATAAACGTCAACAGTACTCTTTTCCATAAGAAAAGGCAAGTCGAGGGAGGACATGAGATAGATGTTCATTCAAGTTAATGGCAGGCAAAGGAAAAGGTAACCACTCCCATTGTCAGAAGGGATACCGAGACTGAGACATAGATGTGAAGTCATTAGCCAGGGAGAATTGACGACTCGAGATGTTATGGTCTACAACTCAGTCAGGAGACTTAGAAGCAAATCCCACCGTAGTTTTCATAGAGGATGTCGATTTTTTCCTTGTAGAAATACGTACGAACTCTAGACGCATAAAGAACGGGTCAAGGGATAGAAAATGTTTGATAATAAGGAAAAATCTTCACAGGTTAGAAGTGCCAATTATCCTCAGACTGTACTCTTTGAGGTTTCTCAGTAATCAAAACACATACGGAGAGACAGAGACAGAAGGACAAAGAGAGAGAGAGAGAGGGGGGGGGAGGGGAGAGGTGGTGTCGCTTTTGTGGCTCAGAGCTTCATTAACACAGAATAATCTGGTGTCAATTAACATTTAACAGTTGGGAATAATTAAATATGTAATAGATTCATACAATTTAGACAATTTGTAGTCATTTAATGTTTCTAAATGGCTTGGCCAGGAGTTAACTCAAAGCATATATTCAGAAACAAATTTGCTAATCAAGAATAAAATGCATTTCATTATTATACATCACTGGAAATAATAAGATTTTGGGCTACTTTCGACAGTTATTCATAGCTCCTGTAATGTAGTCTTGCATTCAGAGCTGGCAGTGTAACGTCTGACCCGCAAAGGTTTTTGGTACTAGGATTTCATGCTGTGTGAACGTTGGTAACGACATCATCTTTGGATCTGGCACGAGGCTCCGTATCACGCCTAGTAAGTAGGAGCTTTTGGGATATCATATTTATGTATTGAGAGTCAGGTGTATCTTACGAACTGAGCAGAAACGTAGATAAACTTTTGTTTCTCTGATCGCTTTCAAAGCCCTTCTGCGTTTACGTACAGTGAGAGGGAATTGCTTACAGATCGTCTCAATGAAACTTGAATCATTCTTCAAAATTATAATTTATTCCATAGATAAGTTAATGTTGATCACTACAAAATGGTAGTTAGGGATTCTCGCTGTCTGTCTGTCTGTCTGTCTCTGACTCTGTCTCTCTCTCTCTCTCTCTCTCTCTCTCTCTCTCTCTCTCTCTCTCTCTCTCTCTCTCTCTCTCTCCTCCCTCCCTCTCTCTCTCTCTTTGTCCCTCTGTCTCTGTCTCCGTGCCTCTTTCTCTCTCTCTGTCTCTCTCTCTCTCCCCTCTTTCTGCTCCCCCCCCCCTTCAGTAGACCTCTAAAATGAAATCATTAGTAGACTTTTTTAAACAAAATCATTTGTTCTTTAAACTTCAAATCCATAGTCAGACTATTTGAGGAGAAAGGGTCGGAATGTTGGTCATTTCCCGGAAATGTACGGGTTCGTTCTATTTAAATGCCTTTTAAACATATTTATAACTTCTTGTGCAGCTCCTTCCATAAACACACCATCATTCGGTTTTGTAAAATTTGCTTCTCAAGTCCTCTTTATGTCTTTTTCTTCTCACCTTCAACCTATACTATCCAGTATTACACTCCCCTAAATGATTGTTCACTTTTTCTATTCTACTCGTCGTTTTATATGCTTCTATATGTCACCCCAAATCTTCCTGCGCTTCAAGAAATGAAGCTCAATTTGTCCACACTTTCCTAACAACTCAGGATCTCTGGTCCCTGTAATGGACCCATGCAAATCTTTTCTGCATCCTTTACAATTTAATGCCAACCTCTTCCTATAGCAGTGTTTGGGTGATCTGCTTTAGCAATCATCTTCTCTTCTGAGCTCTTTCTCCATATGCTTCATTTCCAGTTCCTTCAAACAGTCAATTCCATCTTCTCATACTGCACCCAGTAATCTAGTTGCCACAGCTCTCTGATGCAGAGATTTCCAGAGATTCACCAAGGAGTCTTATGGCAAGCCATTCGCTTTCGTGGTCGTCATTGCCGAGACGAGTTTGCCGTTTCCATTTCAAATTGACCTTCTTGAATATCAATCATTAACCACTACGGTTAAGTTTCATATTCAAGTCCTTGGATAATTGTTGCAGAAGTTCAATTGCTTGTTCACTAACAAAGATTACACTATCATGTGCCACTTTAAAATTAATAATAACTAAGCAGAGTATGGTTTTTAAACAAAAATCTCTTTCAAAGTAATTAATGAGTGTTGATCAGCATTCCTTTGAAAATGAGCGTCCTGTGGATAATTCCATTGAATGATTCCAAGCATTCAGATCTAGCAACCAATAGGTGTGGTTATCTACTAATTCTGGCCTAATGAGAGTTTTTGGTTTGGAGTATAGTACTGTGTGAATGCAGGAGCTAATACCAAACTTATCTTTGGAACTGGGACTAAGCTATCTGTGTTGTTAAGTAAGTATTAATTAACATTTAACCTGAGTCTATTTCCTACAAGTGTATAGAAGTTCAATTTCTCGATATCCATGCATTATGTACTTTAGTTCCCTGTTATATTTAATAAGCTGGAGTCTGAATTCATTTGGTTATGACTACTCAGGGCAATGGCAGAACCGTTCATTTCCTAACACTTGATATGTTTGTAGCTTTAAAGAATTCTTAGAAGTAGAATTTGGATTACAGGAAAATAAATGCAATGGGAATGAAAGGTTTGTTTTAAGGGCCGGTATGGGCTTCTGGTAAGGAAATTGCAGAAATATGATAAGCCAAATCTACTCTTCTGAAAAAAAAAATTCAGATAACGTGTGCTGTCAAACAATTTAGTGTACTAAAACATGACTCTTGTCACTGGACCAGTAACTGGCGATTATGCTCATCGATTCAGGGACAGGAAATTAGACCTTTGGAACACCTAGACAATTCCGGTCTCGCCTTTTAGAAATGCTCTCATCTTAAAGTAACTTATTTTCTCACTTTATGTTTCTTATGAAGGCTCTTAGACCAGATCCATCTGCTCTGTTTCTCTTTGCACATTTGCTACCGGGCCTACTGAGTGATTCCAGCATTTCCTGTTCTACTAGATCCATGAAAATTTTGTTCGTGCTCTGACTCAAATAGCGAAGTGTACTGGAATATTTCAATCGTTTTAGAAAGTATCACAAATCTCAGCAGGTCTAACCTGTATTCAGAGTGAAAGAAAATCTGAATCAAAATTTCAGATCACGAAAATTGTACTGAAGATTTGACAGTTCAGAATTCACGGCAAGTGGAAGATCAGTTCCTTTTCTGCTACAAAATGCTATAACAGCAGTAGCATGTCTTTTTGGTTAAATAGGTGAATTCTTAACTAGTGAGAATGGGTTAACTTAACTGAAAATGGGTTTATGTTATGGCATGGCTTACTGTGTGGACTATGGACAGATACTCTTATTTGGTACAGGGAGTAAGCTGACAGTTTTACCAAGTAAGTTCAATGATATCCTGCATCCAATAAACTAGTGTTTTAGGATATTACTTTGAAAATCTGAATTCCTGTTTGTTATCTTTAAATCTTTGAAAACTCATGTTTTGCAAATGGTCTGCATGCTTAGGATCAAATGGGGTTTCAGTACTGATGTGTAACACTGTGCGTTTGCTGGCAACGAGATAATATTTGGATCTGGGACCAAACTCACCGTACAACCAGGTAAGTGTGGCAATGCCAGACTCTGGAGTTCTCTGTTCATAACTATTGTGAGATTGTTAGAATTAAAACAGTAAATAGTTTCCCAGGTCATCTTTAGATGAAGTCCTCCTTTATAAACAAGTTGGATGAATGATAATCTAATAAAGAATGTCTCTAATTATATAGACATAAGGAAAGGCAGATATTGAGAAGATCTCTCTGATTTTAAGGAAGAACAAAATTAGGCATCTAAATGAGGTACCGTCTGATAGATCCAATTCGTTATAGCATTCTTTGCATGAGGAGGAGATATAAAGCAGATATACGTCAGAAATAGCCTAGATACCTGTGGGAAATTCGAGCAAGACCTGTATGAAGGAACATTTAAAGATATACAAAAGTGAGGCAAGTTCTGGCAAGTTGGATTTTCAATTAGCTCAATAGATGGAAAGAAGAGACGACAGTTCTAAGTGTTAAGATGCAGATAGGGAAGGGGGAGAAGAAATATATAGACTTAGCCTAAATGCTCTGTAGTTTAGAACACTGAGAGGGCATCTTCCATGCCGCTACCTCACTGGGGTGGACCGGGGTGTATGTTCTCTCGGGCGCGGAATCGAGAACAATGTGCCACAATACACAATAAGGGGTATGACTGGGATATGCAGCAGTTCCTTCGTTTGGAGGAAGTGAGTCTTTGGAATTCTCTAACCGGATCGGAGAAATGTGAAGGTTCGGGCATTAATTTCATTCAAAACGGCGTGGGGTGGTATTTGAATTCATGGATACTAGGTGGAATCAAGGGATCTGAAGCTGACGAGTAACAATATCTGTCATGATCTTGGAAATTGGAGAGCAGGAAGAAAGGTCGAAGGGCCCAGTTCCTATTGTCTTGCTAATGGTTCAGGACGTCGGATTTCCATCAGGACTGGTGGTGAAATAAAGGGAAAACAAGTATTTGGATTCTGTAAACAGGGGAGCGGAAGGTGGAATAGTTTAGAAGGAACAGGACAGCTGAATGGTGGTGACCACCGTGTGATTAGCAGAGAGCAGAACTGAAAGAGAAGGAAGTTGGAAAATAATTTCGCATCAATATGGGCTGCAGGAATTATATCACTGCAATCATCCAACACGTGAAAAAAAAGGGATCTTCCCTTGGCGTGCATTGGAAGAAACAAAGTTGAATCAATAGATTTTTGTCTGAGGGTATGATGCTGTGTGGATGATAACACTGGCAGGCTGACATTTGGATCTGGAACAAGGCTTAAAGTTCAACCTAGTGAGTGGTTTAATATCTCCTCAGTTTTTTGCATAATCTTTTAAGCTGTGTACGACACATTTTATTTTTAAAAGCAAAAGGTGTTTTCAATCTCATTGTCAATCTTACCATAAACAATGAGTAAACTGAAGTGCTTTCCATATGTGTTGCTTGTAGAAAAATACATAACTATATTAAACTTCTCTCGGAATGTGTGACATTCTTCACTAATGTGATAAGGGCTTCCAAAGTCATGAATGGTAGCTGAGATTGAAACTACCCGAATGAGTAATACCACACAATCATTCCGATGCTCTTAAATGCTTTGTTATATCCCCTGCTAATGTTTGGAGTAGGATAATAGTTATGTAACTCTATACAGTTCTATTGTACAATTAAGGGATTTTAACTCCAGTGGGGTAATGGAGATACCTATCGTTAATATATTACCAGCCAGAGTAATCACACTGCTAATGACCGAGGGAAAATCATGGCACAACCAGGCCGTAAAACATCATAACTCCACTGATTTAATTGAATAACCTCCACATTTTGCCCTACATGATGTTTGGGTGTAGTTTGAGGATAAAAGCACAAATTCCCCTACTGTGCTTTCTATTCTCTTCACCCTGGATAATTTGTCTCATTGACATCTGACACATGCCTTCGCCCCTCCAGTCCAATTCCGCTTCCTCTATCTGTCCCCGCTCGGGAATTTACGGCAAACTTGTATGTCGGTATCTTTGCGCTCTGTCACGGGAGCAGACGCTTGGAACAACCAAGCAACAGAAGACCCACTCTTTCTGCTGAGACTATGTAAGGGCCTTTTAGAGGGTAGGTATTTTCCATACCCTGTCCTGGGCTACATCATTAATATAATGCCGATAACATTCACAATTTAACCTAAATTCAGTCAGTGTAAATATTCATTCAATTACAAAATACTTAGTATCTTTCCATATTTTAGCAACTTCAAACCCGTACAAATTTTGCGTTATTGCCAGGCAAACATGGTGCAGTCTCGAATGATGTAGGAGTCAAACAGAAAATGGCAAAGAATACATGGATTCGGTAAATATCGTCCTTTGAACCGATGTGACATTACTTCCGTGGAAATATTCTCGTTTATTTGCAATGAAGCATTCAGTGTGCTTAAGAAGTCGGGTTATATTAATGAAGTGAAGACAATACACTTTTGGCACTGACTCGCTTTTCTATGGTCCCTTGGAATACTACTGTGATTAGTTTCCGAAGTGTAATTGAAATCTCTGTAGATACTGTCAGCACTGCATCAAGTTGAGTGTGTGTTGTGTCAAAGGTTACGTAGGAACGTAATGTTCTTGAGGTTGTTATCTATTGTCCAGTGTGGAACTCGACATCGGAATAGGGTGATAGGTTTTCCCACTAATATGACGTGCAATGTGATATATGAGAAGCTTACGTTCGGGTCTGGATCCAAGCCAACAGTAACACCAGGGAAGTAAATTGTAATAAGAATGTGATAAGTGGAGGATAATGGATCAAATGTTTGGGGTGCTAGTTACACAGTCCATGATCCTATCTTCGTTGTCCTATTATTAATATGTAACCAAATCAGATTATACATATTCCGGAGTATCTTGTCAAATTAGCGAATTCTCCAACTTCATGTAGCAGAAACAGACATTTGCACCAGTTGTCACTAGGCTCGGTTTTTCTTACCCCTTGGCTCTGTCTCACAACGCTTTCCCAACGCTTTGCACAAACTAAGGTTGTTAAATGCGTTTGTACTATCCTCATTCATCTACTTAGCCTTTCCTATCAGATATTTTTCCTACACATTGTCTCTCCTACTGAAAACTCCCTTTTCTTTTGTTCTTTCCATTCTAGGACACAGAACGCTTAATGTTTTACTTTACACAGTTGCTGCCTGGCCTGTAGAGTGTTTCCAGCATTTTCAGATTTTACTTTAAATTTCTACTATCAGCAGTTATTATTTTCCACTTGTTTACTGGATGATTTTGTGACTTCTTCTCTATAGTTCGTCTACACCTGGGAGAAAAGTTTGGAATCTATTACTAAAGCCCTTATATTAAACTGGGACTAAACTAAAACCTTTGGACATTGTTGAAAACTAGCATCCAATGTTTGTTATAATTTCAAGGGGAATTCTTAGAGAACTTTGCCTCAGAGGACCTTGTCTTAATAAAAGCAAAGCTACGAACAAGATCAAACAATTTTAACTCAAATTTACCAATTCACGTTGAACGAGACTAAATGAGTAGTTACCAATGAGGTTGCTAATGAAAATTAACTAAACAGTGGGAATTGGTTAACAAATTGCTTTTTGTAGAGGGGGCAGTCACCGTGTGAATTTTGCACAACAGTTAATATTTGGAAGCGGAACTAGAGTGACTGTTGAACCTAGTAAGTAAATAAATGGCACATCCTAAAGAACAATTTACCTTGGACAGTACAGAGAATGTGATCAATTTTTAATATTGCGTGTAACTTCTGTTAAATGATGTGATAAAATTCTCAAGATGCTTTATCCTTCATAATTATGGATCGGCTTTGTAATTGATATCCTCAGGTTAGAAAAATTGATAGCATTATATTTTGTGAAAGCTCTTTGTGAAGGATGGGCTGCATTTTTCACAGATAAGACAGGCGCTGGTTTGGCCAGAAAGTATTTTTGAAGGAGGGCCGGGGACTGTGTGAATCTTGGAGGCAATAACAAGCTGATATTTGGAGGAGGAACTAGACTAATTGTAGAACCCAGTAAGTGCGATTTTGGTATTAGTTCTCATAACTTAGTAAATAGATACATTCTAACTTTAATTAATAGATTGGACCACTAAAAAGTCCAAGGGATATGCAGTAGTTTGTATCTTCCTAAACAAAATGCGTATAAATTATGTTCCAACGGCGATTTCACCAAGAACAACCAAACAAAACTCAGTCAAATACCATATTCCAGCAGCCAGTTATGCAAACAGATGCATATAGACAGGCAAATACATAACAGGATAGATGGACAAAAAGAAGGTGTGGAAAAGGAGAAAACTAGATAGTCAGACAAATATACGGGCAACATTTCTAGAAGGATATACAGAGAGCTTGATAGAGACGGGGGAGGGAGGAGATGGATAAGCAACCACTCGAATCAAAATATGTCACTGTTTCCCATAACCGTATAGAACTAGAGCAAATCGCAAAATGATGAGGAAGAAGTATACATAGGGGTCGGGCAAGGAGTAAATTATGTGGGCAGCAATTTAATATTTGCAATTTGAACCGCTAAATTGGCACACCTCATGTTTGTTTCTTTCAGTGTTTTCCAATAGTTAGCGCAGGAGTATGTCAAAGATTAGAAACCCTTGCTTATATTTTTGGGATGGTGCATGATTATTTGTGGATCTCAGTAAGCATTGTACTTTGATAAATAAGGCTCCAGATCTGCAGAAAGAAAAAGCTATTTTCCGAACTGATCAGGATATGGAGGAATACTACTTGCGAGGGTATTTATTTCTGTGTGTATTCTGGAGGGCTTATCAAATTAGTATTTGGAGGCGGCACTGCAATATTCTTAATGCTCGTGTTAACCAATATTGAAAATTAGTTTTCAAGCAAATTCTATATCCTGGTTTACATTACATTTGTAAAGGAATAACAAAAGGTTACCCTGTTTTCTGTAGTAACAGAGTACACAATATGTGAAAACAACTAAATCTACACCGATTCGTTACATGGAATGAAATTTATATGTTTTAACAACTGAACATGGGCATGGTGAACAAACTTCCATTGTGCTGTATGAATATAAGACTCTATAGCAAAAGTTGAATATGAGACCAGGGAAGGAGTTTCTGCCCTGGTGTGTAGTGCTGTGTGAATAACATCAATCAGATAACATTTGGATCTGGAACCAATTTAAAGGTGAAACCCAGTAAGTCCAATTCGTCATATAATGTCCCTACATTATGTGTGTCGGAATGTAGTTCTGGTGTTAGATGTGGGTTTACATTTAGTTAAATAAAATTGTAGAGATTAGGAGTGAATGAGAGTATAACCTATTAAGTGATTTCTACCAATGGTTTAACATGAGGAAACCAATAACTACACTTCAAGGGGCATTCAAAACTGGTAACTATTAAAATGAGGTAGAAAGTAGCCAAATTAGTGAATATTTTATTAATCGAATAGGGATTGAAGATGTCGCCTTCTCACCCAGAGAACAGTTTACAGGAAGTGTATACTGCAATTTAAAATGATTCTTGGACATTTATTGACCTCAGGATAATGGGTGCAGGAAGAAAGAGACAAATCAAGTTGAAGTTGTTGTGGAAGAGATGGAGCGGCCACTGGGAATACCCCTGAGAAAATAAGATTGGCGACAAAAGCAGCAAATGCTGGAAACACTCAGAAATTAGGCAGATGGCAACATCTTCCCATCTCTGAACCACTCGCCCCGACCTTCCCTCAAGTTCAGAACGAAGCTCTTTTCTCTCTTCCCCAGTTATAATCAAAGGTCTTTGACCTGAAGCTCTCATTGTTTCTCTCTCCACTGACGCTGCCCGACCTGCTGAATTCTTCCACTATTATGTGATTTTCCATAGAATTGATTGAGAGGTCAATAACTTTGGGAAGGTTGCTGGAAGAGTGCAATAGTGATATATTATCATATGACATAGAAGAAGGCCACTCGGGCCATTGTGTCTCTGCCTGCTCATATAGTAATCAATTCGCCTTCTAATTTTTTGTAATACCTTTTCCCACCACAACCTCGACAATTCTTTCTTCCACCTCACCTGCAGCAGTTCAAAGTAGACTATGAACCTACAGACCCGCGTATTTTGGGGATTTAGGAAAAAGGAGCTCCCTCGGGAGACAGGACAGAGATAGAAATGTCTGAGCAAATGAGGACGAACGAGACAGAAATTGCGGAAGTGACTTTCAGCAATAAGATGTTTTTTGAGAATTAATGATACAGAGGTAACTCTAAGGAGAAAAGGATCATAAGAAATTATGTGCATGATTCTCTTGAGGTAATACGGATAAATCTTATTTTATGATTATGTTACGTACGCTTATAGAAACTAAGTTGCAAACGAACTTATTGTCTGCATGAGGCCGATATTGAGCAGGACAGATAGTACAAGACATGAAACTATTTAATAAAATTAAAATATCTTGAAGAAAAAATATTAAATGGAGATGGCTTTGCGCTCACTAATTGAATTATGCTGAGTTAGGCATTGTCAACAATGTTAAAAGCAGTGTGTGTATTTGTAAGGGGATCAAGCGCTGTGTGGGTTATGGAGGCAACAGTGAAATAATATTTGGAACCGGCACTCGAGTAATTGTTCAACCAAGTAAGTACTGATAGGGCCTCTACATCTGACAACAACAAAAAAAAAGCTCGCTTACTCAGAATTTTCACTACATTTTCGAACATAATAAATTGTCAATCACACAACTGAAACAAAGCTACCGACAGGTGGGCAGGTATACGGACAGCTAGACAGAAAGAAGAAAATAGATAAATATGTAGATGGGCGTGAGCTGCAGGGACACTGTGAGATTCAGATAGTTACACAAGCGGACATACTAATTGGCCAATTCATAAGCACGTTAAAATAAGTAGCTATTTGCATTATTACTTCAAGCAATCAGCTAATATTGCATTCGAAGGTTCTAATTTGTCAGAGGTTTGAGCACTGTGAGAAGTATGCAGGCAGCAAGCTGATATTTGGAAGTGGAATCAGAGTGAAGGTAGAACCAAATAAGTGTTACATTCCTAATGCAACTTCTATTTCGGTTTCCATCTGTTAGTGCAGGAAGTGTGTGTTGACGGTTGTAAACTCGTGTCTATATTTGCAGGGAGAATTTTCTGAAATCTGACTCTCCGCAGGCATTGTATTTTGCAGGAATAACGTTTCAAATCTGAAAGTAAGCTTTTTTCTCCAGATTAATGACGGTCACTTGACGAATAGGTGAAAGGTTGATTTTATATTCGGGTTAAAATGAGCAATATCAATAGTGCACTGGGGACACTGGGACAGCCTTTAATCCGAGCTCAGGGGATCATTTGCTTAATATGATCTTCAGGGATCAATAAGTTGGTGTTTCGAAGCGGCCCCAAATTTATTATTAATCCTGATAAGATGTTAATATGGAATATGAGTTTTCAAACAAATTCGATATACTGGCCATCCTAACATACAATGAGTAATGGATGCCAATAGATTGCAGCTATATCTTGCAATAACATACATTGGGACTACCTATACGTGAAAAGAACTGAATCTACAAGGATATGATTCGTTAGATAAAATTAAATGTATATATATTTAATTTAAATACAAATGAACATGGCGGGCCGAAGTGACTGTTTCAAGTTCTTGGAATCTAAGAGTCCACAATATAGGTTGAATTTTGGCGAATGCTCTTCACTATTCACTATGCTCCTCCCTTTTCTCTCAGATACTGTATCACCTGCTGAGTGTTGCCATTATTGTCTGCTTTGAATGGAATTGGTTAGTTGTTCAATAAGGATGTGTTGATTCTAAGGAAAATGAAAATGGGATTTATTAGGAGCAAGCAAGTAAGGGTGAACGATAAGGAAATTACTGAAATCTTTTTCAACACTGAACTTTTTCTACGGAGAATCATATACGCAGAAAGCACTCCGATGAATAATAGAATTACATAGATACCTGTGCACTGATTTCCTTTGAATTATACATATAAGCATTATTTTTTTTGTCGTGATTTATTATTTTCCGGGAACTAAGTTGGCCAGGATTTCGATGTTGTGTGCTGCAGGTATTGGGGAGGAGTCAAGTGAATTATATAGGTCTCAGAAAGATTTCAACCTATTCAGAAAAAAAAATAGAGTAGATTGAAGAAGAATCCGTAGCTATCAAAAGCCTTGCAATGTTCAGAGGAAGACTCTAACAAAGACCAAAGGGTGTATTTGTAAGGGACCCAGGCACTGTGTGGGCAATGAAGTCAACACTGGGTTAACATTTGGAACCGGGACTTGGGTAATTGTTAAACCAAGTAAGTGGTGAGAAAGCCATTCTGTCTTTCACTCAAAATAAAACATCTCGCATTTTCAGATTTGTTGCTGCATCTTCACAGATAATAAACTGGACAGCACGCAAGTTAATTTAAACCACAGGCATACGGACGGATATACAGTTGGATAAACAGAGTAAAAGATTGAGAAGTAGAGAGAAGGTGGGCCCTAGACAGAGAGATAGAGAGAAAGAGAAATTAACACAGACAGGTAGCTACAGAGATATGTAATATGAATGTGCAAGAAATGAGTTGCTAACTGCCATGTTGCTTCATTCAGTTAGATAGTTTTAAATTGTCCTGGGTTTTTTTGTAAGAGGGTTCAGCACCGTGTGAACTATGGAGACAAGCTAATATTTGGAAGTGGAACCAAGGTGACTGTAGAACCCAGTAAGTGCAGACATCCCTAATATGTGGTCTATATTGATGGTTTCCATCTGTGAGTGAAAAAGCTTGTCAATAATTGACCATTCGTGGTTATATTTTGAGGAGGCATTTAATTAATTGTGGGTCCTAGTAACAATTATTGTACTTTGAATGAATGATGCCTGGAATCTGAAAGTAAACTATTCTGCCAACGTATCAAGAAAAAATTCCTAAGTGATGAATGTTTCTTTGAAATAAAATAATCAATGACAATAGTGCACAGGAAGCAGTCACGAAACAGAGTTTTGTCAGGCGGGTCGTTTATCGTGCGGTTTCTGGAGGACTGGACTAAAATGTTTTCGAACTCGGCACCAGACATATTTCGAATACTAGTAAGGTGGCAATTTATAATTCAGTTTCAAGCAAGTGCTATATTCTGGTCAATATAATATGATGTAAGCAGTGGGCGCTGGAAGAGTTCATTTGTATTTTATTAACTTACGTATGCTCCGCTAACACTTATAGACAACTAAAATCCACACAGATCCAACTTATCGGATGGAATTATCGATGTTAATTTAAAGTTAACTTAATAAGCCTGAAAGTGCTGGACCGTAAGCCTATCTCATGCCGGGGAAATCGAAGAGCCTATAACGTGGGTTGAGTTTGCGACCACCTAAGGGTTTTCTATACTGGTCTATGGTGCTTTGAGTTGAGTATAATTTCAATGTGCTGACAAATTGATCTGAAGCTAGTGAAGAAAGTTTATTAGGTTGTGTCACTACAGCCTAGGTACCTTATGCAGTTTTGCTGATGGAGGTCAGGTTGCTGGCATTAGAAGCAAACGTTAGAGATTAAAAGAGATTGGGTACTGGAAAGTATTATAGTAGGTGCTTGTGCACAAGTTTAATAAAATAGAAATAAAAACAACTTAAGAGGTGTACAAAATCCCTAGCCATTAGACTACAGTAATGAGTAGCCAATTAATTCAACAGTGTGCTAATTCAACAGAGAATACGAAGGAAGCTTCCTTGTCTGAAGTATAATTTACAGGAGGTGCATACTGTTAAATTGAATAAGATTCTTGGGCATTTCCTGTCTTGAGGGTAGTGGGGTCAGTGTAGGGAATACAAATTTGAATAAATCAATTCAAAGATACAGAGGAGGTAGGGAGGGATGTTAGGGTCACTGGGAACATTTCTGACGGAGTGAGATGGGAGACAAATTCAGAAAATACTGGAAAACCTCAGGGATTAGGCAGATGGCAATCCAGTCCACTCTCCCCGAATCTCTGTCATGCCCAGAACCAAAACCTCTCTTCTCTCGTTCCCAGTTTTGATCAAAGGCTTTTGATCTGAAGCATTCATTGCTTCTGTCTCCACAGACGCTCTCTGACCTGTTGAAATCTTCCTGTATTAGCTAATTTTCAATGGATAACACTACGTCCATAACTTTGGGAAGATTGCTAGGAGAGTGCAAAAGTGATATATTAGCATTAGACATAGAAGCTGGCCAGTCACGCCAAAGTGTCTCGGTCTGTTCATATAGTAATCAATCCCTCATCAAATTTTCTTTAATACCTTTTCTCACCATAACCTCGACAATTCTTTCTCGCACCTCACTTAGAGCAGTTCACAGTGGGCTACTAACCTATCATCTCGCATAGTTTAGGAATGTGAGAAAAAGACAGAGCACCCTAGGGAGGCAGGGCGGAGAGAGAGAAATGACTGAGCAAACAAGGGCGAACAATAGAAAAATTACGGAAATGATTTTCAGCCATACAGATTTTTTTTTCTGAGAGTCAAAGATACAGATGTAACTCTAAAGAGCAATAAAATCACACAAAAATATACGCAATGATTCTCTTTGGATCAAACAGATAAATCCTATTTTTTTTTATTCTGTTACCTTCACTTATGGAAGCTAAATTGCGTACGAACCTATTGTCTGCATAAGGCCGATATTGAGCTGAATAGATGGATAAAACTATTTTTTAAAGAATGAAAGTATCTTGAAAAAATGTTAAATTGTGTTGGGTTTGCACTCGCTACATTGCATGTGTGGAGTAAGACGATGTGAACAATGCTAAAAGCAGTGTGTGTATTTGTAAGGTGGTCAAGCACTGTGTGGATTATGGAGGGAACACTGGGTTAATATTTGGAACCGGCACGCGAGTAATTGTTCAACCAAGTAAGTACTGAGAAGGCCAATCAGCAACAAAAAATAGTCGAGTACTCAGAGTTATTGCCTCATTTTCCCTGATCATAAATAATGATAAGTTTCACTAATAAGTTTCCCTGTTACTAGGTTAAACAAAGCTACAGGAGGGGGCAGAAAATATCCAGATAGGCAGACAGAAAGAAAAAAAAAGATGGATATGTAAAGTAAGAGGAAGCTATAAAGCAGCAGTGAGATTCAGATAGATGCACAGGCGGACATACCGATTGACTAATACATATGGAAAATAAATACGCTAAAATGAGTGCCTATCTGCATTATTGCTTCAACGGTTAGCTAATATTGCATTGGAAGGCTGTATTTTGTAAGAGGGTTGAGCACTGTGTGAGTTATGCAGGCAACGAGCTAATATTTGGAAGTGGAACCATAGTGACGGTAGAACCAA
Organism: Mobula birostris; assembly: GCF_030028105.1. Classification (NCBI taxonomy): domain Eukaryota; kingdom Metazoa; phylum Chordata; class Chondrichthyes; order Myliobatiformes; family Myliobatidae; genus Mobula; species Mobula birostris. The sequence goes on along the minus strand of NC_092379.1, from coordinate 23,634,799 downwards.
GTAAGTGTTGACATTCCTACTGCAATTTCCCACTTCAGTTTCCATCTGTTGGTGCGAGTGCTGATTAATGGTTGGAAACCCGTCTTTATACTTACAGGGAGAATTTTCTGAAATCTAGGTCACAGCAAGCATTGTATTTTGCAGGAATGATGTTTCAAAATAAGCTTTATTTTCTCCAACCTAATCAAATCCACTTGCCGTATCTGTGATGAAGTGATTTTAGTATTTAGAAATGTAATTGGCAATGATAATAGTGCACTGGTAACGGCCACTAAATTCAGTGCTCAATAAATTGCTGTTTGGAAGCAGCACCTAAATTATTGTTAATCCCGGTAAGATGTTAATATTGAAAATCATGTTTCAAACAAATTCGATATTCTAGTCATCCTAACATGAAGTAGGCAATGGGCGCCAAGAGATTTCAGTTATATGCTGCATCATACATCACTACTAATAGGGGAAAAGAACTTAATCTACACAGATATGATATATCATATAAAATGAGATCTAGGTATTTTAATTTAAATTGACACGGACATGGTAGGCCAAAGAAACTGCTTCGTGTTCTAGAAATCTAAGTCTTCATAACGTAAGTTGAATTTGGGGTGTGGGTAGTGTTTGTATATTGGCAGTGCTGTATGAATACCTTCAATGTGATAACATTTGGATCTGTGGCCAAACTGAAGTAACACCCAGGAAATCCGACTTGTTATGTCATTTGTCTAATTTCTGCAGAGCAAAATGCAGTTTTGCTTTTATGTGCATTTTTCATCGTCATTAAAGACAAATTATAGAGATTATTAGTGATTGCTAGTGTGGGTGTATCGTGCTGAGTCCATTCTGTGCAAGGTTTCTGAGGTGGGAAACAGGAGTTATTTAAAAAGCTGTTCAAAATATGCCACTATTAAAATAAGGTAGCAGATAACTCAACAGCTTGTTAATCCAATAGAAATACAGAAGAAGCCTCCTTATCTGGAGAGTGATTTGTAGGAGGTGTAGATTGTCACTTTGAATGTGCTTTTTGAGCATTTCTGGAATTGAGATTCATGGGATCAGTGCAGGGAAGAGGAAAGTTAGAAAAACAAGTTCACTTTGTGGACAGACTGGGAAGGAAGCATCTTACAGCCAAAAACGGGAAGGAAACAAACAACAATCTAGCATTTTCAGAATTATTGCTACATCTTTACTGGTAATAAATTGGCTATCGTGCATCAAACAAAGCAGGGACACTGGGAATATTTCTGACTGTGTGACGTTGGAGACTAATGCAGAAAATGTTGGAAATACTCAGATGTCAGGTGAATGGCATTCATCTTCCTGCTGACCAGTTAATCCACCCAACACCCGCCACCCTCCCCACCCACTCCCCCCCCCCACAACATCCCCAGCCTCCCTAAAGCTCAAAACCGTAGTGTCGTATGCCTTTCCTGATTCTGGCGAATGGACTTCGCTGTTCACCATGCTCCTCTCTCTGCTCTCAGATAGTGTATCCCCTGCTGAGTGTTACCACCATTCTCTGAATTGAATGGAATTGGTTAATTGTTCAATGAAGGTGTAATGATTCTAGGGAAAATGAAAATGGAATTTAACAGGGCCAAGTGAGTAAGGGCAAACAATAGGGAAATGAGGGAAATCTTTATAAACTCTGAACTTTTTCTACTGAGAATCACATATCCAGAGAGTCTCTGAGAAGGAATAAAATTTCATTGATACCTGTGCACTGATTTCCTTTGGATTATGCACATTGCCATTTTCTTTTCTTGCTAAATTATTTTGTGGGAATTACGTTGGACAGAAATTCGATGTTGTATAGTGCAGATATAGGGCTGGAGTCAAGGAAATTAGAGAGGTTTCATAAAGATTTCAACCTATTCAGAAAAAAAATAGTGTGGATTGAGGAAGCATTCTTAGCCTTAAGAAGCCATGTAATGTTTAGAGGATGACTGTTCTAATGAAACCCAATGGGTGTATTTGTAAGGGAACCAGGCACTGTGTGGGTTATGGAGTCAACACTGAGCTAACGTTTGGAACCGGGACCCGGGTAATTGTTGAACCAAGTAAGTGGTGAGAAAACCATTCTGTCCTTCAATCAAAAAAAAATCTCGCATGTTCAGAGTTGTTACTGTATCTTCACTGATAATAAACTGGCCATCACGCATGTTACTTAAAACCACAGGCATACAGATGATATGAAGATAGATAGATACAGAGTAAAAGATGGAGAAGTAGAGACATGGTGGACTCTAGAGAGAAAGAGAGATGAGCACAGACAGACATTTAGTTGCATAGATAGGTAATATGAATGTGCAAGAAATGAGTTGCTAACTGTCATGTTGCTTCATTCAGTTAGCCAATGTTTGATTAGCATGGGGTATTTTGTAAGAGGGTTCAGCACTGTGTGAATTATGGTGGTAACAAGCTGATCTTTGGAAGTGGAACCAAGGTGACTGTAGAACCCAGTAAGTGCAGACATCCCTAATATGTGGTCTATTTTGATGGTTCTCATCTGTGAGTGCAAGAGCTTCGTGGTTATATTTTGAGGAAGTATTTAATTAATTATGGGTCCTAGTAACAATTATTGTACTTTGAATGAATGATGCTTCGAATATAAAAGTAAGCTATTTTCCCAACGTATCGAGCAAAATTACCAAATAATTGATGAATGTTTCTTTGAAATAAAATAATCAATGCCAATGGTGCACAGGAAGCAGTCACTAAACGGAGTTCTTGTCAGGTGGGTCACTTACTGTGCGGTTTCTAGAGGACTGGACAAAATGTGCTTGAAATCGGCACCAGACGTATTGTGAATCCCAATACGATGGCAATTTTCTAATTCACTTTCCAAGCAAATGCTATATTTTGGTCAATATCATGTGATGTGGGCAATGGAGGCTGAGTGGGTTCCTCTATATATTTTATAACTAAGTAGGGACCACTATAACAGATTCGACATATCGTATAGAATGCTCCAATTTTAAGCGATCTTTATAAGCATGAACATACTGGACCGAAAGTTTATTTCATGCTGTAGAAATCTAAGACTATAACCTAGCTTGATTTGCGCCCAGGTAAGAAGTTTCTATAGTGACCCATGGTGCTCTGTGAATAACCTAAATGTACTGACATTTGAGTCTTGAACTAGTGAAGATGAGACACTTTAAGTCTGTATAATTGTGCAGTGCCTCTGCATTGTAGAGTGTCAAATGCAGTTTTGCTGATGGAAGTCGGTTTGCTGGCATTAGGACAATTGGTACAGATTAAAACAAATTCGGAGGTCTTATAGTGGGTGCTTTTGCTCAGGTTAAATAAAATAGAAATAAAAGCAGCTAAAGCGTTGTACAATAGGTCGCAGGTTAATTCACAGAATTCAGACGGAAGTTCGTTACCTGGAGTATGATTCACAGGAGGTGCATACTGCTACTTGGAATATGACCTTGAGAATTTACTGTCTTGAGGTTATTGGGGTCAGTGTAGGGAAGATAAAAAGAAATAAATCAATTCAAAGTTTCAGAGAGGGTGGGGAGGGATGGTGGTGTCACCGAGAATATTTATAACAGATTGAGATGGGACACAACATCAAGAAATATTGGAAACCTTCAGAAGTGGAACGAAAATAAAACCGCTCTCATTCTGCCCTGCAGAGCTGATGTACGGTTAGAATGACAATGAATTTTTTGAATCTTGAAATCTTAAATCTTGAATAGCAACATTTTCCCACTGTCTGATCTGTACCTTTCCTACCTTACCAGAAATTCAAAACCGATCTATCCTCTCATTCCTACGCCTGTCGTAGGTTCTTCCACCTGAAATGTTTACTGTTGCGAGCTCCACAAGTGCTACCTGACCCGCTGTGTGTTTCTACCATTCTCTGTTTCTGTATGGTATTTATCAGTATGTCAATAAGGATGTGAATGTTCTATGCTCTGTTCAACATACTATGGTATGGATAATGGATGCTATAAGATTTCAGCTATATTTTATCACAACATACACATGTACCATGAGTGTGTGAATGAGCTGAATCTACATTAATTCATTGGTTCGGGTGAAAGGTGCATATTTTAACTTAAATAATTATGATCGTTGGACTGAATGTCCTGCTTTCCTGCTATATTCATCTGAGACTCGATGACGTAGATTGAATATAGGGACAGGTAAAGGGTTTATGCATTGTTGTATAGTGATGTGTGAATAGCTACACTGAGCTAACATTTGGATCTGGAACCAGACTAATGGTGGAACCCAGTAAGTCCAACTTATGATGTAACATGCCTACATTCCAGAGTGCAAAAAGCCATTTCATTAACAGACATTTGTTGTATTCATAGAGAGCACTTTATAAAGATTAGAAGTGACTAGGGCGTGTGGCTTCTTCTTCTTCTAATACGTAGCCCGGTAGCTCAATATCTTGCTAATCCAATGAAGGATTTATTAATGAAAATTTTCCTTCCTATTAAATAATTTCTGGGAAGTATGCACTGCTGCGGTGAATATGATCCTTGGGCATTTGTTGAGTTGATGGTAAGAAGGCCAGTACAGGAAAGAGGAAAAAGGGAAAATAAATTAAGGTGCAGACAGAGGCTATAGAGGAGGCACTGAAAATAACTCTGACAGATCAGGTCAGAGTAAGGTTAGTTAAAATCAGATTCAAAATCATAAGATGTTACAAACATTCAGACATTAATCGGATGGCACAATCTTCCCATTGTCTAACATATCCCTTCTCAACCCTTCCACAAACTCAGAACCATCCTGTCTTCTCTCTGCCTGTTCTGACGAAGGGTTTTCCACCTGAAACGATTCCACTTGTTCTTCTCCCCACAGATGCTGCATGGCCTGCTTAGTACTTCCAGCATTCAATGTTTCTGAGTGGAATTAATTAGTGGATCAATAAGGATGTGACATTTTTTGGGATGGTTCAAAATGAATTTATTAGCCTACGACAAAGAAAGCGACTATTCGGTTTACCGAGTCTCTACTGTTCAGAGAGCAATCCTATTCACCCAGTAATTTCCCCTGCAACTCCTTTCGCACATTTCCAAAAATTCTACCTCACATCATCTCTGTAAGCAGTTTAGAGCAGCCAGCTAATGTATCTGGCACACACCTTTCGGATGTGGGAGAAATCCGGAGAGCCTAGTTGAAACTTACACTGCAGAGAGGGGGAAATCACAGTGCAAATGAGGGAGTCAAAAATGCGATTTTTTTCTTCCAAGCATCTTTAACTGGGAATCAAACATACAGAGGCATCTGTGAAGCGAAGTTAAATCGTACAGAAACCTAGCCAAACATTTTTGGTAGTGAAACACGGTTGCAATAATGCTTGATTCCTTGATTCAATCCAAGTTCAACAGGACTTAGTTGACTGCATGGGGCAGATCTGGGGTTCAGCCATAGGATTTAGATGACTGTAAAATTATTTAAAGCTATTTACTAAAATGAAGCTAGAATAAAGAAAAATAACTTCGATATAATGGACATTTCGGCCAATACGTCGCATTATTTGAAATAAGGTAGCGTGGACATAGTGGGGACCATTTAGTGTATTTGTAAAGGGGTTAGGCACCGTGCTAATAATACAGCCAGCACGGGGTTACTATTTGGAACTGGGACTCGAATAATTGTCCAACCAAGTAAGTGCTGCGAAATGCATTTTCTCCTAGAACTGCAGGTTAAATCATTTTATTATTATTATTTATTTTAAATGATCGCGCTTATAAATTTCATGTGATCGATCTCCTCAGCTGGAAAAGAAAATGTATTCTGTAAACCATGTTCTGCATTTGATGCCGGCCAAAGAATAATTTCCTTGTTGTTCATTCCTACTCTTGGTTCTGTGATTTTCCACTTGTAGTTTCGATTAGTTAGTACAAAATAATGTCATTATTCGTAAATTAGTTGATTATTTCACATGTACTGATGTAGAGTGAGATTTTCTCTTGTATAGAGTCATGCATCTGCTTTATTGAGGTGTTTGATAAATCATGGACCCCAGTATCAATTGGACTTCGGATGAATAATGCTCCAAAATCTAATATAATCCATTTTCCTAAATTGTCAGTCTTTAATCTTCGAAGTGAAATATCCAAAGACAACAATGCACATTGAGCAGCCAATAAATTGAGCTCTTGAGAAGGAGAGGTGGTTGCTCTCTTCGTTCTGGTGAGCTCTGCAAATTAATGCTGGAAGTGACACCAGAATTCTTTATCTTGTTCAGGTGTTAATATTCAAAATCGATGTTTAAAGAAATTCTATATCCTGGTCAATATATTATGGGATATGTAAAGGATCACAGTAGATTTCAGTGATATCTTACCATTAAATTCATAAGTGCTATAACACGTGAAAACCATTCTACCAACATTAATTCATCAGATGCAATGGAAGGGGACTTAAATAAGTATGTATTCATATGGCTGAATGATCTGTTTTGTTCTAGATGGAATGAATGTTGAAGTTGGGACTAGGTGAGGGGTTTCTGTACAAGTCTGTGGTGCTGTGTGAATAACATGAATGTACTGACATTTGGATCTGGAACCAAACTGAAGGTGAAACCCAGTAAGTCTGGTTTATTATGCAATGTCTCACATGCCAGGAATTCACAATGAAATTTGATGATCAGCGTCATATTGGTGCCGTAAAAGTAACTTGTAGTGATCAGAAGATGAGGTTTGTCGGAGTGGGTGACTTCTATGCTAGGTATTGATAAAATGGATATAAATACGCAAGCTAAAAAGAAAATTCAAAACGTGGTGCTATGAAAATACATAATAAATAACCAATTCAATTAACAGGAAGCTTCTGTACCCAGAGAATGATTTATAGGAGATATCCACTGTCACTTTAAATATGATTCTTCAGCATTTATTGACTTAAGGGTAATTCTTCTGGTGTGGTTAAGTGAAAAGAGAAAACAAGTTAAAGTCGCAGAGTGGCTGCGGAGGGATGAAGGGGTCAGAGGGAATGTCTCCGACAAGATGAATTTGGGGACAAAAAAAAATCAGAAAATGCTTGGAACACTCAGAAGTTAACCCCAGCTTGCCTTTTTGCTTCCCAGTTCACTGTTTTTGAATTAAAGTGTTGATCAGGTCAATAAGAAAGTAAACCTTCTAGAAAGAGGGCAAAGGGGATTTATTTCAAAACGACATTCAAGAAGTCTAGTCAGCACAAGAACCTCTGCCGTTCACAAAGCAATCAAATTCCTCCACAGTTTTTCCTTGTGACTTCTATTCCGAGAATTTCAAACACTTCTACCTTCCATTATCATTCAGCGCAGTTGACACCTATCAACTAATCTACCGACCTGCAGATCTGTGGGATGTTGGAAACACTGGGGATAACCCGATCAAACCCATAGGACAGTAAGGGGGAACTACCCGAGCATATTCAAGAGAAGTTACATCAATATCTTTCACCCTAGTCACCTGCTTATAGAAATTAATCATGCAGATGGCACTCTGAGGGAAAATAAAATCGCACACAATCTTACACATTAATTCCCTCGGGGCCCATAGATAAATCACGGGACCATATATTTTTATTGTGTTACCTAAACACCTGTTACCGGGATTAAAAAAAAATACAGAGGGAACACTGAAGATGAAACAAAACACACACAAGCTATTAAAATTATTTCCTTTAGGTCCCATAGATAAATCATGTACGGGACCATGTATTCTTATTATGATATATTTGTGTGTGAAGACTAAGTTGAACAGGAACTTAGTGACTTTATGAGTAGGAACTTGGGCTGCAATGAAGTGAATTTGAATGGTGTGAAAATTATTGTAATTGCTTCCTAAACTAAGGCCAGATTGACGAAAAAATGAAACTTCAGGGTCATTGAGGTCGCTGAATTGCATTATTTGGGAGAAAACCACGGGGATATTGTTAAGACTAGAAAATGTATTTGTAAAGGGGGCAGGCACCGTGTGAATTCTGGAGGCAGCTGGCAGTTAATATTTGGAACTGGAACTCGAGTAATTGTCGAACCAAGTAAGTTTCAAAAAACCCATTCTTCCCTAGAATTCTTGATTAAAATTCCAAACCATCTTATAAATTCTAAAAACAAGACTTCAGAAAAAATGTAAATGTAACCTCATCTCCTGTTAGGTAATATACTATGTTTCTTAATGGCCCACATCAAGAAAGAGTATGTCACTTAATACATTCTATCATAAAATTATTTTCGCATTTTCAGAGTTTTTGCTCCAGGTTTGCAAGTTAAATAAAACTGCAGACAGACGAGGAGACACTAATACGTTTAGATGGAGCTGGAGAGAGGGAGAGAGGAAGAGCGGGGAGATAAGAGCGAGGAACAGAGAGGAAGGTGCGCAGACGGAAGTATAGAAGACAATATATATATAATAAATATGATACACTGAGTATCCATCTGCAATATTGTTTCACACAGTCTGCCAATATTGGATAGGCAGGGAGAATTTTGTAAGAGGGTTGAACACTGTGTGGATGCTGGAGGCACAAAACTAATATTTGGAAGTGGAACCAGAGTGACTGTGGAACCCAGTAAGTGCTGAATCTATGTTCTACTTTGGTAATTTTCATGAGTTAGTACAAGAGTGCGTTAATAATTGGAAACTTCTACTCATAATTTCATCAAGTGTTGATAAATTGTGGGTCCCAATAACACTTTCCATTGAATGATCAGTGCCTCAAATCGGAAAAGCAGCTGTTATCCTAAACTGTCAAACAAAATTACGAAGTAGATGATGAAGTTATTTTACTGCTGGAATTAAATATGTCATGCCGATAGTGCACAGGGAGCAGCAATTGAAATGTGTTCTTGCAAAAGAGCCATTTACTGTGTGGTCTCTGCACTCTTCAGCAAATTAGAGTTTGGAAGCGGCACCAGGCTTATTGTTAAACTTAGTAAGTTATCAATATTCAAAATTAGATTCCAATCCCATTCTGTAACTTGAGCAACCTGACATGAACTGGGAAATAGACACCAATAGATGTCAGCTATATTTTGTCATAAACTACTTAGGTATCAGTAATACGGGAAGATAACTCGGGCTGCACTGAATTGATTCATCAGGTAAAATGCAAGATGAATATTTGAACGTATATGATTGATAATTCGCAACTATAGCTTCTAATCTGGAACCAAACTGAGGGTGGAACCCATTAAGGCCAATTCATCATGTGATGCGTCGAAATTCTGAAGACTGCAAATTTTATTTTGTTAATATATATCATGTTCTACTCATTTAAAGCGAATTGTTGAGATTAGGAATGATTGAGTGGATGGGTGTGTCTTTGTAGTTGACTACAGTGCAAGGATTGATGGGATACCAAAACAACCTAAACTTAAAGAGCTTTTCAACATTTAGATAATGTAGTAAAAAAAAACAAATAACTCAACGGCTTATTAATTCATTGGAAAATATAGATATAAAAATGCTCTCCTGTAGGTGCTTTCCCTATCACTTTGAATGTGATTGTTGGGTGTTAAAGGAATTGAAGGTAATGAGATCAGTTTTGGAAGGAGGAATCTGAGAAAACCGGTTAAAATTTCAGATGAGGATAAGGAAGGGATGGTGGGGTCGTTGAGAATATCTCTGAGAGTGTGAGATCAGAAACAATTTAGAAACCCACGGAATTCAGACAATGACATCATCCTCCAGTTGTCCAATCCATACTACGTGACCCTCTCTAAAACTTAAAGCTAACTAGTCTTCGCTCTTTCTCAGATTGGAGAAAGTGCACCGTGGGGGGAGAGGGAATCTCTGAACAAATGAGAGTGAACAGCGAAGAGGTTACTCAATTTTTCACCTATAAACTTTTTGCTGGGAATCATAGATACACAGAAAACTCTGAAACGACAGAAAATCACGTGCAAACACTGGCAGTTATTTTGTTTCCAGAGCCCAGATAAATCTTGCTTACTTTTAATTATGTTGCATTATTTTCTGGAATTCAATACATTTATGCAACATGATTGCACAGATTCAAAGGAATTAAATAGCTGGAAAATAATTAAACATTATTTACCAAAGGCGAAGAGATTGACGAGAAAAATCTGAGGTTTAATGGGCGTTGCTGTCGCTACATTTCATTTTCTTAGAAGAAGGCATTGTGGACATGGTTAAAGCCAGTAGATGTATTTGTAAGGGGGTCAGGTACTGTGTGAATTCTGCTAGCAACGTGAAGTTAATATTTGGAACGGGGACTAGAGTAATTGTTGTACCAAGTAAGTGTTAAGAAAGCAATCATACTTACAACTCCTATTGAAATTAAATATAACTGTCATTTATTCTAATTGCAGCCTTACAGCAAATATGGCAATGCCATGAGATGTGGCCGCTGTATCTTAATTTAGAACACGGTTTTCCGCACAATCTGGACAACCAACCAATTCCCCGTTTTCAGGATTGTTCCAACATTGTACTCGTAATTAACTGGTTATCACCCCTGTTAAAGGAAGCTATGGGTGGCTGGAGAGTTTGGACAGGTTAACAGGCAGAGATAAAAATTTGAGAGACAGATAGAAAGAGACAGAACGTGATGTAGGGAAAGTGAGGGACAGCAGCTGACAACAGCTCAATACGTGCACAGTATGTATTGCTCCAGTCATGAAGGTGGGTCTCGGCACAAAACATTCACTTCCACGGATGCTGCCTGATCTGCACAGTTCTTCCAGCATCTTGTGTATGTTGCTATGGATTTCTAGCATCTGCATAATTCCTTATGCTTTGAATACATATATGATATAAGTATCTAAAACGTGGAGTTATCTACATTATTGCTTCAATCAGCCAATCTTCGATTGTCAAAGTTTTATTTTCTAAGTGTTCAGCATTGTCTGAATTATGCAAGCAACCAGCTAATCTGTGGAAGAGACAACAGGGTGATTGCAGAGCCCAGTGAGTGCTGAGTATCTCACTTCGTTTCCCTCCAGTTAGTGCAAGAGTGTATCAAAAGTTCGAAATCCGTGGTTGTATTTTGAGGAGTTATTTGATAAATTGAGGGTCCTAGTAAGCATTATACTTTTAATGAATATTACTCCAAATATGAAACCAATTATTCCCTCAACTAGGCAACGAAAATGACCAAATAGATGAAGTTATTTTAAGGTTTGAAATAAATATGTGGTGCCAATAGCGCACAAGGGGGGAGCCACTGAAATGAATTCTTGTCAGGGGCTCATTTACTGTGTGAATTCCGGGGGGATCGACAAGTTAGTGTTTGGAAACGGCACAAGGCTTATTGTTAAACCTGGTAAGTTATCAATACAGTATTCATTATTAGATTCTAATCACATTCGGTATTCAGATCAAATGATATGCTGTTGGTAATGGACGTCATCTATGCTTTCTCATAACATGATTAGGTGCTCCAAAACCATGGAAGCAACTGAATCCACACTAATTTCATTCATCAAATAAAATCTTAGGTGAATTCTGTGAATCATAATTCATAATGATAACTTGGGCATAGACTTAGAGTAACCAGTAAATGTTTAAATGGGGTACAAAGAAGAAATTCTATTTATGCAGTGTATGTAGTAATCTGGCAGGCACTGCTGAAGAAGTGATAGTGACAGGGACTCTCGCGCAATTAAGGACTTGAGTCGCCAATGCCCAATGAGTGACAGTCATATAGCAAGGAAACAGACCTTTCGTCCACAAACCTGTGTAGATCATCAACTACCCAGTTTCACTTAACTCACAAAATCCCATCCATGCTCCAAATACTCCTCTCACATCTCCCCAGAATCTGCCATTCAGCCACACACAGGAGACAACTATTACCAGCCAACTCTCTCACTCAGGGAGGGATTGCAGTCTGTCTGAGAACTTGGTGGAGGCAGTTACAAAACTAACAAGTATGTGGACAGGCTCTTGAATCACTACTCCATAGAAGGCTATGGATCAAGTGTAGGATAATAGGAGTGGAAGGTTATAATAAGGCTTAATACTTTATGCTAAGGCTTATTAAGGTATTGATCAGACCTTGCTTGGAATATTGTGAGCAGTTCTGGTCCCCCTTATCTAAGAAAGAATATGTTGGCGTTGGAGAGGTCTAGAAGAGGTTCACGAGAATGATCCCAGGAATGAGAGCTTTAACGCATGAGGAGCGTTTGATGGCTCTGGGCCTGTATTCGCTGAAGTTCTGAGGAACGGCAGAAGGGGGTCTCATTGAAACCTGCATAATATATATTGGCCTAGATGGAAGGGATACGCAGAGGATATTTCCTATAATGGGGAATCTAGGACCAGAGGGCACAGCCTAGGAATTAGAGGGCTTCCCTTTAGAACAGAGATGAGGAGGAATTTCTTCAGCCAGAGGGTGGTGAATCTGTGGAACTCATTGCCACAGGTGGTTGTGGAGGCCAAGTCCATGGACATATTTAAAGATGAAGTTGATAGGTGTTGATTAGTAAGGGCTTCAAAGGTCACGGGGAGAAGGGGGTTGACGGGGATAATAAATCAGTCATGATGAAATAGCGGAAGGTCAACGAGCCGAATGGCCTAATTCTGTTCCTGTGTATTATTGTCTTATATTTATCTGATGGGCAGCATGCAATACTGGCCGAAGGGTCTGTAATTGTGCTTTGTGAATGTAAGACTCTGTGGCGTATGTAGAACCTGAGACCAGAAGCATGTTTCTGTACTGGTGTGTAGTACTGTGTGGATTCCTTCAATGTCATAACATTTGGATCTGGAACCAAGCTGAACGTGGAACCTAGTAAGTTCGACTTTCGGTGTTAAAAAATGTTGCTTTGGTGACAAATATCAGAGTCTTGGCATTCAAAGAAAATTGCAAAGATTATGCATGATTGAGAGGAAAAGGTGTGTCCAGTGTGTAACCTCTGTACAAGGGTTTGATAAGATAGAAAAATGCATAAAGTTAAAGAGATGTTCACCATATCAATATGATAGTACATATCAAAATATCTAAATAGTTTGTTAATCTAGTAGAAAATTCAGAGAAAGCCTCCTTACATACAGATTGATTTATAGGAGATAAATATTGCCCCATTTGGAATATGATCCTTACGTATTTATGGAATTGAGGGTACTGTAGTTCAGTCAGGGAGGATGAAAAAAAAAGAAAGCAGATTAACGTTGCAAAATTGATAAGGGACGAATGGTGTAATCACTGGGAATATCTCTGAAAGCGTGAGATTGGAGAAAGAATCAGAAAACACTGCAGTCATTCAGAAGTCAGGCAGCTAACATCATCATCCTGTTGTCCAATCCATCCCTAAAACGGAAACCCATCCTGTCTTCTCCCTTTCTCTGTTCTAACAAGGGGTCTCCGACCTGAAATGTTCGCTAGTTCTCTCTCCAGAGATGTTGCCTGACCCGCTGTTTTGTTTTCCGCTATTCTCCATTTTTGGATGAAAGTTATTAGAGGGCCAATAAGGATGTAGAGAATGGGCAAAAGGAATTTCTTTCCATACGACTTAAGGGGAGGCCATTTGCATTTGCTCTCAAATATTCCCTGTAACCACTTCTCCCCACTTTCCAGTAATTCGGCAGGAAGCAGTGTATACCAGTCACCTAACCGTAATGCACATCCTTGGGATCTGGGAGAAAACCAAAACACTCTGGGAGAAACACATTACAGAAGTGTTGGGGCGAGCAAACAACTAAAAAATGAGGAAGAACAAAACTAAAATGTTGAAAATCGAAGCTCCGTAGAAGTCTTAGGAGAAATAATAACAAACACAACTATAACACGATTGCGCAAATAAATCTTGTTTCATTCTGGGTTGTTTTGTGGATGTTCGGTTTGAAATGAACTCAGCAGCAGAGTGGGGCAGCCTTGGAGGTGGTGTCCACAGGAAGAGAAGGTTATTAAAAATATTTTAAAACTATTTATAAAAATAAAGACCAGATGACTAACACACATCTTAGGTTTAGGGGGTATTGCGATCAATGCATTGTTATTTGGGAAAGGGCTAGTGGAGATTGTTAAGGCCAGTAGGTGTATTTGTAAGGGGGGCAGGCACTGTGTGAATTTTGGAGGCAGCCAACAGATAATATTTGGAGCTGGAACTCGAGTGATTATTGTACCGAGTAAGTTTCAAGAAAGCCATTTTTGTCTTACTTCATAATTAAAGTCGAACGTGTGTAATTTATTCTAAATGCTAGGTTTAAGCAAATAGGAAAAGAGTCTATGAGATGTTATTTCCCATTGCTGAAAAAGGTGGAAGTACCCAAGCGTTAGACAACTAGCATCATCTTCCAGTTGCCCGATATATCCCTCTCACACCCACACTGAAAATTAAGAACAACTTGTCCTCTGTCTTTCACACTTCTGACAAAGGGTCTCAGACCTGAAATATGCGCGGTTCCTCTCTCCACAGATGCTGCCTGGCATGTTGGGTGTTTTATTTTTCTGTCATTGATTTGAATTTATTGGTCTGTTAACGAAGATGTGAAAGTCCGAAGGCGAATTAATAGAAGTGTACTTTCATAAGACATAGAAGGTCAATCGGCCCACTGAGCTTCTGCCCGCTCACAGAGCAATTCTATTCACCGAATAATTTTCCTTGTAACCTCACATATTCCCAAATATTTTGCTCCCAGTTTCACAAGGGGAAGCTTACAGCAGCTAATCATCTTGCTGATTCGCACATCCTTGGGATGCGGAAGTAAAACAGCATTCTGAGGAGTCCCATGTGACGGGGAGGAGGAGATGTCTGATAAAATGAGAACCAGCAAGAATTAAAATTTTCATTTTCACCCGTATTTTACTTTACTGGAAATAATGGATACAGGTGAAACTCTGACATAGAGAATATTAAATCCTACAGAGACGTTGGCAGTGATTTCGTTTGGAGCGCAAGATAATTCTTATTTCTATTGAGTTGTAGTCTTTTTGTGGAAGTTAAGTCGAGCAGGAATTCTGTACAAATCAGCTTTGGGTCTGGAATTAAATAGCTCAGAAAGCGATTAAAGTTGTTTCCTAAAATTAGATCAAAGAAAAAAAACTTTGGGGTTAATATTTGGAACCGGACCAGGTATGGTGATAGTGGCAAATACGGTTTTAAGAGACGTTTAGATAGGCACATGGATGTAAGGAAGAAGTGGAGATATCGACATTGTGCGGGTAGGAGGGATTAGTGTTTGGATGTTTTTGATTTGTTTTTTTTAGATGGTCAGCACAACATTTTAGCCTTTTCCTGCGTTGTACTGTTGTATATTTTATGAATAATTGTTTGACCAAGTAGGTGAGGAGAAAACCAGTCTGTCTCACAGCACTTGACTCAATGAAAAACATTCGCTATTTGTCCTAAATGGGACATTTTAGCAAATACGCAAATGACAAGAGATGTTATTGTATATCCCAAATTAAAGAAGGGAGCATATTAATTAATGTACATTCTTCAGAAAATGCGTATCAGTGAGTTATTTTCCTATTTTCGGAATTGGTATTTCATTGTTGCTGAAAATGACCGGGCTATCAAACAGGTTAAGCATAGCTGCAAGCAAGCATACAGACGTACAGAGGAGAAGATAAACAAGTGCATAGGTGGACTGTTAGTTAAACAGATATTCAATAAGAAAAACTGAATTCTAAATTAAAAATGCTGAAAACCGGGTCAGGCAGGCAGCATCTGTGGAGATGAGAAGTGTTAATAGAACCTTTGGCCCAGGCCCCCTTAAGGTATTACAATATCATATAGAATACTAATTGCATTAAGTGTAATCGGCATAGATGTTACGGGGTTCTGTAGAAAGACGAATATTTCAGTAAAAGTCGTTCAGAACTTTATCCCATAAAACTCATCTCTCCATTGGCCACGGTGTTGAGTTTTTGTGTGGTTTTCTGATGCTGTGTGTCTAGTACTTATGAAATAACATTTGGGTCTGGTACCAGACTGACCGTGACACCAAGTAAGTAATGTACTCTGTAATAAATGCCTAATTAACAATATTGGAAACAATTAACGTTTATGAAGAAATGAAATGCATTACACGCAATATATATTTTAATTGAATTGTGAAAGAACAAAACGATATGAAGGACAGATCGAAGCAAAGTTGCGGAAAGTTCTATTGAAAGATCAGATTCTGGGTGCCTATAGATTGCTCCGCCACTACCACTAAATAGGGTGAACATCAGTTGTCGTGGAATGTTTTAATCTCCGTGTTTATTGGGATAACTGAATTGGCTAGGATATTGCAGAGAAGGTATTTGTGAATTACGTCAGGGATCGCTATGCTACAGAACCTACCAGGAACAGGCAATGTAAGATTTGATCATGAACTGTGGGGAAGAATCCTCAAGAGAACTTGCGGTGAAATATCTCCTAGAAGTAGTGACCATGATCCAAGTTCAGTTTGAGGAAAAGCATGACGGGACCAATCACACTGTCTTCGGCTTCAAGAAAAGCAATTATAATAGTGTGGTGGTGGAGTTGTCGAAAATGGAGTGGAAACATAAGTTGATGATTTGGTTGATGACGAGAGTCAAAAGGTGAACACATTAGTCCATAACACTCAAAAAGAAAGAGTGATACCCTGAGAAAGATGCAAAATCTGGTTCATAAATTAGGTCTAGGATCATGCGAAAATTAAGGGATGGGGCATCCAAAATAGCAAGGACTGATAGTAGGCCAAAGAACTAGGATTCCTTTAGGATCAAGCAAAGAAAGACTAAAATGGTCACAGAAGGGTCGAATTTGTTTTTCAGAGAAAACTTCCACGCAATAACAAATCAAGCAATAAGAGTTTCTATCGATATATAAGCATGAAGAAGGAAATACTGTTTGTGTCGGACCTCTAGAGAACGAAGATGATGAATTAATAACAGGAAAGAAAGAAATTGAGGATAATACAGATGGTTCTCGGTGTTCTAGTGTGTAAATCACAGAAGGCAGATGCTCAGTAGGAACACAAATTTTATTATTTCTTGTGAATCTGACTAAAGTTTAAGAATAGGGCGATTTTGTTTCAATTTTACAGAAATAATGAGGTGTTTTCTGGAATATTATGTACATATATAGTGTCATTAGCAGTCCAAATGAAAATCCCCAGGCTAATTCATGGGTCGGAGTGTTGTCCTATCAAGAGACGCTTCCCTCATGCTCTAAATTACTGCCACTTTCTCAAGGGCAATAAATGCTGATTGACCAGCTCTGCCCAGATCCCCAAAATAAGGAAAGGTTATTTGGAATTTCATATGAGAATTTCAGGAAACGAGAATGGAAACAAGCCTAAGTGTATCGACCAATAAACATAGGAAGTATGATTATGTTCTCATTCTTGGCAAACCAAAGACTATACAACAATGTTAATTGCTGTAAGAACTTAAAGTTGGCAATAAAGTATCATGAAGTACTCAACTATCCATTTAGTAAACAGAGTCGATATACACTAGTTAACACAAATTCTGGTTGAGATATATAAGATTCTGAGGGTGACAGATTGCGTAAATAGTAAATATTTCCTATGGTCGTGACATCAAAAACAATGGGGAGAGGGTTTAAAGTGGGGGACGGAGCTTCATAGGGGTTCTGTGGGGAGGTGATTATTTTTTTTCACACAGTGATTGATATCTGGAATGACTGCTAGAAGAGGTGGTGGAATGAAATAAAATCCCGTAGGTAGTGTCATTTAGAGAGACATATTAACAGGCAAGTGATAAGATATGGTGGTCATGCCAGGAAATTGAATTAATATAGACGGGCAAAAGGGAGGGATAAAAATGTTAGGCTATTGGACTAGCTTCTCTGCTGTCCAGCTCTGTAACTGTAAAAACATAAAATACTGGAAACACTCAGCAGGTCAGACACCAGCCATGGAAAGAGAAGCAGAGATAAAGTTTCAAGTCAAAGGCTCTTGATCAAGCTTATAAATAACTCCTGTTCTGCTTCCACAGACGCCACTAAGCCTGTTAATTTTCCCTGCACTTTCTGTTTTAATATAGAGAAATAGACAGATTGATGAAATCATGACAAGCACATATTAAAAGCATTCATAATCATGTGATTAATAATGAATAATTTTAAGATTCATTCGTAATTCCTGTAAGTCTCTTAATATCATCAATAGTAGTCAGTAGTTTTATCTCTTAATCTGCAGCATGAAAGTAATATTTAGCTGTATACGGTAAAAAGCAACTGGTAATGGCACAGAGGTTTTATGTGAGTGAATGTCTCCATGTGAACAATAATTACAGACTATTTTTTGGATCAGAGACCAAAATCGTTGTAATTCCAATTAAGTTACTCTTGGTTCCAAATTTTTAAAAATCCTTTATTATTTCTAATTGACCAGAGATTGACCAGAGATATTTCTGTTAGGAGGTCGTTGTGTGCTGAGATTTTCAGAAAAACAACATGGATTGGCTAGTGGTGTTATTGTATGAGAATCAGGTACTGTGTGAATTATGGAGCGGGAGACAAGCTGGTATTTGGAAGTGGAACGAGACTGATTGTGGAACCTAGTAAGTGTGAAACAATCGTTATTTTGCAGCAATTTTGCTTAAAACATATTTGTGTGTTTTTTTTTCATAAAAAGTAGGAAAATGTCATTTGTCTGCTCTATCTCTTAAATCAAACCCAGAGGGTGTTGCAAATCATGTTCAATATGAAACGATTGTTATGACGGTTATGTTGATCGGTGGACCTGCAGAGATAGAGAAAAATGTGCAGGAAAATAATATAAGAGAAGATAAAAAGAGGAAGTTAAAATGGATGGAGAATGCAAGCGGTAAATGATTCCAATGTAAGCTCATTCATTCACTGAAAAGTAATACTTGTTAAAATGGCCGCTATATTTCAAAACTAATTATGAGCATATTATTTCCATTATAGCAGACTTCTCCTCTTTAATTGCTGCTGAGGTTGTTGGTATTTATTTGCCTAGTCAGCAAAATCTTTAATACAGCCCCTGCAGTTTACTGCATTGCCCTATCTCGGCCATCTCAAAGTCCCTCACAGTCTCTCACAACCCCACGTCCCATCGCCTGCAAATGTCCAGTGAAGAACTGTCTTGACTCTGCATAATTCGAGGGTCATTTTGGGAGTTAGCACCAACGTTTACATGCGGAGCTGGCTTGTTGCATCTGGAAAATATATTTGTTATCCTTTTTTCCACAAGCTGGCAGTGGCTAATCTTTCAAAGTGCTGTATTGACAGTGAACTGAGTTAGGGATGCGAGGCATGCTATAGAAATACAATCCTTTGGACATTTAGTTGGTTTCTATGGAATTACGGTGGTTGTTCTCAGGGATAAAACTTACAAAATATTGACATCAATTGGGGTCAGTTAACGAGGAAGGCCCTTCACAAAGTAGGATGAATTGGATGAAAGAGAGTGAAGCGGATATATTTGAAAGAGGGTCAATCATTATGTGAATTATATGGGTAATAACACTTTAATTTTTGAGATTGGGACAAGTGTGACTATGGAACCCAATAAGTGTTTACATTTGTAGATCATGAAACATAAATTGTAACACATACGGCATGAAAATGTAGCTTGAAGCAACTTCCAACCCGTAAATCTAGTTACAGGTCAATTTGGCTGAGGCAAAATATATTCTCTTTTCCAAATTATTTCCTTCTTGATAACCAGATGAAAATAAAATTGAAATACACACTCTTTAATTGAAAGGACTTGAACTTCATGTATCAGTGCATGGATGGGGAGATCTTTTTTGGGAGAATAGAAAATTGAAGAGATAAACGTCACACACAGATGGCACAGTGGAGAAGGTGGTAAAGCCACTACAGCTCCAGAGATCCACATTCCATCTTTAGTTCCTGGGATGACTGCACAGAGTTTGCAGGTTCTTCCTGTGATCTACAGGATTGTTGTAATTCCTCCCTCGTTCTAAAGGAAGAGAAGTTAGTAGTCTAATTCGTTACTGCAAATTGCTGCTGGAATCTGAAAGGAGCTGATGTGCAAGAGGGTCAGTCAGATTCATTGAGCCAAACGGCCTCAATCTGTGTTGTATGATCCTATGATTAGTACAAATTAGTGTTTGATGGTCAGAACGGACTCATTCAGCTGAATGGCGCGTTTCTGAGTTATATCATTTTGTGACTATGAGCTAATATGTCCACTCCTCAACTGATGCCTACGTTAGCAAAGAAAATTAAAGTAAGATATCAGCAATTACTTATACAAATTGAATTTGTAGTTTACGAAGAAGAAAAGCAAACGTTATAGTTGGGTGCACTCATTAATATTTCCCTTAATAGCTCAGGGTTATTGTAAGACCATCTAACAGTGTGTGAATAGTGGCCTACCATTAACATTTGGATCAGGAACCATACTGAATGTGATTCCAAGTAAGTCGCCAACACTCATTGTTAGCACAGACTGCTTATCGTTATTACCGACATTTAAGATTCATTTTGATAGCTAGTTTGCCTTCTTTTTTTTTAAATACTGTAAGGGGTTAGCCAGCGGGTATTTTCTGTAAGAAGATCAGGCATTGTATATATTACCCAATGGGCAACAAATTAAAGTTTGGAAGAGAAACAAAAATCTTCGTGGAATCCAGTAAGCAAACTAGCAGTGTCTTCCTTTCTCAGTAAAGGAAAACACAAGACATTTAATTAGTTAAGCAGAGAATGGAAGCTCTATCTTCGAAGAAAAAGTGTAAAATTTGCAATTAACTCGCAGGATTTGAGAGCAAAATTACCCTTAGATTGTACAGAATCAATCTATTCAGTCCATCACAACTACCACAATCTTCGAATTTCTACCTATATTATTCAGAAATAAAAGCACTTCGTTCATGTCCTTTCATGTCTCAGGGATTCCAGTCCTCGTCTACGTATTTCTTAAATGTTGTGAGTACTGCTTATTTCACTCCATCAAGCAATGTGTTCTAGATACCAGCCATCCTCATGGTGGAAAAAAAACACGATCCTCCAATTATTCCCACAAGGATTTTTATATTTCCCTAAGCCTTTGTCCTCTATTGTTGTTTAATTTTGCTACAGGAGAATGTTTGCTACTGTATCTTAATGCCTCATAATTGTGCGCACAGTTATCAGGTCCTTCCTCCACTCAATATCCCTCGCTTCAAAGTAGTCAAACCCAGACTATACAGTCTCACAACATACCGAAACGTTCTATCCCAGACAGCAACCAGGTGAACTTTCTCTGTACGCTCTCCAGTGCGAGTAATTCTTCCTGTAGTGAGACGTACAGAACGCTTAATAACATTACAGCTGAGGCAAATGATCCTTTTGCCTCTTTCACCATTTTCTGCTTCTTTTAAAAATCACTTTCAGAACTCACAGACTAGGAAAGTAATTTTCGACTGTAACCTATAATTTAGTATATAGATAGACAGGCTGGTGAATTGAGGGTCAGACGAATGGGCGAACTACTGTAAAAGATACTTGAGAGACTGAGAGGTGTATGAGGGGAATATTCAGTCTGATGCATGGTGTAGTATCGGTAGATTGATAGATGGGCAGGTAGATACAAGAACAGCCAGCATATAGACTGATAGATGCTGACTCCTGAAAGATCGACAGGAATAATATGGATGCAATGTTATTATTATATCTCAAATGCAATGCTCTATCACTATTGGCAGTAATTATATCGTTGCAAAAAGCGCCCAGATATAGTATATGGCACTGAGATGGTGGATCAACCATGATTGCATTGAATGACAGAACCAACTCGGAGGGAAAAACAGTTGATTCCTGCCCCTGTGCCTGTTTTCTGGAATACAATTTCCCTCCAAAATGAGAAGTGTGAGCATCATATTTATGTGTACAGTATCCCATGAGCCAAACGCCACGAATGACCGCTTTTGGGTGGAGGTGTCAGACTGTGTGAATGACAACCTCAAAGTAATCTTTGGATCCGGAACCAAACTCACTGTAACTCCGAGTAAGTCACCCTTGTTCTTCAAACACTTGGTCCATTGTTCCCGCTTGGCATCATTATCGTCTAGATATATTAACAGTGAGATGCTTTCTGTGGACTTACTGGTGGGATTGATACCATATACGTATCTTGGTATTAGGTCAGACACTGCTTGCATCTGACGAAGACAGTGCTATAATATTCAGTAGTGCGACCATCCTCCTTGTACAAAGTGTTGAAAAGTTAGATTAAAGACATGTCAGAAGAATGATGGGTGATCTTATTGAAACGTGTAAGATTCCGAGAAGGCTTGACAGTTTGATGAGGAGATGTGTCCACCAGTTAACATTTTTGAATAAGGGACAAACAAGGGAAGGGATCTTTAATTTGAAGCTGTGGAATTGGAGATTTACGCTTTCATGGAGAGTGAATCGCTGGAATTCCATACCACAGCCGGTTGTAAGGGTTGGACCATCAACGATATTGAAGGACTAATTAGATATAATTCTGGAAGATCGGAAAATACAGAGCAAATCTCGTACAGCAGAGTAGATGGAGTCTGGGGACAATCAGTTCATGTTGAATAGTGGAGCAGGTCCGAGGGACCGAGTGGCCTATTCCTGGTTCTTAAGTGTTTCTTTGTCATCCGAAAAAAAAAAGCAGCTGCTGCAAACCCAAGATTAAAAATAAATAGCGAATCCTGGTAAATTTCAGTCCTGGGGCCATCAAATTCCGTAGCCACCAGTCCCAAAGGTTTACATATCTATAGTTCCAATCACACGTGCTTTTTGTGAGGCTATCCGCTACTGTGTGGGTGGCAACTATGAAATAACATTTGGATTAGGAACCAGCCTGACTGTATCTCCGCGTAAGTCGACTTTGCTTGTATTGTGTGCAAATTATCACTAAGAGAACTTTGTAAGTGTGAAATCAGGAAAATCTGGCTGAATTGTGTCAGGTGACAAAAGGCATATAATCCAAAGGTTCTAAAAGCTCAAAGGTTCATTGATTATCAAAGTATTGATGCAGCACTCTGAAGTTATTCTTCTCCAGGTAGCCTCAAAACAAAGAAAAACCACGGAAGTCAGATCAGAGAGAAACAGCAAACCCAGGCAGGCTGAAACGCGAAAATATATACTGCTCCTCTTTTTGAATATAAAATGGCAAAATTGTTGTCCCTAGCAGCTGACATTTTCGATCAATTTATATATTCGGATACTGTACAGAATTTCAATCAGATATTTTCTACCATTACCTATTGCCTATCGTGGTCCATTTTGGATCCAATTAGCTAAATCGCCATGACTCTCATCTACCTTAACCATTCTTGATCACGTAGAATTTTGTGGTAGAACCATCAGGGAAGCCTTGCTGAAGTTCATATAGGCAACGTCTACTATCCTGCCTTCATAAGTCTTAGCTGCCTCCTCAAAAAAATCAATCATATTAGTGAGACAAAATTTACCACACTATACCATGCTGACTACTTTATGTATCATTGTTTTCCCAAATGTACAGAATTCCTGCTCCTTAGAATTTTTTTCAACCACTGACCACTGACTTTAGGCTCACCCCTGTAATTCTCTGCTGTAGCCATATTGCTGAAATAATAGAAAAAGCTAGGTGACTTCCAAAGTTTTGACACCTCACCTATGACTACAGAAGATGCAAGATCTCCATCAGAATCTCAGTAATATTTCCTTTGTTTTGTATAGTATTCTGGGAAACATTTCACCGACTTCTCTCTCTCTCTCTCTCTCTCTCTCTCTCTCTCTCTCTCTCTCTCTCTCTCACACACACACACACACACACACACACACACACACACACACACGCACACACACGCACACGTTTCGCTATCCTTCATGTCCATATCCTTGGCGATTACTGACAAGCAGTACTAATTTAAGACGTCGCCCTCATACACTAGATTCAAAAATAGACGGCATCTTTTGGGACAGTTTGGACTGCAAGGTTCGGACTGAACCTTTCTGCACAAGAGGTGGCTAAACCTTCAGAAGCTACATTGGCTGTAAACTACTTCAGGTTTTTGATGTGTCTGTAGAAAGACAACTGGGCTGGTTTCTGTGGAAATACTATCGTTGGTCTCAGGGATAAAACTTAACTTAATATTTTTTATCATTTAGCGTCAATTAACAAGGAAGGTTTTAAAACTGAAGCGGATACTTTTCAAAGAGAGTCAAGTACTTTGTGAATCACATAGGCAATAACAAGTTATTATTCAGGAGTAGGACCAATATACTATGGAACCCAGTAAGAGTTCATATTTGTCTAAATTGAAGAAAGAAGTGTAAAGTTGGGACATAACATGTTTGAAAATATGATTTGGTGCAACTTCTAACCCTTAAACAAATTAGTTAGCTTTCAGTATCGTTGTAGGTCAATTACTTTCAGATAAATATGTTCCTTCACTAAATGGTTACCTTCTCAAAGATTAGTTGAAAATATAACTGGTTAACGCACATTTTTATTGAAAAGTTTTTCTGTTTAGATGGACCGGTGGGGAGAAAAACAGAGTTAATAGAAAGTCAGAAAGAAATATATGTCACAAATAGATGAGATGGCAGAGTGAGGAAACTGGCAACGCCACGACAGCTCCAGAGATCCAATTTCCATCCTCGGCTACACAGCTGAATGTGTGCAGTTGGCCTGATTTTCCTGCGACCCTGTAGATTTTCTCCGACTGCCTTGGATGGGTAATTGGTTACTGTAAATTTCCCCCAGTGTGTGGGAGAGTGCTGGAATCTGAAAGGATTTCATGAAAATTTGGGAAGAGAAAATAGCTAGGGTACAATGCTGTAATTGGGTACAAGAAGGTCGGTGACGACTGATTCGGCCTAAGGGCCAGTGTCGGTGCTGTAAGACAATAGAATTAGTGCAAACGAGTGTTTGATGGTCAGCAAGACTTGCTGGGCGGAAGGGTCTGTTTCTAAGATGAATTTTTCTGTGACTGAGCTAATATGTCCATTCATAGATTGATACATACTTTAGCAAATAGAAGTAAAATGATGTATCTGCAAATGCTTACATTAGTTATGTTTCTGTTTTATAATGCAACAGGGCAGACATTATAGTTTCCATAAAGTGTCCTTTACTGGATCCGAGTTATTGTAATGTTATCTAACGGTGTGTGAATAACAACTTACCACTAACCTTTGGACCAGGATCCAGATTGACTGTAATTCCAAGTAAGTCACCCGCACCTGCTGCTAACATGGAAGGTTTATAAGCATAATTAGCTCCAATGTGCCTGAATTTAGGATTTGCTGCGATAACCAGGTTGTTTTCTTTTTCAGGTACTATAATGGGTTGGTCAGATGATATTTGTTATATAAGTTTCAGTTGCTGTATGAAGTATGGAATGAGCAACAAATTAATGTTTTTTTTTATTTTTTATATTAAATTTGAAGTTAATATAAAAGTTACAGTGCAGAGAATGAGCTGTTTCAGCTCAACATATCCACACCAATAATGAGCTTTCTACCTACCCATTTTTCAACGGATCCCCAGAGAACTTGATGAATTGGCAATTCAAGTTGTCGTCTACATAATTCTGAAACACTGTGCGTACTGCTTCCACCACTTTGAGCAGTGCATTCCAGATCCCAACCATCCACTAGATGAAAGCTCTCTCTATGAATAACCATAAAAGATCTAATCCTCTCTAAACCTATGTTCTCTATCTTTAAGTATCTTTGCCATAGCCAAATTTTGACACAAACTGGGGCTATCAGTTATAGCTAAAACTCTTCATCCTGGGCAGCAGCCTGATTAATCTTTTTTGGCACACTCCAAAACAATCAAATCCTTCCTATAGACTGGCTGTAGAATATTCCAAGAGTGACCAAACCAATCGTTTGTAAATATGTTCCATAACCTTCCTGCTGTTATCTGGCTGGTAAAGACAAGTACTCTGTATGCTTGCTTCAACACTTTCTCCTTCTTTTGAAAACCATTTTCAGATGTCACAGACTGGGAAAAAGTATCAACTATAGCCTACAATCTAGTAAGACAGACAAACAGGCAGACCGATGAATCGAGATTCACATGAATAGAATAACTGAAATATGCAGAGTCAGAGACGGTTACGGGAAAACAAACAGGCTGATGAATGGCAAAATGTATATAGACAAATAGATAGCTGAATGGATAAGTGCTAGGATGGATCTGTTTCTGCGTTGTAAATTTTCGTGACTGGGCTAATACGTCCATTAATAACTTATTGCATGCATTAGCAAATAGAAGTAAAATAATGTATCAGCAGTCGCTTACATAAGTTGCATTTGTGGTTTATAATGAAGCAGAGCAAACATTGTATTTAAGTGGACTCACTAATATTTCCCATAATGAGTCCCTCAGTGGCTCTGGGTTATTGTAATGTTCTCCAACAGTGTGTGAATGGCAACTTACCATTAACCTTTGGATCGGGAACTAGACTGCCTGTGATTCCAAGTAAGTCACCCTCAGCTGCTCTTAACATAGACGGTTTATGATGGTAATCCGCATTCATATGCCTGAATTTGGCATTCGCTGGAATAAACGGACTGATTTCTTTTTGAAACACTACAATGAGTTAGTCAGCGGATATTTGTGCAAGAGTTTCTTTTCCTGCGTAGACTATGGAATGGGCAGTAAATTAATGTTTAGAAGTGGAACAAGACTCTTTTTGGAACACAGAAAGCAAAATGACTGAGTTTCTCTTCCTCAGTGAAGGAAATGCAGGACATGCTATTTATTATGCCGAGAATGGAAGCCGCATATGTCAAACCAGGCAAAATATGCAACTAACTCACAGAATTTTAAGGTAATATAAAAGTTAGAATGCAAGACATGCGGCCTTTCAGCACATCATATTCAAGCCAATCATCAGCTTTCTACCTACTCAATTACGAATTAATCGCCTATACACTTTGATCATTTGACCATTCACGCTATCCTCTACATAATTCTTAAATAACATGCGTACTGACCCATCCATCCTCTGGGTGAAAAAAAACCCTCTTTGGATAACCCTAAGAGCTCTAATCGTTCCCTAAACCTATGTCCTCTAACTTTAAGTACCTTTTTCATGAACTTTAGTTGGCCAGCTCCAAAAGCAACAAACTGACGTTATCAATCATAATTGAAACGCCCCAACCTGGGCGACAACCTCACGAATCTTTTATGCACACTCTCCAACACAACCAAATCCTTCCTATAGTGAGGCGTGCACAACATTCCAAGAATATTCCAAGAGTGACCAAACCAATCTTTTGAAAACTTGTTCCATAACCTTTCTGCTTCTGTATTCTATTGCCTAGCTAATGAAGACAAGTATTCTGTGTGACTCGTTCAACACTTCCTTCTTCTTTCAAAACCATTTTCAGGTCTCACAGACTAGGATAGCAAATATTCACCGTAACCTATAATCTAGTTGGACAGACAGATTAATCGAGATTCAGACGAATGGACGAAGCGACAGGTACACAGACAAAGAGATTCTGATTCATTCTGATGCATGGGAAAATACAGATAGATCGATAGATGGGTAGGTAGGTTAGTACACGGACTGACAACATATAGACAGAAAAGTGCTTACTCTTGACAGATAGATTGTCAGGAATTGCATGTATGGAATGTTACCATTATATCTCAAATGCAGTGCTCTGTCACTTATTTCCCGATAATTATCCCTATGCAAAAAGCACCCTGAAGTGGTGTATGGCATTGAGATGGTGGATCGTCATGATTGTACTGAGTGACAGAGCCAGCAAGGAGAACCAAATTGTTGATTCCTGCCCCTGGGTCTTTCCCTAGAATACAATTCCCCTCCACAATGAGAAGTATGAATATCATATCTATGTGCACAGAATCTCATGAGCCAAACGCCACATCTGGCAATGGGGCCAAGTTTTTGGGTGGACGTCTCACACTGTGCGAATAATAACGTCAAAGTAATATTTGGATCGGGAACCAGGCTCACTGTAACTCCAAGTAAGTCACCCTTGTTCACCAATCACTTGGTCCATTATTCCTGCTTGGCATTATTGCCGCCTAGAAATATTTACTTTCTGGTCTTTCTGTGGCCTTGCTGGCGGGATTGATAGTATCTTGATATTGGCTTAGCTACTGTACGGATCTGAAGCCGACAGCTGTTATAATAGTTGTTAGTGCGACCACGCACCTTGTACAAAATGTTGAAAAGTTAGAGTTACGATCTATTGGAAGAACGATAGGTGATCTTATTGAAAAGTGTGGATTTCGAAAAGGTTTGACAGTTAGATGAGAAGATGTTTCCACCATTTGAAGACCAGTAAATGAGGGACAAGCAAGGGAAAGGATCTGTTATTTGAAACTGTGCATTTAGAGATTTATTCTTTCAGGGACGAGTGAATCTCTGGAAGTCCACACCGCAACTGATTGTGAGAGGTGGACCATCGGTGATATTGAAGGAGTAAGTAGATGAATTTCTGTGTGATTGGAAAATTCAAGCTTATGACGATCTCGTGCAAAAGAGGAGATGGGACCTGGGACAAATCAGTTCATGTTGAATAGAGGGGCAGGTCTGAGTGACAGAGTGGCCTCCTGTCCATAAGAGTTTCTTTCTAATCAGAAAACAAAAACAAATTCTGCTACCCCGAGATTTTTTTTAAAAAAGAAACTCCTGCTAAGTTTCAGTCCTGGGACCACCGCAATCTACAGCCATCATTACCAAAACAAAGGTTTACATTTCTATAGCGCCTAGCACACGAGTTTTTGAGAGGCTGCCCACTACTGTGTGGGTCAGAGCTACCGAATAACATTTGGATTAGGAACCAGCCTGACTGTAACTCCACGTAAGTCGACTTTGCTTGTGCTGTGTGCAATATATCCCTGAGTGAACTTCGTAAGTTTAAAAATCAAGAAAACCTGGTTGAATTGTGTCATGTGAGAACAGGAGTAGACTCCAAGGTGAAAAGCAAATACACACACACACACACACACACACACACACACTGCTTCTTTGAAAGTAAATTGGGATATATGTCCTATTGCTGCTGCGAGCTGATGGCATTTAAATATTAATATATTCAGATACTAGAATTCAATCAGAAAAGAAAATTATTTTACCATTACCAATTTATTCCTATCATAAAGTCCATTTTGCATCCAATTAGCAAAATAGCTGTGACTCTCATCTGCATCATTCTGAATCATGCTACCACGCACGTCTTTAGTGGTAGGACCATCGGTAACGTCTTACTGAAGTTTGTAGAGACATCTATTGCCCTAGCTTCGTAAGTCTTCTCGGTATTCTCCTTTTACAAAATCAATCAAATTAGTAAGGCAGAATTTACCACACACTACACCATGCGAACTGCCTTTATGTATTTCGTTTTGCCAAATCTACAAAATTCCTGCTCCTTAAAATTTACTCCATCCACCGACCACTGATTTTAGGTTCACCAGCCTATTTTAGCCATACTGCTGAAATAACAGAAAACGCGAGGAGTCCTCCAGTGTTTTGACACCTTAACTGTGAACACGAAGATGTAAAATTCTCCATCGGGATGCAGCAATATTTCCCTGGTTTTCCACAGTATTCTGGAAAACGTTTCACCGATTTTGGGGAGTTAAGTTATCCATCCATATGCGTTCCAAGCCACATTTTCAGAACTGTTCTATATCCAACCCACCACGTTAACCGCTATCCTTCATGTCTTTATCCCTGTCGATTACTGATCATCAGTGCTAATATAAGACCTCTCCCACATCTCCTAGATTCAGATACAGACGACATCATTGATAAAACCTACTTAGTATTTTTACTAATTAGGGTCAATTAACCAGGAAGGTATTGCAAATGACCCTTTCAAAATATAATGAAACTGGTTCATTTCAAAAAGGGTCAAGTAGTTTGTGAATCATACAGGCAATAGCAAGTTAATATCCGGGAACACGAGGAATTCTGCAGATGCTGGAAATTCAAGTTGCTGGTGAACGCAGCAGACCAGGCAGCATCTCTAGGAAGAGGTACAGTCGACGTTTCAGCCCGAGACCCTACGTCAGAATATCCGGGAGTAGGACCAATGTAATTATGGAAACCAGTAGGTGCTCATGTATGGCTATCCTAAAGGAAGAAGTGTAAAGATGGGACATAACATGTTTGAAAATACGATTTGGTGCAACCTCTAACCCTTAAATAGATCGGTTAGCTTTCAATATGGTTGCAGGTCAATTTACTTCAGGTAAAATATATTCCTTTTCCAAGTGATACCTTCTCAATGATTAGTTGAAAATAAAATTGGATAACGGACTCTTTTTATTGAAATGTCTTAAACTTTACGTACATATGGAGGGGCAGGAAGACAAAGAGTGCTAATTGAAAGACAAAAAGAGATATAAGTCCCACATAGATGAGACGGCAGAGTGGGGCAGTAGGTAACGCCACGACAGCTCCAGAGATCCTCATTACATCGACAGCTCCAAAGCTGAATGTGTGCAGTTGGCCTGAATTTCCTGCCGACCTTGTAGATTTTCTCTGACTTCCTTCCTCGTTTCAATGTCAAGCAGTTTGGAAGGATAATGGACATATTGCCTCCAATGTGTGTCCGAATGCAGGAATCTGAAAAGACTTGATGAAAATTTGGGAAGAGAAAAATAGCTAGGGTAGGATTTCTGTAATTACGTACAAGAGGGTCTAACTGGGCTTAAGGGCCAGTGTCGGTGCTGTACGATCTTATGATTAGTGCAAGTGGGCGTTTGATGGTCAGCACGACTCGTTGGGCTGAAGGGTCTGTTTCTAAGATGTATCTTTCTGTGACCGAGCTAATATGTTCATTTATAGGTTGAGACATACTTTAACAAATAGAAATAAAATAATGTATCCGCAAATACTTACATTAGTTATATTTGTGGTTTATAATGCAGCAGGACAGACATTATATTTAAGGTCACTTATCAATATTTCCCATAAAGTGTCATTTACTGGTTCAGGGTTATTGTAATGTTATCTAACAGTGTGTGAATAACATGCAACCATTAACCTTTGGACCAGGAACAAGAGTGACTGTGATTCCAAGTAAGTCACCCTCACCTGCTCTTAACATGGAAGGTTTATGAGCATAATTAGCTCCAATATGCCTGAATTTAGGATTCACTGCGGTAACTAGGCTGTTTCATTTTTGGGGTATTATAATGGGGTGGTCAGCGGGTATTTATTGCATTAAGCTCAGTTTCTGTGTGATATATGGAATAGGCAACAAGTTAACGTTTGGAAGTGGGACAAAACTCGTTGTTCAACCTAGTAAGTAAAATGGCAGATTTTCTCTTCATTAGAAAAGGAAACGTAGGACATGTTATTGATTAACTCACAGAATTTGAAGGTAATATTACTGTTACAGTGCACAGCCCAACAAATCCACGCCAGTAACGAGCTTTCTACCTACCCATTTTTCGATGGATCCCCATAGACTTTGATGATTTGGCGATTCAAGTTGTCGTCTACATAATTCTGAAATATTTTGCATACAGCTTCCACCACTTTTGACAGGGCGTCCGGTATCCTAACCATCCTCTAGATGAAAGATCCCTCTATCAATAACTATAAAAGCTCCACTCCTCTCTAAACCTGTGTCCTCCATCCTTACGTACCTTTAGCGTAGCCAACTTTTGTTGCTGAAGTTAGCACCAGACCACTGTGTGCAACTTAACCAGGACACTCTCACCTTCGCCAGATCCAAGTGAAACAAACTGAGACTATCAATTATAGCTGAAACTTTCCAACCTGGGCAACAGCCTGATGAATCTTTTCTTTACACTCTCTAACACCATCAAATCCTTCCTATAGAGTGCCTGCATAATATTCCAAGAGTGACCAAACCAATTGTTTCTAATTTTCTTCCATAAATTTCCTGCACTTATCTGGCTGGTGAAGGCAAATATTCTGTATGCCTCCTTCAACACTTACTCCTTCTTTTGAAAACCATTTTCAGATGTCACAGACTAGGAAAAAAAATGTCCACTATAGCCTATAATCTAGTTAGACAGACAAATAGACAGACCGATGAATCGAGGTTCACATGAATAGACGAACTGAAAAATGCAGAGTCACAGAAAACAATTGGGAAAACAAATAGTCTGATGAATGGTAAAATGTAGATAGACAAATAGATAGCTGAATGAATAAGTGATAGGATGGATCTGTTTCTGTTTCGTAAATTTTCGTGTCTGGCCTAATACGTCCATTAGTAAATTCATACATTCATTAGCAAACAGAAGTAAAATAATGTATCAGCAGTTGCTTACATAAGTTGCAATTCTGTTTTATAATGAAGCAGAGCAAGTATTATGTTTAAGTGGACTCACTAATATTTCCCATAAAGAGCCCCTTAGTGGCTCCGGGTTATTGTAATGTTATCCAACAGTGTGTGAAAAGCAACTTACCAATAATCTTTGGATCGGGAACTAGACTGACTGTGATTCCAAGTAAGTCACCCTCAGCTGCTCTTAACATAAACGGTTTATGAGTGTAATCGGCATTCATATGCCTGAATTTGGGATTCGCTGGAATAAAAGTACTGATTTCTTTTTGAAACACTACAATGGGTTAGTCAGCGGATATTATTGTAAGAGTTTCTTTTCCTGTGTAAATTGTGGAATGGGCAGTAAATTAATGTTTAGAAGTGGACCAAGACTCCTTGTGGAACACAGAAAGCAAAATGACCGAGTTTCTCTTCCTCAGCGAAGGAAATGCAGGACATTCTGCCTTTTTGCCAAAACAGGCAAAATATGCAACTAACTCACAGAATTTTAAGGTAATATAAAAGTTAGAATGTAAGGAATACGGCCTTTCAGCCCATCATATTCACGCCAATCATCAGCTTTCTACCTACCCAAATACGAATTAATCGCCTATACACTTTGATCATTTGACCATTCACGCTATCCTCTACATAATTCTTAAATAACGTGCATACCGACCCATCCATCCTCTGGGTGAAAAAAAAACCCTCTTTGGATAACCCTAAGAGCTCTAATCGTTCCCTAAACCTATGTCCTCTAACTTTAAGTACCTTTTTCATGAACGTTTGCTGGACAGCTCCAAGAGCAACAAACGGACGCTATCAATCATAATTGAATTGCTCCAACCTGGGCGACAACCTTACGCATCTTTTATGCACATCCCCAACACAATCAATTCCTTTCTATAGTGAGGCGTCCATAACATTGCATAATATTCCAAGAGTGACCAAACCAATCTTTTGAAAACTTGTTACATAACCTTCCTGCTTTTGTGTTCTATTGCCTGGTTAGTGAAGACAAGTACTCTGTGTGACTCACTCAACACTTCCATCTTTTTTCAAATCGATTTTCAGGTCTCGTAGCCTAGGAGAGCAAATGCCCACCATAACTTGTAATCTAGTTGGACAGACAGATTAATCGAGATTCAGACAAATGGACGAAACGAAAGGT
The DNA here is from genome assembly GCF_030028105.1 of Mobula birostris. Lineage (NCBI taxonomy): Eukaryota > Metazoa > Chordata > Chondrichthyes > Myliobatiformes > Myliobatidae > Mobula > Mobula birostris. Next base: position 23,601,524 of record NC_092379.1, on the reverse strand, counting down.
ACACAGACAAAGAGATTCTGATTCATTCTGATGCATGGGAAAATACAGATAGATCGATAGATGGGTAGGTAGGTAAGTACACGGACTGACAACATATAGACAGATAAGTGCTTACTCTTTACAGATAGATTGTCAGGAATTGCATGTATGGAATGTTACCATTATATCTCAAAGGCAGTGCTCTGTCACTAATTTCCCGATAATTATCCCTATGCAAGAAGCACCCTGAAGTAGTGCATGGCATTGAGATGGTGGATCGTCATGATTGTACTAAGTGACAGAGCCAGCAAGGAGAACCAAATTGTTGATTCCTGCCCCTGGGTCTTTCCCTAGAATACAATTCCCCTCCACAATGAGAAGTATGAATATCATATCTATGTGCACAGAATCTCATGAGCCAAAGGCCACATCTGGCAATGGGGCCAAGTTTTTGGGTGGACGTCTCACACTGTGCGAATAATAACGTCAAAGTAATATTTGGATCGGGAACCAGGCTCACTGTAACTCCAAGTAAGTCACCCTTGTTCACCAATCACTTGGTCCATTATTCCTGCTTGGCATTATTGCCGCCTAGAAATATTTACTTTCTGGTCTTTCTGTGGCCTTGCTGGCGGGATTGATAGTATCTTGATATTGGCTTAGCTACTGTACGGATCTGAAGCCGACAGCTGTTATAATAGTTGTTAGTGCGACCACGCACCTTGTACAAAATGTTGAAAAGTTAGAGTTACGATCTATTGGAAGAACGATAGGTGATCTTATTGAAAAGTGTGGATTTCGAAAAGGTTTGACAGTTAGATGAGAAGATGTTTCCACCATTTGAAGACCAGTAAATGAGGGACAAGCAAGGGAAAGGATCTATTATTTGAAACTGTGCATTTAGAGATTTATTCTTTCAGGGACGAGTGAATCTCTGGAAGTCCACACCGCAACTGATTGTGAGAGGTGGACCATCGGTGATATTGAAGGAGTAAGTAGATGAATTTCTGTGTGATTGGAAAATTCAAGCTTATGACGATCTCGTGCAAAAGAGGAGATGGGACCTGGGACATATCAGTTCATGTTGAATAGTAGGGCAGGTCTGAGTGACAGGGTGGCCTACTGTCCTTAAGTGTTTATTTCTAATCAGAATAAAACAAATTCTGCTACCCCGAGATTTTTTTAAAAAAGAAACTCCTGGTAAGTTTCAGTCCTGGGGACATCACAATCTACAGTCATCATTACCAAAACAAACGTTTACATTTCTATAGCACCTAGCAGACGTGTTTTTGTGAGGCTGCCCACTGCTGTGTGGGTCAGAGCTACGGAATAACATTTGGATAAGGAACCAGCCTAACTGTAACTCCACGCAAGTCGACTTTGCTTGTATTGGGTGCAATATATCCCTGAGTGAACTTTGTAAGTTTAAAAATCAAGAAAGTCTTGTTGAATTGTGTCACGTGAGAACAGTAGTAGACTCCAAGGTGAAAAGCAAATATATATGTGCATATATATATATGTATACACACACACATACACTGCTTCTGTCTTTGAAAGTAGATAGGGAGTATATGTCCTATTGCTGCTGCGAGCTGATGGCATTTAAATATTAATATATTCAGATACTAAAATTCAATCATAAAAGAAAATTGTTTTACCATTACCCATTTCTTCCTATCATAAAGTCCATTTTGCATCCAATTAGCAAAATAGCTGTGACTCTCATCTGCATCATTCTGAATCATGCTACCACGCAGGTCTTTAGTGGTAGGACCATCGGTAACGCCTTACTGAAGTTTGTAGAGACATCTATTGCCCTAGCTTCGTAAGTCTTCTCGGTATTCTCCTTTAAAAAATTCAATCAAATTAGTAAGGCAGAATTTACCACACACTATAGCATGCGAACTGCCCTTATGTATCTTTGTTTTGCCAAATCTACAGAATTCCTGCTCCTTAGAATTTTCTTCATCCACCGACCACTGATTTTGGGTTCACCAGCCTCTTTTAGCCATACTGCTGAAATAACAGAAAACGCCAGGTGTCCTCCAGTGTTTTGACACCTCAACTGTGACCACGAAGATGTAAAATTCTCCATCAGGATATCAGCAATATTTGCTGGTGAACACAGCAGACCAGGCAGCATCTCTAGGAGGAGGTACAGTCGACGTTTAGGCCGAGACCCTTCGTCAGGACTAACTGAAGAAAGAGCCTGAAACGTCAACTGTACCTCTTCCTAGAGATGCTGCCTGGCCTGCTGCGTTCACCGGCATTTTTGATGTGTGTTCCTTGAATTTCCAGTATCTGCAGAATTCCTCGTGTTAGCAGCAATATTTCCCTTGTTTTCCATAGTATTCTGGAAAACGTTTCACCGACTTTGGGGAGTTAAGCTATCCACCCATATGCGTTCCAAGCCACTTTCTCTGAACTGTTATATATCCAACCTACCACATTAACCGCTATCCTTCGTGTCTCAATCCCTGTCGATTACTGATCAACAGTTCTAATATAAGACCTCTCCCACATCCCCTAGATTCAGATACAGACGACATCATTGACAAAACCTTCTTAGTACTTTTATTAATTAGGGTCAATTGACAAGGAAGGCATTGCAAATGACCCTTTTAAAATATAATGAAACGGGTTCATTTCAAAGAGGGTCAAATACTTTGTGAATGATACAGGCATTAGCAAGTTAATATCCGGGAGTAGGACCAACGTGATTATAGACCCAGTAAGTGCTCATGTTTGGCTACCCTAAAGGATGAAGTGTAAATCTGGGACACAACATGTTTGAAAATACGATTTGGTGCAACCTCTAACCCTTAAATAGATCGGTTAGCTTTCAATCTGGTTGCAGGTCAATTTACTTCAGGTGAAATAAATTCCTTTTCCAGGTGATTACCTTTTTAATGATTAGTTGAAAATAAAATTGGATACCGGACTCTTTTTATTGAAATGTCTTAAACCACGTATAAATGGAGGGGCGGGAAGGCAAAGAGTGTTAATTGAAAGACAAAAAGAGATATAAGTCCCACATAGATGAGACGGCAGAGTGGGGCAGTAGGTAACGCCACGACAGCTCCAGAGATCTGCATTCCATCCTCAGCTCCAGAGCTGAATGTGTGCAGTTGGCCTGAATTTCCTGCGACCTTGTAGATTTTCTCTGACTTCCTTCCCCGTTTCAATGTCAAGCAGTTTGGAAGGATAATGGACATATTGCCTCCAGTGTGTGTGCGAATGCAGGAGTCTGAAAAGAGTTGATGAAAATTTGGGAAGAGATAAATAGTTAGGGTAGGATTTATATAATTACGTGCAAGAGGGTCTAACTGGGCTTAGGGGCCAGTGTCGGTGCTGTACGATCTTATGATTAGTGCAAGTGGGCGTTTAATGGTCAGCACGACTCGTTGGGCTGAAGGGTCTGTTTCTAAGATGTATCTTTCTGTGACTGAGCTAATATGTCCATTTATAGATTGAGACGTACTTTAACAAATAGAAATAAAATAATGTATCAGCAAATACTTACATTAGTTATATTCGTAGTTTATAATGCAGCACAGCAGACACTATATTTAAGGCCACTTATCAATATTTCCCATAAAGTGTCATTTACTCGATCCGGGTTATTGTAATGTTATCTAACAGTGTGTGACTAACATCCAACCATTAACCTTTGGACCAGGAACTAGAGTCACTGTGATTCCAAATAAGTCACCCTCACCTGCTCTTAACATGGAAGGTTTATGAGAATAATTAGCTCCAATGTGCCTGAATTTGGGATTGGCTGCGGTAACCAGGCTGTTTCATTTTTGGAGTATTATAATGGGGTGGTCAGCGGGTATTTATTGTATTAAATTCAGTTATTGTGTGATATATGGAATGGGCAACAAGTTAACGTTTGGAAGTGGGACAAAACTCGTTGTTCAACTTAGTAAGTAAAATGGCAGAGTTTCTCTTCATCAGAAAAGTAAAAAGTAGGACATGTTGTTGATTAACTCACAGAATTTGAAGGTAATATTACTGTTACAGTCCACAGCCCAACATATCCACGCCAATAATGAGCTTCCTACCTACCCATTTTTCGACGGATACCCATAGATTTTGATGATTTGGCGATTCAAGTTGTCGTCTACGTATTTCTGAAATATTTTGCGTAGAGCTTCCACGACTTTTGGCTGGGCATTCCGGATCCCGGCCATCATCTAGATGAAAGATTCCTCTATGAATAACCATCCAATCCTCTCTAAACCTATGTCCTCCATCGTTACGTACCTTTCCCATAGCCAACTTTTGCTGCTGAAGTTAGCCCGAGACCACTGTGTACACCTTAACCAGGACACTCTCACCTTCGCCAGATCCAAGGGAAACAAACTGAGACTATCAATTATAGCTGAAACTCTCCAACCTGAGCAACAGCTTAATGAATCTTTTTCTGGACACTCTCCAACACCATCAAATCCTTCCTATAGAGTGGCTGCATAATATTCCAAGAGTGACCAAACCAATTGTTTCTAATTTTCTTCCATAAAGTTCCTGCAGTTAGCTGCCTGGTGAAGACAAATATTCTGTATGCCTCTTTCAACACTTTCTCCTTCTTTTGAAAACCATTTTCAGATGTCACAGACTAGGAATAAAATGTCCACTGTACTCTGTAATCTAGTTAGACGGACAAACAGGCAGACCGATGAACTGAGATTCAAATGAATAGCCGAACTGAAAGATAGAGTCAGAGACGTGTATGAAAAAACAGACAGGCTGATAAGTGGTTAAATGTAGATAGACGGCTGGATAGCTGGATGGATAAAAAAGATAAGGTGGAAAGATAGATAAATAGATAGCAATTATGCATATCTATTATTGGCTTTATAGATTTTAAAAAGATGTTTTAGCCAATTGTGTACTCAGCAGCTAATTATGTCTATGCATAAAGCACGGAGAAGTACAGGGCGAGTTGTGCATGTTATTGCGATGGTGGATCAACCATGTTGTATTGACTGGTAAAACCGGCTCAGAGGGCCAGACGAGCGACTCTTGTCCATATGTTTTCATTTCTTCGTTCGGTGCACAATTTCCTTCCAAAGCGTGAAGTGTGAGCATCATTTAAATGTGCACAGTATCCCACGGGCCGCACGCCACAATTGATCGTAGAGATTTTGAGTGGATGTGTCACACCGTGTGAAGAGTGATTTCAAAATAATATTTGGACCTGGAACTGGACTGACTGTAACTCCAAGTAAGTCATCCTTGCTTATCAATCATTTGATCTGTTATTCCCTCTTGGAGCATAGAAATATTGACAGAAAAGGCGCTCTGTTGACCTGTTGGTGCGATTGGCACCATAAAGGTATCTTTTAAGTGATCAGGGACTCTGTATACCTTTATCCGTCAGCACATCAATACTTGCTACTTAGATCATGCTTCTTGTACAACCAAGTAAGTCTTGAAAATAAGCATATTAGAAGGATGATAGCTGATCTTATTGAACCGAGTAAGATTAAGAGAAAGCTGGGAGGTTGGGTGAGGAGGATTTTCACCAACTGAAGATTCTTGTCTAAAGAACATATGGGGGAAGGGATCTTTTATTTAAAATTGAGGATTCCTGTGATTTCTTCTCCTTTAAATTGCGCCATTTATTTCTTCCTTCTGGGTGTTTCTGAGTGTTGGACTATCAACGGGTGAAGTTCTGGATGATCAGAAAATAGAAACAGATGGCTAAAGCGGTTCTGCAGGTATTAGTAATAATCTTTCAAGAAGTGATGGAGCATGGTTCCAGGGGACTGTAAAATTGAAAACGTCACTCCACTCTTCAAAAGAATAGAGAGGGAAAAGAAATGAAATGAAAGCCTGTTATTATGACCTCAGTGGTTGGGAAGATGTTTGAGTTGATAGTTAAAGCTGTGGTTTCAGTGTACGTGGAGGCACATGTGAAAATACGCCGTAGTCAACATGGTTTCCTTAAGCGAAAATCTTGCCTAATAAATCTGCTCATATTCTTTAAAGAATGAACAAGCAGGGGTATCGGTGGATGTTGTACACTTGGATTTTCAGAACGCCTTTGCCAAGGTGCCACGCATGAGGGCTCTTTAGCAAGTTAAGAGCCCATCGTATTTCAGGGAAGATATTAGCATGGATATAGCATTGGCTGATTGACAGGAGGTAAAAAGTGGGAATAAAGGAAGCTTTTTCTGGTTGGCTGCGGGTGACTAGTAGTGTTCCACAAGGGTCTGTTTTGGGACCGCTTCTTTTTACGTTATATGTCAATGACTTGGATGACAAAATTGGTGGCTTTGTGGCCAAGTTTGCGGATGATACGAAGATAGGTGGAAGGACAGGTAGTTTTGAAGAATCAGAGATGCTCCGGAAGGATTTATACAAATTAGGGCAATGGCCACAGAGTGGAAGATGGAACACAGTGTCGGGAAATGCATGGCCATGCACTTTGGTAGAAGAAATAAAAACGTGTTTTCGAAATTGAGAGGAAATTCAGAAGTCTGAGGTGCAAAGGGATTTAGGAGTCCTCCTGCAGGATTCTCTAAAGGATAACTTGCAGGTTGATTCCGACGGTGAGGAATGCAAATACGATGTTGGCATTCATTTCGAGCGGACTAGAATATAAAAGCAAGGATGTAATATTGAGGCTTTGTAAGGCACTCGCTTGGAGTATTATGAGCGGTTTTGGCCTCTTATTTAAGAAAGTATGTGCTGACGTTGGAGAGGGTTCAGGAAAATTATTCCGGGTGTTTGCTGGCTCCAGGCATGTACACTCTAGAATTCAGAAGAATGGAGGGGGCGTGAATCTCATTGAAACCTATCGAATGTTGAAAGGCCTTGGAGAAGATGTTTCCTAAGGTGGGGTAGTCCAAGACCAGAGAACATTGCCTCAGAATAGAGGAACATCCATTTAGAATGGAGATGAGGAGCAGCTTCCATAACCAGAGTGTGGTAAATCTGTGGAATTTGTTGCTACAGGTGGCTGTGGAGGCCAAGTCATTGGGTTTATTCAAAGCAAAGGTTAAGGGATTCTTGATTAGTCAGGGCATGAAGGGATTCGGGATGAGAGGGAAATGATCAGCTACGATTAATTGCCAGAGCAGACTCGATGGGCCAAATGACCGAATTCTGCTCCTGTCTTAAGATAGAAGGCTGTGGAGAACTTTCACAGTCAGGAGATCGAACCTGGGACAAATCAGTTCAAGTTCAAGACAGGCTTGAGGGTCTAATCCTGTACCCTAAATGTTTTTGTGTTGTCACAAAAACCACAGATGCTGGAACCCTGAGATAAAAGATAGATGTAAAATTATAAAGTCCTGTTAAAGTCCAGGGACCATTGCGTTCTATATTCATCAGTCCCAAAGGTTTGTATTTCTGTACCACTTCATAGACATTGTTTTGGTGAGGTTTTCGCCCCAGTTTGGGTAAAAGCCGGCGAATAATATTTGTACCTGGGTTCAGCTTGACACTCGCTCCACGTAAGTAGTGTTTTCGTGAGGCTGTCCAGTACTGTGTGGGTATCAGCAACAAAATAACATTTGGATCTGGCACGATTGTGACTGTAACTCCACGTAAGTCAACCTTGATTTTGTTTGGTACAATTCATCTCAGAAAGAAAAATCCTTCGTTATAAATCAAGGGAAACTGGCTGAATTGGGTCAGGGGGCAATACGATTAGAATCCAGGGTGAAAAGTTGAAATGATATACTGCTGTCCATTGCTGTTCCCGAAAGATACCATTTTGGTTCAATTTAAATATTTGGATGCCGCCTTCCAATCAGACAAATATCTTTCCAGCTTTACCCTCTGTCTCCTATCCTGAAGCTCATTTTCGATGCAATTAGCTGAACAGTCTTAACTCTCATCTAACTTAGCCTTCTGGATCAGACTACCACGCAGGGCCCTGTGGTAGAGCCTTCCATAAGGCCTTTACTGAAGTCCACAGACAATGCCTTCTGCCCTTCCTTCTCAGTTGCCTCCTCAAAAAACTCAATCGTGTTAGTGAGGCAGACTTTCCCAACGCAAGGCCACGCTGCCTATCCGTCAGTACACCCTGTCTTTCCAAATGTCCCCCTTATAATTATCTCCAATAATTTCCCTACCACTGACATCAGGCTCACTATTCTGATGTTACTGGATTATCTATGCTGCACTTCTGAAATAAAGGAAAGATTCGAGCTATCCTCCAGGTTGCTCAGACCTTACCTATGACTAAAGAAGATGCAAAAGTCTCCATCGAGATCCCAGTAATCTTCCCCTATTTTCCCACAGTATTCTGCGAAAGAACATATGGCCCTCTGTTGCAAGGAATGTGGGAAAGGTCCTAAATGAATAGTCCTGATTTGTAATTGTCAAGGAGAAAGACTTGGAGCCTCGTGAGTTCAAGGACGGATACACAAATAGCTTGGAGCATGTGTGTGTTTGTGTGTTAGATCAGTTAGAACGCGTACTTCCCAAGCTTATGTACTCCATTCAACCACCACCATGTGTGTGGAATATCCTTCAAATTTCCAAAAATAAAGCCTTGAGATGTCTTCGATAATATCGTCTACTAAAGGCAGTTTACTGTTCCGAATTGAAAAGCAGCACCTGGACAGGGACTTGAACCCTGGCCCCTCAGATTAAAAGTCTGATGCTCTACCGACTGAGCTACCCAGGCTCTGCCTGGAAGTATAGTGAATCTCTGAAATTCTCTACCCCAGAATGAAGATGAAAGGCAGGTCATTTGATATATTTATAGATTCGTGGAAATTCATCGATTTGTACAGTACAGAACAGGCCTTTGGCCTTACTCGCCCAAGCTGACCACGATGCCAAACGAAAATAAGGCCATTGAGCTGCATTTGCCGCATATCCCTTTAAACACTTCATATTCATGAATTTGGTTATGTTCCAATTTGTAATGATACCAGCCTCTAACACCTCTCCTAGCAGCACATTCCCTGTACCGATTACTGCCCGTCTAAATAAACGATAACGTGGAGATAGATAAATACTAAGGCCGAGGAACTGGGGCGTTTGGGAAAATAGCACAGAAAAAGTGTTGAGGTCAGACATGATCATAATTAATAGTGAAAAGGCTTGACGAGCTTACTCCCGCTCTTATTTCGCTGTTATTGTGTTATGAAATTCTCTCCTACATCTTTTATATTGCTCAACGGATTTGCTTGTTTGTACTGATCATCCATTCACTTTTTTTTCCTGATCCAAACTTCAACAATGTTTGTCATTCAAGGTTCCATAATCTTGGACGAAAGGAAGTTTTACGTTGTAGAGAAGGTAGAAAGAGGCGGGGTTAATGAATATAGATGGGTACTTGATACTTTACATGGACAGGATGGGTTAAAGGGCCTGTTTCTGTGTTGTATGGACCCTATGGCTCTAGAACTCAATGACACTGGTTCCGCCACCGAGTAGAGGGTCGGAAACTTTGAACTTTGAAGTGTATTATCTGATAATATTTGAACGTAGAACTAAAGAGAGTATCGGAGCCAGTGAGTGCGTTGGGAGTTATTATGTTTTCAGCTGTTAGTAAAACAAAATACACATATTTCTCAGCAATTAGTTTAATAGATAAAAAGTAAACAGATTTCTCAGCAATTAGTTTAATAGATATGTAATCTTCATCTGCTAAATAGTTGGTAAACCAATTCACTTAATTCTCATCCCAAATTAAAGGCAGTTTAATAGATCTGTCTTTTAAAAATTGTTACATTCGCTCTAAGTTGGTAATTAAAATATTAACTCTAATATTAAAGCTGTAACAGTAAATGAAATGTTTCCAATAAACCACAATATTGCTACAAAGACAAAGAACAATTACAGAGAGAAGCAAACTAATGGACAGACTGGAAGATAAACAAATACATAGATAGGGCGCTGTCGGATAGACAAATACAGACAGATGAGATATGGTTGAAATGTATGTAGAGAGTAATGTAAGTTGAGAGACACATATATAGATAAATAATTACTGAGACGTAAAGAGAAGGGGGATCAGAGGGAAGTAAGCAGAAGAGAAAATGACTGATATCAGTAGGTAGAATAAAGCACGTTGGTAGATAGATAGAGTGAGCAATGTGGGAGAGTGCAAGGGTGAGAGAGGGTAAGTATAAGAGTGCGATGGGAGAAATTCCTGAAATCTAAGCTATAGTTGGTCCGACTTTCAGATAATATGCTCTAGGACATGGTCTATTTAGCAGAAAATTGCCCGCAATCCAGAGACATTCCAGAGAGTGTAAGTGGGAATGTGATACCTCAATGCACTCTTCGTGAACCCTGTAAGATACACTTGCTACACATACAACCATGGCACAGAGCTTATGTGTGGACAAGTGATGCTGTGTGAACGATACGAGTAGCATAGATTATAACTCTATGTGAATCTGCCTTGCTTGGAAATAAGCAAACGGCAAGTCTGGTTCGTTGATTGAACTAGTTTCCTCGTTTAGGAAAGACTGGGGACTTCTGACGCATGTGGTGTTGAATGTTTGTTTGGACCTGACTGTTAGGTCGAAGAACTTGGAAAGGAACCCCAGCTCCCCTGTTCAATACTTCACTCAGTTCCCTACCAAATGCTATGTTTTCTGGATTTTATCTTGCCTTAGGTCAAGACTACTGTGAAACCATCACCCTTACGGAGCTGTCCAGAAGGACTTATTCAGAAGGGAAAGATGTCCAGCTGGAGGGGAACATTAGTGGGTATTGGAGGAAGGACGAAGAAGGGAGTTGATATAGAGACTGTAGACTAGGGGGTTCCAAACTTTTTTATGTCATGGACCCCTACCGTTAACCCCAGATTGGAAAATTCTACTGCAAATAGATCCCAACGACCAGAAGCTTCTTCACCAAATACTCTTTATTCAGCTTCACCTGACTGTAGTTTCCACTGACATATTCTTGGCATCCAGACATCACTGGCTCTAAACCTTGGGACTCCCTCCCAGACAGCATGGTAGCAGCACCTTCACCAGGGCGTCAGCCGTGTTTCAAAAGGATTGCTCACTTCCTAACATCCAGACACACTACATGTGGTGTGGTGAATCCAATCCAGCGGCACAGCAGGCACAACCGCTGCCTCGCCGTTCTAGCAACTGGGTTCCATCCCGACTTCCCGGTCTTTTCCACAAACTTCCACCACCAAACACCTCCCCCACCCCACCCCCCAACACACACACACACACACACACACACACACACACACACACACACACACGCCACCGGCTTAGTCACTTCAGGTTGACCATAAGGTGTAGGTGAGAGGTTTATTGGTTTGTCCGGACGAATTTTAATGTGGATCCAATAAAATGAGACCATTCTAGAATTAATGCAAACATGTGCTTGATGGACCCAATATGTAAAAAGGGTTGTTTCCCTGTCGATTGCTTCAATGACTAATAACGGTTAGAGATAAGCATTATTCATGTTAATTGGAAGAGCGTGTAAAACAAATGTTCCTGTGAGATATAATCTCCACTTCCTACATTCTTCCTACAACTAAAACCACGAGTTCAGTCATACAGCATAAAACAACAAGTTCAGGAGCTAAGAATATGCCAGCTATCAGGCACCCAGAACTCCCGTAGCACCCAGTACCCACTTAATGGCGCATAGTATGTTCTTTATATGACATGGTTAACTTCTGAATTCTCATTCTGGTCAGAGGACATTTCAGCTTGATATGTTTTTGTGCTCCGAATAGCATTTGTAAAGTTGACGGCTTGCAGGCAATCTAATTATCTGCTGATTAAAACCGGGGAATCGACGGACGGATAATGTGCAGGGTCAGGTGGGAATGAGAAAGATGCAGACAAGCAGAGACAATACGTTAATAAAGGACATGTAATGTAAATATCACTTTAATATATTAGTCATGTGTACGTAGTGTAATTGTATATTAGAAAGTAGCATGTTCAACAAAAATAGCGTTTGATTGAATTTAATGTAACATTTAAACCTCATTTTTGTACGATTTTCTGAAACTCTGCATATAATAACTACTACGAATACAAACTGATAGTTTGATTTGGAACTTGATTAACCACAACTTCATCTAAGTCAAACTTGATCCAGTTTGAGATCCCTCACCTTTAGAAATGTTAACAGAAAGTGCTGGAAAATTCGGTAGGTAGGGTAGCATCTGTGGGGAGACGAATCGTTGGCGTTACAAGCCAAAGTCCCTTTGTACAGAACCAAGAAATCGGAAAACCGAGTTAGTTTTCACTGCTACTGCAAATTAACTTGCTTTCTCTTTTATCCCGTTCTGACCCCAAAGCCCCAGAACTGAAATGTTAACTCCGTTTCCCTCTCTACCGATGCTGCCTGATCTGTTGAGGATTTTCTTCATTTTCCGTTTTTATTGCAGTTTCCAAGCGTCTGCCACCTCTTTAATTAACTTCACTGAGATGGCTCTGACAAGGAGTAAATTGTGACAAAAGAGAGTTATTATTGAATCGAATACTATCAAACAAATCCAGACTTTGACCTGTTTGATGGCTCTAGACCGCTACTCACTGGAATTCAGAAGAAGGGGGGGGTGGAGGGGAGGGCTCATCGAAACCTAGAGAATGTTGAAAGGCCTCGATAGAGTGGATGTGGAGAGAATGTTTCTTATGGTGGGGGAGTCTCAGACCAGAGGACACAGACTCAGAATACAGGGACGTCCGTTTAGATCGGAAATGATGAGGCCTGTCTTTAGCCAGCGGGTGGTGAATCTATGGAATTCGTTGCCACGGGCAGCTATGGAAGCCGAGTCATTGGGTATATTCAAAGAAGAGTTTGATATATCCTTGATTAGTTAGAGCATAAAGGGATACGGGGAGACGGCAGGGGATAACGGCTGAGATGGAAATTGATCAGCCATGATGAAATGACGGAGCAAGCTAACTGGACCAATGGCCTAATTCTGCTCCTATATCTGATGGTCTTAGTGTCTGATCATATTAAATTATCACTGCTTCCTATAGGTCCCCTACCACTCCCTCTTTCTGTCTGGTTACGAGGCCGGGTACACATACCTCCTGCCCCCATCCCATGTACTATGGTAAACCTTTAGAATTTTCATACAAGGAGGACAGTGAGCCCTCACCCCTCACTCTTTTAGCTCATTCGAAACCATGGTCAGAAAGCCAAGGCAAAAAAGAATGAAGGGAACTGAATGTGGCCATAGGACAAGACCATAGGACAAGGCCCTTTGGCCGAAGATGATGCCAAATTATACTAAAGCCTGTACATAATCCATAACCTTCTGTTCTCTTGCATGTTGTGTGTCTATCCAAATACGTCTCCAGGTCCCTGTCGCTATATTTGTAAAAGCAAATTACCCCAAAATTTCCATCAAACATTCCCCCTTTCACCTTTAAACTATGTCCTCCAGTCTGTGACATTTCTAGTCTGGGGGTGGATGTTCTGCCCTATCTATGCCGCTCAGAATTTTTTTAAAAAACACTTGTCAGTTCAAACCCCAGCATCCGACGCTCCAGAGAAATCAGCCCAACCTCGCCTTATAGCCAATACCAGCGTCTTGTAAAGTTACAAGGTTTAGATCTGATATTATAAGAAACCACCTCTGAAGGCAAGAGGGTGAATGTAAGGTACGGGAACAGGATTCGCCCATCCAGGCAATTGAGTCCGCACCGTCATTCAATTGTGGCTGAATTGTTCAACCTCATTCATCCATTCTCAGCTCTTAGCATAGTTCCCAATCAGAATCTGTTAATCTCCTCATTAAATCCACCCAGTTGGTCTCCGCCGCCCTTCTGGGCAAAGAGTTTCACCGATTCCGCATCCTCAGGCTGATGAAATTCTTCCTCACCTCAGTTCTAAAGGAACGCTCTTTTCCTCTTAGCCGGTGCCCTAGGATCCTCGACTACAGCTCTACCGGAAGCATCCTCTCTAAGGCATCCAGGCCTTATGCCTTCTGAAGCCATATGGCTTATACACCGCCATATCCACTTGTGCTGCCACTTTCAAAGAGCTAGAAACCAAAGCCTAAATGCCCTTATGTTCATCGACAGAAATGCCATGCGATGTATGCCCTACCCTATTTGACTTCCCAGAAAGCACCACGTTTCACGTTTTCGATGGTCTATCCACACTCGGTGGGCCGAAAAGCCTGTGCTGTGTCGCTGTATGTCCAGGACAGAGGAGGGAAAGGGATCTGAGGTATATAGTAAACACGCGCAGTGTGCCGAATGGCCTGTGTCTAAGCTGTGACCGTTCTGACAGTCACAGGGTTCGGTCCGGGATCGGCGGAAGTACGAGCAAGACCGCTGACCAAGGGGTTCACCTTGTCTTCTTCTTTCCTCTGCAGATCGGCGTAACCCACTGAAGCCGTCCGTCTATTTTCTCCGACCCTCTCCGCCGAACGCCAGCGACGCACAGGTACCGGCTGCCTGCCTTGCCACTGACTACTTCCCCAATGATTACAACCTCGAAGTGTCGGTAGGCAGCGATAGCCAGCGGAGAAATAAAAACGATTTTCACGTCTCCATTGAGGACAGAAGTTACAGCTTACTGGCTTTCCTGACTGCGCCATGGTCCAGTGTGAAGAATGAAATGAAATGCCTACTCAACGATACCAACTACTCAGACGGTACGTTGATCGTTTTAACACGAAAACTCGACTCAAATGGCATATGTTAATGCGCTGAAAAAAAAATTGCACTGTAATATTTCAGTAAATCTGGCGGGATTCAAGGGTGGGAAAGAACCAGGGACACAGTGAGTGGGAAAGCTTCCGCGGGAACTGGGGCACTAGTGAGTGGAATTTGCAAACGTCATCTACCGAGCAAGAGCCCAAAACATCAGTAGTTCGGGTGCCGAACTACAGAAGCCCACGGGGAAACGGCTAGGAAGTGAACTAAATGGTTATAGAATCACAAGTGGCGGTCATCTCTCATCTGTATTTACCAGGTCTTTCCGCAGCTTTGTTTGGGATCATTCCCATAAACTCAACCTCACACCCAGGGGGTGAATTCCGTTCCTCCATGATTTAAAGTGTGAACTTCTTACTCTTTCTCCCAGACCAGGAAATCCTCGCTCAGCAAATATCCTTGTAATAAAACCACTATGCAAACGCTAGTAACTCTCCATATAACTTGTTTATTCCCCCGACACCAGCGTTGAACTCACTTGTTCATTCTTCAGCCTTGAATCGACCTGCCCAACTGGCAATCACAGTGTTGACCCACTTTCCTCGTTCCAACTCCACTGCTGACCCAATCTATTTATTCCTCAATACCACTGCTGACCGAACCTTTTCATTCAGCAACCACAGTGCTGATGCAACCATTTCACCCGAAACACCACTGTTGATCCAACCTGTCCATTCCCCAAATTCATTGCTGTCCTCCAGCACGCTCATTCTTCAACTCCACTATCGAACTAACCTGTTCATTCCCCAACTCCAGCGTTGACAGAACCTGCTCATTCCCCGACCCTGGTGCGCTCCTTACCCTGTCTGATCAGTGTGACATTTGATGACTGTCCATGGACTAGACTCATGATGTTACTTTGTATCTCTTTCAGATGATGTCCAGGCGGGTTGCATTGAATTTGACAATGATACAGACGGTAAGTTCTTGCTATAAATATTCGATGCAAACTTTACGCTTGAAGGAATTTTGGGAATACCAACTGCAATCCACTGTAGCCCACTATATTCTCAGAAACTATAGATAGAAGCTAAAGTAAGGAGAGTTGGGTATGAGCAATAGTATCGGTTAACAGGCGGGTTGGGAAATAAGCAGGCTGAATCAACAGTGCGGTTGGAGAGTGAAAATCTCGGGTCCATTATGGGGTTGGGGAATGGGCCGCATGACTCAACAGTGCGGTCAGGAAGTAAACAGGTTGGGTCAAGTGTGGGGTTTGGGAATGAGCAGGCTGGGTCAATAATAGGGTAGGTAGGTAATTCTATTCAAAGAGGTTGTGCGGGACTTTGATAGAGAGTGAGGATTAGAGGGGAGATTCCCATTGTGGATTTGGTCCCAACACTATGTAGCGGGCCCAAATTTCAGGAAAGGTGCCATTTAAGACGGGAAGGAGTACGTGTCTTCCTGGAGGAGAAAAGTACATCTGTGGACCTGACACCAGGTAGCTGTGGAGATCAAGTCCCTGGACATATCCGAAGCCATGATGAGCGAGAGATTTGACTAAGCTTAGAATAGAGAGTGGTAGGCAACAGGCAGGAAGATGCAGATATGGCTAAGTGAATCCACGACTCCTGTTCCGTTTTCTCGTATTCCCAAGGGCAACTTGGAATGCCATCTCATTGTTCCTCTCCTTTCTCCCCCGGTAGGAGAAGAAGTACGAGAGCTCTCACTCACAGTCTTCGGATTGAGGATTCTGTTCTTCAAAAGCGTTATCTTCAACATCTTGATGACTGCTCGTGCTTGGATATAATAAGGTGAGGGGCAGAACTAACAGAGGGTCGACGAACCGAACGGCTTCTGGTAGCGTGGAAGCCCGAAGTCCTAAACGCTGTGAATAGCTGATTTGATGGTAATTGCAGAATTAAAGAGGACTGTTAACATTAGCAGCACTGCAGTGCACTCCTCCATCAGCACCATCCCTCTCACAGATCTCCCTCAGTACCAATCCACCCAAAGTGCCGCACTTCCTCAAAGCGCCCCTTCCACGTTGAGACGCTCCCTTAGCATCCATGCTGACAGTATGATGTGGCTGAAGGGTGGGGTTCAATAACAGAGAGCAGAACCTCGAACATGTTGAGCCAAATCGGCTGGCTGTGCACTGCAACAGTTTGACAGTAAACTGCAGGCCTGGCCTATAGGGACCGCGGTTAGACCAATTTGGGTGGACAGAGAAACAGTGAGAAAACTAAGCTCTTCCCCCTCTCTCCCCATCTAGATGGAGACAGAACCAGGGACCTGTCGGCTACCTGGAACCCTGGCGTGAAGCCAAACCGGAGCCAGGAGTGGTGGACTCGCTGAAAAATGTTTAAAGCGATCCAAATCCAGAGGCAGTAACTCCGCTGTAATCGACAGAAGTTTCCTGCTGTTGTAAATGCCTGACGTATATCGCCTTTCCTTTGCAACCTCAACATCTTGTAAAAAAAACCCTTTCTCCTGCATTTACGTATACAATATATTATACTGTTCGCTCCTGTAAGGTTTAGATTTTATCAGCTTTGCATCATTTTCTTATCTCTATATAAACGGCTTTGCATTATGAATGCCCCTTACCCTGAGAGTGCTTACAAGGTAGGAGGTTGGTCGGCCCATTGAGTCCGTGCCGACTCCCAGAGAACTCTTCCTGATTCGTGCTCCTTTCCCCGACCCTGCCAATTCTTTTCTTGTTCCTTTCATTCGCTTTCAGTGCCCCTCATGACCCTTCTGCCAGCAACAGTACCCTTTCCTCCTTCTCAGTTTGAACCCGCTTCCATTGAATCTCCTCTTTCACTCCGCTGAGAAGAGTGGTTCCCGCCCCGCGGAACATCCCGCATCCCCGGCGCGGGCTCCCAGTAAATTTGGGGGTGGACCGGTCCTTAGATGGACGTGCCTGTATAAAAAATCCAACGTCTGAAGTTCAAATTGCACGACTACCTTCTGAAGAATTCAAATTCAAGAAATAATCTGAAATTTGGGAAGGGGGATTTTTTCCACATTTATTCAGTTTAAAACCAGTCAACTGTGATGTTAAAATCCCTGTCTGTGATGGAAAAAATTCCTCCTCGTGGACGCAGAATGGGCCCACATATTGAGTCCAGATCCTACCACAGCCCGCTAACTCTTTCAGCCAGCCTAGTTGCTCATGCAGTTATCACCATGAACAATAAAATGGACTTGATAACCTTGACGCAAGGGTAAAGAACGTCGCCCCTTCCCCCATTCCCTTAAGCTTCCCTGGCACAGAGGGCAGACCATGAGGGAAGTCAAGCTATTATGGAATATAAGCTCTCTATACCCAATCATTTTCTTGGCGAACTAATGTAAATATTTCAAGAGTTTTGTAAATGGTAACAAATGAAAAAATAGCTCTCGCTCATTGCCTAAGCCAAACAATACAGATATCATGTGGGTTTCAATTGAAGTGTGGCTTTCCAAACCGTTCCGTCATATCAATAAATTCTATGTTGATATCACTCAGTAGCTCCTTGTGATTCATTTCATTGCATCAGTTTTGGTTAAGGAACTATCCGTCAAAATCCCCGCAGAGTTTCTGCGACTTCAACGAAAATGGACAAGGGTGATGTCGGGCCTCGCATCTCTCCCTGCAAACATTGGTCCCATCTAGTCCCCTGAGACTTGGACGCACTCCAACGTATCTGTATTTAAACCCTGGTTGTGATCCAGAAGCTCTTGGTACCAGTACTTATCATGTGTCAAAATCCAGCCACAAAACAAGACGTTAGGCCGGAACTAACAATAGTTAGGTCACACTTGGAACATCGCCATCTAGGAGAAAGAAAATGGTTCGGTCAGGAATATTAGTTCACCCTTCATTCTCATGAATTCTTGTTAACACAGGCCCAGAGCATTTGACGGTTCTGGGACTGTATTCACTAAAATTCAGAAGTATGAAGGGGGTGCTTATTGAAACCTATCGAATGATGAAAAGCCTTGACAGAGTGGATGTGGAGAGAATGTTTCCTATGGTTGGAGAGTCTTAGACCAGAGGACACAGCCTCAGAATAGAGTGGCGTTCTTTTAGAATGGAGAGGAAGAGGAATTTCTTCAGCTAGAGAGTGGTGAAGCTGTGGAACCCTTTACCACAAGTCAGCTGCGGAGGCCAAGCCTTTATGTATACAGTATTTAATGGGGAGGGTGATAGATTCTTCATTGGTCAGGGCATGAAGGCATACGGTCGTCAAGCCAGAAGATTGGTGCCGAGAGGAAAATTTGATAAGCCATGATGAAATGGCAGAGCAGACTTGTGGCCCAAATGGCCTTATTCTGCTCCCATATCTTATGGCCTTATGGTCTTCTGAAATGATGCGGTGAAGATTCAGCGCTTTGGAGAAGTTGAGTTACCAGGGGAGAATGGATCCCCTCCCCCTCCCCCCCCCCCCCCACACAAACACCCCGGAGCAAACAAGGCGACGTTATAGAAGTATAATCAAATCGGGAGAGACATAAAAAGGGTGACTACACAGAGTCTGTTTCCCATGTTAGGGGAGTTTAAAACAAGAAGGCGCGGGCTTAAGTCGAGAGACAACAGACTTAAATTGGATCAGAGGGGATCTTTTTCACACAAAGAGCAGCTGGTGTCGGGAATGAGCTGCCAGATGGGATGGAGGCAGAAACATTACACAACCCGCATCGGGGCGGGTACATGAATGGGTAGAGAGTGGTGTATAATCGATGACGGCAAGTGGCATCAGTATAGATAAGCATAATTGTTGGCATAGATGAGTCAAAATGTCTACTCTATGTCTCGCTGATTTTATCTGAAGGACAGATGTTCTAGGCTGTCAGAGGAAGTGGATAGGAAAGGATTAAATTTATATGGGCTAGATGTAAAAAATGTGATCCGCATATTGGCCAGCATGGACGAATCGGGCCCAAGGGCCTGTTAATGTGCTCTATGACTCTATCATTCTATGAGAGGAGTCATTGTGGTTAGAGACACTTCAAGAGTCCTATTGAAGCAATACTATAATTTTACAAACGGATCGGGCCGAAGGGCCTGTTACTGTGGTCTATGACTCTATCGTTCTATGAGGGAAATCACTGGGGTTGGAGTTACTTCTAGTGTCCTATTGAAGCAATGTTATAATTTTGAAATTTTGATGAAGGTTCTTCAACCTGAAACGAGAATTCTGCTTCTGTCTTCTCAGATGCTGCAACACCGGTCGAATTATTCCCCATTTAATGTCCTGCTTCAGACTATCAGCATCTGTGATCGTTGCTTTTGGGTCTTTTAGAAATCACATTCCAGCTTGCCTCCAAAGTCCTCAGACCCAATACCCCATCTCATCTCTGCAAACCGCTCCAGTTCCTTCACCATTCCCTGTCTCCTCCCCGACACCCTTCCCATTCTCTGTAGCGCCCTCCAGCCCCTACACCTTTCCAATCCCTGTAACCTCCTCTGTCCCCCTAAAGCGTTCCCTATCTCTGTAACCCTCATCCACTTCCCAACTCTCTGGTCACTACACCTTCCCTGTTTCTGTAACTCCCTCCAGAGACCCACCCCCCTTTCTTCTCTGTAAACCCGCACTGCCCTAACAAACCTCACTTTCTCTGTAAACTCCTCTGAATCCTATACTGCTCCCGTCTCTGTAAACCCCTCCAGGCTCTATACTGCTTCCTATCTCTATAACACTTTGAGATCTCTACACCCTTCCCCGGTCTCTTATAGACCTTTCGGGCCTCCACACCATGGTTTATCTCTATAACTCCTTGCTTCCCTTACAGCGTTCCCCGTCCTTATCTCAGTGAACTATTCGGCCACACGCTTCTCCCTGTCTCTGTAATCCCATATGGTCCATCATCCCTTGTAACTCCGCCCCCCCCACACACACACACACACCTCTTCCTGCCTCTGTAAACCGAACTGTCTCCTATACCACCCTGTGCCATTGTAATCCCACCCCACTGCCCCTGCCCCTACATACTTCCCTATCTATGTAACCCCCAAGGGCACGGCGCCTCTCGTTATTTCTGTAAACCCCTCGGCCTCTTCACCCCTTCCCTGACCATGTAACCTCTCCAGCCCACCCGCCTCTGTAACTCCCACAGGCCCCCACAGCCCCCTGGTAACTGTAATCTCTACTGACATAAATGGGCTTTTCCTCTTACTGATGACGAGAGCATTTAAGATACCTGTATTAAAAACTTAAAATTAAAACAACATCTGTATACGTTGGAAATCTTAAACTAATGAGGAAGCACTCAGCAAATCAGTCAGCATATACGGAGAGAAACTGGGTCATCGTGTTAACTTTTATTGGAAACTTTCATCCAATAGCCCAGTTCAGATGTATTCGCGAATGCCCAATTAAAAAAACACATTTCAGAAGGAAAGATACGTCGAAAATTCATATTTTGTGAAATAAAACGATCTCCAGTGCACGAAACCTTCAAAGTTTGTCCCGATTCATTGCCATTCTATGTGTTGTCTCGGCTTTTGCCTTGCAGCGTACAGGCGTCTACTAGACCCGGCTGCTGGTGATGAGGCAACGCTGGGTTTGCTCCGCACTGCGGGGCAAAAGGCAGAGGCGAGGAGCGCCGCACTGCGGGAGGCCCGGTGCTGAGGCAGGAGTGACGTCGAGGGAGTACTGCACATCCAACGGGTCAAAGTTCAAAATACGTTTATTGTCAAAGTAAATATTAGTCACTTGAGAATCATTTTTTGCGGGCAAATTCTGCAAATTCAATCGTCACAGTCGTGAAACACCGCACCCAACAGACTGCGCAAATGCAAAAAGAAATAATAATAGTAATTAGTAAATAACCGATAAACTTCGAGAACATGAGACAAAGAGTTCTCCCTGAAAGTGAGTCAGTACGATGAAGCCAGTTGCTGGGGGCCTCAGCAGAGCAGGCAGCATCGGTGGAGGGAAATGGACAGTCGATGTCCTGAACCTGAGACGTCGATTATCTGTTTCCCTTCACAGATGCTTCACAACCCGCTATTTTCGTTCGTCCAGCGCCCTGTGGGAAAATCCGGCTCAAGACAATTTATCTGCTGCCAGTTTAGGCCAGCTTGGGACAACAAGTCCAATCCCGGCCAAACAACAGCAGCTGTGTTTTGTTTTGGTTGCTTGTTTGTGTGTGTATGCGCGCGTGTGAGTATTAGTTATCGGAACATCCTTTAGCACTTTATTCCAAAACAAGGATTGACACCTGTCACTTCAAGGACAATCCATTTGCGTGAGGGAAACTCGGTGAACCAATTATTCTTTTCTTGAGTGAGACAGGCAACGGGAGGAAGTCTCTCAGCCCAAAGAAATAAACATGTTTTTCTCATAAGTTGCAGGTGATCGTTATCTCACTTCCTGTTGTAGCTGCAATCACCCGAAACCTGCGGTTGTTGATGTCGCCTGTCTCCCCTTCCTGCTGAATTGCAAGGCAGCGTCATTCGCAGCCTTCCCCCAAGCCCGACTCTTCTGAGCGTTTGACCCACTTAGACACGCGTTCGCCGGAAGCAAAGAACCGGGCTGTGGGAACTCAGTGCGTCCCGGAAAGTGGGTCAGTCAGCAGGTGTCGGGCAATGGAAAGTATCTCAGAGACGTATAGTTTCCACTGCCTTGAAGAGGCTAGGACCAGTCCTCAGCTGGCGCACGCCGGGGGGTGGGGGGAGTCCGTTGGACCGCAAGTGGGCGGTTTGAAAATTGCAAAGAACAAACACCCTCCCAGACACGCGCGCTTGAAAACGCACACACACATACAGACACACACACACACACACACACACACACACACGCACAACTGCTTAAGTCGAGTGCACTACAGGCAGTGTTCACAATGAAGTTCCCGAGACGGGAGAAACCAGGACCAGGTCACGGACTGGGCCATCTCTTGGCGTGGCTACTGCACTCAGACGTCAGCAGCGACCTATCACTTTCACTTCCCACCCCACTCTCACGATGACCTCTTTGCACTGTTTCAAGGATACGTGAATGAAACTATTTTCCATCTGGACACATTACAGTCAGGAGAACTCATATCAAATTCCCCAACTGTAACTCTGAGTCAAATTCTCCGCTGAATTTGACTGGAGGTGGTCTATTTGTATACCAGGACTGTAAAACATTCGCAGCTCTGTCTCCCCCTCCCTCTCCATCTCCCTCTATCTCTCTCTCTCTCCTTCTCCCTCTCCCCCTCCCTCTCTCTCTCCCTCTCCCTCTCTCTGTCTCTCTCCCTCTCTCTCTGTCTGTCTCCCTCTCCCTCTCTCTCCCCCTCCCCCTCCCTCTCCCTCTCTCTCTCTCTCTTTCTCTCTCTCTTTCTCTCTCTCTGTCTCTCTCTCGCTCACTCTCTGTCTCTCTCTCTTTCTCTCTCTCCTTCTCTCTCTGTCTCTCTCTCCCTCTCTCTCTCTCTCTGTCTGTCTCTCTCTGTCTGTCTCTCTCTATCTGTCTCTCTCTCTGTCTCTCTCTCTATCTCTCTCTCTTTCTCTCTCTCTCTGTCTGTCTCTCCCTCCCTCTCTCTCTCTCTATCTATCCCTATCTTTCTATATCTCTATCTATCTATCTATCTGTCCACCTATCTCTCTCTCTCTCTCTCTCTCTCTCTCCATCCCTGCCCTTGGACACTCTCTGTATCTCTTCCCCATTGCCCCTCCGCCTGCCTCTTACTTTGCTTTTTACTCTGTCCCCTCTCCCTCTGCCTTGCTCTCTCTTTCTCTGTCCAGCTCGCCATCTTCATCTGCCTCTTACTCTGAAGTTGTCTTGCTGAACCCCTTTTACTGTACCCCTTTCTCTGCATTTCTCTCACTCTTCCATTCTGTCCCCCTCTCTCCATCGACTCTCTCCATTTAACTTTCTGCCTCTCTCCAACTCTGCCTCACCTTTTCTCTGCCTCCCTGTTTACTTCTCTGTCTCACTCTCTTTCTCTCTCTCTGTCTCACTCTCTGCATTTGCCACTCTGCCCTGTCTCTGCATTCCTCCCTTTCTCTCAGACTCACTTTCTCTCCGTCTGCCTCTCTCTCTCTGTCTGTCTCTTTCTGCCATTCTCTCTACATCTCCCACTCTGCATCTATCTCTTGCTCTCTTCGCCTGCATGTTTCTGTCTCTTTCCGCCAATCTCTCCTCCTGCCTCTCTCTCACTGCATTATTCTCAGTCTGCATTCTCTTGTTCTGTCACTGTGCCCACACTGTCTTCTCTCTTTGTCTCTCTGTCTCTCTCCCTGCTATCTTCCTTTCCCTCTCTCCTTCTCCTTGCCTCTATCTTTGTCTGTCTTTTTCTCTCTTTGCCTTCATTTCTCTGCTCTCTTTCATTCTTCCCATCTGATTCTTTTACCTTCTCTCCACCTCTTTCTCCCCTGCTTCCCTTTTTCTCTTCACTCTTCACTCTCTCTCACCCTCTCTCTCCCTCCCTCCCTCTCCCTACCTCTCTCTCTCCGTCTCTCTCTGACTCTTTCTCTCTCTCTCTCTCTCACCCTCTCTCTCCTTCCCTCCCTCTCCCTACCTCTGTCTCTCTCTGACTGACTCTTCTCTCTCTCTCTCTCTCTCTCTCTCTCTCTCTCTCTCTCTCTCTCTCTCTCTCTCTCTCTCAATCTATCTATTCATCTCTGCGTGGTGTGTGCTCACAGTACAATCCGCGATGAGGGGGCAGAAGGTAGGAACTTATAAACACGGGGCCATGGATGTCAGGACGGACTTATACCTGATTGCTTCAGTCCTGTTGGGAACATCTCTGTACGCTAGCTGTGATTATGTGCGAGATGTCCCCCTCTGTTCACCTAGGGAGAGAGTGAGCTACCTTCTCCCATTTCCAGGAGTAATATTCATGAATTGGAGCTAAAGTGTAGATGGTGAGAGTAATTGATGTCAGTGGAAACTGTTCGCGATCACAGACTCAGTGGACCAAAGGGCGTGTTTCCATGCTCAGTCACTAACCTCAATGTACAAACAAAAACAGGAGCTGCCAGGCAATGGCTTTGGTGAGAGACAGAGTTTACACTTCTGTTGGGAGACCTTACATCAAGGCAAATGCGCTGAAGATCTTTGCTGTTAAAACCGTAACATTTGTTTATCTTACACACATGCTTCCTGACCTCGCGAGATTCCCACAGAACTGACCGTAAGCACCACACAATGACGCTACTGAACCCACTGAGCAAGCACTTACCCGCCTGAAAATGCGCACAGATTCTGTAGCACTTAAATATTAAAAGTAAAAAAGGCACGGAGAAAATGTTCCAATAATGATCAGTCCTCCAAACTCCCCAGGAACCGACTGTAAAATATAGACATGTACCATCACTCAATATCTACCATCACTGACCTCATCAACTCTGGGGAACTCCCATCTACTGCCACCAAACACATAATTCCATTGCCCCGCACTACTCTCTTCTACCTCCTACCCGAGACCTACAAACATGACAGTCAGGGCAGGCCTATTGTCTCTGTCTGCTCCTGCCCCACTGAACTCATGTCCTCATACCCTGACTGCATTCTACCCCCTTGTTTCAGTCCCTTCCCACCTACATCTGTTTCACTTCTCATACTTTCAATCTCTTCAGTAGCTTTCAATTACCTGGGCCTGACTACCTCATTTTCACCATGGATATCCAGCTCCTAAATCTCCCAGCACAAGTGCCTTAAATCTCTGCACTTCTTTCTCAATAAAAGAACCGACCAGTTCCCCTCCAGCACCACCTTCCTCCTTCTGGTAGAACTGGCCCTCACCCTCAGCAATATTTCCTTCAGCTCCTCCCACTTTCTCCATACTCCGTGGTAGCCACAGGCACCCTCATGGGCCCCAGATATGCTTGCCTCTTCATGGGCTACCTAGAACAATTCACGTCCAAAGCTTTCCCTGGTAATACTCCCCAACCTTTCCTCCACTACATTGACGACTGCAATGGTGCTGCTTTATGCGCTCATGCAGAGTGCATCAGTTTCATCAACTTTGCCTCTAAGTTCCACCCTGCCCTAAAATTTACTTGATCCATCTCTGACACTTCCTTCCTATTTTGCAATTTCTCTGCTTCCATATCTGGAGACGAACATTTATAAACCAACATCTTTTATAAACCTACTGACTCCCATGTTTATCTTGACTGTACATCTTCCCACTCTATCTCCTGTAAAAGTGCTATACCCCTTTCTCAGTTCCTTCGCCTCCATTGCATCTGTTCCCAGGAAGCAACTTTCCATTGCAGGACATCAGAGATGACCCCCTTCTTTAAAGAACGGGGTTTCCATCTCTCCACTATTGATGATGCTCTCACCTGCATTTTCTTTATTTCCTAAACAGCAGCACTTGCCCCATCTTCCTGCTGACTTAACAGTGATAGAATTATTCTTGTCCTGACCTACCACTCAATTAGCCTCCAAATACGACACATCACCCTCCTCAAGTTCCGCTATCACCAAAGGGATCCTATCATTAAACATATCTTTACCTCTACCCCCTCCACTTTCTGTGATTCCCTTGTCCATTGGTCCCTCCTCACTAATCTCCCTCCTGGCACATCCCTGCTAGCAGCCAAAGTGCTACATCTGCCCATTCACCTCCTCCCTCAGCTCCATTCAGGGCAGCAAGCAGTCCTTGCCGGTCAGGCAACATCTCACCAGTGAATCTTCTGTGGTCATCTATTGCGTCCAGTGCTTCCGATGTGGCCTCCCCTACACTGGTGAGACCTGTCGTCAATTGAGAAACCACTTTATCGAGCACCGCCACTCCATCCACCACAAGCGGAATTTCCCAGTGGACAACTATTTTAATTCCAACTGCTATTCCCATTCCAGCATGTCGGTCCTTGGTCTCTTCTTGTACTAGGTGAGGGCACCCTCAGGGTGGAGGAACAACACCTTATATTCCATCTGGGAGTCTCCAATCTGGAGACATGAATATCAATTTCTCCTTCCGGTAGAAAAATATCAACACCTCCTTTCTATTCCCCACTCTGACCTTTTATCTCTTCTCACCTGCCTATCATCTCCCCCTGGGTCCCTTCCTCCTTTTCTTTCTCCTATAGTCCACTCTTCTCTCCTGATCAGATTCATTTTTCTCCGGCTCTGATCTTTCCCACACACCTGGCTTCACCTATCACCTTCCAGCTAGCCTCCTTCCCCTTTGCCCCCCAACACCTTTCTATTCTGGCATCTTCCCTCTTCCTTCTCGGTGTTGAAGGGTCTCAGCCCAAAATGTCAACTGTTTATTCATATCCACAGATGCTGCCTGACCTGCTGAGTTCCTCCAACAATTTTGTGTGTGATACTCCTCAGGACCTTCAATAAATACTGACCAGCTCCCTGGGAGCCCCTGTAAATATCGATACACTGTCCTGGGACTTCCTGTAAATACAAAACCACTCCACAGGACACCCTATAAATACTAACTCACATCCTGGATCCCCTCCCTAAAAACACTGAAACATGCCATGGTAAACCGATATAAATACTGACAAACTTGACAAGGGCACACTGTAAATACAGACCCACTCCTAGGACATCCTGTAAATAGTGACATCTTCCCTGGAGCCCCCTGCATAATCTGACAATCTCCCCAAGGCTTCCCTGTAAATACAAAAACAACACCCAGGGACACACTGTAAATACAGAAACATTCCTCCGGCACCCCTAGTAAATACAGGCACTCTTACCCATACCGATATTGATCCTACCATTCTCCCCAAATCCCCTTGTAAATATTGACACTCTCTCCAGAAGCCCTTGCAGATACTAATCCACCCAGGACCCCCTGTAACTACTGGCACACTCTCTTGAACCCCTATAAATATCATTGCACACCCCTGGACCCCATGTAATATTGACACACTCCTTAGAACTCCCTTTAAATACTGACACACTCCTTGGGACACCCTGTATGTGCTGAGACACTGCCTGGTACCTCTACAAATACTGACCCACTCCCCGGGACCCCACAGTGAAACTCAGTAAATCTCTGGACATTCCCAGGGCCCCACTGTAAATACTGACAAGGTCCCCGGTGCCCCTGAAAACACTAACACACTCCACAGTACCTCTGGAAATACTGACACACTCCCCAGGATCCCCTGGAAATCACTTACCAGAACCCACTAAAAATAATGACACCCTCCACAAACTGCCAGTAAAAGCAGTCATATTCCAAAGGACCCTTGTAAGTAATGACACACTACCCAGAGACATGATGTAAATACAGACACACACACCAGGATGACACAGATTCTCTGAGACACCCTGTCTATACTGATACACACTGTCTCGGACCCCCCTGTCTATACTGACACTACCTCTCTGAGACCACCTGTCTATATGGACACACACTCTCTGGGACCCCTGTCTATACTGACAAGCACTCTCTGGGACCCCCTGTCTATACTGACACACTCCACGGGATGTCATGTAAACACTGGCACACTGCCCAAAGGACATGCTGTAAAAGCTGATGCCTTGTAAATACTAGCACACTCCACAGGGCCCACTTGTGAAAACAATCACTCTTCCCAAGAATCCTGTAAGTCCTGACACACTCCTCAATTAACCCCCATAGGTAACAATACACTCCCTGGGGCTCCTGAAAATACAGACACACACTCCAGGACCATTTGTAACTACCGACACACTCCACTGGACATCCTCACTCCCCGGGACAGTCTGTAAATTCTGACCCACACCTTGAAACCTTCTATAGATACTGTTGCTCTCCCCAGGGCCCCTGTAAATACTGACACATTCCCTGGGACCTTCTCTAAATACTGTACACACTGCCTAAAACCCCTAGTAAATACTGACACACTCCCTGAAACCCCCTGTAAATACCGAGTCTCTGGGACCCCCTGTAAATACTGAGTCTCTGGGACAACTTGTGTATGCTGACACACTCCCTGGGTCCCGCGGTAAATACCGACACATTCCCTAAATCCCCCTGTAAGTACCGACACACTCTCTGGGACCCCCTGTAAATACTGACACACTTTCTGAGACCCTCTGCAAATACTGACACACTCCCTAAAACCCCCCTGTAAAAACTGACACATACCCTGGGTCCCACTGTAAGTACTGACACACTCCCTAGGTCCCACTGTAAATACTGACACACTTCCTGGATCCCACTGTAAATACTGACACATTTGCTGGGACCCCCCAGTAAATACTGACATACTCCCTAAAAGCTCTGGTAAATACTGACACGCTCCCTGGGACCCCTGGTAAATACCGACACATTCCTTAAATCCCTCTGTAAATAGTGGCACATTTCCTAAAACTCCTTATAAATACTGACACACTCCCTAAAAGACCCGGTAAAAACTGACACATTCCCTAAAACACGCTGTAAATACTGATACACTCCCTAAAACCCCTATAAATACTGACACTCCCTGGGACCCCCTGGTAAATACTGATACACCAGCTGGGTCGCACAGCAAATACTGACGCATTCCCTGGGACCCCCTGTAATACTGACACACTCCCTAAAAGCTCCGGTAAATACTGACACACTCCCTGGGACCCCCGGTAAATAACAACACATTCCTAAATCCCTCTGTAAATACTGGCACATTCCTTAAAACCCCCTGTAAATACTGACACATTCTCTGGGACCCCCTGTAAATACTGACACACGCCCTGGGTCCAACTGCAAATACAGACACACTCACTGGGACTCACTATAAATACTGACACACTCCCTAGGACCCCTTGTAAATACTGACACACTCCCTAGGACCCCTTGTAAATACTGACACGTTCCCTGGGACCCCCTGTAAATACGGACACACTCCTTGGGTCCCACTGTAAATAGTGACACACTTGCTGGGGCCCACTGTAAATAATGACACACTTCCGAAAAGCTCCGGTAAACACTGACACACCCCTTGGGTCCCCCCGTAATTACCGACACATTCCTTAAATCCCTCTGTAAATACTGACACACTCCCTGGGTCCCATTGTAAATACTGACACACTTGCTGGGACCCCCTGTAAATACTGACACACTCCCTAAATGACCTGGTAAAAACTGACACATTCCTTAAAACCCGCTGCAAATACTGACACACCAATTGGGTCTCACTGTAAATACTGATACACTCCCTGCGACCCCCGGTAAATACCACCACATTCCTTAAATCCCTCTGTAAATACAGGCATATTCCCTAAAAGTCCCTGTAAATACTGTCACACTCCCTAAATGCCCCGGTAAAAACTGACACATTCCTTAAAACCCACTGCAAATACTGACACACCAACTGGGTCCCACTGTAAATACTGATACACTCCCTGGGACCCCCGGTAAATACTGACACACTCCTTAAATTCCTCTGTAAATACTGGCACATTCCCTAAAAAGCCCTCTAAATACTGACACACTCACTGAATTCCACTGTAAATACTGACACACTTGCTGGGACCCCTTGTAAACACTGACACACTCCCTGGGACTCCCGGTAAATACTGACACACTCCTTGGAACTGCCAGTAAATACTGACACATTCCCTAAAACACCCTGTAAAAACTGACACACTCCCTGGGTCCTATTGTAAATACTGACACACTTGCTGGGACCCACGGTAAATACCGACACGTTCCTTAAATCCCTCTGTAAATAGTGGCACATTTCCTAAAACTCCCTATAAATACTGACACACTCCCTAAAAGCCCCGGTAAAAACTAACACATTCCCTAAGACACACAGTAAATACAGACACACTCCCTAAAACCCCTCTAAAAACTGACACACTCCCTAAAAGCTCTGGTAAATACTGATACACTCCCTGGTACCCCAGTAAATACCAACACATTCCTTAAATCCCTCTGTAAATATTGGCACATTCACTAAAACCCCCTGTAAATACTGACACACTCCCTGGGACTCCCGGTAAATACTGACACACTCCCTGGAATCGCCGGTAAATACTGACACATTCCCTAAAACCCCCTGTAAATACTGACACACTCCCTGGGTCCCACTGTAATTACTGACACACTCACTGGGACCCCCTGTAATTACTGACACACTCCCTGGGTCCCATTGTAAATACTGACACACTCCCTGAGACCAGCCTGTAAATACTGACACACTCTCTAAAAGCTCCGGTAAATACTGACACACTCCCTGGGACCCCCGGAAAATACCGACACATTCCTTAAATCCCTCTGTAAATACTGGCACATTTCCTAAATGCCCCGGTAAAAACTGATACATTCTCTAAAACCCACTGTAAGTACTGACAGCCCTTGGGACCCCCTGTAAGTACTGACACACTAGCTGGGTCCCACTGTAAATACTGACACACTCCCTAAAAGCTCCGGTAAATACTGACACACTCCCTGGGACCCACGGTAAATACCAACACGTTCCTTAAATCCCTCTGTAAATATTGGCACATTCCCTAAAACCCCCTGTAAATACTGACACACACCCTAAAAGACCCAGTAAAAACTGACACACTCCCTGGGTCCCACTGTAATTACTGACACACTCACTGGGACCCCCTGTAATTACTGACACACTCCCTGGGTCCCATTGTAAATACTGACACACTCCCTGGGACCAGCCTGTAAATACTGACACACTCTCTAAAAGCTCCAGTAAATACTGACACACTCCCTGGGACCCCCGGAAAATACCGACACATTCCTTAAATCCCTCTGTAAATACTGGCACATTTCCTAAATGCCCCGGTAAAAACTGATACATTCTCTAAAACCCACTGTAAGTACTGACAGCCCTTGGGACCCCCTGTAAGTACTGACACACTAGCTGGGTCCCACTGTAAATACTGACACACTCCCTAAAAGCTCCGGTAAATACTGACACACTCCCTGGGACCCACGGTAAATACCAACACGTTCCTTAAATCCCTCTGTAAATATTGGCACATTCCCTAAAACCCCCTGTAAATACTGACACACACCCTAAAAGACCCAGTAAAAACTGACACACTCCCTAAAACCCGCTGTAAATACTGACACTCCTTGGGACCCCTTGTAAATACTGACACACTAGCTGGGTCCCACTGTAAATACTAACACACTCCCTCAGACCTCTTGTAAATACTGACACAATCCCTGGGCCCCCCTGTAAATACTGACACAATCCCTGGGGCCCCCTGTAAATACTGACACACTCCCTAAAAGCTCCGGTAAATACTGACACACTCCCTGGGAGTCCCGGTAAATACCAACACGTTCCTTAAATCCCTCTGTAAGTACCGGCACATTCCCTAAATCCCCCTATAAGTACTATCACACTCCCTGGGTCCCACTGTAAATACTGACAGACTTGCTGTGATCCCCTGTAAATACTGACACACTCCCTGCACCCCCAGTAAATACTTACACACTCCCTAGAAACCCCGGTTAATACTGACCCACTCCTTGGAACCCCCGGTAAATACTGACACATTCCCTAAAACCACCTGTAAAAACTGACACACTCCCTGGGTCCCCCTGTAAATACTGACACACTCCCTGGAACCCCCGATAAATACTGACCCACTCTTTGGAACCCCCGGTAAATACCGACACATTCCCTAAAACCCTCTGTAAATACTGACCCGCTCCCTAGCTCCCCCTGTCAATACTGACACACTCCCTAATATACTCTGTAAGTACTGACACACCGCCTGTGACCCTCTGTAAATAGTGACACATTCCCTGGGACCCCCTGTAAATACTGACACAATCTCTAAAACCCCTGTAAATACTGACACATTTCCTAAAGCCCTCTGTAAATACTGAACACTCCCTAAAACCCCCAGTTAATACTGACACACTGCTTAAAACCCCCTGTAAGTGCTGACACACTTCCCAGTGCATCTGTTAAAAACTGCTACAATACCAAAGACATCCTTACTAAATGTAATAGTCCATAGAACCCCCTGTAAATACTACCACACACCCCACAACCACCTGTAAATACCTGCACACCCCCTAGGTCTGATGTGAATACTGACACACTCCCCAAGGTCCCCTGTAAATACAGGCACACTCCATGGATTCCCCTTTAAGTGCTGCCAAACTCCATGGGGCTCCTGTAAAAACTGACACACTCCCAAGGGGACCTCCTGAAAGTACTGACAGCACTCCCTTGACCCTATGTAAATACCATAAGACCACAACAGAGAGGAGCAGAACTAAGCCATTTGTCTCACTGAGCATGTTCTGCTGATCCTTTTTGCCTCTCAATCCCATTCTCCCACCTTCTCCCCGTAACCTTTCACACGTTGACTAATCATGAAACTATCAACCTCTGCCTTAAGTACACCCAATGACCTGGCTTCCACAGCCACCTGAGGCAACAAATTGCACAAATTCACCATCCTTTGCCAAAAGAAATTCCATCAAATCTCTATTCTAAATGCACATCCTCTAATCTGAGGCTGTGCCCTCTGGTCCTAGAATCCCCAACTATAGAAACATCTGTTCTGTCTCTGCCTTTCCATATTTGATGGGTTTCAATTAGTTCCCTCCTCATTCTTCTAAATTGCAGTGAGTACAGACATAAATGCATCAAACACTCCTTATATGACAGCTCAAACAACAGAAAATCTGCAGTTGCTGGAAATCCAAGCAACTCACACAAAAAGCTGGAGGAATTCAGCAGGTCAGGCAGTATCAATGGAAAAGAGTACAAGAGTACAGTCGATGTTTCGGACCAAGACCCTTCATCAACACTGGGAAAAAGCATGAGGAGCCAGAGCCGTTTCATTCCTAGAAACATTCTTGTTAACCCCCTCTGAACCCTCTCCAATACAGCACACCCTTTCTTAAATGAAATGCCCAAGACCGCTCATAGTATTCCAAGTGAGGCCTCACCAGTCCTTATAAAACCTAAGCATTACATCTTTGGTTTTATATTCTAGTCCTCTCAAAATAAATGCTAACATTGCATTTGCCTTCCTCACCTTTGATTCAACCTACAGATTACCCTTTAGGGAACTCTGCATGAAGATTCCCAAGTTCCTTTGCACCTCAGAATGTTTTAATTTTCTGCTTATTTAGAAAATAGTCTACACTTTGGTTTCTCCAACCAAAATGTATGACCATATACTTCCCAGTACTCTGTTCCATCTGTCACTTCTTTGCTCATTCTCCTAATCTGTCTAAGTCCTTCTGCAGCCTCCCTGCTTCATTAACACAACTTGCTCCTCCATCTGTCTTCATATCGGCCACAAACTTGGCCACAAAACCATGAATTCCATCATCCAAATCGTTGACATGTAACATAAGAAGAAGTGGTCCCAACAGTGACTCCTGCAGAACAACACTAGTCACTGACTAGTCATGGACATATCATCCATAAAAGATTCTATTTATTCTCACAGTTTGCCTCCTACCAGTCAGTCAATCCTCTGTCCATGCTACTATCTTTCCTCTAATACAATGGTCTCTTATCTTGGTAAACAGTCTCGTGAGCAGTACCTTGTCTAAGGCTTTCTGGAAATCTAAGTATGTAACATCCACCAATCCTCCTTCACCTGTCCTGCCTGCCATTTCCACAATGGATTCCAACAGATTTTTCAAGCAAGATTTTCCCTTAAGGAAACCATGCTGACTTTTGCCTATTTTATCACTTATCTCCAAGTACCTTGAGACCTCAGCCTTAATAATTGACTCCAATATTTTCCCAACCTCTGAGGTTAGGCTAACTGGCCTATAATTCACTACAAACACAAAATAATCTGCAGATGCTGTAAGAGATCAAAGCAACACTTTCAGAACGCTGGATGAACTCAGCAAGTCAGGCAGCATCAGTCAGAAATGATGAGTCAATGTTTCGGGCCGGAACCCTTCGTCAGGACTGAAGAATGAAAGATGGGAAGGATTTGAAGAATGCTTGTAGCTTCAGTTGAAAGACCAGTAATTTGAAAGACAAAGGGGTAGGGGAGGGGAAGCATTGACGTCATAGCCCTGCAAACAATGGGTTGGAGAAGAAGGAGGTGGAACCATGAGGGAGCTGGGGGAGGGAGTAGAGTGAAATAGGAATAGAGGAAGAGGGGGGGGGAATTACCGGAAGTTGGAGAATTCTATGTTCATACCAAGGGGCTGGAGACTACCTAGACGGTATATGAGGTGTTGCTCCTCCAACCTGAGTTTAGCCTCATCATTGCAGTAGAGGAGGCCATGTATGGACATATCTGAATGGGAACGGGAAGCAGAGTTGAAGTTGGTGGCTACCGGGAGATCCCGTCTGTTGTGGCGGACCAAGTGGAGGTGCTCGACGAATAATTTAATTTTTCTGCCTCTCTCCCTCTTAATGAGTGGAGTCACATTTGCACTGTTCCGGTTGTCCGGAACCATGCCAGAATCAAGTGATTCTTGAAAGATTATTTTAATAGCTCCACACTCTCTTCGGCTATCTCTTTCAGCACCCTGGGTGTAGTTCATCTGGTCCAGGTGATTTATCTACCTTCAGACCTTTCAGCTTCCAAAGCACCTTTATCCCTAGTAATAGCAATTGCACTCTCTTCTGCCTGATGACACTCTCGAACTTCTGGCATACTTTTAGTGTCTTCCAATGAAGGTGGATGCAAAATACTTATTTAATTCATCTTTCATTTCCTTCGCCCCCTTTACTACATCTCCAGCGTCATTTTCCAGTAGCCCAATATCTACTCTTTATCTATATGAATAAGTTTCAGTATCCTCTTTGAGATAATAGGCTAGCTTACCTTCATATTCCATCTTTTCCATCCTTATGGCTTTTTAGTTGCCTTCCACATTTTTAAAAGTTTCCCAATCCTCTAACTTCCCACTCATTTTTGCTCAATTATATGCCCTGCCTTTGGTTTTTATGTTGTTTTTGACTTCCCTTGTCAGCATACATGCATCATCCTGCCTTTAGAATACTTTATCTTCTTGGGACGTATCTATCCTGTAAACTACTCCCAGAAATGCCAACCATTGCTCGTCTGCCATTATCCCGACTAGTGTCCCCTTCCAATCAGCTTTGGCCAGCTCCTCTCTCATGCCCCTGCAATTCCCTTTACTCCGCTGTAATATTGTTATATCTGACTTTAGCTTCTCCCTCTCAAACTGCAGGGTGAAGTCTGTCAAATTATGATCACTGCCTCCAAAGGGTTCCTTTACCTTCGGCTGCCTAATCAAATCCAGTTCATTACGCAACACCCAATCCAGAATAATCTTCCCCCAAATGGGCTCAACCACAAGCTGCTCTAAAAAGCCATCTCATAGGCGTTCTGCAAATTCTCTCTCTTCGGATCCAGTAACAATCTGATTTTCTCAATCTACCTGCCACATTCTGGCCTGCATCAGGATCTTTTTACACCCGTATTTTCTTACCTCAGCCCACAAGGATTCTGCATGTCACCTCTTTCTAAGGATTTGATTTCATGTTTTTACCAAATAAACCACCCCTCCCCTTCTGCCTACCTGTCTGTCCTTTCAAAACAATGTGTATCCTTGGATTTTAAGCTCCCTGCTATGATCTTCTTTCAGTCACGACTCAGTGATGCCCACAACATCATACCTACTGTACCAATCTCTAAATGTGCTGCAAGATCATCTACCTAATTCCATATACTGTGTGCATACAAATAAATCACCTTTTGTTCTGTATTTGTCATACTTTTCAATTTTTCCCCATTTTACACCGCAACTCATCCCACTGGCTGCAATTTTGCCCTGTCATCTGTCTTCCTGATAGCCGCACTGACATACATAAAATACAGACACACTCTCCAGTGTGCGCTATAGACATTGACACCCTCTCCAGAAACTCCTGTATCTACTGACACACTCCCAGGGCCCCCTATAAACTGTGACCTGAGGGATATGATCAGTTTGATCCTCAAACATTAATCCAGCGACAAGACACGACTTCAATGCTCCAGAAGTCCAGGTTTGATCCCAATCCTCAGCAATATCAGCGTGGAGTTTACACATTCTCTCTATGACCTGCTGGGCTTCCACCAGGTACTCCTGTTTCTTCCCACAACCCATGAGCTGAGCTTCGGGTGTGTGTGAAGGTTAGAATCTATAGGAACTGGTGGGATCCTGGAAACATGCCAAAGGGACTAGTTTAAATGGGAGTTAGATTGTTGAACTGGCCTTGATGTGCAGACTGTAGAGAGAGTGTCACTATTTACCAAGGGTGACCAGCAGTGTGTCTATATTTACATGGGCTAACACGGAATGTGTTAGTATTAACATCAGTTCTTACGAAGTGTGTCAGTATCTACAGAGGGTACCGGGGAGTGTATCAACTGTAGATGTCAGGACCTAAGTAACAGGCAGAAGCAAAGTAATAGATACGATGGGATGGATAGTTTGAAGAGTGTGAATTTTAATACCAGGAGTATTATGGGTAAGGGTGATGAACTTAGAGCATGGATCATGGAACATGGAACTATGATGCTGAGAACATTACAGAGGCTTGTTCGAGAGAGGGATAGGAATGGATGTTTAATATTCCAGGGTTTGAAGTTTTAGAAAAGACAGAGAGGGAGGTAAAAGAAGGGATGCAGAGTTGCACTACTAACCAGGAAACAATACAACAGATGCACTCAGAGGGGACATAATGGAGATCTCATTCACTAAGTCAGTATTTTGTTTATCATGTATTTTGTGATACAGTGTGGAATAGGCCCTTCCAGCTCTTTAAACTGCCCTACCCCAGGAATCCGCAATAGCCCCGATTTAACCATAACCTAATCACGGGATACTTTGCAATGAACAATTAACGGTAGGTCATTGGACTGGGGGAGCAAAATGAAGCGCTCTTGGAAAACCCACATGCTCCCTGGAGTGGACATAGAGAGACTCTATAGGTGCTGCCGGAATTGAACACTGAACTCTAACATCCCAAGCTGTGATAGCATCATGGTAACTGCTAAGCTATCATAGCTCCCAAGGTAGAACTCAAAAAAAAGGAAAGGTGTGATCACTCTAACGGGATTGTACTACAGAGTTTGCCTCCCCCACCCCAATAGATACTGGGACACTGAAGAACAGCTATGCAAGCACGTTAAGGAAATGAGCAAAAGCAATAAGGTTATTGCCATGGGGAACTTCAACTTGCCTGATATAAACTGAGATCTTCTTAGTACGAAGGGTTTAGATGGGACAAAATCTGTTAGATGCATTGAGGTGAGTTTCTTAAAATCAATACGTAGTTAGTTCAACAATATGAGGCTGTGTACTGGACCTGGTGTTAGGTTATGATCCTGGACAGGAGACTGAGGTGGTTGAGCAGTTAAGGAGCAGTAACCATAACTCCTTAAGTTTTAAGATAGCTATAGATAACGATAAGGGTGGACCTTGTGGGAGAGTATTAAATTGGAACAGTGCAAATTTTGAGAGCATTAAGCAAGGACTAGGGAGAGTTAATTGGGAACAACTGTTCTTGGGTAAGTCAACATCTGACATGTGGAGGGTGTTCAAAAACCAACTGCACACAGGACAAGTGTGTTGCAGTCAGAAGGAAGGTCAATGATGGCAAGGTAAGAGAACCTCGGTTGTCGAGCGAAGTGATGACTTTAGTGGTGAAGAAATCAAACAGAACCTTTGAGGAGTATAAGAAAGTCAGAAAAAGAATTCAGGAAGGGAATTAGGAAAGCCAGGAGGGGCCATGAAAAGTCCTTTGGCAAGTAGGATTAAGGAGAATCCCAAGTCATTCAGTGCATATATCAAGAGGAAGGTGATACTAGAGACAGGGTAGGACAATGACAAGGATAAAGGGGAGAACATTTACTTGGATGCAGAGTATTTTTGGAATCTTCTTAATGAGTGCCTTACATCAGTATTTACAAAGGACAAGTACTTGGAGTATGGAGATATCTGTCCTGAGCATATTGCTATGCCAGGCTATTTCAGTGTAAAAGAGGAGGTAGTGTTGGGTCTCTTAAAAAGCATTAAGGTGGATAAGTCCCCACTGCTCAGTGGGACATACCCTAGGTTATTGAGAGAGGCAAGGGCCTTGAACAATATCTCTGTGTCCTCTCTAGCCACAGGTGAGGTCCCAGAGGAATGGTGAGTAGCTAATCTTGTTCCTTTATTCAGGAGGGGGAACAGGAATATTCCTGGAAAGTATAGACCAGTGAATCTCATGTCTGTGGCAGGGATATGACTGGAGGGAATTCTTAGGGAGAGGATTTGTGAACATTTGGAAAACTATGGCCGAATTAGGGAAAGCCAGGTGGTTTTGTGTTGTGTAAGTTGGGTCTTACTAACTTGATTGAGTTTTTTGATGAGGTGACAAGGGTGTATGGTGAAGATAGAACTGTGGATATTGTCTACAAGATCACTCATTGGAGGCACATCCAGTTTATTTAAAAACATAGGATTCATGATCAGTTGGTCATTTGAATTCAGAACCAAATTGCGCATTAAAAAAGTGGGTAATAGTCAAAGAGAATAATTCTAGCTGGAGGCATGTGATGAATGGTATTCTGCAGGGATCTGTGCTAGATCTGTACCTCTGCTGCTTGTGACATATATAAATGACCTGTATAAAAATGTAGATGGGTGAGTTAGTAAGCTTGAAGGTGATAAGAAGATTAGTGATGTTCTGGATAACATAGGTGACTGGCAAAGAATTCAGTTGCAGATATGGGCAGAGAAATGGGAGATAGAGTTTAACCCACCCAAACGTTAAGTGTTGCACTCTGGTAGGACAAATGTAAAGAGACAGTACACTGTTCAGAGCAAGACCCCTAACAATATTGATGTGGAGAGGGATCTTGGGCTTCAAGTTCCTAGCTACTTAAAAGTTGCTACGTAGATAGATAGGATGGTTAAGTAGACATATGGCATGCTTGCCTTTATTAGTCAAAGCATTGAGTTCAAAAGTCAGGAAGTTATGTTGCAGCTTTGCAAAACTCCAGTTAGCTGTATCTAGAATACTGCGTTCAGTTCTGGTCACTCCATCATAGGGAGGACGTTGTGTCTTTGAGCAGAGTGCAGAAGGGGTTTAAGCAGGATGCGCCAAGGCATGACCTAGCAAAAGGTTGGACAAGCATTGGCTGTTTTCTCTGAAGTGGTGGAGGCTGAGAGATCTGACAGAGGTTTACAAGATTATGAGTGGCATAGATAGAATAGAGGGCAGTATCTTCTTCCCAGGATTGAAATATCTAATACTGGTGGGCAAACATTTAAGGTGAGAGGAGATAATTTCAAAGGAGATGTGAGGGGATTGTTTTTTTTTTACAGACTGAGAGTGGTGGTTGCCTGGTATGTGCTGCCTGGGGTAATGGTACAGACAGATACATTAGATACTTTTAAGAGACGTTGAGATGAGTATATGAATATGAAGAAAATGGAAGGATATGGACATTGTGAGGCAGAATTAAATTAGTTGAGTTGGCCATTCGATTGCTAATTTAAATGGCTTGGCACAACATTATGAGCTACTGTTCTATGTTCTATGTATGTGGGTAGGTTACAGGAGCAATTGCTCTGTGAGCAGGAATTAGCACAATGGGCCAACTGGCCTCTTCAGATGCCAGAAACAATCATGGAAATACCCAACAAGACAGGCAGTATCTGTGGATGGGGTGCACAGTTCACGTTTAATAGAGTCACAGAAACAGGCCCTTTCGGCCCATCTAGTCAATGCAGAAACATTTAAACTGCATACTCCCATTGACCTGTACCGAGACCATAGACATCCATACACTTGCCATCCATGTACCTCTCCAAACTTCTCTGAACATTTGAAATTGAACTGGCATACACCACTTGGGCCGACAGCTCATTGGACACTCTCATGACTCTCTAAGTGAAAAAGCTTCCTCTCATGTTCCCTTTAAACTTTTCACCTTTCACCATTAAACCATAACCTCTGGTTGTAGTCAGAACCCAATCTTAGTGGGAAAAGTCTGTTTCCATTTACCCTATCTATACTCCTCATAACTTTATATACCTCTATCAAATCTCCCTTCAGTTTCCTGTACTCCAAGGAATAAAGTCCTAACCTATTCAATCTTTCCTTATAACCCAGGTCTTCCAGTCCTGGCAATATTCTTGTAAATTTTCTCTGCACTCTTTCACCCTTATTTACATCTTTCCTGTAGGCAGATGACAAAAACTGCAAATGATAGTCCAATTTATGCCTCACTGATGTCTTATACAACTACAAAATAACATCCATCTCCTCTACTCAGGACTTTAATCTATGAAGGCCAAAGTGCCAAAGGTTTTCTTTACAAACCAATCTCCCTGTAACACCACTCTCAATGAATCATGGACCCATATTCCCAGATGCCTTTGTTCTACAGCACTCCTCAGTGCTTTACCATTCATCATGTAAGACCTACCCCAGTTGGTCGTACAGATGTGCAACACCTCACATTTATCTGCATTAAATACATCTGCTATTTTTCAGTCCATTTTCCAGCTGGTTCAGATCCTGCTGCAAGTTCTGATAGTCCTCCTTGCTGTCCACTACACCCCCAAACTTAATATCATCTGCGTAATTTGCTGATCCCCAGTTAACCAAATTTCCATCCAGATCATTCATACAGATGACAAACAACGATGGGT
The DNA here is from genome assembly GCF_030028105.1 of Mobula birostris. Classification (NCBI taxonomy): domain Eukaryota; kingdom Metazoa; phylum Chordata; class Chondrichthyes; order Myliobatiformes; family Myliobatidae; genus Mobula; species Mobula birostris. The sequence goes on along the minus strand of NC_092379.1, from coordinate 23,560,479 downwards.
CCAGCACCAATCTCTGTTGCAATCCACTAATCACAGGTCTTCAGTCAGAGAGGCATCCATCTACTACCACTTTCTAGCTTCTCCCACAAAGCCAATGACTAATCTAATTTACTACCTTGTCTTGAATACCAAGCGAATGAACCTCCCATCGAGTCCTTGTGTACGGCCTTGTAAATAACATTCACTGCCTTTCCTTCATCAACTTTCCTAGTAACTTTCTCAAAAAACTCTATAAGATTAGGTAAACACAACCTACCACACACCAAGCCATGCTGACTATCTCGAATCAGTTCATGTCTATCCAAATACTCATATATCCAGTCTCGTAGAGTACCTTCAGTGTTCCCACTACTGATGTCAAGCTCACTGGCTAATAATTTCCTCGTTTAATTTTTAGAGCCTTTCTTAAACAAAGGAAAAACATTAGCTATCCTCCAATCCTCCAACACCTCACCTGAAGCTACAAATGGTTTAAGTATTTCTGCTAGGGTCCCTGCATTTTCTGCACTTGCCTCCCACAGCATCCAAGGGAACCCCTTGCCAGACCCTGGGAATTTATCCACCCTAATTTGCCTCAAGACTGCAAACACCTTCTCCTCTATAATCTGTATAGGGTCCATGAAGTCAATGTCTCTTTGCCTGACTTCTCTGGTCTCTGCGCCCATCTCTTGAGTAAGTACAGATGCAAAGAAATGCATTTAAGTTCTCCCTTTTTTGGCTCCATGCATGGATTATCATTCTGATCTTGCAAAGGACCTATTTTGTCCCTTGCAATCCCTTTGCTCTGAGCATATCTGTAGAATCCCTTAGGATCCTCCTTCATCTTGTCTGATAGTGCAACTTCATGCCTTCACTTCGCCCTTCTGATTTCTTTCTTAACTGTTCCCTTGCATTCACTTCAGTTGTTCCTATCTGCCTATGCCTGCTATGCACCTCCCTTTTCTTTCTTAACTAGGGTCTCAATGTTTCTTGAATTCCAAGGTTCCCTACGCTTGTTATCTTTACCTTTTATTCTGACAGGCACATACAAGCTTTGTACTCTCAAAATTTCACTTTTGAAGGCCTCCCGCTTATCAAATATGCCTTTGCCATAAAACAGCTTGTCCTAAACCACTCTTGCCAGATCCTTTCTGATACCATCAGAATTGGCCTTTCTCCAATTTAGAATCTCAACCCGTGGACTAGATCTATCTTTCTCCATATTTACCTTTAAACCAGTGGCATTATGATCCCTAGGTGTAACGTGTTCTCCTACACAAATTTCTGTCACCTAAGTTGATAATCCCCACCATCTACTCCCCAAGGCACAACATTAAACCTTCCCACAGACATTGAAGAAAGCCTGCAGTGTTCAGATTTTATAGAATTGCAGTGTGACCTTTCCTCCATTCCTTCCTGCCTGCAGGAAGACTTACTCTAGTCTAAATCAAAATGTGAGTGAAAGCAAAAATGCTAACTGCCCATGTTGCCTGTAATCCCCCTGAAGGTCAGTGTGACTCCCCCAGCTCTCACCTGTCATCTCCCTGGTCACTCTCAGTACCGGTCAAAGTGCAAAGTCCCTTTGGGACATGGGTCAGGAAGATGGGAAAGTGATGGAGGTTTGGCCACAGACAGCCTCCACTCTGCGGTCCAGCACAACCTCCGAGAGAGTCTGCTCCATATCAACTGTCTACTCCACACTTCCCACTGTATCAGTCGTGGATCGGTGGTCTTGCAGTGCCTCCTAATGAATCTGTGCCAGACTAAATAACCCACACTTCCCCGGTCTCTGTAGCAGATAAATGGTCTTGCAGTGTCTCCTAGTGAGCCTGCAGTGGACGAACTACCCCACATTTACCACCGTCTCTGTGGTGGCTCTGTGATCTTGCAGTGCCTCCTAATGAGTCTGCAGTGGATGAACGACCCCACACTTCCCATTGCCTCTGTGGTGGATCTGTGGTCTTGCAGCGCCTCCTAGTGAGTCTGCACCAGACCATAAACCCAACACTTCCTACCAGCTTTGTAGTGAATCTGCAGTTTTGCAGTGCCTCCTAGTGAGGCTGTAGTGAATGAACCACCCCCACAATTGCCACTGTCCCTGTGATGGATCGATGGTCTTGCAGTGCCTCATAGTGAGTCTGCACCAGAGCAGCTACTCCACATTTTCTGTGGAGCTCTATGTAGGGTGACTAGTCTAGTAGTCCCACCTAGTGAGTCTGTACCAAATCTGCACTCTACCTCACATTTCCTTCTGTCTCTGTGCTGTTGACTAACAGTGCAGTGCTGCCTCTTAGTGGTTCTGCACCAAATCTGCAGTCCATCCCATACTTGGAGTTTCTGTGGTGGATTCCTGGTCCTCCTGAAACATACTCAGAATACTGAAGAAACTCAGGTCAGGTAATGGTCAGTGGAACTTTACAAATGTGAAGTCAGAGTTATAGAGTACTACAGCACAGAAGCAAGTCCTTCAGCCCATCTAGTCCATGCTGACTTAATCTTCTACCTAGTCCCATCTACCGACGCCTGGACCATAGCCCTCTCTACCCTTCTCATCCATGTACATCTCCAAACTTCTCTTAAATGTTGCAATTAAACCCATATCCACCACTTCCACTGGCAGCTGATTCTACACTTACACCACTTACAATGTGAAGTTCCCCAGCAGATTTTCCTTTAATATATTGCCATAACCTATGACCTCTAGCTCTAATCTCACCCAACCTGAGGGGGGAAAGTCTGCATGCATTCATCTTACCTATAACTCCCATAATTTCACACACCTCCATGAGATCTCCCCTCTCCTTATTTTCCTGCATTCCAGGGAAGTGTAAGGTACTTCACCCTGAACAGCTTTCCATGCAGAGATTAAGGAGTTAGGTAGCACAAACAGAGCGCAGACAGCTGACTGCAGCCAGAAGTTTCCGAGTGTGGTGTGCAGTGCTGTTTGCCCCATTACAGGAAGGATGTGGAGGCTTTGGAGAGGGTGCCAAAATGTCATCAGGATGCTGCCGGAATTAGAGGACGTAAGCTGCAAAAAGAATTTGGTCAAAACTTGATTGTTCTCTCAGATGCAGCAGAGACTGAGGAAAGACCTCACAGGTTGATAAGTTTGCAGTGGACGGTCAGAGTCATTATCCCAGAATAGAAATGTCTAATGCAAGAAGGAAGAGGATTGAGGTGAGAGGAAGAGTTTAAGGGAGATTTGCAGGGCAAGTTCTTGTCTCACACGCAATTGTGGGTGCCTGGAACAAGCTGACAGTGCTGGTGGTGGTGAAAGCAGATGGAATGGTAGTGTTTAAGAGGCTGTTAGATGCCTGAGCAGGCAGGAATGGAGGGATGCAGGTTATATGTAGGGAGGTGGAATTAGTTCGACTGACATGATATCAGCACAGACACTGCTGGCTATGCTGTACTGTTCGCCATGTGTTATGTTTTGTAACTTTAAAACATCACATTAATTCAAAGGAGGACATGGGAGTCTGAAATGTGAGTCTAATTTGGTATTTACTTTAAGTGAGGGGTGCCATTATCATGTGGTAGAGTGATGACCTATGTAATTGTCATATTTATACATATAACCGTAACGAATTACTTAAAGAAAAATGCTTACTCAAACTATATATTTACAACATTACACAAATACTGAAATATCAAACACAGAACGCTATGAGTCTGAGCTAGGAGATCAGTCAGGATCTACCTGAATGAATTGACTTGACTTGACTTTATTACTCACATCCTTCATATACATGGCACATAAAAATCTTTACATTACGTTTCCGTCTAATTGTGCAATGTGCAATTTATAGTAATTTATAATAAATAGTATGTACAACAGGACAGTCAATATAACATAAAATACAATTGTATCAGCATCAATTAATTAATCTGATGGCCTGGTGGAAGAAGCTGTCCTGAAGCATTTTAGTCCTGGCTTTTATGCTGTGGGACCATTTCCTGGATGGTAGCAGCTAAAACAGTTTGTGGTTGGGGTGACTCGGGTCCCCAGTGATCCTTCGGGCCCTTTTTACACACCTGTCTTTGTATATGTCCTGAATAGTGGGAAGTTCACATCTACAGATGCTCTGGGCTGTCTGCACCACACTCTGCAGAGTCCCGCGATTCAGGGAAGTACAGTTTCCATATCAGGCAGTGATGCAGTCAGTCAGGATGCTCTCAATTGTGCCCCTGTAGAAAATTCTTAGGATTTGGGGGCACATACCAAACTGCTTCAACCATCTGACGTGAAAGAGGTGCTTCTGTGCCTTTTTCACCACACAGCCGGTATGTACAAACTACGTGAGATCCTCAGTGATGTCTATGCCGAGGAACTTGAAGCTGCTTACTCTCTCAACCCTAGATCAATTGATGTCAATAGGGGTTAGCCTGTCTCCATTCCTCCTGCAGTCCACGACCAGCTCCTTTGTTTTTGCTGCATTGAGGGATAGGTTGTTTTCTCGACACCACTGTGTCAAGATGATGACTTCTTATCTGTAGGCTGCCTCATTATTATTTGAGATTAGGCCAATCAGTGTCGTATCATCAGCAAATTTATTTAGCAGATTGGGGCTATGGGTGGCGACACAGTCATAGCTATAAAGAGAGTAAAGGAGGGGTCTTAGGACACAGCCCTGAGGGGCACCTGTGTTGAGGATCAGAGGTTCAGAGGTGAGTAAGCCCACTCTTGCCTCCTGCCGGCGATCTGACAAGAAGTCCAGGACCCTCCTAGACAAGGCAGGGTGAAGGTCGATGTCTCTGAGCTTCTTGTCAAGCCTGGAGTGAATTATGGTGTTGAATGCTGAACTGTAGTCCAAGAACAGCAGTCTCACATAAGCATCCTTCTTCTCCAGATGTGTAAGGGCAGTGCGAGGAGCTGTGGCTATTGCATCATCTGTCTGTCGGTTTTGTCAGTAGGCGATTTGTAGAGGGTCCAGTGTGGGTGGCAGCATGTTGCAGATATAGTCCTTGACCAGCCTCTCAAAGCATTTGTTTATTATTGAGGTGAGTGCGACAGGACTCCAGTCATTCAGACATGTTAGCTTGGTCTTTTTAGCTACAGGAACAGTGGTGAATGTTTTGAAGCAGGAGGGCACGTTACACTGGGAGAGGGAGAGATTAAAAATGTCTGTAATGTGACGAGAATACACATAAATTAAGATGTTTGCTGGCCTGGGATAGCACCAGTGGCATCAGCAGTTGGTCTGCCACCTGTCCTCAGGGGAGGGAGAGATAAGGAGCAATGAAGCAGCATTTGGAGGTGTTAATGAAGGAGCCATCAGTCTGGGTATTGTCAAGATCGGCTCCCCCTTTGAACCCTGAACTGTTTGAAGTGATGAACAGGCGATCTGGAGATGTGTAATGAAGGGACGGGAGAGAGAGCTGTCTAGAGCGGCTCCCCCTTTGAACCCTGAACTGTTTGAAGTGATGGACAGGCGATACCCCAGCAGGGGGATAAAAAAGGACAGGTTCGCTAAGGCAGGACACACACACGACACGCGAGGTAACGAGACCCTGGAAGCGGTGCGCCTCTCACGAGTCGGTGGGAAGTACCGGGCCACAAACGCACAGGGTGGAAAAGTACGATCAGCGGGAACCCAGTGTGTGTCCGCCCTTGCTTGGGTGCCGGGTTCACTGCAGAGGATCGACCGCATCTGGAGGAGGGGTCACAGTCGGTGACCCCAGGTGACATCACAAAGGACTCGCCCGAAAGTGCTTGCAAGCAATATCGCCGGTCTGTGAGTGGAAGCCGTTCTGAATGATCAGTCGTTCTCGTTCTCTCTCTCCCTCCCCTCCCCCACGTTGTCCATCGCCATGGCAACGATTTCTGCGAACTGAACTAAATTGAACTGGACTTTGTATCACTTTGAAATTGGTCATTTACCCCTAGACAACGATAGAGCTTGATTGATCCTGTTCTCTTAATTCTGTGTACATGTGTGTTTATCATTGCTGAACTGTTGCATTTATTATTCTTTCGATTACTGTGTTGCTTGTTTCTTTAATAAAACTTTCTTAGTTCTAGTAATCCAGACTCCAACTGAGTGATCCATTTCTGCTGGTTTGGCAACCCAGTTACGGGGTACGTAACAGTAAACACACCTGCTAGTTGTGCCGTGCACATCGTGAGTACCCACCTTGGAATGCTGTCCGGTCCTGCAGCCTTGCGACTGTCCACCCATTGGAAGCACCTATGTACTTCAGTCTCAGAGATGACCAAGCTGCCGTCGCATCATCTGCAGGTCTCCTCCAGGGCTCAGCGTTGGCGACATCAAATTGGTGTAAAAATGATTTATCTCATCTGGGAGAGAGGTATTAATGTTGGAAACCACTGCATTTAGCTTTGAAGTCTGCGATGGTGTACAGTGTTTATCATAAGCTGCGTGTGTTGTTGGTGGAGAGCTGTGTCTGGATCTTGTCCCTGTATTACAGACACGAGGCTCTGAATGACCTGCTCCTCTTTCTGTTATTATCGTCTCATTCCCAGAATATCCAGAACTTCTCTCAGTTCCTGTCCTAAATGAACTCAATAACTCCACAGGGTTGAGCTTTGGGAGAATTCCAAACACTCACCCTCTCTAAGGGTGATTTCCTTCCTGTCCTCTTGCACATCATGGCTGAACCCTTAACCCGGGACTGGGATTCCTCAGCTGGAGCTGGAGGAAATTATTCTTCCTGTATCCATCCAAGGAGAATTTTGTACATTTCAATAAGACTTCCTATTAATTATAGTGAAAAAGTTATCGCAGATGCCTCAGAGCTGAAACAAAACCAGAAGAGGCTGGAAATACTAAGAAGGGTCAGGCAGTATCTTATAAGGATCTACCCCTTAGTGATCATGATCAGAGAGGCATGGAGAGAATCTGTATTTACTGACAGATAACCTTTATTGTCTTCTTCTTCTGACTTTCCATGGCAGTTGGCAGTCCAACTTAATGGTGCATTACCGCCACCAACTGGACTGGAGTGTGGTGTAAAGAGTTGGGAAATAAAACTTCAACTAGTTCTTTATCAAATGAAAACTAAATTATCCCAGAAAGCCCTAATAGATTGCAAATAATGAAAGACAATATTGAATTAAAGTCACTTTCATAAAGTAATAAATTTTTAAATGAAAAATATCAACCCTAAAGATAGTAGTGAAGCCTGCATTTGGTTCCTTTCAACCTTAAATGCTGCACATTTTAATAGAATGTACTCAACTGTTTCATAATGATAACAAAACCTACACACCCCAGAGTGATTATTTCCAACTAAATATAAGGAATAATTAAGCACAGTATGCCCATTTCTTGGTTGAGTCAATATAATTCCTTTCCTTCTTGTTTTAGCCCTTTCTCCCATCAACCCAAAAGTTTTACATATTCTGTAAGGGTGTCTCCCCTTATGTCCGTTATAACACAAGTCTTGCCATAATGCCCTTATTCATGACCTTACCAACCACATAGCTTCTCATTTGCTAAGTGGAAGGTCTAAACACTGTAAGCCCAAACTGGTAGTAACCAACTCTGCTGTACATACTGATAAATAGTTTGTAAGATGTTTCTTTATTGTTAGCTGGAATTCAGGCACAAAGACAGTCACTCCAACATTCCGAGTTAAATTATCTTTTGATCCATCAACAAAAATGACTAATGCATCATAATCATTTTCTTCAATATTGATGAACCAATATTGCCAGACTCTCAGGCATTTCCAAACCCTTAGATGTCATTAAATCATATGACCTAAAATCAGCTACCTACCCCAGTACCTATCTCAAGGAAAATATCATTAATCATAATATTAAACAATAAAGGGCTACAAATACTGCCTTGTGAGGTCCTATTCTCTATCTCATAGAAGCCCAAATATACCTTCCCCAGCCCTCACCTGTATAGACCATCCAAATTAAAAACTCAGAAAAGGGTTATACATTCTTCTCCTCACTCCTAGTTTCATAATTTAATCAGAAGACCTGCCTTCCATAACATATCATATGCTTTTTCAATATCAAAAAATACTGCAATTGCAACTTCTTTATTTACCAGAGCTTTCCTCGTATCACCTTCCAGACATAAATCTGAATCTAATGTTATTCTACCCTTCCAAAATCCATTCTGATAAAACATTATATCACCTCTTTCTTTCCAAAATATAACTCAAATGCTCTATTAATATATGTGCCATAAGTTTACACAAATGGACATTAATGATATTGCACGATAACTAGGATCCGACAGGGTTTTTCCAGGTCTTAGAAAAGACACTACCACTGCCATTTTCCATGAGGACAGAAGGTGGCCAAAATTCCAAATATGATTCAGAAATTTTAATATTATCTCAAGAGAGTCGTCAGACATATGTTTAAACATAAAATAACATATATCTGTCACAACGTTGGGAACTGACCCAAATGCAAGACACAGACACTGAAGTACGCAGACTTGCGCTAGGGAAAGCGGGACCAGAACTAGAAACAATGGACTAGGAAACAAGACTTCAACTCCGAGCCCAAGACTGGACAAGGACCCAGAAACTGGGTCTTTCCTCAGGCTCGGACCCCAGAACCAGGCAAGAACATGACATGGCTTCAGGACAGGACGTGGCTGGGGTCTAGAAGCCTGAGTTTGGAGACAGGCTAGGGTCCTTGCTCTTGAGGCTTGAGGCTGGGGTCTTGGGTCGTGAGCTTGGAGGCTGGGAACTTCCGGCTTGTGTTCTTGGAGCTTGGCTTTGGATCCTCTAGGCTAGTGTTCTTGGAGCTTCTTGGCTGCGGGATCTTTGGCTTGAAATGCGGAGGCTGATAACTCGGAGGCTGGAGCTAAGAGACCGGCTGGGAACTGAACATCAACATAGAGCCAGAGCTTGTCCTACGAAAAGCCGGGACTCATCCTTAACATGACACCAACATGAAACAGGACAGTATATAGACATAGAACCAGGACTTATACTTAAACAAGCCGGGACTCAACCTCTCCACACCAAGGTGGGACAGGTCCTCCCATTGGGTAACGGCAGAACGGTCAGACTTACCCAAAAGAGGCAAAGACAAGACAAGACATGTCCCCCGCAGGGCAACGGCTAAATGGCCTAAATTACCCAACGGAGGCAAGGACAAGACAAGACAGATCCCCCCGCAGGGCAACGGTAAAATGGCCTGACTTACCCCACGGAGGCGAGGACTAGACAAAACAAGACATGACCACCAGCACCACCACAGCAGAAAGGCCTGACTTACCCCACAGAAGCGAGGACAAGAAGAGACAAACACCAAAGGACGACAGACAGTTCGATCTCCGCTTCGGGGTTGCTCCGAGTCGCAGTTACAGCCAGCAACCTCCACTGGCTACAGAAACAGCCGGATTTCAGCACTAGGAAATCCTGGATGGCAAGAGTTCATCTCCAGTGCCTGTGTCGCTGGGTCCATGGTTGGCTGGTTTCTTCTGTCACAATGGAGGTGTTGGAAACAGATCCAAATGCAGGACACAAATACTGAAGTACAAGGAACAGGACTTGACTAGAGTAGGGTCGTGACAGGATTCAGACCAGGAGCAGGGACAAGAACACAGACTTGCGCTAGGAAAAGCGGGACTAGGACTAGAAACCATGGACTAGGAGACAAGGCTTCAACTCCTTGCCCAAGACTGGACAAGGACCCAGAACCTGGGTCTTGGCTCGGGTTCGGACCCCAGAAGCAGGCAAGGACATGACATTGCTTCAGGACAGGGTGTGGCTGGGGTCTAGAGGACTGAGCTTGGAAACAGCTGAGATCTTCGCTCTTGAGGCTTGAGGCTGGGGTCTTGGGTCCTGAGCCTTGAGCTTGGCTGCAGACTGGGGTCTTGGGTCGTGAGCTTGGAGGCTGGGGACTTCCGGCTTGTGTTCTTGGAGCTTGACTTGAGATCCTTGAGGCTAGTGTTCTTGGAGCTTGGCTGTGGGATCTTTGAGGACTGGGTTACTTGGAGCTTGGCTGCAGGATCTTCGAGGCCTGGGTTCTTGAAGCTTGGCTGCGGGATCTTCGCGGCTTGGGTTCTTGGACCTTGGCTGCGGGATTCTCAAGGCTTCGGGTCTTGGAGCTTGGCCACGGGTTCTTCGAGTCTTGGGATCTTGGAGCTTGGCTGCGGGATTCTCAAGGCTTCGGGTCTTGGAGCTTGGCCACGGGTTCTTCGAGTCTTGGGATCTTGGAGCTTGGCTGCGGGATCTTCAAGGTTTGGGTTCTTAGACCTTGGCTGCAGAATTCTCGAGGCTTGGGGTCTTGGAGCTTGGCTGCAGGATCTTCGACGCTTGGGTTCTTGGAGCTTGGCTGCGGGATCTTCGAGGCTCGGTTTCTTGGACCTTGGCTGCAGGACATTCGAGGCTTTGGTTCTTGGAGCTTGGCTGCAGGACCTTCGAGGCTTGGGGTCGTGGAGCTTGGCTGCGGGATCTTCGAGGCTTGGGGTCTTGGAGCCTGGCTGCGGGATCTTCGTCTTGACATGCGGAGGCTGATAACTCGGAGGCTGTAGCTGACAGACTGACTGGGAACTGAAAATCAACATAGAGCCGGGACTTGTCCTTTGAAAAGCCGGGACTCATCCTTAACATGACACCAACATGAGACAGGACAGTACATAGACATAGAGCCGGGACTTATATTTAGACAAGCCGGGACTCAACCTCTCCACACCAAAGTGGGACAGGTCCTCCTGTTGGGTAGCAGCAGATTGGCCAGACATACCCAACAGAGGCAAAGACAAGACAAGATATGTCCTCTGCAGGGAACGGGAAAACAGCCTGACTTACCTAATGGAGGCGAGGACAAGACAAGACAGATCCCCCCGCAGGGCAACAGCAAAACGGCCTGACTTACCCCACGGAGGTGAGTACAAGAAGAGACAAACACCAAAGAATGATAGACAGTTCTATCTCTGCTTCGGGGTTTTTCCAAGTTGCAGTTACAGCCAGCAACCTCTGCTGGCTACGGAAACAGCCAGATCCCTACCTAGCTCGGAGTGGCTGATGGCCCCTCAACTGGAACGGAAAACAGCTGAATCCATACCGCAAACACTACTCCAACGAGTGGCAACAAGGCTCCATGAAGCGATGGTCCTCCAAGCAAGCCTAGAGATCACAAATCGTTTCACTAGCCTTTCATCAGCAGGTTGCACCAAAGGGGACTGACAAGACAAACCAGCAGCCCACACTCAACCCCAAGGCTACTTATATTCCAAGCCTCAAGATGGGAATCAGGTGGCTATGAATAACTCAACCAAACAAGGGACAGCTGGAAGACCTGGAGTCCTGAGTCTACGGACCGGATCGTGAACTGGAATGCGGACATCACAGACCAGACCATGACAATATCATCCTTTCCTGGAAAGGTCTGACCTGCATAATTAATAGCACATAGATAAAATTCTACATCACTGATACAACTGCTACGACTGGCTTCCAATACATCAGGATATTCAGTTAAAACCTTATCCCTACATTGTTTAACCTCTTCACTTAAATTATCTTGATTATGAATTGCAGGAAATGACCGAGCCAGTAACTCAACCTTCTCTATTTCAGTAACAATCAATACTGGAATGTTATTATCCCTACAAATCCTACCACCTCTCCCCATTTTCTTAATCATTCCCCAAACATCTCCATTGGGTATCCCTTTCAATACTATCACAATATGACCGCAGTAAACCTTTATCGCAATATTTACCACTTTCCTCACCACGGCCTGTGCCCTTTTATACTGTATAAGGTCACTCAGACAGTGATACTTCTTAACTTTCCTAAACACTTTTTTTCTCTCCCCAATTGCCACTGCACACTCCTCAGCCCACCATCACTTCCCCCGCAGTTTGAATAATAATGTGACATAACCTTTCATTGTATAAATTCACATCATCCTCAACATTCAGCCCTGACAGATATTCATCACATTAAACTTTAAACTTCTCAAAATTTGTTTTACCAAAATTCCACCTCCTAAAAAGGCCTCCTGTCCCCTGTATAAATCCACATCCAAGCTTATAAATATAGGAAAATGATCACTCCTCAATGTTTCATCTCCCATGACATGCCACTCATTCACTCCAGCCAGAATATTTGAAAATAAAGTTAAATCTATCACAGTCTCAGAACTATTATGAACATTAAATCTTGAAGCCCTCCCATCATTAAGTCACACAAGATAGGAAATATCTAAAAGCTCTTCTACAATCAAACCATTAGTATCATTCTGCGAACAACCCCACGGTGAACTATGTACATTAAAATCCCCACACCATAACACCCTTAGGGAGCTGGAGCTATATTTACTTTCTAACAGATCAATCAAAAGTTCTATTGTAAAAACCTTTACTGTCTCAACTAAAAAGCACTTAGGTTCACAAATGCTAGCACTTAGATGCACACCCACTTGGATTCTCTGACCATGAACAGTAAATGAAAAGAAAAGGTATTATCCAGGAAAGGAGCTGCGCTGATCAGATGATCCTCATCTTTTCACTCCAATTTCCTCATGTCCATGGGGCCCTCCACATCCATGATGGTTGGTCTCTGAAGAGTTGTCACACCCTCATATTTGAAGTTCCTGACTCTTACATTGTTCCTCATCAATTCAAATTATGTTCTCCATTCCATTGATCAAGGTCACCTGACCATCCTGGATCACTTTCGTATTGGCTCTGGTCCAGTGCTACAACTAGCATTGTTTTACGATCTCTGCCCCCAGCCTCGTGCCTTTGTTCTTTTCAACTCTGACTGGTTCAAACCAGTTAAACAAGGTGACCCTAATGAGATTACAGATTGTTTCTCCCGCAAGCCTGCCAGTAGGTAGCTACTTCTCTGAGAATGGTCTCGGGTTTAGCAGATCATGAACAGAAACTCCTTGTATCCATATTGAACTGTTCTGATTGGATAATCCCAGAGCAAGAATCAGTTCAGAGTTCACAAATCGGGGGATGCAAGGATAGTGTCACACAATGGCCACTTCTATCTCCTTCAGGAACATGTCAAGAATGCAGACAATTGGTTTGTCTGCTTCAATTGGCCTTGATTCATTCAAATTCACCGATTTGTAGACTCTAGTTCTTTCTGGGCATCATCTCCCTTCTATTCCCCAAGACCTAAAAAGGCTGAGATCATTTCTGGGGCCAGTGGGAGACTGTAGGGATTACATTGATGGATTTCCCACCAAGGCAACCCCTTTAATTGAGTTATCAAAAAAGAATATGGCATGAGAGTTGAAATCAGAGCACATCCAGGCCATTACAGCCCCGAAGCAAGCATTGGCCACTGCGTCTGTTCTAAAAACCCGAAATCCCAATGAGACATTTTCATTGGAAGTGACCACAACTAATCCAACCTTCTCAACAGTGCTATTACAGGAAATGCATGGGAAGTTAAGACCAGTAGTGTATGGATCACGCATGCTTGCATCAGCAGGACAGTATACTGTATGAAAAAATCATTTGTCAGCTGTTTTCTGGGTGATGGGACCTAATCCACCTACAATACTGACAGAATACACCCCCATACAATTACTGAAAGGTCTGAAGATAGGTGATACATCTGAAACAGATGGTGTACACTCCAGAGTTCTGAAAGAGGTAGCTGAAGAGATTGTGGAGGCATTATCAATAATCTTTGAAAAATCACTGGATTCCAGAATGGTTCTGGAAGACTGGAAAATTGCAAATATCACTCCACTCTTCAAGAAGGGAGAAAGACAGAAGAAAGGAAATTATAGGCTAGTTAGTTGGACCTCAGTGGTTGGGTAAATGTTGAAGTTGATTGTTAAGGATGTGATTTTCGGGGTTCTTGGAGGCACATGATAAAATAGGCTGTTGTCAGCATGGTTTCATCAAGGGAATTCTTTGAAGAAATAACAAGCAGGATAAACAAAGGTGAATCAGTTGATGTTGTGTGCTTGGATTTCCAGAAGGCCTCTGACAAGGTGCCACATATGAGGCTGCTTAACAAGCTATGAGCCCACGGTATTACAGGAAAGATTTTAGCATGTATAAAGCAGTGACTGACTGGCAGGAGGCAAAAAGTGGGAATAAAGCGAGCTTTTTCTGGTTGCTGCTGGTGACCAGTGGTGTTCTACAGGGGTCTGCGTTGGACTAATTCTTTTTTGCGCTATGTGTCAATGATTTGGGTGAAGGAATTGATGGCTTTGTTGCAAAGTTTGCAGATGACACAAAGACTGGTAGAGGAGCAGGTTGTTTTCAGGAAGAATGAGCAAACAAGTAGCAGATGAATACAGTGTCAGGAGTGTATGCTCATGCATCTTGGTAGAAGAAATGAAAGGGTTGTCTAGTTTCTAAATGGAAAGAAAGTGCAAAAATCTGAGGTGCAAAGGAATTTGGGAGTTCTTGTGGAAGACTCATTTAATTTGCAGGTTGATTTGTAGAATTAAGTCTGTGGTGGAAAAGACAAATATGATGTTATCTTTCATTTCAAGAGGACTAGAACATTAGATTAGATTATGTGGACACGCATTCCTCGTTTATTGTCATTTAGTAATGCATGCATTAAGAAATGATACAATGTTTTTCCAGAATGATATCACAGAAACACATGACAAACAGACTTAAAAAGTGACAAAAACCACATAATTATAACATATAGTTACAACAGTGCAAAGCAATACCATAATTTGATAAGAACAGACCACAGGCACAGTAAAAGTCTCAAAGTCTCTCGAAAGTCCCATCATCTCACACAGACAGTGAACCTCCAGCGCCGCAAAGTTGCCGATGCAGCATCCTGGAAGCAACAGTCCGATTCTGAGTCTGTCCGAAAACTCCAAGCCTCCGACCAGCTCTCCAACACCGAGCACCATCTCTGCCGAGTGCTTCAACTCCGGCCCCGGCAACAGGCAACAGGCAAAGCCAAGGAATTGGGGCCTTCCCCTCCGGAGATTCTCGATCGCACTGTAACAGCAGCAGCGAAGCAGGCATTTCAGAAGTTTCTCCAGGTGTTCCTCTGTGCTTCTCACGGCTGTCTCCATCAAATCAGGATTGTGCACGGCCCCCTAGTTAACACGTGTTGATATCATTCGGAACGGCTGCGCGTGCTGCGTCGTGCCGCCATCTTCTCCTCCCTCCTTATGATTTATGAATATAAAAGCAAGGATGTAACGTTGAGACTATAAATCACTCGTCAGGCCTCAATTGGAGAATTGTGTGCAGTTTTATGCCCCTTATCTTAGAAAGGATGTGCAGAAACTGGAGAGAGTTCAAAGGAGGCTCACGAAAATGATTACCAGATTAAACAGCTTGTCATATGAAGAGCATTTGATGGTTCTGGGTCTGTATTTACTGGAATTTAGAAGAATGAGGTTTGACCTAATTGAAACATAGTAAATGGTGAAAGGCCTTGATAGAGTGGATGTGGAGAGGATGTTTCCTATATTGGAGAGTCCGGAGGACATGGCCTCAAAATAGAGGGGCGTCCTTTTAGAAAAGTGATGAGGAGGAATTTTTTTTCGCTAGAGAGTGGTAAATCTGTGGAATTCATTACTGCAGACAGCTGGAGAGCCAAGTCATTATGTATATTTAAGGCAGAGATTGATAGATCCTTCATTGGTCAGGGCATGAAGCAATACAGGGGGAAGTCAGGAGATTGGGGCTGAGAGGAAAAATGGATCGGCTATGACGAAATGGTGGAGCAGACCGATGGACCAAATGGCCAAATTCTGCTAATATGTATCTTATGGCCTAATGGTCCTATATGTGGACTTTGATAATAACTTTACTTTGAACTTTGTACTCACTGGATTTTAGATGCATGAGGGGGTCTCATTAAAATCTATCAAGTATTGAAAGCCCTGAAAGTGGAGGAGATTGTTTCCAGTAGTGGAAGGATCTAAGGTCAGCTGGCAGTTGATAAGTTCTTGATTAGTAAAGGTTTTGTAACCCTTTCAACCCTAACAGCCACGTGACTCAGCAGTGAGAAGGTCACATTTTATAAGCAATTTACATCTAGCATTGCTATGATTTGGGGTTCAAGCACACAGGAACGTTGGTATATTCCAATTAAAGGAACCGCGATTTGAGCAAAAGCTGTGTAAATACTGCCCATACACAGTTATTGATAGCCCAGAAATGACAGATCATACACCCCATAAAATTATAAAGAAAGCATACTTACCAAGTTCACAGTCACAGAAAAAAGAAAAATGAAAGGAGCCATTACAGTTCAAACTAGTCCAATGTGCACATAAACGTTGGAGCTCGTTTCTGGAGTGGTCAGCAGTGTATCACTTTACTGGCACGCTGGATCTACGGTCTGCGTGAAAGCACCCGCCACAGTCTGCATTTCTCTCAAAGACTATTTTGAATGAACTGGCTCTCTCAGGATTATTGGTCCTTCGGCCATGGAGCCATTCACCTACACAATGGTGACTCTCCTTCCATCAGCATTCTGCAGCGTCTTCCCTTCTGTCCTGCTCGACAACTCCTGCCCAAAGGGACCCCAATTCATACTACTGCCCTTCAGAAATCTCTTCCCGCCCGGCTCTCTAGAATCCTCTCTACATCCCACAATCTTGATAAGCTGACACAGCAACCCTACACTGGACAACAAGGCTCCTTGTCTTTAGCTGAAGCCAAAACACTCTTAACAGCAGGGCACACTGTTTTCACAGAAAATTGCTAAAAATAAAATACCTAATAGCATAGCAGTAGAAATCTTAACCAGGGCTTTACATGTCCTCATGATTTTGGAACTTATTAAACCATTATTCATATCACAGCATTTAAATGAATTTCATAATTTCAGGACCACAAATCCATTTGTAAATCGAAGTAACATATCTCACTATTGGGATGGAGACAACACTCTTTTTCCCCAGTGCATCATATGCCAGCCTATCTGGGGGTTCCTTGACTCTCTGAGACCTTCTTATCTCATCTTCAGCTTCTTCAGCCTCAGGCACTCCTTGCTCCTGTTCCTGTTTACATGGATGCGCATCCCCCTGTCTATCACTTGTACCTTCACATCCCCTGCCACCTGACTGAATTCATCTTCATCCACAATTATATTGGAGCCCAGTTTAAGCAGGCGCTGCAAAACGTATTTACCCTCCACTGGTGCTAACCGATGAGCTGTTTCTCGGAAAGGGGCGTTCTCCATACCGTGGCGAGTACTCTTGTAGCAGCCAACATCAAACTCATCGGTAGAAATAACATCTTTGAACTTCAACATCTTCTCAGTTAATCTCCTTTTCTATTCCTCAGGTACTGGGGAGACACTAACGTTGAATGGCATTGCTGTTAACATTCCTGACCCAGGAGACTGTCTCTTTCCCGGTTTTCTCACCGCAAAACTAGACATTACCGTCGCGGGAAAAAGATGTGCCATCGGCATCCCACATCTGAGGGTTAGATCTCTTTCCGAGGAATTCCTGACAATCACGGTTATGCTGTTTGCATGGACAGCCAAAGGCTTCAGCAGTTCATGTCTCACCAGCACTCCAGCAGGTAAACATGACTCTTCTTCATGATCCTCCACAGCAGCCACCAGGAGGGCCTCGGTATTGGGCCTTCTGGGGAATTTGAGGCATCCTGTCACTCTAGCTACTTCCCCAGGACATAACATGACAGATTTAGACTGGGTATACCACATAGCTCCTCGTTTGTGCCCATCCTCCTGCTCAGGAGGAACGTGTACCTTCTGAAAAGCAGCTCTGAGCGCTGTGTGAATGAACAGGGTTTTCAAAAAATTCTCTCATTTTGCATGCTCCCATGAGTCTTCTCACAATGGGAGTATTTGTTTCCACAAGAATTGAAGCTTCACCTCTTTCAGGCAGGTCCGGGTAGACTAAGTCTGTGGTCTCAGTTACTCCAACATCTGGTGCTGAAAATTCCAGTTTCAGTGACAAGTAAACCATCACATTAAGCCCAAATCTTAGGGGCACTGAGTGGTGTCAACGATAAATATTGGTTGTAAAAGGATCTATAGAGCAAAGTAATGTGAGAACCTGTGTGAAGTATGGCTTGTGCATAAATATCTTCAATCTGTATGGATTCATCATACCTTGGGAACATTGTTCTGCACTTTTTAGTATTTCTCTTGATACACTGATTGGAACGTGTTCTGCCTGAGATGCCAGACTAGTCCCATACTGGGTCCCTCCATAGTTTTGCTCATTTGCTTCTCTGTTTCATTAACTGTTGACTTAAGATTTCAAATATTTTCCTGTTCCTCAGAATCTTGCTTGAAACCTTCAGCTTCTCCGCAGTTGTAACGGAAAATACCAGTTGTCCCTCCAGTGAGAAGACCCTTTTCAGCAGCGTTGCTTTGCTTTACTTTCTGACAGATGTGTCATGTTCAGCCGGAGCTGTAGCAGACATCCATCGAGCCAGCTCAGCTTTAAGTATTATGGGTAAGGGTGATGCAGTTCAAGTATGGATCAGTACATGGAACTACAAAACTGGGTTGAGAGAGGGGCAGGAATGAGTGATTAATGTACCAGGTTTTCAAAGTTTTAGAAAGAGAAGGATGTAAAAGAGAAGGTGTAGTTGCACTGCTGATCAGGGAGAATATCACAGCTGCACTCAGAGGAGACATAATGGAGAGGTCAGAAACTGAGTCCTTTTGGGTGGAACTCTGGAACGGGAAAGGTGCAATCACACTGACTGGATTGTACTACAGACCGCCCCCGCCCCCACCCCCGAATAGAGGCCTGGACATTGAAGAACAGATATGTATCAGATTAAGGAAAGTGTGAAAATAATAGGGTTGGTGTTATGGAGGATTTCAACTTCACTAATATAAGCTGGGAGCTTCTTAGTGTAAGGGATTTAGATGGCCCTGAATTTGTTAAGCGTATCCAGGAAGGTTTCTTATATCAATATGTGGACAGTCCAATGACAGGAGGAGTCATACTGGATTTGGTGTTGGGTAATGAGCCTGGCCAAGTGACAGACCTTTCAGTGGGTGAACAGTTGGGGTACAGTGAACCCAACTCCTCAACTTTCAGGATAACTCTAGACATGGCTAGGTATTGTCCTTGTGGGACAGTTTTAAATTGGAGTAGGGCAAAATACAAGGGCATTAGGCAGGAACTAAGAAGTGTTCATTTGGGAACACCTTTTCTCTGGAAAGTCCACATCAGACATGTGGAGGGTGTTTAAAGATCAATTACACAGAGTACAGGAAAGGTATGTTCCTGTTAGAAGGAAGGACAGGAATGGAAAGACAAGATAACCTTGGATGTCCAGAAAGGTGATGAATATAGTCAAGAAGAAAAATGAAAAGTATGTAAAGCTTCAGATGTTCAGATCAAACGAAGCACATGAGGAGTGTAAAGAAACCAGAAAGGAACTAAACGGAATGAGGAAAGCCAGGAGGGCCCATGAAAAGTCCTTGGCAAGTAGGATTAATGTGAAACCCAAGGCATTCTACAGACCCATCAAGAGTAAGAGGATAACTCGAGAGAGGGTGGCAGCTCTGAAGGATAAGGGGTGGTGGGGGAGGACATTTGCTTGGATGCAGAGAATGCGAGTGAAGTATTTAATGAGTACTTTGTGTCAGTATTTACCAAGGAAAAGGACATGGAGGACCAGGAGATCAGTGCTGAGTGTATAAATACATTGGGGTGTTTAAAGGTCAAGGAAGAGGAAATGTTGGGTCTCCTAACGAGTATTAAAGTGGTTAAGTCCCCATGGACTGATGGGTTTTACTCCAAGTTAAGGAAGGAGGCAAGAGACGAGATTGGTGGGCCTTTGACCACTATCTTCAGAATCAGAATCAGAATCGGGTTTATTATCACCGGCGTGTGTCAGGAAATTTGTTAACAACAGCAGCAGTTCAATGCAATACATAATATAGAAGAAATAATAATAATAATAATAATAATAAAATAATTTACAGTAAACATAATGAATAGATTAAAAATCATGCAAAAACAGAAATAATATGTATTTAAAAAGCGAGGTAGTGTTAATGGGATCAATGTCCATTTAGGAATCGGATGGCAGAGGGGAAGAAGCTGTTCCTGAATCGCTGAGTGTGTGCCTTCAGGCTTCCGTACCTCTTACCTGATGGTAACAGTGAGAAAAGGGCATGCCCTGGGTGCTGGCGGTCCTTAATAATGGACACTGTCTTTCTGAGACACTGCTCCTTGAAGACGTCCTGGGTACTTTGTAGGCTGGTACCCAACATGGAGTCGACTAAATTTACAACCCTTTGCAGCTTCTCTTGGTCCTGTGTACCACCCCTCATACCAGACAGTGATGCAGCCTGTCAGAATGCTCTCCATGTTACGTCTATAGATGTTTTCAAGTGTTTTTGTTGACATGCCAGATCTCTTGCCTTCTTTGTAGCTGCATCGATATGTTGGGACCAGGTTAGGTCCTCAGAGATCTTCTTACCCAGGAACTTGAAACTGTTCACTCTGTCCACTTCTGATCCGTCTATGAGGATTGGCATGTGTTTCTTCGTCTTACCCTTTCTGAAGTCCACAATCAGCTCTTTCATCTTACTGACATTGAGTGTGAGGTTGTTGCTGTGACACCACTCCACTAGTTGGCATATCTCGCCCTTGCATGCCCTTCCATCTCCATCTGAGATTCTACCAGCAATGGTTGTATCATCTGCAAATTTATAGATGGTATTTGAACTCTGCCTAGCTACATAGTCATGGGTATAGAGAAAGTAGAGCAGTGGGCTAAGCACACATCCCTGGGGTGCAGCAGTGTTGATCCTCAGCGAGGAGGAGATATAATCGCCAATCAGCACAGATTGTGGTCTTCTGGGTAGGAAGTTGAGGATCCAGTTGCAGAGGGAGGTACAGAGGCCCAAGTTCTGTAACTTCTCAATCAGGATTGTGGGAATGATGGTGCTAAATACTGAGCTATAGTCAATGAACAGCATCTGTGGTGTTTATCTTGTCCAGGTGGTCTAAGGACATGTGAAGAGCCATTGAGATGGTACAACATTAGCCACTCACCAGTCCTCTCTCACCACAGGTGAGGTCCCAGAAAACTGGTGAGTGGCTAATGTTGTATTTCTATTTGAAAAGGGAACAACAAAAAATTCTGGGAACTAATGGCCGGTGAGTCTTACATAAGTTGTTGGGAAATTGCTGGAGAAAATTTTTAGGAATAGAATATCTGAGCATTTGGAAACCCATGGTCTAATCAGGGAGAGCCAGTATGGCTTTGTGTGTGGCAGGTCATGCCTTACCAACTTAACTGTGTTTTGACAATATGATGAGAGAGTTTGTTGAAGGTAGGGCAGTGAATGTTGACTACATGGATTTTAGTAAGGCTTTTGAAGTCCCTTTTGGGAGACTAATCCAGAAGATTAAGAGGCATGGCAACCACTGCACATTAGCTTCTTGGATTCAGAACTGGCTTGTGCATGGAAGACAGAGGGTAATGGTTGAAGGGAATTGTTCAAGCTGAAGGTCTGTAATTAGTGAAGTTCCAGGTTTGTGATGTATATAAATAGCCTGAATGAAAATGTAGATGAATGGGTTAGTAAATTTGTGAATGATACCAGGATTGGTGGAGTTGTGAGTCGTGTCGAAGACTGGCAAAGAGTACAGCACAATATAGATCAGTTACGGAAATGGTTGAGAAATGGCGGATGGAGTTTAACCCAGATAAATGTGAGGTGTTACACCTCGGAAAAGCAAATACAAGGAGACAGTACACTGTTAAGGGTGAGGTCCTTAACAGCATTGCTGAGCAGAGATATCTTGGGATGCAAGTTCGTAGCATCTTGAAAGTGGCTACACAGGTTATTTAGGAGGCTAAGAAGGCTCATAGAATGCTTGCTTTTTTTAGTTGAGGCATTAAGGTCAAAAGTCAGGAGGTTATGTTGCAACTTTTATAAAACTCAGGTTAGACCACACTGAAGTACTGCATACAGTTCTGCTTGCTCCACTATTGGAAGGATGTTGAGGCTTTAGAGAGGGTGCAAAAGAGGTTTACCAGGCTGCTACCTCATTTAGAGGGCATATGCTATCATGAGGGGCTGGATAAACTTGAGTTGTTTTCTCTAGAGCGCCGAAGGCTGAGGGGAGATCTGATAGCGTTTTACAGAATTATGGGAGCCATTGATAGGGTGGACAGAGAGTATCTCTTTCCCAGAGTGGAAATGTCCAACACCAGAAGGCATGAATTGAAGGTGAGAGGGGGTAGGTTCAAGGAGGATGTGAGGAGTAGATATTTTACTCAGAGAGAGATGGATGCCTAGAATGCGCTGCCTTGTATGGTGGCAAAGGCAAATAGATTAGAATTTTTTAAGAGATGTTTGGATAGACATGGATGCAAGGAAGATGGTGGGATGTGGACATGGTGTAGGTACAATTAATGTTTTGGCGTTTTTGATTTGTTTTTTAGTTGCTTCAGCACAACATTGTGGGGCAAATGGTCTGTTCCTGACCTGTATTCTTCGATATTCTATGTTCTATTACTACTGAAAAATTAAAAACACAACACTATGAGCCTGAGGTAGGAGATGAGGCAGGATCTCTGTGAATGGCCTTTTCCTCTTTCTGTTATTATCCCTTCATTCTCCAGAATATCCAGAACTTCCCTCAGTTCCTGTCCTTCTCCTGCATGCCATGGCTGAGCCCTTTCCTGGGGCTGGGACTCCTCAGCCCGAGCTGAATTCATCCTTCCTGTATCTGTCCCAGGGAAATGTTGTACATTCCAGTGAGACTTCCTCATAACTTTCAATGTCAGGAGAGTACAGGGAAAGAAAAGTTGCTGCAGATGTCATAGAGCTGAAACAAAACCAGAAGAGGCTGAAAACACTGAACAGGTCAGGAGGTGTCTGTAGAGTGAAATGGAGCTTCCCAAGCAATTTGTTTCTTGCCTCAGGTTCCAGCATGTACACCTCTTCCATCCCTGTAGTAATATCTCCTCCTGGGACAAGCCTGCCTTTGCTGGAAAATTAGAACAGAAGGAAAGGGGTAGCACATTGGTGCAGTGGGTGGAGATGCTGCCTTGCATCAATCCCGACCTCTGGAACTGTCTGAGTGGAGTTTGCTTGTTCTCCACTTTTCGGAACCAGAGGTCCTGAGGGGTTCGGTGAGGAGGTTCTTACATTTACCTTCATGTGAGAATAATGATCTGTTTATATATTCAAGGGCATACTCTGTGTGTGTGTGTGTGTGTGTGTGTGTGTGTGTGTGTGTGTGTGTGTGTGTGTGCAAGTTACAGCAAGGCAAGGGTGAACATGATGACCAAGCAAAGATAGGTTGCAGATAGAGTGCAGGCAGCGCCCCCAGACAGAAGTTTTTGAAGAGCATAGCTTCCCTTCGCACAGCAGGGGGCGCTAGAGCCTTTTTTGCTGACTGGCGGTGAGCTAAGAATATAACTCGGGTTAAAAGATCACACCCCCCACAAAAGGACAATTGCTTTACTAACTTCAAAGTATCATCAGTGTTAGCTTGCAGTTTCCATTGTCTTTTAAAACCTGCATTCTGAATGGTGATTGATCTTGAAAGTAACAGATTCAAATGGTCACTTGTCAAATTACTAAATGGTCAATATGGGTAACTGCTAGTCTAGTCTGTATAAATATAGCATTTTCTCTGTACAGAATTGAGAACAGTGTGGTGACAGAGGTCATGCTGCTCACCTTGTGCACAAGTAGAATAAAGTATGATTGTGGAATGGGGCAAACTCGAGGAATTCTGGAGATGCTGGAAATTCAAGCAACACACATCAAAGTTGCTGGTGAATGCAGCAGGCCGGGCAGCATCTCTAGAAAGAGGTACAGTCAATGCTTCGGGCCTAGACCCTGACGAAACGTCGACTGTACCTCTTCCTAGAGATGCTGCCTGGCCTGCTGCATTCACCAGCAACTTTGATTGTGGAATGAGAGCGAGTTTTCAGAGAGCAGTTAATTGGTGATGGTGTGTGTGTGTGTGTGTGTGTGTGTGTGTGTGTGTGTGTGTGTGTGTGTGTGTGTGTGTGTGTGTGTGTGTGTGTTTGTTCTTATACCGGTGACCCAGATGCCATTGAGAATATTAGGGAGTGTCAGCTATTTAACGGGGTTAGAGGTTCTCTTATCTCCATGTCGTTTATGTTTGCTGGGGTCAGTCACTCAGTCAAAGAACTGTACAGTGTGGCAACACGCCCTTCAGCCCAACTAGTCTATGCTGACCAAATTGTCTATCTAAGCTAGTCCCATTTCCCAGTGGTTGACCCATATCCCTCTACTAACCCTTTCCTATTAATGTATCTGTCTAAATATCTCTTAAACATTGTATTGACTCCTGACTCTGCCACTTCCTCTGACAGTTCATTCCTTTGATCTTGTGAAAGTATTGCTTCTTTAGATCTTTCCCTTATGACCTGTAGGAGGCATGCATCCGTTCTCAAATCACAAACAAGAGAAAATCTGTAGATGCTGGAAATGCAGCAACACGCACACAATGCTGGAGGATCTCAGCAGGTCTGGCAGCATCTATGGAAAAGAATACAGAAGGGTTTTGGCCCAAAACATCGACTGTACTCTTTTCCATAGATGCTGCCCAGCCTGCTGAGTTCCTCCAGCATTGTGTGTGTGTTATCGGTTCTCTGTCTGCATTGTATTCTGTGCTGCGAGCTCACTATGCTCATTATGGTGACTAGCCACATGATTGGAGGGGTGGTAAAAGCAAAGGGAATGAGTTACCTATTCGTGCTTTCTTTTGTGCAGAACGTAGCTGGGGGCCAACGGATGTCAACTGCTCAATTATGCTTAACTTGCACCTGGGTACACTTTCAGTTCATTGCTTGAAGATTGTGCTTGCTCATTGCTAATAAAGGATCGAATACACATCTTTCACTTTTGGAACAATCATTATTGGAGTTGAGGGTGCATCTTGCTAGTATAACAAATCCATGGGGGTCACCAGCAGCGGCAACTGGTTTGGTTAAAATAGGTCACAGTATCATTCCTCATTTTAAGTTCCCTTACCCTATGGAAAAAAGACTGGCCATTCACCTGTTCAGCAGTTTTCATGAGTTTATGAAGTTGTAATAAAGTTTCAAGATCCCTGGTGTCATTGCATTAGAAACAGTGATATGAGAGAATCAACAGGGATACATGGAAAATCTGCTGAAGCAGAGTGTGAGGAGGGTTTGTGGGGTGGTGAGAGCAGATGTGGTGGAGGCAGGGTCCTCTGTAGTCTCCAGAAAGGAGTTTGATAAATACAGGAAAGACAGATGGAGTTTCTCTTAAACAAATGCAAAGCGATGCCTTTGGTCAGTTAAACTACGGCAGGACTTGCACTCTAAATGGGATGACACTGGGTTGTATTGTAGAGTTGGGAGACCTGGGGATACAGGTAAATAGCTCCCTGAAAGTGGACTCACAGGTAGACAGAGTGGTGAAGAGAGTGTTTGACACACTGCCCTTCGTCGGTCGGGGCATCGAGTACAGGAGTTGGGACTTCATGTTACAGCTGTACAGGTTGTTGGTGAAACCACATCTGAGTTTTGGGTACAGTTCCGATTGCTCAGTTTTAGGAAGGATGTCATTAAGATAGGGAGGGTGAGAAAAAGACTCATGAGTATGTTGCCAGCACTGGAGGACTGGGGGCACAGGGTATGTCAGCAATATTTCATAACACGGGAGCAAACCTCCCTGCTCTTGTGTTCAGTGCACTGAATCGTGAAGGTCATGTGCCTTCTTAACCACATTGTCTGCCAGTGTCTTTGACATCCTACAAGACAGTGATGATAAATGTGATTCTTATTCTGATAGGATGCAGGTGAGAGTCACCAAAGTGTTGCCTAGGATGAAGAGAGATTGGAAAGGCTGGGTCTGTTTCTCCTGGAGCAGAGGCTGAAGAGGGGGCATAATTAAGGAATATAAAATTACGAGGAGTGTAGACAGGACAGAGTGCAGGAAACTTCTTCGCCTTATCAGAAATAGGTAAACCCTAAGAACATACATTTAGGGTAAGGGGTACGAGATTTAGAGGGGATGTGAGGGAGAATGTTTTCAGCCTGAGTGGTGATGACCTGGAGACTCTGTCTGAGAGATCAATGGAAGCAGAGTCACTAATGGCAGTGAAGAAATGTCTAGACCAGCATTTGAATCACCAAGACAGGTTATAGGTCTAGTAAGATACATGTAAGTTATGTTGGTAAATTGATTTATAATTGTCACATCTACCACCGTACAGAGAACCTTATTTTGCACGCAGATTATACAGATGATTTCATTATCACAGTGCACCTCAAGGGAAAACACTAACAGAATGCAGAATACTGTGTGACAAAGAAGGTGCAGAGGCAGGCAAACAATAAGAAGCAAGATCATTAAGAAATAGATTGTGAGGCCAAGAGTCTATCTTATCAAACAAGCTTACTGTTCAACAGTCTTGTAGCAGCAAGCCTGGTGGAATATGTAGTTTCTGTCTCATGGGAGAGGGGAGAAGAGAGAGTGGCCACCTTGTGGAGTCTTTGATCATGCTGGCTGCAGTGGAAAGTGTGGTGAGTGAGATGGAGGGGAGGCTGGATGGTGAGATTAGTACTGGTGAGTGTGTATATAATGGACCAAACGGCCTTGTTCCTTGATGTCCAACTGTAATAGCCAGGCACTGAATTAACAGTTACTTGGTCAAGATTACTTAGCCCGCTCCGCTCTTGAAGGCGAGTGATGCAGATGAGTGACAAAGGGCATCCTTGGGAGCTGGGCTGTCCCGGGATCAAGCTCTGGGTGAGGAGGAGGCACAAGGGATGGTGAGTAAGTGAACCCAGAGTTCGAGGCGTTGAGTCATCATCCAGTCCGGGGTCAATACTGAAGAACGAAGCCCAAAGGACGAAGCCTGGACACTAGAGACAGGAGGCCTGGAGGCCTATCCTGGGACTGGAGGACTGTTCACGTGTGTGGGCGGGAGGAAGGGGGGTTTTTGATGGTATAATTTTGTTCCTTCCTGTGCTCTGTTTTGTTGCTTTCTGTTTTGATCTGCCCAGCATTGTGGACATGTAATGTTTGCACCAGAACGTATGGAGACAATTCTAGGCCGCCCTCCCCCACCCCACCCTGTTAACGCAAACGACACATTTCACTGTATATTTCAACGTATGTGTGATCAATAAATGAATCTGAATCTGAGCAACACACACAAAATACTACAGGGACTCAGCAGGCCAGGCAGCATCTGTGGAAAAGAGTACAGTCGATGTTTTGGGCCAAAACCCTTCGGCAGGACTGGAGAAAAACAGCTGAGGAGCAGATTTAAGATGCGGAGGGGTGGAGGGAAGAGAGAAACGCAAGGTGATGGGTGAAACCTGGAGGGAGAGGGATGAAGTCAAAAGCTGGGAAGTAGATTAGCGAAAGAGACAGAAGGCCATGGAAGGAAGAGAAGGGGGGGGGTAGTACCAGAGGGAGGCAATGGGAAGGAGATAAGGTGAGGAAGGGAAAAGGGGACTGGAAATGGTGAAGGGGGGTGGGGGGTATTACAGGAAGTTAGAGAAATCAATGTTCATGCCATCAGGTTGGAGGCTACCCAAACAGGATATAATGTGCTGTTTCTCCAATCCGAGCGTGGCCTCATCACAACAGCGGAGGAAGCCATGGAAAGACAGATCGGAATGGGAATGGAAAGCAGAATTAAAATGGGTGGCCAGAGGGAGATCCTGCTTTTTCAGGTGGTCAGAGTGTAGATGCTCAGCGAAGCGGTGTCCCAATCTTTGTCGGATCTCATTGATATACAGGAGGCCACACCGGGAGCACCGGACCCAATAAGTGACCCCAACAGACTCACAGGTAAAGTATCAAAGTGCTGAGCCTGAATCTGGGGGTTGGTTCAAAAGAGCCAGAATGGGATAGTTTAAAGGGAAGCCATGTCTTTAGATTGCCTGTAAACCTCTTCCCCCAGCAGAAATCTTGCAAGCTCCCTTTCATCTGAGCTTCAATTTTCCACCCCTGGAATTGATCCATTGAACCTTCTCTGAACCTTCCATGCAAGTTCACTTTTCCTTCAATGTGGAGACCAAAGCACTCCAGGTGCAGTCTCAGCAGCTCCCTTTGAAGTTGCATTAAAATGTCTGGACCATTTATCCTTTACCAGGAGACACTGGTGTGAGTCTGGTAATCGCGCTATGGGAAGGATGGTGTTGCTCTGGGGAGAGGAGGACATTCACTGGGGATATTGCCCAGGGAGACTTTCGAGATTAGACAGGCTGGGATTATTTACACTGGAGTGAAATAATCTGAGCATTAACTTGATAGTTTATCTGAAGGACGTGCTGACATTGATGAGAGTCTAGATCAGGCATATGAGAATGACCTAAGGAATGAAGGAGTTAATGTATGAGAAGCATCTTATGTCTGTGGGCCAACAAGAGGAAGTGGATATGGCTCAGTCCATCAGGGCTAAAGCCCTCCCCACCATTGACCAAATCTACACAAAACTGTTTCTCAGGAAAGCAACATCCATCATCAGGGACCCCGCCACACAGGACTCTCTTCTCACCGCTGCCATCACTAGGAAGCTTCTGGAGCCTCAGGACTGACATCACCAGGTTCAGAAACAGTCACTAACCCTCAACCATCAGGCTCTTGAACCAAAGGTGATAACTTCACTCAACTTCACTTGCCCAATCATTGAAGTTTTCCCACAACTTCCGGGCTCACTGTCAAAGACTCTTCAACTTACGTTCTCAATATTTATTTCTTATTTATTCTTATCATTATTATTCCTTCTTATTATATTTGCACAGTTTGTATTTTTTTGCACACTGTTTGAACATCCAAGCTGGTGAAATCCAAAATTATATCATCAAAAATCCCACCCACATTGATTCTATTAAGGTTATTGCATTTATTGAGTATGTCCACATTAAAATGAATCTCAGAGTTGTATATCATGACATATATGTCCTTTGATAATAAATTACTTTGAACCTTAAACTTTGAACTTTGTACTGACTGGATTTTAGAAGCGTGGGGCCGGGAGGGGGGTCCTCATTGAAACCTATCAAATACTGAAAGCCCTGGATAGACTGAAAGTGGAGAGGATTGCTTCCAGTAACGGGAGAGTCTAAGGCCAGAGGGCAGTGCCTTGGAATAAAGAGACATTCCTTTAAAGCTGAGATGAAGAGGAATTTCCTCAGCCTGATGGTGTTGATTCTGTGGAATTAATTTCCATGGACAGCTACGGAGGTCAAGTTGTTGAGTATATTTAAAGTTGAAGCTGATAGGTTCTTGATCAGTAAAGCTATCAAAGGTTACAGGGAGAAGGCAGAAGAATGGGGTTGAGAGGGATACATCAGCTGTGAGAGAACGGTGGACCAGGCTCAAAGGGCCAAATGGTTTAATTCTACTCTTAAATCAAGGGTAGATAATCAAGATCTCTTTGCCATGGTAGGGGTATCAGAATCAAGAGGGCAGAGGTTTAAGGAGACAATGTGGAGTGAAGGGGGTCTGAGGGGGAAGTGTTACACACATAAAGTGGTTGGTACCTGGGACTCACAGCCAGAGGATGTGGTGGAATGAGACGCACTCACTGTGCTCGCAAAGCATCTAGGCAGACACTAAAATAGGTTAGGGGTACTATGCAAGAGGGATTAGTGGAGATGGCCAGCGTTTAGAATGGAATGATGACTGAAGGGGCTGTCATGTTGCTATGTAATTCTGAGCCTCTAGCCCTTTCCGCTTGTCGTAGAGGCCAGCATTCAACAGACATTCCAAGTTCCATGTGCCCAGCTCCGTGTTTCTCACACAGCACATCCCTATGGACCAGTTTGTAATCTCACTCTGCTGAAGTAACAATTCACTTCCTTCTGAAACAAATCGTACCATGGAGTCATGTTCCCATCCTATTTGCCTGTGTTTGGCCCACATCCTTCAAAACCTTTATTCTGAAGTAATACAGCATGGAGGCAGGCCATTCAGCCCAACTCACCTATGCCGATCCAAGCCAGCCCAACTTGTCTGCATTTGGCCCATCTAAACCCTTCCTATCCATGTAGCTAAATGTGGTATTGTACCCACCTCCTGCCTCAGCCATTTCCTCTGGCAGCTCCTTCTATATACATACCAGCTTCCTCATGAAGACTTTGCCCCATGGATCCCTGTTGTATCTTTCCCCTCTAGCTTGGAACTGTACACTCTAGTCCTTGACTCTCTTTCCCTGGAATAAAGTCTGTGTGCATTCACACTGTTTATGCCCCTCATGATTTTATACATCTTTATAAGGTCACCCTTCAGTCTCTGATGTTCCAAAGAATAAGTACCAACCTCTCCTTATAACTCAGGCTTTCCTGTCACGGTGACATTCTCGTGAATCCTCTTTGCACTCCTTCCAATTCAATGACTTTGTTCCAATCATTGTGTAACCAAAGCCATGCTCCATGTGCAGCATCATCAACATCTTGTACAACTGCAACATTGTGCCCCAGTTTCTACTCTCAGTACCCTTGCTGATGAAGGCCAACACACCAAACGCATTAGTCACCATTCTATCTACCTACGGCATTACGTTCAGGGAACTACATAGCAGTACTGTGTTTTACAGCACTTCCAAGGCCCTGTTGCTCACTCTAGAAAGTCCGACCCTGGTTTAACTTCCCAAAATGCAACACCTTCTTTCCTCTCCATGAGCCTATCCAAATGTCTTTGAAATGTTAGAAGTGTACTTGCCTGAACCACTTCTTCTGGCAGCTCAGTAGATATACTCATCCCTTAATTTTGCCAAATTGTAACTTCCAATTAATTTTGTGCAAAGTGACCTTTTTAACATAATGTCTGCATTTTTAAACAGGGGATTTAAAATGTACTTCATTCAGAAAAGAATCTAAAGTAAATATGTCACAATCCAGTCGATGTTTCCATAACTCTGTTGGTAGAGCTGGTATCTCACAGCACCAGAGACTCAGGTTCAATCCTGGTCTTGGCTACAGCCTGCATGCGGAGTTACAGATTCTCCCTGTGACTGCCCAGATTTCCTCTGGGTACTGCTGTTCCCTCCACATCGCACAGATTTGCAGGTGGTATGTTAACTCCCCACAGCAAATTGTCCCAGAGGGGTGGAATCTGTCATAATGATGATAATGTGGAGAGAGTTTTATTGAATGGTGTTATAGGTCCTTGTGTAAATAGGTCATTGATGGTTAGAGTGGTTTTGATGGGCTGAATGGCTTGTTTTCATTCTCTGTGACACTACAAGCAATGCTAACCCATTACTTGAATCTGGTCACTGTTTCCACCACAGACCTTTCAATAATGACTGGAACATATTCAAAAACCGATCTTGAAAGCTGAGTATAAGGTTAGTGGCAGGATTCTTGGCAGCGAGTCCAAATCCAATGATCCCACGAAGCTTTTGCACAAGCTGATGGTGCATGATGAGTTGGCCTTCATTATCAGGGGATTGAGACAGAGGGGCATGAGGTGATGTTGCTGCTCTATAGAACTCTGGTTGGACCTCACATGAAATATTGTGGTTCAGTACTGGTCGTCTCATTGTAAGAAGCACCAGGAATCTTTAGAGAATTAGCAGAGGAGATGCTGTCTGGATCACAGAGCGTGCCTTACGAGGAAAGGGTGGGCGAGCTAGAGCGTTCCTCTTTGGAGCAACGGAGGATGGGAGGAAACTTGACAGAAGTGTTGTAAGATTTATTGTAAAAGGCATAGAATTGGAGAGCTCATGCCTTTTCATAGTCATAGTCATACTTTATTAATCCCGGGATCTTTATTTTCCCAAGGGCAGCAATGGCCAATACCAGAAGACACCTGGTTTTGGGTGGAGCTTAGGAGAATGATGGCACCTAACAGCAACTCCTTTGCTTGCATCTTTGGAAACAGCTTTATTTCTGTCTTTGATATCTCTTACTTTCCTTTTCAAGGTTCTTTTGAAGACCCTGACCTGGTGTCACATGCTGACTTCGGTTCTTTGCAGAAATGGGACCCACTCTCAGGGCTTTGCGACTGGCCACTTTTCGATATGCCAAGGACACAGCCTGGAAGACTAGCGCATCTTCAGGGTGCTGGATTTTCATGGCTCTGAAGGGGAGCCGATTATAGGCCAGTGCTGCCACCTGATACGTCATGGGACTACACAGAAGATCGAAAGAAGCCAGCTGGCTGCTGGCTGTTTGCCCAGGGACCAGCGTTCTTTGGGCACACAGCTCGGAAAAAGCGACGCAACAGACTTTTAACACCACAAATCAGCAAGTTGTTTAGTTATGTCTCCCCTCCCACTGTGAAACGGGGACACCTCTTTTTCTCTTATTAGAGAGAGAGAGAGCCTGTGGTATGTCCAATTACTGGATGAACGATTAGTCTTTGGGGTACTGCAGGTCTGTGTCTTTATTGATGCTTTGCTGCACACTTGAGTGCTGGTAGAGGGTGTTAAAGCATTTTTGCTGGTGGGGAAGGGGGTGTCGTTGCTTTGCTGCTGCTTGTGCATGGGAGGGGAGGGCTGGGGGGGACTTTGGGTTTCTAACATTTAACTGTCGTTCATTCTTTGGGGTACTCCTTTGTTTTTGTGGATGTTTGCGAAGAAAAAGAATTTCAGGATGTATATTGTATTCATTTCTCTGGCATTAAATTTACCTATTGAAACATCCATTTAAGGTGAGTGGAGGAAAGTTTAAGGGAGATGTCAGAAGTAGGTTTTTCATACAGAGAGTAGAGGATGCCTGGAATGCTCTGCAGGCATGGTTGTAGGGGCTAAAACAATAGGGGCATTTAAGAGACTCTTAGATGGGCACATGAAAGTAAGGAAATGGAGAGTTATGGACTATGTAGGAAAGAAGGTTTGGATTTATCATAGAGCAGGTTTATATAGATTGGGATGACATTGTGGGCCAAAGGGCTTGTACTGTGATGTACTATTCAATGTTTTGTTAATCTCATGAGCTGCTTACTTTAACTTTATGGAAACTGAATGAGTTGATATTAAGTAATGGGATAACTCCACGCACAGCATGGAAAAAGCTTGTTCAGCCCCTTCAACGGTGAACACACAGGAGTCCTCACTGAAGAATCGGCAGTGAAAAGAGTGAGCAGCTTCAAGTTCCAAGGAGTCAACATCTCAAAGGATCTATCCTGGGCCCAGCATCTAGATGCAGCCATATCATAGGCACACTGGTGGCTCTACTTCCTTACAAGTTTATGGAGATATAGAACATCACTAAAGGCTCTGACAAACTTTTACAGGTATACAGTGGGAGGCATCCTGACTGGTTGCATCATGGTCTGGCCCAGAAAATCCAATGCAGAAGAATGCAAGAGGCTATGGAGAGTAGTGGACTCAGCCAGGTCCTTCGTGATCAACTGTCCCCATGATCAAGGGCATCTACAAGAGATGATAACTCAGGAAGGTGACCTCCATCATCAGGTGCCTCAATTACCAAGACCAAAACTCAGACTACCAAGACCATGCCCTCTTCCCAACACAGCGCTCAGGCAGGAGGTACAGGAGACATGAAGCCCCACACTTTAAGGTTCAACAACAACATCCTCCCTGGTGTCATCAGGTTTCTGAACTAACCTGATGAACCCAAACTCAACCTTGGATTGGACTCAGCCCAATACAGCACCAGCACATCCCTCACCACCACCGGCAATATCTACGAGGAGGTGGTGTCTCAGGAAGGCAACATCAACTATCCTACCATGTGGGCCATGCCACGTTTTCACAGCTACGATCAGGCAGGAGGTACAGAAGTCTGAAGTCACACATTACCAGCTTCATGAACTTCCCTTCCACCATGCAGTTCTTGTACCAACCAACAGAATCCTAGTAATGTCTATGCTTCTCGGTGGCTCAGTAAAGCAGCCAACCTATTCAAAGACCTCACCAACACTGGTCATTTTCCCCAACTCCCAATGGACAAAACAGTTGTAGTCATACTTCACTGATCCCGAGGGAAATTGGTTTTCATTACAGTTGCACCATAAATAATTAAATAGTAATTAAACCATAAATAATTAAATAGTAATATGTAAATTTTGCCAAGAAATAAGTCCAGGACCAGCCTATTGGCTCAGGGTGTCTGACCCTCTTAGGGAGGAGTTGTAAAGTTTGGTGACCACAGGCAGGAATGACTTCCTATGGCACTCAGTGTTGCATCTCGGTGGAATGAGTCTCTGGCTGAATGTACTCCTGTGCCCACCCAGTACATTATGTAGTGGATGGGAGACATTGTCCAAGATGGCATGAAACTTGGACAGCATCCTCTTTTCAGACACCACCCTCAGGGAGTCCAGTTCCATCCCCACAACATCACTGGCCTTACGAATAAGTTTGTTGATTCTGTTGGTGTCTGCTACCTTCAGCCTGCTGCCCCAGCACACAACAGCAAACATGATAGCACTGGCCACCACAGACTCATAGAACATCCTCAGCGTCATCCGACAGATGTTAAAGGACCTCAGTCTCCTCAGGAAATAGAGATGGCTCTGACCCTTCTTGTAGACAGCCTCAGTGTTCTTTGACCAGTCCACTTTATTGTCAAAAGGTGCAAAAGCCTGAAAGCACATAGCACCAGGCTCAAGGACAGCCACGATCCCACTCTTATCAGACTCATAAATGGACCTTCTGTATGATAAGATGGAGCCTTGGTCTCACAATCGACCATCTTATGACCTTGCACTGTCATGGTCCAGTCAGTGAAGTCCGCATTCCAGTTCATGGTTCGGTCCATCGATCCTTGTTCCAGGTTTTCCTGTTTTCCCTTGTTCCATTGGGTGCCTTAATTGAGGCACCTGATTCTAGTTTCTGGCTGGCTTCATAAATATCTCCTGAATTCAGCTTCAGCTACTGGACTGTTCCCTTCCTCTATCCATCTGAATCCCTGGCAGTTACTTTGGCACAAATCTTTGTCTGTAATCTTCATCTGTTACCTTTGCCTGCTACCTTGCCAGCAACCTCGCTTGTGTTGCTGTCCAGTTCAACTGCTGGAGTGAGACTGGAGTCTTGCTATGCCAAGATAAGGAACTATCTATTGTTGAGTTTGGAACTGTCTCTTTTTAGTGTCTGTGTCAAGGAAGAGTCCCGGCCCTAGGTCCTGTTCCCAAGGAGGGGTCTTGACTCTGTGTACAGCCCTGGCCCTAAGTCCTGTTCTGAAGGAGGGGTCCTGTCTCTGTGTTCTGTGTTCCTGTGCTTAAATCCATGTTCCTGTGTTCCAAGACCAAGTCCAGATGCTGTGTTCTAGCCCTGTCCAAGTCTGAGCTTCGTGTCCTCATCCAGTTCTGGTGCTTCTTCCAGTCCTTGCCCAGCCTGGTACTGGAGATTCCTTGTCCTGTGTTGGATCGTTCCCATCCAAATCCTCGGCAGTCATCCCGGCCCCGCATCCCTAGGAGGGGTCCTGGCCCCATACCCAAGAGCCTAACCAAGCCGAGCCATACCTAGTCCAAAAGCCACACCCAGCCCAGGAGTACCTCGCCCAGCCCAGTGCTGGAGATTCCTGTCCTGTCCTGTAGCTACATCCTGTCCTTGCCAAGATCCTAGTCCCGAGTCCTAGCTTAGACCCGGGTTCTGGTTCCAAGTCCCAATCAAGACCAAGGTTCTGGGTACTCATCCAGTCTCTGGTTCTGGAGTTCTGAGTTCCTAGCCCAGGCTCCTAGTGCCTAGCTCCTTGTCCTGTTCCTAGAACTGCAGTGTCTATGTCTTGCAATTGGGTCTCCTTCCAGCGCCCCCTTGTAACATGCACTTTTATCACTTATCTGTGTTGCACTTTTTTGTCAGCATTTTGTGCTTTATACTGCACTTTTGTTGTTTTACCTCAGTCTGGCTCAATGTATTTGTAATTATTTGATTTAATAATGACAAGCTTTTTACTGCATCTTGGTACATGTGACAATAATAAACCAAACCAATCAGTGCTTCAGTATAGCAATACCACCATTTTGATCACTTTGCAGTAAACTTGACTCTTTTGTCCTTATCATGTTCTTCCTGTAGGGGAAAAAAAAAACTGTGTACAATTTATGTTTTCTTTGCAATTGCTGCTATATAATGCTATGAGTCTGTAATGCTGCTGCAAAGAAATCTTTCATTGCACCTGTACACTCATATACTTGTGACATATGACAATAAACTCAACTGGTTCTGCTGCTGTACAAACTTACTTCCATGATGTTTAAGCCCTGTGCACATATAGCTATGAAAACAAACATAAACTTGATTTGAGTGCAGGAAAGCCCCAACCTGTGGTTTTTTTCACAGACGGACTTGCAGTTCTGTTTACATATTTCAAATATTTTTGGATTAAATTGAGTGCTATCTTGGCTGCCTGCAGTTTACTCCATCCCCAGTGCTGCCCACTTACGGACAACCCTCTTCTTTCACAATGCCGCAAGTATCTAAATCATATGACTTTCCAAAACTCATCCCAAACAAATCGGAGTGAAAACAGGAAATGCTAAAGGATAATCTAAACAGGAAACACTAAAAATGCTGAACTTGCTGTGCGTGGACCACAGTGTGTCCAAATCTCAAAAGCACAAGAAAATAGGAAGAGGAATCAGTAGCGCAAAGGGATTTGAGTCCTAGTGCAGCTTTCCCTAAAAGTTACCTTGCAGATTGAGTCGGTGGTAAGGAAGGCAAAAGCAAAGTTAGCAATCACTTTGAGAAGACTAGAATATTAAAGCAGCGATGTAATGCTGAGAATTTATAAGTCATTTTGCATACCACATTCAGAGTCATAGAGCACTACATCACACAAACAGGCCCTCAACCCATCCAGTCTGTCCCAAGCTGCTATTCTGTCTAGTGCCATTGACCTGCTACTAGACCATAGTCTGTGTGCCTATCCAATCTTCTCTTAAACATTGCACTTCTCAGTGGATTGCCACCTTGTCGTGGTGGAGAAGCTTGTGGGGTCCTGTGATCCCAAGAGCCATGTCGTCTGGAGTTATGCTCCTGGTAGGTCACACATCGCAGTAAGGTCGAGGGGGAGGTCCCTGACAAAGAACAATCCAGCCAAGACCTCAACGGTGGAACAGGCGGATGAAGTTACTTTGAACTCAACAGCTGTGAAGGCGGATGAAGGCTGCAACAAATCTATCACCTCCAATCGTCGTGGTTTCCATGCCATTGGAATCAGTTGGTTGATTTGTGAAGTATCGTGTGCTTCTTGGAGTGCAACATCAAGTACACGTTAAACAAATACACGCACAGGCATCTTCACTCTGTGGGCCACTTCTTCAGAATTAAGGCCATCATCCTCGACCTCGAGGGATAGGCACGCCGACAAAACGTTGCAACCGAACCCACATCCACCACTTCCACTGGCAGCCTGTTCCACAATAACAACACCCTCTGACTGAAGAAGTTTCTACTCAGGTTCCCTTTAAATATTTCACCATTCACCCTGACCTTATGACCTCTAGTTATAGTTTCACACAACCACAATGGAAAAAGATTGTTTGCATTTATCTTAATAATGCCCCTCATAATTCTGTACATCTCTATCAAATTTCTCCTCATTCCCCAGAGGATAAAAGTCCTAATCTATTCAACTTTTCCCAGAAAGTTAGGCCCTCAAGTCCCAGAAATTTCCTTCTAAATGTTCTTTGTACTATTTCAATATTATTCTTATCTTTCCTGTAGGTAGCTGACCAGAATTGCAAACAATACTCCAAATGTAGTCTCAACAACATCTTATACAACTTCAACATAACATCCCAACTCCTGTACTCAATACTTTGATTTGTGAAGGCCAATGTGCCAAAAGCTCTCTTTACGATCTTATCTACCTGTGACACCACCTTCTCAGAGTTATGGATCTGTATTCCCAGATCCCCCTTGTTCTACCACACTCCTCATTGTCCTACCATTCACAGTGTAAGCCCTATCCCAATTTGTCCTCACCCCTGTCTGCATTAAATTCCATCCGCACCCTTCACCCCATTTCTCCAGCTAGTTCAGGTCTAACTGCAAGCTTTGATAACCTTCCTCACTGTCCATTACATCCCAA
The DNA here is from genome assembly GCF_030028105.1 of Mobula birostris. Taxonomy (NCBI): domain Eukaryota; kingdom Metazoa; phylum Chordata; class Chondrichthyes; order Myliobatiformes; family Myliobatidae; genus Mobula; species Mobula birostris. The sequence continues at coordinate 23,522,650 of NC_092379.1, read as the reverse complement.
CTTGGTGTGATCAGCAAATTTTATCACATTGTAATCAAAATCACTAATACAGATGACAAACAGCAACAGATACAGCATGGATCCCCGTGGCAACCACTAGTCAAAGGCCTCCATTAGAGAGGTAACCATCTACTGCCTCCCTCTGGTTTCTCCCACCAATGTCCATTCCAATTTACTACCTCATCCTGAATGCCAAGCAACTGAAACTTCTGGACCAGACTCTCATGTGGGACTTAACATCCACTGCCTTCCCTTCAACAATTTTCCTGTTAACCTCTTCAAAAACCACTGTAACATTGATTAGACATGATCTACCACACACAAAGCCATGTTGACTGTCTCCATCAGAATTAATCAGGCCCTGTCTACCCAAATATTTACAGTATATATCCGGCCTCTTGGAATACCTTCTGATAATTTACCCACTACTGATGTCAGGCTTTCCAGCATATAATTTCTTGGCTTATACTTAGAGCCTTTCTTGAACAACAGAACAGCATTAGCTATCTCCCTGTCCTCCAGCACCTCATCTGTGACTGAGGACATTTCAATTACTTCTGTCAGGGCCCCTGAAATGTCTGCACTAGACTCCCACATGGTTCAATGGAACACCTTGTCAGGCCCCAGCAACTTATCCACCTATTGGCACAATGGGGAACGCTGGAGCAGACCCAGATGCAGGACACAGACACTGAAGTACTAGGGACAGGACTTGACTAGATAAGGGACATGACAGGATACAGACAAGGATCAGGGACAAGAACACAGACTTCAGCTAGGAGATGAACTAGACAGGGAACCCAGACAAGGAACCATGAACTAGGAGCCTGTGCTTGGACTCCGAGCCAGAGACTGGACAAGGACCCAGAACCTGGGTCTTGCCTCGGGCTTGGACCCCAGAACTAGGCAAGGACAGGACCTGGCTGGGGTCTTGAGGCTTGAGGTTGCAGGCTGGGGTCTTGAGGCTTGAGGCTGGAGCTCAGATACAGACTGAGAACTGTACATCAACATGTCAGGACTTATCCTTCGAAAAGCCGGGACTCATCTTTAAGATGACACTAACATGAGACAGGACAGTACATAGACATAGAGCCGGGACTTATCCTTAGACAAGCCGGGACTCAACTTTATCTCCACACCAAGGTGGGACAGGTCCATCCGTCGGGTAACGGCAGAATGGCCGGACTTGCCCAACAAAGGCAAACAGAAGATAAGACAAGTCCCCCCACACGGCAACAGCAGAACGGCCTGACTTACCTAACAGAGGCGAGGACAAGACTAGACAGATCCTCCCGCAGGTCAATGGAATAATGGCCTGACTTACCCCACGGAGGCGAGGACAAGAAGAGACAAACACTGAATAACGACAGACAGTTACATCTCTGCATCAGGGTTGCTCTGAGTCGCAGTTATGGCCAGCAACCTCGGCTGGCTACACAAACAGCTGGATCCCTACCTAGCTCAGAGTGGCTGACGGCCACTCAGCTGACCCGGGAAACGGCCGAAGCCATACCACAAAGACAGCTCCAACTACCAACAGCAAGGCTCCATGAAGTGATGGTTCTCCAACGCGGCCTAAAGATGGCAAGTGGCCGCTCTAGCCTTCCACCGGCAAGTTGCTCCCAAGGGATCTTGACAAGAAGAACCAGCAGCCCACGCTCAACCCCAGGGCTACTTATATTCCAAGCCCCAAGATGGGAATCAGGTGCCTATGATTAACCCAACCGAAACAAGGGACAGCTGGAAGACCTGGACCAGACCATGAACTGGAATGTGGACTTCACGGACCAGACCATGACACCTATTTTGCCTCCAATGAGCAAGAGCCTCCTGTTCTATAATCTAGATAGAGTCCATACTGTTTTGCCTTAGTTCTATAGACATCTACTTCTCCTGAGTAAATGAGTAAATACTGATTCCAAAATTCCATTTAAGATCTCCCCATTTCTATCTGGCTCCATTCATTGATGAGCATGCTGATCTTCAAGTGGACCAGTTTCCCAATTTCAGATGGCAATGGTGAAGCTCAGCAACTATTTGCCAGGAGCAAAGAAAATAATTTTATTAATCACACTTTTTCTGATAGATGATTGATCACTGCCTTTCAGAATAGAGCTTTGGAACCACCCGTACACCTGGATTTTTGTGGTTGGTGTGAACTGAAACCTCAGAGATGCAGGATGGTTGTGGCATGCTATGTATGGGCCAAATCAAGACGGAGGAGCCCAGGCCAGAGAGTTCCGGCATGAGCCAAAGTTTGGCCGTTGCTGGAGCGGACTTGGAGGCGATTCGATGAGGCAGAACCTAAGTGAGGCAAGCAGAGTTGAGGGGGAGCCCGAACCAGAGAGTGGGGAAAGATCCGAGGTTTGATCGATTTAAGCACAGAGCCGAATTGGAAAGGTCGGGTACGGGCCGAGTCAAGGTGGTAGGGCTCAGGGCCGAGAGCGTATTGAAGAGGCAGGGCCTGGATTCGAGAGGTAGCAACAAACCAACATTTGGACAGATTGAAAAGGTCAGGATGTCGGGGCTGGAGACAAGAGATGGACAGTTCAGTTCACTGTCCTGGGAGGTTTACTTGTGTCTATGCTGAAATGGGGCAATCACCTGCAACTAACGAGCTCCTGAATCATCTGCCCTGATGCCTGGCTTCATGTCTGCACACTCACTTTCATGAATTTCGGATCTGGATGTTATTTGCTTACTTTTATTGCTTGCATGTTTTTTTTTCTCTGCGCATTGGGTGTTTGACAGTCTTGGTTTTGTTAATAGGTTCTAATGGGTTTCTCATTTTGTGGCTGTCTATAAGGTGAGAAATCTCAATGCATGCTTTGATAATAAATGTACGAACTTGTCACTTCATCCTTTTGCTCTTAATATTTCTGTAGAAACTCTTGGAATTCTCCTTCACCTCGTCTGCCGGAAAAGCCCCCTGCCTTCTTTTAGCCATCCTGATTTCCCTCTCTTGATTTCTGATACTCCTCAAGCTCCTTACTGCCTATACCTGCTGTGTACCTCCTTTTTCTTAACCAGGGCCTCAATATCCCCAAAAACCTAAGGCTTCCTGACAGGAGCATACAAAATCTGTACTCTCAATAATTTTGAAGGTCTTGCACTTACCAAGCATCCAATTGCCAGAAAACAAACTATCCTAATCTACACCTGCCAAATCCTTTCTGATGGTATCAAAATTTGCCTTTCTCCAATTTAGAATCTCAACCTGAGGACCAGTCCTACCCTCTCCATAATTATATTGAAGCTAATGGTGTTGGCGTGTGAGCAAGTGGTTAAGGCGTTCATCTAGTGATTTGAAGGTCGATAGTTCGAGCCTTGGCTGAGGCAGCGTGTTGTGTCCTCAAGCAAGGCACTTAACCACACATTGCTCTGCGATGACACCAGGGCCAAGCTGTATGGGTCCTAATGCCCTTCCCTTGGACAACATCGGTGGCATGGAGAGGGGAGACTTGCAGCATGGGCAACTGCCGGTCTTCCATACAGCCTTGCCCAGGCCTGCGCCCTGGAAACTTTCCAAGGCGCAAATCCATGGTCTCACGAGATTAACAGATCCCTAAAAGAAATGGAATTATGATAACTAGATGCAAAGTCTTCCCCTACACATGATTCTGTCACCTGCCCTGTCTCATTCCTTAATAGAGATCCAGTATCACGCAGTCTCTAGTTGGGACCTTTATCTGGATTAAGGAAACTTTCCTGAACACATTTGACAGATTCTACCCTATCCAGTCCTTTTTCAGTATGGGAGTCCCAGTGAATACCTGGAAAGTTAAAATCACCTACAATCACAACCTTTTCTTTTTTTGCAGCTATCTGTTATCCCCCTACAAATGAGCTTTTAAAATCCCACTGTCTACCCTCCCCCTTTAATCTCTGCCATTCTATTGTGACCAAAACAATGGAATCCCGGAATGTTCTGCCAGATCTGCCCCTCCTGCAATGGCTACAATGTCATAATTCCACACCCCAAGCTCATTTGCCTTACCTACGGTACTCCCTACCTTGAAATAGATGCAACTCAGAACATTAATCCAAACATGCTCAACCTTTCAATTCCTGTCTTTGGAATACTGTGAGAAGTTTTGGGCTCCACATCTATGAATGTTCTGGCATAGGAGAGGATCCAGATACATTTTTGGAGAATGATCCTAGGAATGAAAGGGTTAACGTATGAGAAGCGTTTGGTAGGTCTGACCCTGTGTTCATTGGAGTTTAGAAGTATGAGGGGGGATCTTATTGAAAACTAATCAATATTGGAAGACCAAAATAGAGTGAGCATAGAGACAATGTTTCCAGCAGTGGGAGGGTCTAAGACTAAACGGCATAGCCTCAAAATAGAAGGATGTCCCTTTAAAACAGAGATGAGGAGAAATTTCTTTAGCCAGAGGGTCATGAATACTTGCACTCAATAGTGAGGGGAATGGACAGGAGATTCGTGGACGTGAACGGGACACCCGTATGGTATGTTGCCCCCCCAGGTGCGAGGGGCAGGGACATCTCAGATCGTGTCTGCAGCATTTTGGAGAGGGACGTAGAGCAGCCAGATGTCTTGGTATATATTGGTACCAATGACATAGGAAGGAAAAGCAAAGAGGTCCTGAAAAGAGATTTTAGAGAATTAAGTGGAAAACAGGACCTCCAGGATAGTAAATTCTGGATTACTGCCGCACACCAGTGAGGGTAGAAACAGGATGATTTGGCAGATAAACGTGTGGCTGGGAAGCTGGTGCAGGGGGCAGGGCTTCAGATTCTTGGATCATTGCGGTCTCTTCTGGGGGAGGTATGACCTGTTCAAAAGTGACAGGTTGCACCTGAACCTGAGGGGGACCAACAGTCTTGCGGCAGGTATATTAAAGCTGTTGGGGAAGGTATAAATTAATTTGGCGGGGGATGGGAACCGGCGTGATGGGACTCAGGAAAGGACGGATGGTAAAAAAGTAAAGGTAGCAAACAGTCAGACTGTCAGGAATGGCAGGCAGGTGATGAGACATAGTTGCAGCCAACAGGGTGAATATCATTAGGGATGCAAAATCAAAAAGGGTAGCAGATACACCACTCAAGGTGTTGTATCTCAAGGTACAGAGTATAAGAAATAAGGTGGATGATCTTGTTGCACTATTACAGATTGCCAGGTATAATGTCAAAGCCATTACTGGATCATGGCTGAAGAATGGCTGTAGTTGGGAGCTGAATGTCCAAGGTTACACATTGTATCAGAGGGATGGGAAGGTAGGAAGAGGGGGTGGTGTGGCTCTACTGGTAAAGAATGGCATCAAATCAGTAGAAAGATGTGACATAAGATTGGAAGATGTTCAAACCTTGTAGATTGAGTTAAGGAACTGCAAGGGTAAAAGGACTCTGATGGCAGTTATATTCAGGCCTCCCAACAGTGGCTGGGAGGTGGACCACAGATTACAATAGCAAATAGAAAAGGTGTGTCAAAAGGGCAATGTTAGGATAGTCATGAGAGATTTCAACATGTAGGTCGATTGGGAAAATCAGGTTGGTAATGGATCTTAAGAGAGTGGCTTTGTTGAATGCCTAAGAGATGGCTTTTTAGAGCAGTTTGTCATTGAGCCTACTAGGGGACAGATATAATGGATTGGGTGTTATGTAATGAACCTGAGGCGATTAGAGACCTTAAGGTATAAGAACCCTTTGGAACCAGTGATCACAATATGATGAGCTCAACTTGAAATTTGATTGGGAGAAAGTTAAGTCTGACCTAGCAGTATTTCAGTGGAGAAAGGGAAACTGCAGTGATATAAGAGAGGAGTTGGCCAGATAAATTGGAAGGAGCTGCTGGCAGGGATGTCAGCAGAGTAGCAATGGCATGCATTTCTTGAGAAAAATGAGGAAGGTGCAGGACATGTGTATTCCAAAAATGAAGAAATACTCAAATGGCAAAATAGTACATCTGTGTCTGACGAGCGAAGTCAAAGCTAACGTAAAAACAAAAGAGCAAAAATTAGTAGAAAGATAAAGGATTGGGAAGTCTTTAAAAACCTACAGAGAGCAACTAAAAGACTCATTAGAAGGGAAAAGATGAAATATGAAAGCAAGCTAGCAAATAATATCAAAGTGGATAGTGAAAGCGTTTTCAAGTATGTAAAAAATAAATGAGAGATGAGAGTGCTAGAAAATGAGGCAAGAGAAATAATTATGGTGGATAAGGTGATGGCAGATGAACTAAATGGGAATTTTGCATCAGTCTTCACTGTGGAAGACACTAGAAGTATGCCTGAAGTTGTGGTATGTGAAGGAAGAGAAGTGGGTGTAGTTACTATTACAAGGGAGAAGGTGCTCAAAAAGCTGAAAGACTTAGAAGTACATAAGTCACCCGGACCAGATGAACTGCATCCTAGGGTTCTGAAAGAGGTCGCGTTAGAGATTGTGGTGGCATTAGAAATTATCTTTCAAAAATCACTGGACTCTGGCATGGTGCCAGAGGACTGGAAAATGGCAAATGTCACTCCACTCTTTAAAAAAGGAGGAAGGCAGCAGAAAGGAAATTATAGACCAGTTAGCCTGACCTTAGTGGTTGGGAAGATGTTAGAATCAATTGTTAAGGTCAGGGTGACGGAGTACTTGGTGACACAGGACAAGATAGGACAAAATCAGCTTTATTTCCATCAGGGTAAATCCTGCCTGATAAACCTGTCGGAATTCTTTTGGGGAGATTACAAGTATGATTGATAAAGGGGATGCAGTGGATGTTGTATATTTGGCCTTTCAGAAGGCCTTTAACAAGGTGCCACATATGAGGCTGCTTACCAACCTAAAAGCCTGTGATATTACAGGAAAGTTACTAATATGGTTAGGGCATTGGCTGATTGGAAGAAGGCAGCAAGTGGGAATAAAAGGATCCTTGTCTGGTTGGCTGCCAGTGACTAGTGGTGTTCCACAGGGGTCAGTTTTGCAACCACTTCTTTTTATACTTTATATAAATTATTCAGGTGATGAAATAGATGGCTTTGTTGTCAAGTTTGCAGATGATACGAAGATTGGTGGAGGGATAGGTAGTGTTGAGGAAATGGGTAGGATGCAGAAGGACTTAGACAGATTAGGAGAATGGGCAAGAAAGTGGCAAATGAAATATAATGCTGGAAAATGTATGGCCAGGCACTTTGGTAGTAGAAATGAATGTTTGTTTTCTAAACAGGGAGAAAATCCAAAAATCTGAGATGCAAAGGGACTTGGGAGTCCTTGTGCAGAACACCTTAAAGGTTAACTGACAGGTTGATTTGGTGGTAAGGAAGGCAAATGTCATGTTAGCATTCATTTCAAGAGGTCTAGAATACAAGAGCAAGGATGTGATGCTGAGGCTTTATACAGCACTGGTGAGGCCCCACCTTGAGTTTTGTGAACAGTTTTGGGCTCCTCATCTTAGAACAGATTCACAAGGATAATTCCAGGAATGAAAGGGTTATCATACGAGGAAGGTTTGATGGCTCTGGGTCTGTACTCACTGGAATTTAGAAGGATGAGGGGGGATCTCATTGAAACCTTTTGAATGTTGAAGGCCCTAGACAGAGTAGATGTGGAAAGGATGTTTCCTATGGTGGGAGAGTCTAGGACAAGAGGGCACAACCTGAGAATAGTGGGGCGTCCATTCAAAACAGAGATGTGGGGAAATTTCTTTAGCCAGAGAGTGGTGAATTTGTTGCCATGTGCAGCTCTGGAGGCCAGGTCATTGGGTGTATTTAAGGCAGAGGCTGATAGGTTCTTGATTGGACATGGCATCAACGGTTACGGGGAGAAGGCCGGAAAATAGGGTTGAGGAAGTGAAAAAAAAGAATCAGCCATGATTGAATGGCCGAGCAGACTCGATGAGCCAAATGACCTAATTCTGCTCTGATGTCTTATGGAATTCATTGCCACATACAGCTGTGGAAGCCAAGTTACCAGATATATTTAAAGCAGACGTTAATAGGTTCTTGATTACGTGGAGAAGGCAGGGGAACGGGGTTGAAAGGGTTAATAAATCAGTCATAATTGAATGACGAAGCAGACTCGATGGGCTCAATGGCCTAATTCTCTCCTGTCTTTCGCTCAGCAGGCCAGGCCGAACCTAGGGACACAGAAGCGGGGTTAACGGTCCGAAGACCCTCGATCAGAAGGCATTCCCTCGATTCTTCGCCTTTCATTTCAGATTTTAAGCATTTCCGGGGTTAGTTTCAGAAATTGACAGGCGTTCTAGCTCCGCCCCGCTCTTTAATAATCATGAGGCGAGTATCAGCTGACTGTCTGAAAGTTGCATTCGCCGGTAGAGCGTTCGATTTTCTTGATAGGCAGTGTCCTGACCTTTCCTTTCATTGACACTGGGTGTCGATTTCCAGTCGCTGGATAACGTAGTGTGTTGTTGTTGTTGTTCCACAGCCTCTCCGACACCCAGATTTCTGATCAAAAGGTCTCCGAATGGAAGATGATGCAGAGGCAGCGTGAGTTCCTCCCTCTCACCCTTCATTCCTAAAACCTCTCCTTCCGGCACCTGCATGTAATGCCAGCCTGTAATGTCTGAACCAATCCTCCTATAAACCCACTCCCCACAGGCCCTTTCTGGAACCACCACCGCCCCCCACCCCACCCCACCCCACCCCACCCCCGAAATTAATCCCCCCCCCCGTTCTCTCCCACTGTGACCCGAACGAGTGAAACCCAAGGCAGCCGCCAGCGAGTTCGGAGGTCACATCGATTAGTAGTCCGCTTCCTGTACTCTATCGGTTTATTATTTATTTCCTGGACGGAGTTATTTCGATTCCTTGTCACTTTCCTTTCCGGTACATTATAAATGTAATATTAAAGTTTGTTTAACAGTTTTTGACAGCTTCTCTGTGGATAAGTCTTTGTAGTTTTTTTTTCGGAACATGTTTCAGCCCCTGCTTTGTTTCCCTTCCTGTAACTGCATTTATTTTTAGTTTGACTTCTGTGCCTGTGTTTCGTGATAAGGAATTGAAGGGGTCAGGGTGGTTTTATGTCTTGTTCTGGAAACTCCCGGGTAAATTACGTTTCTCCGAGACAAGTGAAGTAACTACGTCCATCGCTTTTAAGTTTGAATTTATTTATTGAGATACAGTTCGGAATAGGTTCTTCGAGCCTGGTTTAACTCTAGCCTAAGCATGGAACAATTTATAATGACCAATTAACCTTCAAAACGGTACGTCTTTGGCCTGCGGTCACTGGGAAAACGTACAAACTCTTTACAGACATCGGGGGTGGGGAATTCTTCCTCGCAAATGCACAATCGCCAAAACCCCTTCCTCCACCACCGCCCCCGCCCCCCCGACCCATCTGTTCCTCGTTCAATCAGCTGTGGGAATCTTAAATCTTGTCGTCCACAAGATCTAGTCTGTGTTTGTCCCATATTCTTATCTCTGTGTCTGTCCAAATGTCTTTACAAAGCTGCAAGTGTACCTGCGTCGTCTACCACTTCCTCATTCCATATGCCCACCTCCCTCTGTGTGGAAAAACTTAACTCCTGTAAAACTTCCCCTTCTCACCAATGTTCTCCTGTCCCCTGAGAAGAAAGATTGACCTTCGTATCTCTGCTCCTCATAATCTAATAATCCTCTATTGTGCCATCCCCCTCCACATCCTTTGCTACAGAGACAAAGTCCCAGCCTACCCACCCAATCCTAAATCAAACCCTCCAGTTCCCAGCAAAATCCCCCGTGAACCTTTTCTGCACCCGCCCCAGCCTAATGACAGCTCTCCTTGTCACCAAGAGTGGGTACGTATATGGTATGAGCTGCCAGAGGAAATATTAGAGGCAGGTACACTTCGTTTGTTCATTATGTGCTGTGTCATATGATGTGGGCAATCATGACCCTGATTGTTCTTGGCATTGCTGACTTCTGGGCAGTAGCTTTACAAGACGGTGACGCCCAGCCATTAGCATTACCTTTCAAAGACTGTCTGCCTGGAAACATTCAGTGGACTCATAACCAAGATTTGTGACCTGCACCAGCTGCTCATGTGACCAACCACCACCTGTTCCCATGACTTCACGAGACCCTGATCAGGAGGGCCGGGTGGGGTGGATGCTGAGCAGGAGCTACACCTTGCCCAAGGGTGACCTGCAGGGTAGTGGAGGGAAGGAGTATCATACACCTCCTCTTGTAGGGATGTATCTCCACCCCGCCACCCAGAGGTACACTTTACAGCTTTTAAAAGACATTTGGACTGCTCGGGGTGACCAGAACTGCACACCGTACTCCAAGAGTGGTCTCACCAACAATCAGTGAATTTGCAATGTGATGGTCCAGGTCCTGTACTCAATCATTCCTCCTTCGCCACCCTATCTACCTGTGTCTCCACTTTCAGGGCACTATGTATCTGTATTCCTAGGTCTATCTAGTCTACAATGCTCCCCAAGGCCCTGCCACTCACTGTGTAAAACCTCCCTGGTTTACCTCACTAAAATGCAACACCTTGTACTTGCCTGAGTTGAGTTCCATCTGCCATTCCTTGGCCCACTTCCCCAGGTCATCTTGCTCCAGTTGTAATCTTAGGAAACCCCCTTTACGGTCCACTACACCACCAAGCTCACTGGCCATGCACTCAACATCATCCTCTAAGTCATTAACAGAGTCAGAATTCGGTTTAATATCACTGGCATATGTGATGAAATTTGTGAACCTAGAGGCAGCAGTACAATGCAATAAATGTAGGGAAAAATAAGGTACTGTAAATAGTGTAGAAACAGAAACAGTGAGGTAGCGTTCATGGGTTCATCTTAGAAACCAGATGACAGAGGGGAAGAAGCTGTTCCTGAATCACTGAGAGTGTGCCTTTAGGCTTCTGTACCTCCTTCCTGATGGCAATAATGAGAAGAGGGTATGTCCTGGGTGATGGGGGTCCTTAATGGACGCCACCTTTCTGAGGCACAGCTCCACGAAGTTGTCTTGGATACTACAGAGGCTAGTACCCATAATCAAAACAGAGTCTATCCCGAGCCTTTGTGGCCCATCAGGCCAGTGCTTATGCCGGTTTCTGTGGTGCATGGAAACCGGAGAACCCAGAGGAAATGCATATGGTCACGGGGGAGAATGGACAAATTGCTTAAAGAGAGCGATGGAATTGAACCTGGGTCACAGGGGCAGTAATCGCTTTAAACTAACTACTGTGCTAACATGGCGGCCTTGTTACCCCCAGCGTGTAAATTGGGGTAGCATCCAGGCTGGGGAGGCGGGAAGTGATGACGGAAATGTGGGGGGAAACGGATGGAACTTTCTGTTTCTATGCTATTTATTTACTCTGCAAATTCTAATAATTATGCCACTGAATGACACATTTCACGTCATTAGTGGACAGTGATATTAAAACTGGCTCGTGTTTTCGATGAGGAATGAGTGTTATTAGGTGCATCGATGTTCAGTGTGGGTTCGATGGGCCAAAGGGCCTGTTTCCCTGCTCCAAGACACGATAAGAGTCTCGCTTTCTTTCCCCACCCACACCTCTGAACACAAGAGATCCTGCAAATGTTGGGTATCCGGATAACTAACTAACTAAAACACACACACACACACACACACACACACACACACACACACACACACACACACACACACACACACACACACACACACACAATGCTGGAGGAACTCAGCAGGTCGGGTGGCATCTGGAGAGGGCAGCAAGCAGTGACGTCCATTTCGGGTCCATTTTATCCATTGATCCAGTATTTTGTGTGTGTCACCCTCACTTCTGTCCCCTTCTCTCCCACCACTGACTCCCCAGCCCCAACACCCATTACTTTAAATCATTTGCTGTCTCTTTAACTGCCTCCTGGCCCTTGTATGGGTGCGTGTCCCTCCGCTTGATACGGTCATATCCCATCCCATCTAGAACATGGGCCTGTGTAGGCATAACCCTCCCCTCTCACCTCAGTACTACCCACCAAACCCCACCCCACTCCTAACTCAATGCTACCAAGGTATGACTGGCTGTCTCCCTCTCTCTCACTCCCCCGCAGGACTGGGAACTGGTTGACCAGCTGGCTACCTGCCTGGTGCCCGACGTCCATGACTCACCTACGAGAGGCTGAGGCTCGGATCCTGCAAGGTGAGCAAGTTTGAATCCCACCTCCAGCCCCCTCAACCCAGGCTGTGGTGGGTTTCCATCTGCAAAGGGGATCGGGGAGGGGGGTGTGCTGAAGGAGTGTCACACCACAGGAGGGGTGGGCGTCGGTGCACACTGTCTGACAGAGAGGTGGAAGCAGCAGCTCTCTGGGTGGTGTTGTAAAAGAGGGAGATCCAGGGCTACAAGCGTACGTTTCCCAGAATATAAAGACACAGGTAGACAGGGTGGTGCAGAAGGTGCTTGGTGCATTTTTTCTTCATCCATCAGGGCAGAGAGTACAGAAGCTGGGACATCGCGTTGCAGCTGTACAAGTTGCCGGTGTGATCACACTTGGAATATTGTGCACAGTTCTGGTCAGCCAACTAAGGGGAGGATGTGATTAGTTTGGAGAGGGTGCAGAAAAGATTCGCAAATGTCTTGCAGAGTCTGGAGAGCCTGAGTTCTAAGGAAAGACTGGATAAGCTGGGACTATTTTCCCTGGAGTGAAGATGGCCGAGGGGTGGCCCTGTAGAGGTTCATACATTCACAAGGGCCATGAATAAGGTAGAGGGTCCCACAGTCTTTTCCCCAGGGTATGGGAGTCTGAAATCAGAGGGCACAAGTTCAAGATGAGAAGGGAAAGATGCAATAGGGACCTGAGGGACAAAAAAGTAGGAAGTGACAGCTTTCAGTTTCCCAGCAGCCAATGGCCTCCAGCACATCCATAGTCCCTCCCATGTGCCCTCAGGAATCAGGGACATATCCCATCTGGGCTAGGGAGAGTTCTTCTACTTCACAATCCTTCCCTGGGCTGAGCTCAGCAGTGCATCCTTCCAGGATGGACAGGCAAGGGTGAGGGTGAGTCTGTGTCTCTGTGTGTCCGTGTCCCCAGCCCTTTGGCCCGACATCATCCCGTTGGCCCACACTAATCCCATCTTCTGGCTCTCGTTCTGTCGCCGCCTCTGCCTTGGCCGTTCCAGGTACTGGTCGACTGTTCCCAGAGTCTCTGCCTTCACCAACCCCTCAGGCCACTTCTTGAGGGAAGCAATTCTTCCCTCGATCCCCTCGAAAACTCTCACTCCTTCCCCAATCCTAGGTTCTCTGCTTTTAGATGTCTCTGACATGGGAGAAGTACCTCACTGTCACCACACCGATCCTCCCTGTCGAGTTAGTCCCATCACTACTGATCCCACTTCGGTCAGTACAACAATTTCCTCTCCTCCAATGAATATTTTGCAGATTTTCTCTGATTTGCCCTCTCCTGCTTCCAAGATCCCTTTGACTGACCCTCGCCAATTTCCCTAGATGCGCTCTACAGTCCAGTACACCGGCCCTTCACCCGATGATGTTGTGGCAACATTTTAACCAACTCCACAATCAATGTAACCCTTCCCTCCTGCATTGCCTGGCAATTTTCTTTCATCAATGTCCCTAACGTATCCCAACCTTCCAGTTCCACGCACTATCACTCTCTGTGTAGTAAAAAACCTACCATCCGCATACACCACACTCTTTCTTCGAATCACCTTAAAATGATGCCCTCTCGTATTAGCCAATTCTGTCCTGGAATGAAGATGCTAGCTGTCCACTCGATCAGTGTCCCTTCCCATCTTATTTATCAGGGTCACCTCCCATCCTCCTCCGCTCCAAAGAGAAAAGTGCTACCTCACTCGTTTGACATGCCCTGCTCTCCAGGCAACGCCGTCACATCCTCTCTAAAGCTTCCACATCCTTCCAGGAATGAGATGACCAGGACTGAACACAATCCTCCAAGAGTTCCACTGAGGTGCAACATTACCTCACAGCTCCTGTGCACAGTCCCCTGGCTAATGAGCCTCCCCTCCCGTGGACTCTGCCCATACTTCTCTCTGCCCCAGTAAAGCTGGGGAAAGCCCCACCCACCCTCGGCGTTGTTTTGTTACGTCAATGCACCATTGCAGTGATATGATCTGTATGAACAGTAAGTTTTTCATTACATCCGACAATAATAAACCTATTTACCACTTCCCTGTAACTCCCACCAGCTCTCGTATCAAGAATTATACAAAATGAAAACCTTGAGCCTGCTCTTCCATTCAATCCAACCATGATTTATCCCTCGTCTCAGTGCCACCTCCCTGGAGCTCCCTATGCATCGTGTATCCAGAAATCTACCACGCTCTTTCCCGTATATATCCAGTAAATTATCCTCACTGCCGCTGTCACAGAAAATTGCACTTAGATCTTCCCCACTGGACGAAGAAGTGTGACCTACCCATTCCCCATCTCACCCCGGAATGTCTTGGCCAGCATGCTGTGCCAGTGATCACCACCCTCCCAACAACCTAATCTTCCCTACATCTAGTCGGTATCACAACTCAGATCTCCTTTTGTCCTCTAGAGTGGGATGAGCTGGTGGAGGGGGGAGGGAGATGGAAGGTGGAGGAGGTGGGAGGCGTGAGGGGTGACCCTAGGGATCCCGCGGTTGGTTTAATGTTACTTGTGAGATCCTGTCTCATGCCTAGGTATCTTTCCCACCACCAACCTCTTTCCCTCCCTCTTTCACTCATTCCCCTACCCTTTCTCTGTCCCCCCTCTCCCCTCTAAACATTCCCATCTTTCTCTTCTTCCCATCCCCTCTCCCTCCTCAAAACACTCACCCTCCAATCCTCTCCCCATTTAATTCCACCTCTCACCCTCCAATCCTCTCCCCATCTAATTCCACCTCTCACCCTCCAATTCTCTCCCCATCTAATTCCAACTCTCACCCTCCAATTCTCTCCCCATCTAATTCCACCTCTCACCCTCTAATCCTCTCCCCACCTAACTCTACCTCTCATCTTCAACCCCCTCCTCATTCTGTCACATCGAAACACCTCTCCCTCCTCCTTTACCCCACCCCACCATAATGCCATTCCCTCTCCCTATGCTCACAACCAACCACTACCCTCCCTAAATCCCTCCCCCCCCTTCCCCACCCCTCCCCTCTTCCCTCTAAACCACAGGCTTGAAAAGCCCCCCCCAGTGCCGCTATGTGAAGTTGCCAAGCTCCCACCAGATCTGGACACTGTCACTGGATCGAGTTTCAGGTGCGGCGGGGGAGCAAACGCCACTGGTGCTGGTCCACGGCTTCGGGGGCGGCCTCGGCCTCTGGATCCAGAACCTGGAGCGGCTGAGCTGCCGGCGCCGGCTGTTCGCGTTCGACCTGCTGGGCTTCGGCCGCAGCTCCCGTCCCAGCTTCCCGGTTGAGCCCGAGGCGGTGGAGGCTGAGTTTGTGCGCTCCATCGAGGAGTGGAGGCAGCAGCTGGGCCTGCCCGCCATGATCCTGCTCGGGCACAGTCTAGGTGGCTACCTGGCAGCCAGCTACTGCATCCAGCACCCCGACAGGTGAGGCCGGGACACGGGGCACAGAGAGGCAGTCTACTAGGAGAAGGAGAACGAGGAGGGATAGTATAGGGAGGAGGGTGGAAGGTAGGGAAGAGGGGGAGGAAGGGAGAGGAAGGGGGTGAGTAAGGAGGGAGGAGGGGATGGGGAAAGAGTCTGCGAAGAAGGGGAGAGGAGGGAGGGGTGTGGGTCGGAGGACTGAGGTGCACTGTCTTTGGGGGGATGGGGGTGGGTAGAATAAGTGGAAAATAGGAGAGAAAGTGGTTCTGCCCAGTTCCTTACTCACTCTCCCTTCCTCCTCTCCCACCATTATCCCTATCCCCTACCCTCAAAATGACCCCTTTCCTCTCCCCCCATCCACTTTCCCACTCCCCTTCCTTCCCTCCCCTCACTGTCTGCCTTCCCCAACACCCGTTTGCCTTTCCCTGCCCCCTCCCCTCTAACCCCCTCCCCACCCGCTCCCCATATCTCTCTGCTCCTTCCTCCTCACACTCTCTCTTTCTGCTTTGTACACTGAAGCAACTTGAAGGCAGCTATTGATGAATGGTAACCGTTCCTGCCTTGGCTGTCAGGGACTGAACTTGCCTGTCTCGTCTTTGAAGCCTTGTCAACCAGCAGTTAAGTCTCCTTGCAGATGTCCCTTTGTCGGCCCCCTTTGTGCCAGTTTCTGAGATCCTCTCTGCTACAACACACTGTGGTGATTGATCTCCATTGATTTGACCCGTGCCTGACCTAAATCACTTGTACCTTATTTTTATGTGCTCTAATGTTATGCTGACTGCTCTCATTTCTTTGTCTGTCTCTTAATTGCCCTTTTAAAGAAGGGTACTAAATTAGTATTGTTGTTCTCTGCCTGGAATGGTGGTAGAGGCAAATGCATTAGAGGCTTTTAAGGGACTTTCAGATCAGAAGATGGAGGAATAAGGACATTGGGTAGGTAGGAGAGATTGGTTTTTAGGTGTGTTTTTATTTACTTTTTAGCTGGTTTGGCACAACATTGAGGGCCAAAGGGCTCGTTCCTGTGTTGTTCTATGTTCTAGCGTGACTCAGACACTAAATTTGGTGGTGCGGTGGACAAGAGAAACATAACCTTTGTCAAAGAGTTGAAGGCTTGCATGCCTCAGTGCCCTGGAGAACTATGTCGGCTGGAGTCAGGGCTTTATGCTTTGGCTCTTGGGAGGGTTACCTATGCCAAACAGGTCAAAGGGTAAAGGTCAGACTAGGAGTGGTCCCGTTCTCCCCATTCAGAGGTTCAGCTCATGGCGAGCAACCCTGACTGGTCAAAAAGAATTGGTATGGAAACAGCAACGAAGAATCCTTCTACATCTGTACGTGACGGTATATGGCAAGGACAGACAGATGGAGAACCTTCATTGCTGCCCTAAGCACCACCAGCGGTGTATCAGGCAGTAACTAGTGACCAGTGAAGTTTACTTAAGATTCTGTCTACATCTAGATGAGCTGTAGAAGCGGGCCACGGAACGGCAGATTGAACTGAACTTGAGGAAGTGCAGGGTGTTGCATTTTGTCCAATTAAACCAGGGCAGAACTTAAACTGGAGTCCTGGGGAGCATTGTAGAACAGGAAGGCTTAGGGGTGAGGTTAGATATTTCCTTAAAAGTGGTGATGCTGGCGGACAAGGTGGTGAAGAAAGCTTCTGTCATGCCTGCCTTTGTCAGAATGTGAATACAGGAGTTTGGATGTCCTGTTACATTTGTATCAGAAGTAGGTAAGGCTATGTTTGGAGTTCAGTTCTGGATGCTCTATTAAGGGGAGGGAATCATTAATCTAGAGAGGGCAAGGAAAGGATTTACGAGAGCGTTATGGGGACTGTAATGCTGGACAGGCTCGGACGGTTTCCCCTGGAGCATCAGAGGCTGAAGAGTGATTTTATAGAGATTTATAGAATCATAAGGTGAACAGTCTTCTTCAGGGTGGGAAGTCCAAAATTAGGGAGTAGAGACTGAAAGGGAGAGGGGGATAGATTTAAATAGGGCCTGAGGGGCAACTTTTCCCCACAGAGAAGTTGCTGAGGGTATGGAACAAGCTGCCAGTGGAAAGGCTGAGGCAGATACAAGAAAGACATTTAAAGGGCATTTAGACAGGTAGGTGGACAGGAAAGGTCAGAGAAATCTGGGCCAAAGAGCCTGCTTCTGTTCTGTATTGCTTTGTGACTCTCTCTGTCCCTCTCTCACACCCTACTCTTTCCCTGCCCTGGGTCCCGAGGATGACACCTCACCCTCTCATTGTTTCATCTCGTCGGTGGGATCTTGCTATGCCTAGGCCCGGTTAACCGTAACTGAGTAACCCTCTGGCTTGTGCGGAGCAGAGTGAAGCACCTGATCCTGGTGGATCCGTGGGGATTCCCCGAGCGGCCGACCGACCAGTCGGAGGTTTGGAAGCCACCTGTCTGGGTGAAGGCACTGGCTGCAGTCCTGGGACGCTTCAACTTCCTGGCCATCCTGCGGGCTGCAGGACCCTGGGGTAAGAGAATGTCTATCAGTCATCCCTTCCCTGCAGGGTGAGGGAGTGTCCACCAGTCACCCATTCCCCCTGGGGTGAGGGAGTGTCCACCAGTCATCTCCCCCCCCCCCCAGGGTAAGGGAGTGTCCACCAGTCATCCATTCTCCCCGGGGTGAGGGAGTGTCCACCAGTCATCCATTCTCCCCAGGGTAAGGGAGTGTCCATCAGTCATCCCCCCCCCACCCCCGGGGTGAGGGATGTCCATCAGTCATCCATTCCCCCCGGGGTGAGGGAGTGTCCATCAGTCACCCATTCCCCCCAGGGTGAGGGATGTCCACCAGTCACCCATTCTCCCCAGGGTGAGGGAGTGTCCGGGAGGCAGTCCTCTCCCTGGGGTTACAGAGTGTCCATCAATCATCTCTTCTTCACCCCCCCCACCCCGAGTGAAGGAGTGTCCACCAGTCACCCATTCCCCCCAGGGTAAGGGAGTGTCAACCAGTCATCCATTCTCCCCGGGGTGAGGGAGTGTCCATCAGTCATCCCCCCGCCCCACCCCCGGGGTAAGGAGTCCTGACGAAGGGTCTCGGCCTGAAACGTCGATTGTACCTCTTCCTAGAGATGCTGCCTGGCCTGCTCCGTTCACCAGCAACTTTGATGTGTCCCATGGGTAGAGAAGGTGTTGAGGGATATGGGTGAAATGCAGGCAAATGGAACACAGAACAGTACAGCACAGGAACAGGTCCTTAAGGCCACAACGTCTGTACTGACCACAGCACCAATTTAAAATAATCCCGTCTGCATGCCCGTTGTCTCTACCCCTCCTAACCACTGCACCACCCCCCTGTTATCTGCTGATACGTGTGCTGATGGCATCCTCACAGGGACAGGGCATCACTTGCAACATTTCTCCCAGAGTTGAAATGCACCGCTGTGGTTCTGAGGGCACCTGGCTCCAGCTTGCAGCGATTGCACCAGGAAACGAGCTTGTTGATTCCCCGGTGGTACTCGGATTTGTCACCTCTGACCCAAGTCCACTGACTGTGCTGTCGTCCGCAAACTTTACCAGTTCAGCTGATGGTTCACTGGAGGTGTGGTGATTACTGTACAGAGGAAGTAGCAGAGAGGAGCAGACACGCCCTGGGGCACACCAATGCTGACTGAGCGGGTTGTGGAGCTGTACTTGCCAAGTCTCCTGTCACAGGGGAAGATTGTGATCCAGCTAGGTTTGAAGAGTTTCTCTTGCAGAAGCTCAGGGAAGATCGCATTGAAGACTAAACTGAAATCAACAAAGACAACCCTGCAGCAGAACTCAGTTAACTAGTTTGGGAGGAGGATGTCTTCAGGACAGGGGGCCTTTTTTTTGCCGTTGGTAATGGACTGAATGCCTTTCCAGACTGAAGAACAGTCATTTGCAGAAAACTTTTTCCAGTTTGATGTGTTGTAAATGGCTACACATTGTCCTTCTGTGTGTGAATATGTATTTGTTTATTATGAATAAATATCAGTGTGGGGGGGGGGGGAGTGTGAGGGTGAAATGACTCCTGACTGTCTCGTCTCCTTGTGGCGTAGGACCGTCCCTAGTCCAGAGGTTCCGTCCGGACCTGAAGATGAAATACGCAGACATGTTCCAGGATGACTCCATCCTGGAGTACGTGTATCACTGCAACGCACAGACCCCCAGGTGAGAGGGAGGGGTGGGCGTGGGGGATCTACACACTCACGCAGACTGTCAGCTCAGTCGGTTGTGGTGGGTCACTGCGGGAGAGGGTGCCCCAAGCTTGGAAAGGTTGGGGATGGGGAGAGATCCTCATACCAAAGTGCAAGGTGGAGAAATGGGGGATCGAGGGGCCTACACCCAAAGATCTCACAAAGTTGCCATACAAGTTGATCTAGGGGTTAAGAAGGCCTATGGTGCTTTGGCCTTCATTAGTCAGGGGGTTGTGTTCAAGCAATATAAAATTCTAGATGGACTAAACTGAGAAGATTGTGGTCACCTCATCATAGGAAGGATGTGGAGGCCTTAGAGAGGGTATACAGAAGAATTACGAGGATACTGTCTGGATTAGAGAGCATGTCTTACGAGGGTAGGTTGAGCAGACTAGGGCTTTTCTCTTAGGAATGAAGGAGGGGTAGAAAACAATAAGAGGCTGAGGTAGAGTGGACAGCTGGGGTGGAAATGGCTAATACAAGAGGACTTAATTTTAAGGTGATTGCAGGAATGTATGGGGGGGGTTGCAGAGGTAGGCTTCTTTACACAGAGTGGTGAGTACGGGGAACGCAGTGCAGGGGTAGTGGCGGAGGCAGATAGATTAGGGGAATTTAATACTCTAGATAAGGACATCGACGAAAGAAAAATGGACGGCTATGTGGGAGGGAAGGGTTAGATTAATTGTGAAAAGTTCAGCACAGCATTGTGGGCCGAAGGGCCTGTGCTGTGCTTTTCTGTGTTTTATGTTGAAAGTGGTTAAGGCAGTGCGTCGCCTAGCTGAGCAGACGCGGGCACTGACAGAGCCTCTCCTCCCTTCTCTCACAGTGGGGAAGCGGCCTTCAAGGTTCTTTCAGAAGCGTTTGGCTGGGCCAAGCGGCCGATGATCGGGAGGATTCACCTGATCCCGAAGGACATTCCCATCACGATGATCTACGGCGCCAGGTCCTGGATCGATTCCAGCAGTGGGGAGCAGGTCAAGGTGCAAAGGCCAGACTCCTACGTCAGGACCATGGTGGGTAACTGATCTCCTATCCTCGCAATGTACAATCACTCCCGGGACAGGGGTTAGACACGGAGTGAAGCTCCCATCACATGCTCCCATGGTTAGACAGTGTGAGCCTCCCTCCAAGCCATCCAATCACACACTTCCAGGGTCAGACAGAGAGTGAGGCTCCCTCATCATTGTCCCATCACACACTGCCCAGGCGATCACAGGGCAATGGGCACTACATACCACAGAGTGAGGCTCCCTCATCATTGTCCCATCATACCCTGCCTGGACAGGGTCTGGGTAATGGGCACTAAATACCACAGGGAGACACCCTCGTCATTATCCCATCACACACTGCCCGGACAGACACAGGTCATGGGCAGTACAATACCACAGCCGATAACGCAGTGCTATTGCAGGTTAGGGCTTTGGATTCTGGAGTTCAATTCTGATGTCATCTGTAAAGGGTCCCCGTGGAATGCATGGGTTTTCTCCAGGTTCTCCAGTTTCCTCCCAAAGTCGTACCAGTTACTAGGTAAATTAGTCATTTGTCCCGTGACAATTTATAATGACCAATTAAAGGTCACTGCAAAATTTTAGGGTTGCTGGGCAGCGCAGCTCAAAAGACTGAAAGTACCTATTCCAGGCTGATCTCAATAAGTAAGTGAATACTGCACCTTCCGCACTGTCCCATCACTCCACAGGGGTCAGACACAGAGTGATGCTCCCTTCACACTGTCCCATCACTTTGTGACAGGGGTCAGACGCAGGTTGAGGCTCCCTCCACACTGTCCCATAACTCTGTGACAGGGATCAGACACAGAGTGATGCTCCCTCCACACTGTCCCATCACTCTGTGACAGGGGTCAGACGCAGGTTGAGGCTCCCTCCACACTGTCCCATCACTCCACAGGGGTCAGACACAGGCTGAGGCTGTCTCTGCCCTGTCCCATCACTCTGTGACAGGGGTCAGACGCAGGTTGAGGGTCCTCTGCCCTGTCCCATCACTACTGGAGCAACAGTCACACAGGTTGAGGCTCCCTCCGCACCATCCCATCACTCCCTAACAGGGGTCAGACACAGAGTGATACTCCCTTCACATACTTATTCAGGTCAGATACTCAGAGAGGCTCCCTCCACACAGTCCTATCACACACTAAACAGTGCAACACAGTACAGTCCCTTCAGCCCATTGTCTTGCACTGATCTTTCAACCTACTCTAAGATCAATCTTACCCTTTCCACTCATGGCCATCCAGTTTGCTTTCACCCGTGGCCTATCTAAGAGTCTCTTAAATGCTCCTAATGTATTTGCCTCTACCACCACCTCTGGCAGTACATTCTACGAGCATACCACACTCTGTTGTTTAAAAAAAAATCAAACGAACTACCTCTGACATCTTACCCCATTACATCCCTCAAATCACCTTAAAATTATGCCCCCTCTTATTAGTCATATGCACCCAGGTAAAAAGTCTCTGGCTATCCACTCTGCCTACATCTCCTATCATCTTATTCCTCCATCACTCCAAACAGAATGCATTAGCTCACTTAAAAGACTTGTTCTCTGACCCATGAAGCATGCTGGTAAATTTCCTCTTTATCCTCTCTGAAGCCTGCATATCCTTCCTACAATGAAGGGAGCAGAACTCAGCACAGTGCTTAATAGAACTGCAACATTATCTCGTGGCTCTTTAAATTAATTCTTTGGATAATGAAGGCAAACACACCACAGGCATTCTATCAACTTGTATGGCAACTTTGATGGCTGTATGGATGAGGACACAAGATCCTTCTGTTCCTCCACCTCGCTAAGAATCCTGCCACTAACCCTGTCTTCTGCTGTCAAGTTCAGCCCTCCACTTCATACTATTTTGGGTTGAACTCCATCTGCCACTTCTCAGCCCAGCTCTGCATTCTATCAATGCCTTGTTGAAACAACCTTCTACAGTTTCCACGGCATCACCAGCCTTTGTCTGCAAACTTACTAACCTGACGTGCTGCTGCTTCATCCAAATTATTTATAAATTCATGCAGAACAGATCCCAAAGAACACCACCAGTCACTGACCTCCAAGCAGAAAACGCTACATCTGCTACCATACTCTGCCTTCTGTGGGCAAGCAAATTCGGAAACCACGCAGCCAAGCTTCCCTGGATTCCAGCCTCCTGACTCTCTGAATGAGCCTACCAAAGGAACCAAAGGAAATGGGGGCGATCTTAAATAGGTTTTTTGCGTCTGTATTTACTAAGGATACTGGCATGAAGTCTATGGAATTAAGGGAAACAAGTAGTGAGATCATGGAAACTGTACAGATCGAAAAGGAGGAGGTCCTTACTATCTTGAGGAAAATTAAAGTGGATAAATCCCCGGGACCTGACAGTGTTCCCTCGGACCTTGAAGGAGACTAGTGCTGAAATTGCGGGGGCCCTGGCAGAAATATTTAAAATGTCGCTGTCTACAGGTGAGGTGCTGGAGGATTGGAGAGTGGCTCATGTTGTTCCGTTGTTTAAAAAAGGATCGAAAAGTAATGCGGGAAATTATAGGCCAATAAGTTTAACGTCGGTAGTAGGTAAGTTATTGGAGGGAGTACTAAGAGACAGAATCTACAAGCATTTGGATAGACTGGGACTTATTAGGGAGAGTCAACATGGCTTTGTGCGTGGTAGGTCATGTTTGACCAATCTATTGGAGTTTTTCGAGGAGGTTACCAGGAAAGTGGATGAAGGGAAGGCAGTGGATATTGTCTACATGGACTTCAGTAAGGCCTTTGACAAGGTCCCACATGGGAGGTTAGTTAGGAAAATTCAGTCGCTAGGTATACATGGAGAGGTGGTAAATTGGATTAGACATTGGTTCAATGGAAGAAGCCAAAGAGTGGTAGTAGAGAATTGCTTCTCCGAGTGGAGGCCTGTGACTAGTGGTGTGCCACAGGGATCAGTGCTGGGTCCTTTGTTATTTGTCATCTATATCAATGATCTGGATGATTATGTGGTAAATTGGATCAGCAAATTTGCTGATGATACAAAGATTGGAGGTGTAGTAGACAGTGAGGAAGGTTTTCAGAGCCTGCAGAGGGACTTGAACCAGCTGGAAAAATGGGCTGAAAAATGGCAGATGGAGTTTAATACAGACAAGTGTGAGGTATTGCATGTTGGAAGGATAAACCAAGGTAGAACATACAGGGTTAATGGTAAGGCACTGAGGAGTGCAGTGGAACAGAGGGATCTGGGAATACAGATACAAAATTCCCTAAAAGTGGCATCACAGGTAGATAGGGTCGTAAAGAGAGCTTTTGGTACATTAGCCTTTATTAATCAAAGTATTGAATATAAGAGCTGGAATGTTATGATGAGGTTGTATAAGGCATTGGTGAGGCCAAATCTGGAGTATTGTGTTCAGTTTTGGTCACCAAATTACAGGAAGGATATGAATAAGGTTGAAAGAGTGCAGAGAAGGTTTACAAGGATGTTGCCGGGACTTGAGAAACTCAGTTACAGAGAAAGGCTGAATAGGTTAGGACTTTATTCCCTGGAGCATAGAAGAATGAGGGGAGATTTGATAGAGGTATTTAAAATTATGATGGGTATAGATAGAGTGAATGCAAGCGGGCTTTTTCCACTGAGGCAAGGGGAGAAAAAAACCAGAGGACATGGGTTAAGGGTGAGGGGGGAAAAGTTTAAAGGGAACATTAGGGGGGGCTTCTTCACACAGAGAGTGGTGGGAGTATGGAATGAGCTGCCAGACGAGGTGGTAAATGCGGGTTCTTTTTTAACATTTAAGAATAAATTGGACAGATACATGGATGGGAGGTGTATGGAGGGATATGGTCCGTGTGCAGGTCAGTGGGACTAGGCAGAAAATGGTTCGGCACAGCCAAGAAGGGCCAAAAGGCCTGTTTCTGTGCTGTAGTTTCTATGGCTCCATGGGGAACTTTGTTAAACACCTTACTAAAATCCATATCTGCCACATCCACTGCTCTACCTTCATCAATTTGTTTTGTCACTTTCTCAAAGAATTTGGTTGTGCTTATGAGGGCATGACCTGCCCCTCACAAAGTCATGTCGACAATCCCTAATCAGGTGATGCTTCTCCGAATGCTTGCAAATCCTGCCCCTAAGAATCCTCGCTGATAGTTTGCACAACACTGACATAGAACTCACTGGTCTGTAATTCCCAGGATTATCCCTTCTTACCTTTCTTGAACAAAGGAATAAATTTGTCACGTTCCAGTCTTCCAGTGCTACTCATATGGCCATTGAGGTTACAAAGACCAGTGCCAAAGGCACAGCAATCACTCCTCTCACTCCCATAGTTACCTGGTGTGTATCCTGTCCAGCCCCAGAAACTTATTGATGCTAATGATTTTTCAAAACTTCCAGTTCATCCTCTTCCACAGTATTGGCATGTTCCAGTATATCAGCCTATTTTACGCTGCCCTCACATTCAGCAAGGTCCCTCTCACTGGTGAATACTACAGCAAAATATTCATTCAGTACCTCTGATTCCAGGCATGCTTCCTTTTTTAACCCTGCTTGGTCCTACCCTTACTCTTCTCCTCTTCATTTTGTGTGTGGAGGTTTCCTCAATCCTACATGCCAAGGGCTTCTCATGTCTCCTCGCGAGTCTGTTATTAAGCTCCTTCCTGGCTATCTTCTAACTATCTAGAGCCCTGTCTGATCCTTGCTTCCTATACCTTAAGTAAACTTTCTTCCTCTTGACTAGATGTTCCACATCTCATAACAACCAAAGTTCCCTAACCATACCATGTTTACCTGGCCTGAACAGGACAAATCTATCCAGAGCAGCTGCTTCCTAAGCAACCTCTACGTTTCTGTCATGCATTTCCCTAAATACATCTGCTCCCAATTTGCACTATCAAGTTTCTGCCTAACAGCATCGTAATTTACCCTCTCTCAATTAAGTATGTTTCTATCCCGTCTGCTCCTATCCCTGCCCAATTCTATAATAAAGGTTGGCGGGTTTTGGTTACCTGTCTCCGAAATGCACACCCACTGAGAGATCTATCACCAGACCAGGTACAATAGCATATCTGGTATGGCCTCTCCACTAGACAGTCTACACATGGTGTCAGAAATCCTTCTTGGACACGCCTGACAAATTCTGTCACACCTACACCTTTTGCCACTAAGGTGCCAATCAATATTAGGGAAGTTGAAGTCATGCATGACCAGAATCCTATTATTCTTGCACCTTTCAATAGGTACATTTAATGTCAGAGAAATTCTTTTTCAAATCCGGCTTCCCAATCTCCTCCTTAGTGTCTCTGTTGGAGTTGGGGAGTGTATAGAATACTCCCAATAGAGTGATTCACCTCTCTTACCTCCCTCCCTATCCCTTTTGAAACATCTAAGCCCAGGACATCAACCAGCCATGTCTGCCCTTGTAATGGCCGCAACGTCGTAGTTCCAAGCATTAATCCTTTGCTCAAGTTCATCACCCTTCTTTGTGATACTTCTCGTATTAAAATAGACACATTTCAACCATCCAACAGACAGCAATTTTGCCCTATTCACTGTCTATCTTTCCTCCCAGTCTCTCTGCACCCTGCATCTACATTTACACGAACTGCCCCATCATTCTGGTTCCCAACCCTCTGCCAAACTAGTTTAAACCTTCCCCAACAGCTCTATTGGTCCCCCTTGAGTTCAGGTGTAACCTATACCATACAGGTCATCTGGATCTCAATGATCCAGAAATCTGAAGTCCTGCCCTCTATACCAATTCATCAACCCTCAAATTCAACTGGCAAATCACTGGCACAGCACAGGCAGCAATCCAGAGATAACTATCATTGAGATTCTGCTTTTCAGCTCCCTACCCAGCTGAGACTAGTCTCTTCAAGATCTCAAACCCTCTTCCTAACAATGTTGTTGGTACCAATTTGTCCCATGACTTCTGGCTGCTACGCCTCCCCCTTAAGAATGCTGTGGGCCCCACCTGAGATGTTCCTGACCCTGGTACCTGGGAGGCAACATACCATACAGAGTCCCTTTCATGTCCATGGAATCACCTGTCTGTTCCCTTAATTATTGAATCCCTCACCCCCACTTCCCTTCTGAGCCATGGAGCCAGACTAAGTGCCTATTGACGTGGTTGCTGTGCCTTTTCCCTGGTAGGTTGTCCCCCTAGCAGTATCCAAAGTGGTATTCTTGTTATCACGGGGACGGCCACAGGCATACTCTGCTTTATCTGTCTATCCACTTTCCCTCTCCTGAAAGTCACCCAGCTACTTGCCTCCTGCAAATTGTGTGTATCTACCTCCATGTAATTCATATCTGTCAGCTCCTCATACTGCAGAATGAGCAGCAAATTTTCAAGCTCCAGCTCCCTAAGATAGCCTGTAAGGAGCTGCACCCAGACGCACCTCGCAAATGTAGCAATATGAAGGTCTCCCAAATCTCCCATATCTTGCAAAAGGAGCATAGCATTTACCTGGGAACCATTCTCACTACTCTGGCTAGGCAGCAATGAAGAAAGAGAAGCTTGACAGAAACCTCAACTCTAGCCTCCGCCTCACTCACTAAACATTCTTCAGCGAAAGCCTCAGTTCACCACTCTAACTCTGTCCCACTGCAACAATGGCCGCTCCCACCACAAAGGTTGTTCTGCTTAAACCTAACTTAAACACGAGAAAGTCTGCAGATGCTGGAAATCCAAAACCTCTTCTGATCTGAAGGCCGAGACCCTGAGGTTTCGCAGAAGGGTCTTGGCCCAAAACCTCGACTGTCTACTCATTTCCATAGATGCAGCCTGACATGCTGGGCTCCTCCAGCATTTTCTGTGTTGCTTTAAAAATAACTTGTTTTATTGGCCCTTGCCAAGTGCCTAATAACCCAAACTATCTCAAGCACCACAGAAAGTTCTGACAGGCCCCACTCAATTTTTTTTTTAATTTGGCACGATCTCCACACCCCTGAGGTCAGACACAGAGTGAAGCTCACTCCAACCTGTCCTGTCTCACATGCCTGGGGCAGGGGTCAGATTTAGGGCAGTCCCGGGATTGGTTGACTGAGTTGATGCCCTTTGTTTTCACCTTTCCTTGACCTTTGACTTCTTTCCCCCGACCCCCCTCTAGTCCATCGAAGGAGCATCACACCACGTCTATTCCGATCAACCACAGGAGTTCAATGCAGTGGTCGCCGAGATCTGTGACTCTGTATCTGAGGCACCTTCCACCTCATCCCAAGCCTCACCTTCCCCTACCTCCTCCCCATCCCCCCCTCCAAGCCATCCATCAGTCACTGTTGAGCTCATAACAAAGTGAGTCCTTGTGTCACCTCCCTCTTCCACCCCTCCTTCCATGAGTTACTATGAACCTTCACCTTGGGGATACTGACAAGAGGCCTCTGGCCCAGCTAGGCTGCTGCTAGCCTATCCAATCTGCCAATTATGCCCCTCCCAGCCCCTCTGAATAGAACGGGGAGGGGGTTGGGGCATCAGAACCTTGCCCTCTCCCACTTCTCATTCCCCTGTCCCTCCTGCCTCCTTTCCCTTCTGCACACCTTAGCCCTCTCCCACATCCTCCTATTCACCTTTCCTTTCTCCTTTTGCTCTCCCTCCCCTCTTTCAGGGTGTTGGGGCTTATTCCAGCCACTTCCCTGCCTCCCCTATCCCAGCCTGTGGTGGAAATCAGCCCCTCTGGTTGGAAGTCACCTCCCCAGTAGCACCCAAGTCCTCTCACGTTTCTCTCACCAGCACTCCAGAGACGGCCACCCACCGTCCCAGATGGATGGTTTGGGTGGCCCACGGGATTGGAGGTGCGCCGATTCTATGGCCACAACCAAGGGATTGCTGTATGGACCGAGTTATGGGGGTTGAGACCAGGCTGAGGATTGTTAAGGCTGGATATCTGTTCCTCGACCACTGCCCCCCCCACCCACCTGGCTCAAGCTCCTCTAATGCTCACCCAACCCCACTCCCAGCCCTCTGCACCGGACGTTCCTTCTCTGCGAGTGTTATTTTGAACTGAGACAGGATCTGTCAGTGAATGACACGACTCTGAAGCTGACACTACTGCCCGATGAGTCTGTGCTGATATTTGCACTAATCTACCCTCCTGGCCAAATCCAGGCTCCCAACTGCCCCACCAATTTGCCTCTCCCCAGATTCTACTCTCCTTCCCGCCATCTATTGAGGATTTACAGCGGCAGATGAACTCTAACTCCCCTCTGCCGCAGCAGACTGGGATGTGAGTGGAGTCCCATGGAAAGAGCATGCAAACTCCACACCGCAGTACCAGAACTCGAAATGGAACTGGGTTTCCTCTGGGAATTGGGGTGAGTTGCAGTGAAAAGCGGTGTTGGATCTCCCTGGACAGATGGTGATAGGGCATGTGGCGGATAGCCAGTGCGTAGACTAAATCCGCCCATTCTACACACACCACCCCATTCCCCACTGTACCGGGACAAATTACAACTGTGGTGGAAGGGGCGCAAGGGAGATTATTTTCACCTGTTTCTGGTCTCTGTGGGGAAGACGAGCAGTGATTTAAATCTGAAGGCCGCAGCGCTGAAGAAGACTGGTGAAGACAACACAGGCTGCCAGAACAAGATCCCCATGCCGGCTGAGTTCACCAACGGATTACTTACCCTCCGCCCGTCCCGCTCCTTATTGGAGACCCCTGTGCTGTAAATCTCGTGAAAACGATGTATCTTTTGCCAGGCGTGGTTTCGGGGTGTACGTGGCCTATCCATCTCCCCCTCCCCCCAAAGACTAACGGGTTGCTCTCTCGTACTAGTGGGTGTACAGCGTCTCTTCTCCAGACCGTTCACAGTAACCTCTACTAGCCTTTCATTCATCTATTTATAACAATAAAGTAGTTCCATTTTGAGGAGTTGTCTTGTTTTTGTGGTGAAATCGTCTCCCCTTTACCCCACTCACACGCATAAGAAAACTACCGCTTGATTGCAGTGGCCAGTGCAAATGGAAAACACGGAGGGAGGGAGGGAGGGAGGGAGGGATGGGAAGATGAGCAGATCAGAATCAAGTTCATGATCACTGATGTACACTCAGTGCCCACTTTATTAGGTGCATCTGCTCGTCAATGAAAATATCTAGTTAGCCAATCACGTGGCTGCAACTCAATGCACAAAAGCACATCGACATAGTCAAGAGGTTCAGTTCTTGTATGGACCAAACAGCAGAATGGGGAAGAAATGAGGCCTTGGAATTATTGCTGGTGCCAGACAGGGTGATTAGAGTATCTCAAAAATTACAGATCGCTTGGGGTTTGCACATACAATAGTCTCGGGAGTGATAAGAAAAGAAAATAAACCAGTGAGCAGCCATTTCTGTGGGTGAAAATGCCTTGTTAATGAGATGTCAGAGAATGGCCAGCCCGGTTCAAGCTGACATGCAGGCCATAGTCACTCACGTAACCACATGTTACAATCGCGGTGTGCAAAAGAGCATCTCTGAATGCACAACACATCAAACATTCAAGTGGATGGACTACAGCAGAAGACCGAAAACATATCTAGCTAACAAAATGGCCACTGAGTGCAGGTCATGAAATCTGTGACTTTGTGGCTGCAGTGCAAAATAAAAATAAGTGAGGTAGCATCAAGGACCATACAGAAATATGGTGAAGAGAAAGGTATTGTTCCTAAAATGCTGAGTGTGGGTCTTCAGGCTCCTATACCTCCACAGTACTCCAAAGGTGCTACCAAACAGTAGGCATGTCCTGGGTGGTGAGGGTGCTTAGTGATGGATGCCACCTTCTGGAGACACCATCCTCGATGCTGGGAAGCATTATCGCTGGCTGAGTCTGCAACCCTCTGCAGCCTTTTCTGGTCCTGCACATTGGATCCAGGTGAGGGGGGAGATGATAGGGAAATGGAACCAGGTGAGCCCTGAGTGAAAGTTGAAATGGGAGTCCGGAGGTGATGGTGGAACCAGGTAAGGGATGGATGATGAGCAGGTGGAACATAGAGGGAGAGCGGCAGAGCCTGGCTGGATGACAATAAGGTTAAACTACTAAGGGAGGTATGATGAACAGATGTCAACAGTGTTGAGGCAGGTGAGTCTTTGTAACGATGGGTGGAGGGGGGGAGAGAAGAGAGAATGTGAGCAAAGGCTCAAGGTGGGAGACATAAAGCGATTATGAAGAAAAATTCAAAAAACAATTAATTATCCGCTCCCTTTGTGGCAGTGTTCCCTAGACACTCCAACTTCAGAGAACGTATCCCTCAAACCATCTTCACTCTCCATTAACTGTCCACACTCCCCATTCACCATAACTCAACATTGAGGAGCAGGTGTACACAGAAATTGCTCATAGTTGTAAGAGTAATCACTGGGAGAGTTTAATTTAATCATTATTGACTGGGCCACCCATTGCATTAAAGGCTTGGATGGGGTGGAATCTTTAAAAATATGACCAGGAAAATTTCCTGTGTTAATATATAGGAAAGCAGGTGTGGAGGGTGGAATACTGGGCTTTCTCTTAGGGAATAAGGTAGGGCAAGTAGATGAAGTAGCATTCAGGGAGAACTTTGGTTCTAGTGACTATAGTTATATTAGTTCTTAATATTGTGGGATGAAGGACAGGTCCATCGGTTAGGGTCTTAAAACAAGAGCAGGGCTAATTTTGGGGCAAGTAGTCAGCAAATAGCAGAGAGCAGTTGGGTAATCCTATTTGAAGGGAAAGAGACGATTGGCAACATTAGAAGGTGTCTAATGTTGCTCCATTGTTCAGGAAGGGTAACAAAGCCAAGCCAGAAAAATACAGGATAGTCAGCCTGATATCAGTAGTGGTGAAGTTACTGGAAAGAATTCTATGGGACAGTATCAAGCAGCATTTGGCTAGGACCCGGATCAGGAGTCAGCTTCGTGTTTGATGAACTTCAGGTTTTTTTGAAGAGGTTAAAGAGGGGTCGGAGTAATAGATGTTGTCTATTTGGACTTTAACAAAGCCTTTGATAAGTTTCAGACATAAAACAGGATGGGCTTTTTAACCCGCAATGTGCCAGCCTGTATACACCTACTCCGTGATCAATGTCACACTTCCCACCTACACAGCCCATAATCCTCCATTTTTCTTACATCTCCAAGTGTCTCTGTTGTATCCACCTATGCCACCACACCCGTGTTCCAGACACCTCAAGCAAATTTTCCTCCACTCACAAATGATGTTATCTGGCATTGTCCATCATCACCTTTGGATAAAAGTGTTGGCCGTCTGTTCTGCCCATGCCTCTCATAATCTTCCTTATCTCTATCAAGTCCTCTGGCATCTTCCATTGCTCCAAAGAGAAAAAGGCCCATTTTGCTCAACCTTTCTTCTTGCTCCAGTGTTTCCTTGGCCCTAGGTTACTAACCTCTCACCCCCATCTAGTTCAGGACTTCCACATCTGGATTTATTGCTGTTAACAGCTTCCACATCACAGTGCCATTCTTCTAAACTCCAGCACTTGCCCAATCTTGCCCAGTATCTCTGTACTGAACAACTCCATCTTCTGCAGTGAATCATTCAAACACAGATAGTCGACGATGTCTTTTACCCAGGGTACAGTAAACCAAAACACAGGCACATAGTGAGAGGAGAAAGGTTTAAAATGGATCCTTTTCAGTCAAAGTGTGGTGAGTATATGGAAAGAACTGCCAGAGGAAGTTCTTGTCCTCCTTTCTACCCACCCACAGACAGTCCTGCAACCCCAGTACAGGCCAGCTCTGGAGCCTCCAGCGGACTCACGGATAGCGGCCTCCAATGTCCCCAGTGGATTTGCAGCCAGACTTGCCAATTTCAGTCTGCAATTTTCAGTATCGATCCCAAACACTAAAGCTTGAATTGGACACGCTGAATACAAGAACCGAACTCCAGACTCAATGACTCACAGACCTACAAGGTTACCGGTCCTCATACCTTATGCCCGCATGGACCTCCGATCCCAGTACTCACTGACTGTGTATGTGTGTGTGTGTGTGTTGGGGGGGGGGGGGGAGAGAAACAAGACTCCCTGACCTGGAGAGCCATCAGCCCTTGTCCGTGGTGATCTTCCTCCACAGTGCTTACAGTTCCCACATTCAGCCATGGCATGTGAATGTGGACTGGATCACTGCCCCAACCCATCTTAGAAGGACATGGGCCGAATGCAGTAAATTGGGACGAGATGGGTAGGCACTGTGGTCTGCACAGGCTGGTCGGGCCAGAGGGCATGTGTTGCTCTATAACTCTGAGACATCCCACATTCAGTAACTGTCTGTCTCTGAGACACACACCCCCAGCTCCATCGCTGAAACACAAGTTCCCAGACTCTGTAAATAAACCCATGTGGACTGCAATTTCTTTCCTGAATATCCCGTGCAAAAGCACAGCCCTATAAGGAACATGAACCTGCCCTGAAAATGGTTTCACAAGTTGACAAAACAATGAGACAGCTGGGAAAACATACTGCCGACAACTCCTCACACTGCATTCATCATAGCGTCGTAGAGGAAGATACACTGTTAATTGAAGACCCCCTCCCCCCGCCCCCGGCCGCATCCCACCAAGGAATCAACGGTTGTAAATCGTGGGATATCTTTAAGCAGCTACCCACTTTGCACTGGATATGCAGTCTCAAGGGTGGACTCTGTGTGGTGGACACCATCATCAGGAACAGGGGCTGTCCATAACCGGCCACCATCGTGTGGGTCTTGCTGTACTTGCTCATTCTACACCCCATCCCGCCCACCCCTCTCACCAACCCAGTCAAGGAAAACATCCTTCCGACATCTCATCTGAGCAGCCCTATTGGGATTCTGAATAATTCAGTAGGATCCTGTTAAAAACTGTAAAGAAACAGAATAAAACACACTAAATGCTGAAGGAACTCAGCAGTTCAGGCAGCATCTATGGAGTGAAATAAACAGTCAATTTTTCCGTCCGGGACCCTTCATCAGAACATTTTCTGTTTTGTACTGAAATAAAAACCAAGTTGTCCCATTTTGTTGATACTCTGTATTAGTAATGTCCAACCTGACTGCTTGAACATTGACTACTCTAACTCCTGGCAACCACCGCCCCCCCACCCCCATCTCCCCCTACCCAACACCTGCGTTTATTTTCCCTCATGCTTCTTCTTAATTGTCACAACCTGCCCAACACCTCGTTTCCTTTATTCCACGGTCTACTGCCCTCTCCTATCTTCAGCCCTTTACCTCTTCCACATATTGCCTCCTCTGTTTATTCCCTCTCCCACAAATACTGCCTGCTGAGTTCCTCCAGCATTTTTTCTGTGTGATTGCTCAAGATTTCCAGCATTTGCAGACCTTACTTCATCTCCACTCTCCCAGTGACAGTTTTGCCTTCCCTAAAGTCAGACAGATGAACTCTATGATCTGTACGTTCTTTCTCTCATAAGGAAAGCAAAACTACACAAAATAATTGGATAGGGTCCCACCAAAGTCCTGTATAATGGCGGTAAGTCCCACCCCTGCACTCCAATCAGTCCTGCTCCCGTGTCCAGAGAAACACTGCTCCCTTCCCACCCCGCTTGCATACAGCAGGTCCCAGATCACTCCTGCCATCAGGAGGCAAAGTGGTCGCCACATCTTAGCGCCAGAGGTCCAGCTCTGATCCCAACTGCTTGTGTGGAGTCTGTACGTTTTTCCTGTGACTGCGGAGGGAATCCTCCCAGGCGCCCTGCGCTTCGCTCGTATCCTCGGTCATGAGGATCCGAAATCTTCGGAGGGGAAGGCCCTGAGTCCTCGGCTTTCCTTGCTGCTGGGCGGCCGGGGTGGAGTCGAAGCGCTCAGAAGAGACAATGTTCGGTGTGGAAGGGTTGGTCAGAGGCTCGAAGTTTTCGGATGGACTCAGAGTCGGCTGTGGTCGGGTGCTTCCACAGTTGTCGGTGCCTGGAGGTTGATGGCAGAGAGAGTCTCTCCCTTCTACCGTCTGCGTGAGATGATGGAGCTATCGGGACTTTGAGATTTTTTTTTTTACTGTGCCCATGGTCTGCTCTTTATCAAATTACGGTATTGCTTTGCACTGTTGTAACTATATGTTATAATTATGTGATTTTAGTCAGTTTAGTCTTGGTCTGTCCTGTGTTTCTGTGATATCATACTGGAGGAACATTGTATCATTTCTTAATGCATGCATTTCTAAATGACAATAAACGAGGACTGAGTGTCCTCATAATCTAATCTAATGAGACCGATGAGTGACCACAAGTCACCTGGGGCTGGTGTGAGCAGCTGCAATGTTAAACCTGGGAGGGGAAGTGGTGGAAATGTGCATTGAATGGGTCACAGGAAAAAGTTAAACATCCATCGCCCCCACCCCATCCCCCATGAGGAGAAATGGGACCTATCAATCTCCCGCTCACCAACCTGCCCTACCCTGAGAGAAGAGAGCTCTCCATCTACCCCTCCCCAACCCACACTGACAGAGATAGGACATCTGAAGGCAGAGACAGGAGGATGTGTGAATGCCGGCTCCCGATGCTTACACCGACACAGAGGGTTTCTTGAGAGACCGCATTTCCCGGAAAAGCTGCCTTTGATCTGATCAGGACGATCACATGCCCGCCTGCCGCACACACACTGCTGCATGTCTCATAAACATCCTTTAATAATGTCAGTAATCTGTGTGTGCCCGAGACACCAGTCTGCGCCTGTCCCCATGGGAGGGGACCCTTCTACCCGATCGTGTCCTGCCAGGGTCTGTGCTTCTGCCCACTGCCGCTGCCCACACTGGACGCTGCCGCCTCCTTCGGCTTCAGGGGGTTCTCAGCGAACGTCTGCCGTAAGGGCCCTGCAGATAACAGGAGAATCTGGTCAGGATCCAGCCGCCAGGATTTGGGTGGGAAAACACTCCCACGGTGAATATTGGAACCTCATCCTGTTCCAGAGGGACAGAGGGAGATTCATGCTGTGTCTGAACACAGATGTGTGTGATGGGATGCTGCAGGAGAAACTCTGACTTCAGGAGCGTGTGCCATGTCAGTGTGGAGGGTGCCTCACTGTGTCTGACCCCAGAAGAGTGCAACGGGAACTTCATTCTGCAAGACCATGGGCGTGTGCAGTGCAGAGGGAGCTTCACACTGATTCTGACCACTGGCACGTGTGACGGGATGGAGTGGAGGTAGTCTATTTCTGACACTGGGAGTATGTGCCGTGACTGTGTGGAGAAAGCCTCACTCTGTCTGACCCCAGAAGTGCGTGACGGGACGGTGTGGCAGGAGCTTAACTCTATGTGACCATGGATGTGTGTGACAGAACAGTGTGGAGGAAGATTCACACTGTGTCTGACTCCAGGTGTGACGGGCAGTGTGGAGGGATTTCACTAGCATGCCGGGGAAAGGTTGGGGTGGGGGGGTGGGGATGCAATTTTACACACACCTTTGGCTGCCAGGTCCAAGTGCTGTTTGATCCGACGTTCCCTCTCTGCCAGCTGCTGAGCTGCCTGGGCATTCTTCCAGCCTGGGTAACAAATGGAACACAACTGACTCCATCCTGGAGGTGCTGGAGGATCAGATGCATTTTGGTTCCCGTGGGGGGGGGATGGGTGGAATGTCGCAGCAGGGAGGGGCATGCAGTGTAGTAGGGTGGAGGGAGGGAATGGCGTGCAAGGGATCGCAACTGTAGAGGCTGTGAGGAGGGAGGGTTGTGTTCAGTGGGGGGGGATGAGAGGAGGAGGGGGAGCAGCGAGGAAGGAGGGGGTCCATGTTCATTGGGGTAGTGTACCTGACTTCATGCTCTTTATGAATCCCTCCTGTCTGGGCAGCAGCGACGGATCATGCCTGATCCTATCCGGGATTCGCAGTTTCTGGCGCACGGCCGGGATCCGCAGGAATCCCACCTGGAGCAGCGAAAAGGTGTTGGAGGCCAGCCAGTAGGTGAACACGGCCTGAGGTGGTAAAGGGTAGCAGTGGGTTGCATTTCGACAACAATATTGACAGGAACCATTGACTTGCGATTTAAAATTTCATGGAATACGTCAATGATAGTAAACCTGACTCCAATAGGAAAGATCAGAGGGTAATTAGTATTACAGTAGGTTAGGTGGGAATCTGGTCGGCAGGGACCACCTGGGCCTGTTTCTGCGCTAGGAAACCTGGAGCAACTAGCACAAACTTACTTAACTATGAGGTTCAGAACTGCTCACAATACTCCAAAAATGGTCTGAACAAAGCCTTAGCTTAGACCACGTAGTCTATATAAATGCTATATATATTGCCTTCGCACATACACAGTACATGAAATCTCAACATTACATTATCATTCTAATCCTTCAGAAATGAATGCTAACATTCCTGCACCTATGTCTTAACGTTTAAGATCTTTCTAAATGCCAGTGTTGTATATGCTTCACCACCACCGCCAGCAGCACATTCTGGGCACCCTCTGCTCCCTATGTAAAAAAAATATATATCTCCACTAACACTTCCCCCTCTTCCCCTAATAATATGCTCTCTAGTACTTTACATGTCCATTCTGGGAAATCAATAACCATCCATCCTACCTATGCCCTCGTTAATTTTATAAACCTGTCAGATCCCCTCCAGCCCGCCCCCCCACCCCACCAGACAGGGCAACGCAAGTTTGTCCAGCCTCTCCTGAAATAGTCTTTTCAAATGTGCTTCTCTTTCAAAGAAAGCATCACATTAATAGGACTTTTTTTCCGGATGCGACAAACCAATTTGTACATCTGGGCTATCTGTGCTTTATTAGGCTGCAGGGAATGTGGGGTGGACAGAGGGGCATGACTGGAGATTGCAAAGGGCTTTGGAAGGATCTCATCTGCAGATTTAGTCTCCTGTGCCTGAAAGAGTCACAATAGTGATTCCAGAAAGGCAGAATTTGTACTGTACAGAGAGATTGGGTAGAATTGGACACTACTTGCTGGAGTTGGATACATAAAATGCTGGAGGAACTCAGCAGACAGCATTTATGGATGGAAGCCAACAGTCGACGGTTCGGGCCAAGACCCGTCGTTCAGACTAGAAACAAAGTAGGTAGAATCCAGAACAAGAAGGTGGGAGTTGGGGAGAGGACAAGCTGACAAGTGATAGGTGAGACCAGGTGACAGGGGGACAGTAGCTAGGTGGGTCAGGGAGAGGACAACTGCTTGGTGATTGACCAGGTGATGGGGACAGTAGCGAGGTGGGTTAGTTAGAGGACAAGCTTAGAGGTGATGGCTGACACCAGGTGAGAGGGACAGCAGCTAGGGGCAGGTTAGGGAGGGGTCAAGCCAACAGGTGATAGGTGAGACCAAGTGAGGAGGACAAGCTGCCAGGTGATAGGTGAACCTAGGTGACAGGGGACAGTAGCCAGGTAGGTCAGGGAGAGGACAACTACCAGGTGATAGACCCGGTGAGGGGGACAGTAGCAAGGTGGGTTAGGGAGAGGACAACTGACAGGTGAGAGGTTCGGCAGCTAGGGGCAGGTTAGGGAGAGGTGGACAGGCTGACAGGTGATAGGTGAGACCAGGTGAGGGGGACTGGGAAAGAAAAAGTGTTGGGGGGTAAAGTTAGAGAAATCATTGTTGATGCCATTAGGTTAAGCACTACCCAGGCTCCTCCAACCTGAAGTTTGGCTCAATCTAGGAGCAGATTACAGATGACTTGCTGAAGTTTACTGGAATGACAGATGCTCCCTCTGCAATGTGGAAGGGATTAACAGCACTGAATCCAGGCTGCTGCTTCCTCCAGAAAGAGTGTCCTGAAGCAGATGGTATCATATTGATGTGCAGGAAGCACTGGAGCAAGAGGAAAGGTTGAGCCAACTTTTCTCATCAGGGAGACACAGAATGAAAGGGGACAGTAGAGCATAGATAGATTATAACAGGCATAGATAGAGTGGGCAGGCAGCAACTTTCTTCCAGGGTAGCACTGGCCAATACTGGTTTTGATCAAGGGGTGACTGCACAAGCAAGTGGACATCACTGAGTTAGACCAGCTCGAAGGGGTTAAAAGGAGACAGTTTTTTCTTTGGCGGTTTGCTCGAGCGATGACTGCGCAATTACGTGGATGTCACCGAGTTAGACCACCTTGAAGTAGTTAAAAGGGGGCAGTTTTTCCTTCGGCGGTTTGATCGAGTGACGACTGCGCAAGCGTGTGGACGTCACCGAGTTAGACCAGCTCAAAGTAGTTAAAAGGAGACAGTTTTTCCTTCGGCAGTTTGATCGAGTGATCACTGTGCAAGCGTGTGGACGTCACCGAGTTAGACCAGCTCAAAGAGGTTAAAAGGAGACAGTTTTGTAGAGCACGTGTCAGAGTAGAGGTAGACAGAGTAGGAGAGCTTTGGCTCAACAGGGCTTCAGCAAGGTAGGTTACCTGTGTAGATGAGAAACAGGAAGTATGTGCGTGAGGCCGGAGTTCTGTACTGGGCATCAGATGTGGGAAATTCAGGAGACCGTCAACCTCCCGCGATGAGCTGCAGCTCCTTAGGGACCGTGTTAGGGAACTGGAGATGCAGCTCGATGACTGGTCTGGTCAGGGAAAGTGAGGAGGTGATAGAGAGCAGCTATAGACAAGTAGTCACACCTGGGCCTACAGAGACAACTAAGTGGGTCACAGTCAGGAGAGGGAAAGGCAAGGGTCAGATACCACAGCGTACCTCTGTGCCTGTCCCCCTTAACAATAAAGTACTCCTGTTTGAATACTGTTGGAGGACGGCCTACCTGGGGGAAGCAACAGTGGCCTCACCTCTGCCACAGAGTATGGCCTTACGGCTCAGAAGGGTAGGGAAAGGAAGAAGGCAGCAGTAATAGGGGACTCGATAGTTAGGGGGTCAGACAAGCAACTTTGTGGACGCAGGGAAGAAACACAGATGGTAGTCTGCCTCCCAGTTACCAGGGTCCAAGATGTTTCTGATGAACAGCCAGAGGTCGTGGTACATGTTGGTACCAATGACATAGGTAGGAATAAGGAGTTCCTGAAAATTTACTACAGGGAGTTAGGAAGGAAGTTGAAGCAGGACCACAAAGGTAGTAATTTTGGGATTACTGCATGTGCCACGTGACAGTGAGTGAGGTGGAGGATGAATGCGTGCTTTGGGGATTGGAGCAAGGGGCAGGGAGGTTTGCTAAGGCTATTGGGGAGAGTTTCAACTAGAATTACTGGGGGGTGGGAAACAAACTGAAGAGATGGAAGAAGGGGCTGTTGGTTTACAAATAGGGAAAGCTTGGACACAGTGCGAGAGGGTGGGTAGGCAGGTGATAGAGAAGGGATGCACTCAGACCGATGGTTTGAGATGTGTCTATTTAAATGCCAGAAGCATCATGAACAAAGCAGATGAGCTTAGAGTGTGGATCTGTAATGGAACTATGATGTTGTGGCCATTACAGAGACTTGGATGGCTCAGGGGCCGGAATGGTTACTTTGAGTGCCAGAAAGGGCAGGGAGGGAGGCAAAAGAGGTGGGAGCGTGATCAGATTGTGTCATGGCTGCAGAAAAGGAGGAAATCATGGAGGGATTGTCTACTGAGTCTCTGTGGGTGGAAGTTAGGAATAGGAAGGGGTCACTAACTCTACTGGGTGTTTTTTTTATATAGACCACACAATAGTAACAGGGACATCATAGAGCAGATAGGGACACAGATTCTGGAAAGGTGTAATATTAACAGGGTTGTCGTCGGAGATTTTAATTTCCCAAATATTGACTCCCTACAGCAAGAGTTTTAGATGGGGAGGAGTTTGTTGGGTGTGTTCAGGAAGGTTTCTTGACACAATATGTAGATAAGGCTACAAGAGGGGAGGCTGTACTTGATCTGGCATTGGGAAATGAACCTGGTCAGGTGTCAGGTCTCTCAGTGGGAGAGCAGTTTGGAGATAGTGATCACAATTCTATCTCCTTTATCATAGCATTGGAGAGGTATAAGTACAGACAAGTTAGGAAAGCGTTTAATTGGAGTAAGGAGAAATATGAAGCTATCAGGCAGGACCTTGGAAGCAGAAATTGGGAACAGATGTTCTCAGGGAAATATAAGGCAGAAATGTGGCAAATGTTCAGAGGATATTTG
Source organism: Mobula birostris (assembly GCF_030028105.1). Classification (NCBI taxonomy): domain Eukaryota; kingdom Metazoa; phylum Chordata; class Chondrichthyes; order Myliobatiformes; family Myliobatidae; genus Mobula; species Mobula birostris. The sequence goes on along the minus strand of NC_092379.1, from coordinate 23,482,082 downwards.
TGTGGTGTTCTGCGTAGGTATGTTCCAATGAGACAGGGAAAGGACGGTAGGGTACGGGAACCCTGGTGTACAAAGGCTGTTCAAAAATTTAGTCAAGAAGAAAAGAAAAGCTTATGAAATGTTCAAAAAACTAGGTAATGATAGAGATCTAGAAGATTATACGGCTAGCAGGAAGGAGCTTAAGAATGATATCAGGAGAACCAGAAGGCGCCATGAAAAGGCCTTGGCTAGCAGGATTAAGGAAAACCCCAAGGCATTCTACAACTATGTGACAAGCAAGAGGATAAGACGTGAGAGAATAGGACCAATCAAGTATGACAGTGGAAAGGTGTGTATGGAGCTGGAGATAGCAGAGATACTTAATGAATACTTTGCTTCAGTATTCACTACGGAAGAGGATCTTGGCGATTGTAGGGATGACTTACAGCGGATTGAAAAGATTAAGCATATAGACATTAAGAAAGAGGATGTGCTGGAGCTTCTGGAAAGCATCGTTGGATAAGTCTCCGGGACCGGAAGAGATGTACCCCAGGCTACTGTGGGAGGTGAGGGAGGAGAATGCTGAGCCTCTGGCAATGATCTTTGCATCATCACTGGGGGGACAGAACAGGTTCCAGAGGATTGCAGGTGTTGTTCTCTTATTCAAAAAAAGGGAGTAGAGATAGCCCAGGGAACTATAGACCAGTGAGTCTTACTTCAGTGGTTGGAAAGCTGATGGAAAAGATCCTGAGAGGCAGAATTTATGATTTATGCATGGGGACCTTGCTTTGTGGATCCAGAATTGGCTGGCTCACAAAACACAGAGTGGTTCCAGACGGGTGATATTCTGCATGGAGGTCGATGACCAGATCCTCAGGGATCTGTTCTGGGACCCCTTCTCTTCGTGATTTTAATAAATGTGTCACATTGGGGAGCGTTGGGAGCAAGGGTGGACCCAAATGCAAGACACATCTTGTGAGGTTAACTTAATTGAGTTAATTGCTCGATACAAGGAGGGCAAGCAGAAGCAGGAATAGCGCACTGGACAAGGACTCAGGCCTTGGTCTGGGCTAGGACTAAGGGTCTGGGCTAGGACTCCGAATCACGGACCGCCAGGGCCAGGACTTGACTTGAGACTTGGGTGCCGCCAGGGCCAGGACTTGATGCTGCCAGGGCCAAGACGTGGTACTTGAAGCCTCCGGGTAGTGGCGAGCTCTCGACTCGGCCTGGGAACAGTAGACAGCGGCTCTTGATTCCCTCCGGCGGGTTAACTGACGGACCCGCCTTGGTGAGGAAACTTTGCAGACTCGCTTTGGCGAGGTAACTTGACAGAGTTGCTCCGGTGAGGGAAGGCGACTTACTGGCACTTGCTTCGGGCGGAGACTAGGCTTGCTCCGGCCAGATGACATTGGCTCGCAGTACCTTTGGTGACTTTGCAAACACTCTCGCGCCGAACGGCTCAAAGCCGGAGACTATAAACTGCCGGTTCAACCGAGAGTAAATTGCCTCCAAGCCCAAGGGACATGGGAAAACAGGGAACCAAAGGGAAACAGGGAGTCAACGGTCTGGATCGTAACATAAACAAAGTAAATTTAAAGGAACCCCAATCCGGACCATGACAAAATGATCTGGATGAGGAAGTGGAGGAATGGGTTAATAAATTTGCTGCTGACACAAAGGTTGGGGGTGTTGTGGATAGTGTGGAGGGCTGTCAGAGGTCACAGCAGGACATCGATAGGATGCAAAATTGAGTTGAGTAGTGGCAGATGGAAGTTCAACCCAAACAAGTGTGAAGTGGTTCATTTTGGTAGGTCAAATATGATGGCAGAGTATAGTATTAATGGTAAGACTCTTGACAGTGTGGAGGATCAGAGGGATCTCAGGGTCTGAGTCCATAGGACACTCAAAGCTGCTGCACAGGTTGACTCTGTGGTTAAGAAGGCATACGGTACATTGGCCTTCATCAACCGTGGAATTGAGTTTAAGAGCTGAGAGGTAATGTTGCAGCTATACAGGACCCTGATCAGACCCTACTTGGAATACTGCACTCAGTTCTGGTCACCTCACTACAGGAAGGATGTGGAAACTCTACAGCAAGTGCAGAGAAGATTTACAAGGATGCTGCCTGGATTGGGGAGCATGCCTTATGAGAATAGGTTGACTGAACTCGGCCTTTTCTCCTCGGAGCGTCGTAGGATGAGAGGTGACCTGATAGGGGTGTATAAGATGATGAGAGACATTGATCGTGTGGATAGTCAAAGGCTTTTTCCCAGGGCTGAAATGGCTAACATGACAGGCCACAGTTTTAAGGTGCTTGGAAGTAGTTACAGAGGAGATGTCAGGGGTAAATTATTGATTGATTTATTTATTTACGCAGACAGTGGTGAGTGCGTGGAATCGGCTGTCGGCAACAGTGGTGGAAGCAGATATGATAGGGTCTTATAACAGACTCCTGGATAGGTACATGGAGCTTAGAAAAATAGAGGGCTATGGGTAACCCTTGGTAATTTCTAAAGTACATACATGTTCAGCACAGCATTGTGGGCTGAAGGTCAATAGACAATAGGTGCAGGAGTAGGCCATTCGGCCCTTCAAGCCAGCACTGCCATTCACTGTGATCATGGCTGATCATCTACAATCAGTATCCAGTTCCTGCCTTATCCCCATAACCTTTGATTCCACTATCTTTAAGAGCTCTATCCATCTCTTTCTTGAAAGCATCCAGAGACTTGGCCTCCACTGCCTTCTGGGGCAGAGCATTCCATATATCCACCACTCTCCTTCCTCAACTCCGTTCTAAATGGCCTACCCCTTATTCTTAAACTGTGGCCTCTGGTTCTGGACTCACCCATCAGCGGGAACATGCTTCCTGCCTCCAGTGTGTCCAATCCCTTACTAATCTCATATGTTTCAATAAGATCCCCTCTCAGCCTTCTTTATTCCAGAGTATACAAGCCCAGTCGCTCCAATCTTTTGACATATGACAGCCCCGCCATCCCGGGAAATAACCTTGTGAACCTACGCTGCACTCCCTCAATAGCAAGAATATCGTTCCTCAAATTTGGAGACCAAAACTGCAGACAGTACTCCAGGTGTGGTCTCACCAGGGCCCTGTACAGCTGCAGAAGGACCTCTTTGCTCTTATACTCAATTCCCCTTGTTATGAAGGCCAGCATGCCATTAGCTTTCTTCACTGCCTGCTGTACTTGCATGTTTGCTTTCAGTGACTGATGTACAAGAACACCTAGATCTCGTTGTGCTTCCCCTTTTCCTCACTTGACTCTTTAGATAATAATCTGCCTTCCCGCTCTTACCACCAAAGTGGATAACCTCACATTTATCCACATTAAACTGCATCTGCCATGCATCTGCCCACTCACACATCCTGTCCAAATCATCCTGCATTCTCATAACGTCCTCCTCACATTTCACACTGCCACCCAGCTTTGTGTCATTGGCAAATTTGCTAATTTTACTTTTAATTCCCTCATCTAAATCATTAATATATATTGTAAACAGCTGCGGTCCCAGCACTGAACCCTGCAGTACCCCACTGGTCACCGCCTGCCATTCCGAAAGGGACCCGTTAATCGCTACTCTTTGTTTTCTGTCAGCCAGCCAATTTTCAATCCATGTCAGTACTCTGCCCCCAATACCATGTGCCCTAATTTTGCCCACTAATCTCCTATGTGGGACTTTATCAAAGGCTTTCTGCAAGTCCAGGTACACTACATCCACTGGCTCTCCCTTGTCCATTTTCATAGTTACATCCTCAAAAAATTCCAGAAGGTTAGTCAAGCACGATTTCTCCTTCGTGCTTTTTCCATGCTGACTCGGACCGATCCTGTTACTGCTATCCAGATGTGTCATAATTTCATCTTTTATAATTGACTCCAGCATCTTTCCCACCACCGATGTCAGGTCCTGTATTGTGCTGCAGGTTTTCCATGTTTCTAGTACCTGAGGACATCTGTTTTAGGTCAGTGAATGAAAATTTAGGGGAGATGTAAGAGATAAGATGTTTGGAGAGAGGTTGATGCCTGGAATGTACTGGTGGGAGAGGCTGATACACGAGGAACATTTAAGATATTCTTGGATCTACATATGGATGTAAGAAAAATGGCTGGTCATAGACTACGTAGGGAGGGAAGGACTAGATTGATCATGGCGTAGATTTATATAGGTCGCACGACAAGCCCGGAGTGTCCTGTGAAATTTCTCTACATCTTTAAAATTATTTAGTTCAGGGGATTGTGGATGCTCGACCATTTACTGTACTCAAGGTTAGAAGCGTTAAGGCCGAGTTAAAACGTCCTAGTGTAATGTGTTCCTGACAGTGAGAGTCACAAAAAAGTCTAACAGGTCAGAAAACACACAAAACATATAAAAATTAAGCCAAATTGAGTAAATGGATCGCACTTGGAAGTCACAATCATGAAGCTCAAGTTTGATTAATGTTCAACCATTCATAAATACAGCCAAACAAAACAGTGTTTTTCTGGGGCCAAGGTGCAAAATATACACAACACAGGGCACACACAGAACATTCAAAATAGCAAGCAAATGTACAATAATATAATCATATAGCCCATCCCTGAGTGACATGTCCCGCAAATTGATGGTGAAGTTCTTGACACGAGCGTCTGCGCACAATCCAACTTGTCATTCCACTGATTGAAAACTAGAGGACAGCACCCTCCAGTGTTAAGCAAAACACTATAGACATAGGCCCTTTAGACCAACCAGCCCATGCTGACTGTTGTTCCCTCCCAGCTAGTCCAATATCCAATATTACCATTTATCACTACAACCATGTATCCAGTGCTTCCTAAATACTGTTGTACCTGCTTCAACAACTCTCTCACAACTTCTACATATCCATGACCCTCTGCATGTAAAACGTCGCACTTAAATCCTTTACAAAGCTCTCACCCTAAAACACCCTAACTGTTACTGTCCACCTTATCTGCGTCTCTCATAATTTTAAGCATTTCTAGAAGGTCGCCCTCTCATAATGCTAAGTTCCAAGTAATTAAGATCTAGCCTGGCCAACCTCTCCCTTACGTATCTCAGGCTTTCCACTACTGGGAACACCCTCAAATCCTTCCTGCACTTTCTGCTTGAACCTCATCTTTCCTATAACAGGGTGACCAGAACTCCAAGTACGGCCTCACCAGCTACATTGACACTCGCAACATAATGCCGCGACTCAAAGCCCTGCCTAATGAAGGTCAGTGTGCAAAACACCTTTCTCTCCACCTTGACTGCCTGTGGCACACGCAGCTTTCAACAACTTACACACTTGTACTCCTCGATCACTCTGTCCCGTTACACTCCCTGGTGTTCTACCATTCACAGGCAAAGTGGTGTGCCAGTAACAACATTGTGAATATTTCTGGTCAGCACATTGCAGGAAGAATGTGGTAGCAACAGGAACAGAGAGCACGCAGAAGAGATTCAGTGCCTGGAACAGAGGCCTGGAGTTATATAGGGGCACAACTGAGAGCATCCTGACTGGCTGCATCACTGCCTGGTATGGGAACTGTACTTCCCTCAATTGCAAGACTCTGTAAAGAGTAGCGCAGACAGCCCAGTGCATCTGTGGATGAGAACTTCCCACTATTCAGGACATTTACAAAGACAGGTGTGTAAAAAGGGCCCAAAGGATCATTGGGGACCCAAGTCATCCCAACCACAAACTGTTCCGGCTGCTAACATCCAGAAAACGATACCGCAGCATTAAAGCCAGGACCAACAGGCTCCGGGACAGCTTCTTCCACTCGGCCACCAAACTGGTTAATTCAAGCTGATACAATTGTATTTCTATGTTCTATCGGCTGTCCTATTGTGCACACTATTTATTACAAATTACTCTAATTTGCACATTGCACATTCAGACGGAGACAAGGTAAAGATCTTTACTCATGTATGTAAAGGATGTAAGTAATAAAGTCAATTCATTCAATAAGGATAGGATGAGGAGCAAACATTATAGGACTATGAGGGAGAGAGATAGGGTAGAGCCCACTTTTCCTTTGGCGGAGAAGTCGAGAACCGGAGGATATACATAAATAAAGGCAAACGCCATGTCCCAGAGCAAGGGGACGGTCAGGCAGAGCAGCACTCACCGTGGGGAAGGAGATGGTGAAGGGCAGGATAACCAGCGGCATGATCCTGAAGACGGCCTTCATGGTCCGGAGATTGGGATTGTCCACTCCTGACTCAGCACCCAGCTGGTGGGAGAGGGGAGGGGAGGAGAGGGCGCAAAAGGGAAGGGAGGGTGTCCAGGATGTAAAAAAAACAAGTTACTCAATCATTGTTAGCTCTCCAACTGGGCACTGTACGTAGGGGTGTGGCGAGGGCCACCACGCGAGAGGGCATCAAGTAATTGGAGGGGTATGGGTATGGAGAAGGGCAATAGAGTTGCGTGAGGCCGTTTATTCCTGGTGTGGGACACTGGCCAGGAGCAGGGCCAGCGTGAAGAGGGATCCGGGGAAAGAGGTCAGAGTGCGTCTGGGCGGTGGGCAGGGAACGGGCGAACCCAATCGAATGGCATGGGGGCTGTGGCTGGGAGGACGGGATCTCGGTTACCTCCAGGATGGCCCACATGGAGCCAGTGACGAGCAGAGGCAGCACGTAAAAGGGATCACTCAAGGTGAGGTCAGGGAACCACCAGAGGCCCCCATTCTGCATGCTAGGAACAGGCAGGTAGGCCATCTGCCTCAGGGCTACGAAGAAAGAGATGAAGATCGGGGCCTGTGGGTAGAACAGAGGGAAGAAGGTTGATGGTGACAGGGCACTCTGTCCCAAACTTCCTGCCCCAACCCTCCCTCCACCAGTCCCCAACACCCACCCCTCAAACCCCTTCTCCCTGTCTGCCTGAATACCCTACCGCTGTGCCCCATCCTCCAGTCAGTCCTCAACGCTCTCCCACAAATCCCTTCACTCTGGCCCACCCCTCCAGTCTGCCCAAACCACTTCCCTCATACTAGTCCAAATCCAGCATCCGTCGCAAACACCAGCACCACTACTCCGGTCCATCCTTCAACACCCTCTCCCACCCCGTCCACACATTCTCCCCTCAATGTGTACATACCCCACACTAGATCTGTCCCCAACACCCCAACCAGCTACCCTCTCATTCCGGTCCATCCGCAACAACCTCCTCCCACTCCCTCCCCCGACACCCTAACTCTTGTCCATCCCCGACCCTGCTCACTCAGGTCCTCACTTTGTACATACCCCACACTAAATCTCTCCCCAATACCCGACCCAGCTAACCTCTCATTCCAATCTATCCCCAACAACTTCTGCCTCCCGCCAAATCTCACTCTGGCCCATAACCAGCAACTTGCCCTCTCCTTTTCGGTCTCCAGTCAGCCCCCCCACACCCACCCAACCCATTCTAGTTCACCCCAACAGCCTCCTCCCCATGCCTTCAATCTGGTCCGTCCCCAACACCCACCCTGCCCAACTCTCTCATACAGGTCCATCTCTGACACACACCCTCCAAACTCCCCTTATCCAATCTGTTTCAACACCCATCCTCACCCCCCCCACTCCAGTTCATCCCCAACGCCCAACCTCAACAACATTCCCACACCTATACACCCGGTCTGTCCCCAACACCCACATCCCCTCATTCCAGTCGTTCCCAACAACTTCCCCATACCTTCTCACTGTTCTGACTCCAACACCATCCCCCCTCCCTCTGGTGTGTGCCACACCCCCACCCCACACCTGCTCACTCCAGTCCTTCCCCAAAACTCTCCCCCAACCCCCCTCACTCCAGCCCATTCCCACAAATGTCCTTCCCCCACCCAATCTGTCTCCAACACCTCACCCACTGGTCCATCTCAGACACGATCCATCTCCTCTGACCCTGGGCCCATCATCAAAACACTCTCCTGCCAACGTCAGGGAACAAGAATCAGGACAGTCCCATCTCGCCCCTACACCCTGCCTCGCCTTCTCACCCGAGACCCACCCCTCCGCACTCATTCACACATGGCAGTGGAACAGCCACTGACCTGGACCAGAGGCACCAAGAAGCCCCGGAGAGGGTTAACATCGTGTTTCTTCTGGAACATCATTAGATCCGAGTATGCCTTAGCAACTGAAGGAGAAGGAGGAGTGAGAAAGAAGTAGACAGGGAGGAGATGGGGGGGGGGGGGGGGGCAAGAGACCATGAAGGGGAGGGGAAATTGGGGGTGGGTGGGAGAGAAGACAAAAGGGTTAAAAAAATACATTGGGGAGCAAAGATGAAGGTCTGATGGTTGAGGTGCAGTGGAGTGGGACGGGGTGTGGTGGGGTCAATATCACATGATAAGGACAATATCAAATGGAATAAATCTATACTTTCGTTGCTAGCCCTGTCCACCTCAAACAGACTCAGGCACGTCCTGAAATTTGAGAAGCAGCAGCAATCCTACTGTACTAGGGACAAAACTACTCCCTGCACAATAGCCTATTCAATAGGATACAGACAGACAGCAAGCACAGGTCGCGGAACAGGCGGGCGGTCCCGGCTCACGACCCAGCGCGTGGGTGCAGCCAGGCGAGGGCAGGCGGGCAGACACTCACATTCGAACTTGTTGCCGCTGGCTTTGGCTTCATTCATCTTGTTGGTGAGTTTGGTCATGGCTGGGAGGTGGTTGTTGAGCTTGGCAGCTTCCTGCTGGCCCTTCACAATGACCGGGAAGACCATGGTTCGGGCCAGCACAGTCCCTGCAGCAAAAGGGAAGAGGTAGAGTCAGCCAGAGCACATCCGGAACCCAAGGAATACGAGAAGAGGTGTAGCAGGGAATGAGGGAGTGGTGGGGAGGGGATGGGAGCTGGGAGCTGGGAGCTGCAGGGCAGGGGCATGGGGAGGGGGGAGGTGGGGGGAGGAGGAGGACGTGAGGACTGTGGAGGTGAAGGGGAACAGGAAACAGAAGGGGGTGAGAGTTGTGGTGGTAGAGGGAGGGTGCTGAGGAGGAAGGCAGAAGAGTAATGGGAATTAGACATTGGGAAAGTGTACTTGCTGCACAAGAGGACAAGAAAAAGAGTGGCGGAGCTGTTGTGGTAGGGGATTCCATGGTAAGGAGAATAGAGAGGAGCTTCTGTGCAGGCAAACGGGACTTCCGTATGGTGTGCTGCCTGCCTGGTGCAATGGTCAGAGATGTCTCGAGAGGCTGCAGGGCATTCTGAAGGGGGAGAGTGAGCAGCCAGCTGTCGTGGTGCGTGTAGGTACTGATGATATAGGAAGAAAGTGGGACGAGGTCCTACAAGCTGAATTTAGGGAGCTAGGAGTTAAAGAGTAGGACCTCAAAGGTAACAAGCGCAGGATTATTACCAGTGCCATAGTTGGAATAGCAGGATAGCTAGAATGAATATGTGGCTTGAGCGGTGGTGCAGGAGGAAGGGTTTCAGATTCTTGGAGCATTGGAATTACTTCTGGGGGAGGTGGGATCAGTACCATCCAGACGGTCTACATCTGGGCAGGGCCAGGATCAATGTCCTAGGGAGATTGTTTGCTAGTGCTGTTGAGGAGGTTTTAAACTAATATGGCAAGGGGATGGGAACCAACACAGAAAAGAAGAGGGATGTGATTCACTTTATCTAAATGCCCTTAGTATTAGAAACAAGGTTAGTGAACTTGTGGCACAGATCAGTACCAAGGCAGATGATTTAGTGGCCATTACAGAAACCTGGTTGCAAGATGGAGATGACTGGGAATTAAATATTCAAGGGTATCAAGTAATATGGAAAGATAGGCAGGAAGGCAAAGGAGGTGGGGTGGCACTCTTAAATAAGGATGAGACCAGGGCGATTGTGAGACAATATAAGATCTACTGAGCAGAATGTTGAGTCCTTCTGGGTAGAGATTAAGAATAGTAAAGGGGAAAAAAAAAATCACTGGTGGGAGTTGTCTAAAGACCACCTAATAAAAATATTGCCGTGGCAGAGGCGATTAACCAAGAAATAACTGAGGCTTGTAAGAACGGAATGGCAGTTGTCATGGGGGATTTTAACTTCCATATAGATTGGGTGAATCAGGTTGGTCAAGGAGGTCTTGAGGAGGACTTCATAGAATGCATCCGTGATGGCTTTATTGAGCAGCATGTTAGTGAACCTACAAGGGAAAATGCTATCTTAGATCTAATTCTGTGCAATGAGGCAAGTAAGATTAACGATCTTGTAGTTAGGAATCCTCTTGGAAAGAGTGATCATAACATGATTGAATTTTGCATACGGATGGAGGATGAAATAGTTAGATCTAAAACTAGTGTGTTATGCTTGAACAAGGGAGACTACAACAGGATGAGGGAGGAGTTGGCTAATGTGGATTGGCAGCACAGGCTATTTGATAGGACAGTTGAGGAATAGTGGAATACTTTCAAATAGATTTTTCACAGTGCTCAGCAAAAGTATATTCCAGTCAAAAGTAAGGACAGTAAGTGTGGGGAGAGCCAGCCTTGGATAACTTAGGAAATAAAAGATAGTATCAAATTAAAAGCTCAGGTGTACAAAATCGCAAAGAGTAGTGGGAGACTGGAGGATTGGGAAAACTTTAAAAAGCAACAAAGAACAACTAAAAGGCAAACAACAGGAATTCTGCAGATGCTGGAAATTCAAGCAACACACATCAAAGTTGCTGGTGAACGCAGCAGGCCAGGCAGCATCACTAGGAAGAGGTGCAGTCGACGTTTCAGGCCGAGACCCTTCCTCAGGACTAACTGAAGGAAGAGTGAGTAAGGGATTTGAAAGTTGCAGGGGGAGGGGGAGATCCAAAATGATAGGAGAAGACAGGAGGGGGAGGGATGGGGCCAAGAGCTGGACAGGTGATTGGCAAAAGGGGATACAAGAGGATCATGGGACAGGAGGTCCCGGAAGAAAGACGGGGGGGGGGGGAACCCAGAGGATGGGCAAGAGGTATATTCAGAGGGACAGAGGGAGAAAAAGGAGAGTGAGAGAAAGAATGTGTGCATAAAAATAAGTAACAGATGGGGTACGAGGGGGAGGTGGGGCCTAGCGGAAGTTAGAGAAGTCGATGTTCATGCCATCAGGTTGGAGGCTACCCAGACGGAATATAAGGTGTTGTTCCTCCAACCTGAGTGTGGCTTCATCTTTACAGTAGAGGAGGCCGTGGATAGACATGTCAGAATGGGAATGGGATGTGGAATTAAAATGTGTGGCCACTGGGAGATCCTGCTTTCTCTGGCGGACAGAGCGTAGATGTTCAGCAAAGAGGTCTCCCAGTCTGCGTCGGGTCTCGCCAATATATAAAAGGCCACATCGGGAGCACCGGAAGCAGTATGTCACCCCAGTCGACTCACAGGTGAAGTGTTGCCTCACCTGGAAGGACTGTTTGGGGCCCTGAATGGTGGTAAGGGAGGAGGTGTAAGGGCATGTGTAGCACTTGTTCCGCTTACACGGATAAGTGCCAGGAGGGAGATCAGTGGGGAGGGATGGGGAGGACGAATGGACAAGGGAGTTGTGTAGGGAGCGTTCCCTGCGGAACGCGGGGGGGGGGGGGGAAAGATGTGCTTAGTGGTGGGATCCCGTTGGAGGTGGCGGAAGTTACGGAGAATAATATGTTGGACCCGGAGGCTGGTGGAATAGGGTTCCCCTGGTCCTCATCTACCACCCCACCAGCCTCCGGGTCCCACATATTATTCTCCGTAACTTCCGCCACCTCCAACGGGATCCCACCACTACGCACATCTTTCCCTCCCCCCCCCCTGCATTCCGCAGGGATCGCTCCCTACACAACTCCCTTGTCCATTCGTCCTCCCCATCCCTCCCCACTGATCTCCCTCCTGGCACTTATCCGTGTAATCGGAACAAGTGCTACACATGCCCTTACACCTCCTCCCTTACCACCATTCAGGGCCCCAAACAGTCCTTCCAGGTGAGGCAACACTTCACCTGTGAGTCGACTGGGGTGACATACTGCGTCCGGTGCTCCCGATGTGGCCTTTTATATATTGGCGAGACCCGACGCAGACTGGGAGACCGCTTTGCTGAACATCTACGCTCTGTCCGCCAGAGAAAGCAGGATCTCCCAGTGGCCACACATTTTAATTCCACATCCCATTCCCATTCTGACATGTCTATCCACGGCCTCCTCTACTGTAAAGATGAAGCCACACTCAGGTTGGAGGAACAACACCTTATATTCCGTCTGGGTAGCCTCCAACCTGATGGCATGAACATCGACTTCTCTAACTTCCGCTAGGCCCCACCTCCCCCTCGTACCCCATCTGTTACTTATTTTTATGCACACATTCTTTCTCTCACTCTCCTTTTTCTCCCTCTGAATATACCTCTTGCCCATACTCTGGGTTCCCCCCCTGCCCGTCTTTCTTCCCGAACCTCCTGTCCCATGATCCTCTCGTATCCCCTTTTGCCAATCACCTGTCCAGCTCTTGGCTCCATCCCTCCCCCTCCTGTCTTCTCCTATCATTTTGGATCTCCCCCTCCCCCTCCAACTTTCAAATCCCTTACTCACTCTTCCTTCAGTTAGTCCTGACGAAGGGTCTCGGCCTGAAACGTCGACTGCACCTCTTCCTAGAGATGCTGCCTGGCCTGCTGCGTTCACCAGCAACTTTGATGTGTGTTGCAAAGAACAACTAAACAAGAAATAAGGAAAGGGGAGATAGAGTATGACAGTAAATTAGCACAAAATATAAAAACAGATAGCAAAAGTTTTTATAAGTATTTAAAAGGGAAGAGGGTGGCAAAAGTCAACGTAGCTCCCTTGGAAGACAAAAAGGGGAAATTGATATTGGGTGATAAGGAAATGGCTGAGGCATTGAACGACTATTTTGTGTCAGTCTTCATGGTGGACACATCTAATATGCCAAAGAATGATGTTATGGACGAAATGGGAGGTGAGGACCTCGATAAAATCACTGTAACTAAAGAGATAGTGATGAGCAAACTAGAGGGCCTGAAGGTAGATAAGTCCCCTGGTACTGATGGGATGCATCCCAGGGTGCTGAAGGAATTGGCGGACGTTATAGTAGACGCGTTGGTAATCATTTATCAAAACTCTCTAGACTCTGGGCAGGTCCTAGCAGATTGGAAGACAGCAAATGTCACACCACCTTTTAAGAAAGGATGTAGGAAAAAGACAGGCAACTATAGGCCAGTTAGCTTAACATCTGTAATCAGGAAAATGCTTGAAGCTGTCATTAAGGAAGAAATAGTGAAACATTTAGCAAGGAGTGTTTCCATTAGACAGACACAGTGTGGATTCAGAAAGGGCAGGTTCTGTTTGACAAACTTACCGGAGTTATTTAAGGACATAATGAGTGCAGTGGATAGAGGGGAACAGGTAAATGGAACTGGAGGAAGTGTATTGGCATGGATAGTGGATTGGTTAACCAATAGAAGGCAGAGAGTTGGTATAAATGGGTGTTTCTCCGGTTGGCAGTCGGTGGTAAGTGGGGTGCCACAGGGGTCGGTGCTGGGCCCGCAGCTGTTTACCATTTACATTGATGATTTGGAAGAGGGGACTGAGTGTAACGTAGCAAAATTTGTTGATGACACTAAACTGAGTGGAAAAGTAAATTGTACAGAGGATATGGAGAGTCTGCAGAGGCATATAGATAGGTTAAGTGAGTGGGCCAAGGTCTGGCAGATGGAATACAACGTTGGTATATGCGAGATCATCCACTTTGGAAGGAATAATAGAAGAGCAGATTATTATTTAAATGGTGAAAGATTGCAGCATGCTGTTGTGCAGAGGGACTTGGAAGTGCTTGTTCATGAATCGCAAAAAGTTGGCTTTCAGGTACAACAGGTTATTAAGGCGGCAAACGGAATGTTGGCCTTCATTGCTAGAGGGATTGAATACAAGAGCAGGAAGGTCATGCTGCAACTATATAGTGTACTGGTGAGGCCGCACCTGGAGTACTGCTGTTCAGTTCTGGTCTCCATACTTGAGGAAGTATATACTGCCTTTGGAGCCAGTGCACAGGAGGTTCACCAGGTTGATTCCAGACATGAAGGGGTTAACCTATGAGGAGGGATTGAGTCGCCTGGGACTATACTCTCTGGAATTAAGAAGAATGAGAGGGGATCTTATAGAAACATGCAAAATTTTGAAAGGGATAGATAAGATAGAAGTAGGGAAGTTGTTTCCATTAGTAGGTGAGACTACAACTAGGGGACATTGCCTCAAGATTCAGGGGAGAAGATTTAGGATGGAGATGAGGAGAAACTGTTTTTCCCAGAGAGGGTGAATCTGTGGAATTCTCTGCCCAGGGAAGCAGTTGAGGCTTCTTCACTAAATATATTTATGATACAATTAGATTCTTACATAGTAGGGGAATTAAGGGTTATGGTGAAAAGGCAGGTAGATGGAGCTGAGTTTATGGACAGATCAGCCATGATCTTATTGAATGGCAGGGCAGGCTCCATGGGCCGGACGGCCTACTCCTGCTCCTATTTCTTATGTTCTTCTGTACGGCAGTGTAATGTGGGCGGCACAGGCGAGGTAGGAAGGAACGTGCGCAGCGCTGCCCTCTGCCCCACTCCTGCCCTCACCAGCCACGATTGCCCCCCACCAGGGCAGCCCCACATCCATATGCAGGAACTCAAGGATGTTTTGGATCAGGCCAACTGGCGTATATCCTCCTAAACCCAGCTCGCTGAATCCGGCCTCCTGTAGCACCTCGCTGGCCGACTGGACCATTTCCACCGAGGGGGCCAGGGCCTCGGCCGAATGGACGACTCCCCCGGAGTGTGCCAGGGCCTCGGCCGATTGGACGACTCCCCCAGAGTGTGCCAGGGCCTCGGCCGATTGAACGACTCCCCCGGACTGTGCCAGGGCCTCGGCTGATTGGACTCCTCCAGAGGCAGCACTGGTCCCAGATGATTGGAGGATTTCATTTGCAGAGGCTAAACCAAGGGACGACGGCGGCTGCAGAGACAGATCACAGATCATGGGATTAATCCCTCTCCCGACATTCCTGACCAGCCATGTCTGTCTTCTCCATCCGAACTGCTCCCCATTCTCAATCCTACAGATCCCATACTCCTCCCTTGAGACCACTCCCTCTTCAACTGTGAGCTCCTGCCCCTACACTCCACCTGTAACCCCTGCCAACCCCAATACTTCCCCATCTGCGTAATCCTCTATCCCCACACTCCTCCATATCATTGCAAACCTCTATCCCTTTTCAGATTCTATCACTCCACCGTTATTATACCCCTCCCTGCCTCTGACTTCAGCACGCTCCCCATTTGTGCCGGGGACATTCTTTGGCCCGCAAGGTACACCTGCAACCACCACTGGACTTCATAATTCCCTGCCTTCATAACCCCCTACACGCAGCCACCTCCATAACCCCACCAGACTACATACCACTTTGTTTTCCCCTCCATATTCAAAGCTCTCTACTTCCCAGTCAACACTCCTCCTTCCACCACACCATCCCTTGTGAAAAGTTTGGTCTCTCTGTACCTCTGTGCTTCTGTACCGCACTGGAGTTGCTGTCAGCAAGAGGCAGGTGCCCTGGTACTGGGTAGGGATACACTGTGGAGTCAGGGTGAAGGCTGTTTTTCTCACGCCCGTCATCTGGGCCCAGGATCTCTGCATCTGCAACAGGAGAGAAGAGATGGGAGGCTGTGAAAGAGTGTTAGAAACTGTGTCAGGGGATAGCAAGCTCCCATAACACCAGAGGCCAGAGCCCAAACAGACATCCCATGATCTATCCTCTGCCTTGAGAACTGTCTATGAGGTCTGACCCCATTCCCTCGCTGACACCCCTGATGTTGACTCCGAGCTCTGACCACTGCCAGTGACTTCTAACTTGCCACTGATCACCGAATGACCTATCCTCTGCCTTGAGAACTGTCTATGAGGTCTGACCCCATTATTCGCTGACACCCCTCCCTGACTAGGCTCTGACACTGGCCTCCAGTTTGTCACCGCTCCTCAAGCTGTGATCGCTCCATTAGGCTCTGAATACTCCGTGGGCTGTGACTCCCACCCACCCTGACCTCTAAACCCTGTCGTTAACTCCGGCTGACTTCTCCCGTGGTGGTAACCAAGACCCTGACACAGGGCTCCGCTCCGCTACCCTCACCAACCCCAGCCCAAGTCCGTAGAGGCAGGAAGCCGCTCCGTCACCACAATCCCCGCCACGCCGAGCCCTTGGTCCCACATTATTCCATTCAGTTACCAGTCTTTGGCTCCATGTCCTCCCGGCCGTCGCCGCCGCCATCTTTGACATGCAAGGCGCATGCGCAGGAGCGGAAGGGGCGGTGCAGCACGGCGTGCCCGTGACATCACTACGCCTCGATTCGGCGCGGTCCGTTCGACTGAAGCAGCGGAGATTTGTATCCCTGCTAGTTACAGCATTGCACGGGTGAGGCAGGGTCAAAATCAGGTTCATTATCACTGACATATGTCATGAATCGTTGTTGTGCGGCAGCAGTAGAGTGAAATATATAGAAAGTACTATAAATTGTATAATATTTTATATATAATATATATGCTGGGACTGGAGGACCTGAGTAATAAGGAAAGATTGAATAGGTTAGGACTTTATTCCTGGGAATGTAGCAGATTGGGGGGAGATTTGATAGAGGTATACGGGGCAGGAATGGATTCTCAATATTCCTGGATTTCAGTGCTTTAAAAGGGATAGCGAGGGGTAAAGGGAGAGGAGGGGTGGCATTACTGCTCAGGGATACTATTACAGCTACAGAAAGGGTGGGTAATGTAGCAGGATCCTCTTTTGAGTCAGTATAGGTAGAAGTCAGGAACAGGAAGGGAGCAGTTACTCTATTGGGAGTATTCTATAGGCCCCCGGTAGAAGCAAAGATACCAAGGAGCAGATTGGGAGGCAGATTTTGGAAAGGTGCAAAAATAACAGGGTTGTTATCATGGGTGACTTTAACTTCCCATTGGCACCTGATTAGTTCCAATGGTTCAGACGGGGCAGAGTTTGTTAAGTGTGTCCAGGATGGATTCCTGTCACAATATGTTGACAGGCCGTCTAGGGGGAATGCCATACTAGATCTAGTATTAGGTAACGAACCGGGTCAGGTCCCAGGTCTCTCAGTGGGT
The DNA here is from genome assembly GCF_030028105.1 of Mobula birostris. Lineage (NCBI taxonomy): Eukaryota > Metazoa > Chordata > Chondrichthyes > Myliobatiformes > Myliobatidae > Mobula > Mobula birostris. The sequence goes on along the minus strand of NC_092379.1, from coordinate 23,465,038 downwards.
GAGCATCTGGTGGACAGTGACCACCGCTCCCTGGCCTTTAACATTATTATGGAAAAGGATAGAATCAGAGAGGACACGAAAATTTTTAATTGGGTAATGGCAAATTATGAGGCTAGAACTTGCAGGTATGAATTGGGATGATGTTTTTGCAGGGAAATGTACTATGGACATGTGGTCGATGTTTAGGGATCTCTTGCACGATGTTAGGGATAAATTTGTCCCGGTGAGGAAGATGAAGAATGGTAGGGTGAAGGAATCATGGGTGACAAGTGAGGTGGAAAATCTAGTCAGGTGGAAGAAGGCAGCATACATGAGGTTTAAGAAGCAAGGATCAGATGAGTCTATTGAGGAATATAGGGTAGCAAGAAAGGAGCTTAAGAAGGGGCTGAGGAGAGGAAGAAGGGGGCATGAGAAGGCCTTGGCGAGTAGAGTAAAGGAAAACCCCAAGGCATTCTTCAATTATGTGAAAACAAAATGATGACAGGAGTGAAGATAGGACTGATTAGAGATAAAGGTGGGAAGATATGCCTGGAGGCTGTGGAAGTGAGCAAGGTCCTCAATGAATACTTCTCTTTGGTATTCACCAATGAGAGGGAACTTGATGATGGTGAGGACAATATGAGTGAGGTTGATGTTCTAGAGCATGTTGATATTAAGGGAGGGGAAGTGTTGGAGTTGTTAAAATACATTAGGGTGGATAAGTCCCCAGGGCCTTGTTGTCCATCTGAATGGTATCGGAGGATTGGAGGGAGGTAAATGTTGTCTCCTTGTTTAAAAAAGGTGGTAGGGATGGTCCAGGTAATTATAGACCAAGTGAGCCTTACGTCTGTGGTGGAAAGCTGTTGGAAAAGATTCTTACAGATAGGATCTATGGGCATTTATAGATTCATGGTCTAATCAGGGACAGTCAGCATGGCTTTGTGAAGTGCAGATCGTGTCTAACAAGCCTGATAGAGTTCTTTGAGGAGGTGACCAGGCATATAGATGAGTGTAGTGCAGTGGATGTGATCTACATGGATTTTAGTAAGGCATTTGACAAGGTTCCACACGGTAGGCTTATTCAGAAATTCAGAAGGCTTGGGATCCAGGGAAGCTCGGCCAGGTGGATTCAGAATTGGCTTGCCTGCAGAAGGCAGAGGGTCGTGGTGGAGGGAGTACATTCGGATTGGAGGGTTGTGACTAGTGCTGTCCCATAAGGATCAGTTCTGGGACCTCTACTTGTCGTGATTTTTATTAACGACCTGGATGTGGGGGTAGAAGGGTGGGTTGGCAAGATTTCAGATGACACAAAGGTTGGTGGTGTTGTAGATAGTGTAGAGGATTGTCAAAGATTGCAGAGAGACATTGAATGGTTGCAGAAGTGGGCTGAGAAACGGCAGATGGAGTTCAACCCGGAGAAGTGTGAGTTGGTACACTTTGGAAGGACAAACTCCAAGGCAGAGTACAAAGTAAATGGAGGAGCAGAGGGATCTGAGGGTACATGTCCACAGATCCCTGAAAGTTGCCTCACAGGTGGATAGGGTAGTTAAGAAAGCTTATGGGGTGTTAGCTTTCATAAGTCGAGGGATAGAGTTTAAGAGTCGCGGGGTAATGATGCAGCTCTATAAAACTCTGGTTCAGCCACACTTCGAGTCCTGTATCCATTTCTGGTCGCCTCACTATAGGAAGGATGTGGAAGCATTGGAAAGGGTACAGAGGAGATTTACCAGGATGTCGCCATTATGATCAGAGATTAAGGGAGCTAGGGCTTTACTCTCTGGAGACGAGGATGAGAGGAGACATGATAGAGGTGGATAAGATATTAAGAGGAATAGATAGAGTGGACAGCCAGTGCCTCTTTCCCAGGGCACCACTGCTCAATACAAGAGGACATGGCTTTAAGGTAAGGGGTGGGAAGTTCAAGGGGGATATTAGAGGAAGGTTTTTCACTCAGAGAGTGGTTGGTACGTGGAATGCACTGCCTGAGTCAGTGGTGGAGGCAGATACACTAGTGAAATTTAAGAGACTACTAGACAGGTATATGGAGACATTTAACGTGGGGGTTTATATGGGAGGCAGGGTTTAAGGGTTGGCACAACTTTGTGGGCCAAAGGACCTGTACTGTGCTGTACTATTCTATGTTTTATGTTCTATAAAATTATGAGGGGTTTGGATAGGGTAAATGGAAGCAGGCGTTTTCCACTGTGTGGGACTGCAAATAGATGTCATGGGTTAAGGGTGGAAGGTGAAAAGTTTAAGGAGAACATGAGGGGAAACTTCTTCACTCAGTGTGGAACGAGCTGCCAGCACAAGGGGTGCATGCGAGCTTGATGCCAACGTTTTAGAGAAGTTTGGATAGGGACATGGAGGGCTATGGTCCCGGTGCAGGTCATTGGGACCAGGCAGTTTAAGCGGTTCAGCACACATGAGATGGACCAGAGGGTCTGTTTCTGAGCAGTGCTTTTCTGTAACTCTAAGATAGTGCAAAATAATGAGGTATTGTTCAGGCACCTTATCTGATGCCAGAGAGGTTGGAACTGTTCATAAAACTTTGAGCTCCTGTACCTCCTTCCTATATTAGTAATGAGAAGAGAGTATACCCAGATGGTGAGAATCTTTCATGGTGCTTGCTGCCTTTGGAGGAGGAATAACCTCCTCGAAGGTCGGGAGGTTTGTGCCCATGATGGAGCTGGCTGAATCTACAACTCCTTGCAGCTTTTTCTGACCCTGTGCATTGGTGCCTTCACCTTTCATCTGAAACCGTAGCAACGATAATCTCCGCCGCCGAGGTGCGAAGGTGCTCGACAGCCGTGACATAACAATGTGTCCGGCCAGCGACGTAACAAGTCTCCCAGACATGATGTAACAATGCATTCCCTTCAGCACGCCCCTCCCACAGAGCAGCATTCCCTCACTGCCCCTTCCCATTCATTCCCTGGGAACTCCACACCTTCCGATCCATCCTCTCGCCCATTCTCATTCCGCACCAATGGACACCGTTCCTTCCTATTCATCGCCAGCGACCCGCCCTTCCCATTCACCCCTTCCCATTCATCGACAGCAAACCCCAAAGATTCCCATTTATTCCTTTCCCCCTCCTATTCATTACCAAGTCTCGCTCTTTCCAGTCATCCCCAGCAGACTGTGAACATTCCATTCATTTCCAATTGACCTCTTCTATTGGTTCCCTACAGAATTCCCACTAATTTGCAATTCTCCCTCCTGTGCATTGAGAGTTGAGAATCTCTCCTTCAACGTATGCTTCCTCCAGGACTGAGGCTGTTACTTTAGCTCTGACAAAGGCGAAAGGAGTCTCAGGCACCAGAACAGAATGATGCTCTCCATCCAGGTTATTGGGATGTATTTTCTCTCTCTGAGCAAATAATTGTTCACCCCCTTGATCTCCTGCCAACCCTGTTAATGAAGTCTCAACTAGTGGTGGGGGGGCAGTCCCACGTGACACTCCGAACGCGTTGACTTGGTCCCCTCCCTGTGGTTACTGCCTGACCTGCTGATGATCCCCCGAGATGCGAGAGGATTCTGCAGGCGCTGCACATCTTGAGCGACACAAGCAAAATGCTGGGGGGAGCTCAGCAAGTCAGGCAGCGTCTATGGAGGGAAATCGGGGCGGCATAGTGGCGCCGTGGTTGGCGCGACGTTTTACAGTACCAGCGGCCTGGGGTTCAATTCCAGCCGCGGCCAGCATGGGGTTTGTGCATTCTCCCCGTGATCATGTGGGTTTCCTCTGGGTGCCCTGGATTCCACCCACAGTCCGAGGTCGTCCCAGGTTAATTGGTCATTATAAATTGTCCCGTGATTAGGCCAGGATTAAACTGGGGGATTACTGGTCAGTGCGGCTCGAACTGCTGGAAGGCCCTACTCAGTGCTGTATCTCAATCAATAAATAACATTAACTTTCGACATTTCAGACCGAGACCTTTCATCTGGTGGTTCTGCAGTTTGTGTGTGAGTATCCCTGGCCTTGCTCTGTTTAGAGAGGTTCCAGAGTTGGGAGGTCCAAGAAGTCTACGTTTGATAGAGTACCTGCATGTCATATGCATGGACTGTAGAGCAGGAAGTGAGGCTATTCAGCCCAATGTGTCTCTGGTAACCCATCTGTATTAATCCCATCTTCCAGTGTTTTCCCTGGGGACACAAGTCTTCAATGCTGCCAGCAGCTCTGCTACTATCACTCTCAAGCAGTGTGTTCCAGGTTTTCTCCACTCTCGGGGTGAAGGAGCTCTCCCTCAAATGGCTCGAACTCCACCCTCTCCTCCCCTAGCTGGCTCCACCTTTTATCTCTCATCTGTCACCCTTAGGTCACTGCCTCCTAATCTTCACTTCCTTAGATGGCTCCATCCGTCCATCCTCCTCCTCCTCCGCCTCGGGGGGGAGGGGGATCCATCTTTTGCTTTCCTGTTCCTGGCCTCCATATACCGGTCCGTCTCCCCTCCACACCTCTCAGCACTGACTTAGGGTCTCGGCCTGTAACTTCAGAGATCCTACTGTTACTCTGGCTCCACGCGCTGCACGACCCATGGAATTCCTCCGGCAGCTCGCCTGCTGCTTCAGACTCCAGCAGCTCTGCTCTCCCCTGTTCCCAGGGCTTAAATCCACCCAAGGCCTCACCTTCATCTCTCACTATGTGGCAATGATCCCACCAGCCTCGACGCTGGTCTGGAATTGGGGCATTGAGAAGCAGGTGGAGGGAATGAAAATAAAGGAAGGAGTTTTTATTCTGGTGTATGTGTGGTGTGGTTTGGTATCAGAGCAGGTGTGAGGGGCAGCACGGAATCAATGGGACGAATGGCCTGTTTCCATGAGGCTCCATACTGGCTGCAGGAGAAGCAATCGCTGCGAGGTCCATTCACCCCAACGTCTACATAATTCTCTGCACCCCCTGACTGACCAACACTACTCATCTCCCCCTCTAATCCTGCCCCTCCTCCCTTGCACGAAGGGGAGTTTACTACGAAGCTCTACCCACTGCGCCACCCTGCCACCCTCCCCCACCCCCAAACCAGGCCCCCTGTTATGGGGGAGGGAGGACGCACTGCCTCCTGCGGAGGGCTGATCTGACATTGCCCGCGGAGAGAACAAAAACTCGGCTGCAGGTTGTCGGAAACATAAGACTCTAATGTATTTATCTGTGTGGTTATAGAAGCCATAATTTACATCATTAATGTGATTGTCAGTAGTTGCTACTGGGCCCCGAGCTCCGCTCAGTCTATCAGTCAGCCTTGCCTGGGGTCCGGTGACCGGAACTCGGGATCTGAAGGGAGGAGGAGGAGGAGCTGAGCCAACCCCCTTGTCCCCTCTTTGGTCACGGCGGAGAATTAGACCCCGCCCTGCGGTCTGGCCATGTGGGATCACTCAGTCCATTTGCAAGTCTTTGCCCAGCCACCAGTGAGGGCAAGGTAGAGGCAAACCAGGAAAAGAACTGGGAGGAGGAAGGGGGGGGGGGTTACAAAGGGAGGAAGAGGTGGAAGGGTTAAGAAGTGGGAACGGCTGGATAAGGCAAAGGGATGGGAAAGAAACCAGAGGGAGAGTGGGTGAGGGAAGTGGGAAAGAGGGTGGGTGGAAGTGGGGGTTGAGAAGGGGAAAAGAGAAGGGTGGGAGGTAAGGGAGAATAGGAGACGGCATAGGCGAAAGGGGGCGAGAGTGGGAAGGGAGGGTGTGCCGGAGGAAAGGAAGAGGGAGGGGATGTGACAGAGATAACGTGATCGACGAGAGGATTCAGGTGACGTGGGGGCACGATGAGTGGTCCCGCGTGGGGGCAGGGGTAGCGGATTTGCTTCCACACCCCAACCTTAGCTCCTCCCTCGCTGGGTCAGGTGGTGGGCCGAGAGCGTACCAAGCGCTGGGTTGGGGAGGGAGTGGTGGGGAATCAGGAGATGGGCGGGGGGGGTGGTAAACTTTGAAGGAGAAAAGGGTGGGAGCAGGAAGGGTAAAACCAAGCAGAGCCCTGGAGTCTGGAATACTCTGCCCCGACACCCTACGTAGGTCCATTCCCTGGAGATTAGGATCCAGTCTACTCAGGTGGATGCGGGAGAGGAGCGGCGGTGAGGTCACTGCTTTGTTCGAGGAATGGGAGCCGTGAGGGGAACTCTCCCTGCCAACGACTCCATTCCCAATGATCCTGGGGCAACGTGCGATGTGCTCCTCAGTCCCTCAGCCAAACTGCTGCACCTCTCCCATTCCCAGTCACTGCCCCAGCCCGGTGATGGGCTCAGAGCGACTTCCTCTCACTGGTCGTGTCCACTGCTGTGTCCCCCGAATCCATCTCGGTCAGCACACAGTAGCATATGAGCTGGGTGTACCTGGTGAAGGAGGCTGGGAGGGGTGTGGGTTGGAAGAGAGGTAGCAGAGGTGGTGTTATTGCTGGAGGAACCCAGATAGGGATGAGTTCCCTGAAGACAGCCTGTCCCATTGATTCCTAATGGGTCAAGCCCCTTCCCAAAATACAGCCTGTCCCTATGATTTACAATGGTCTCAACCCTGTTCCACTCCAATCTCAATGGTTCCAACAGCCCTTCCCACTCCATTTCCAAAGGACCCAGCCCCTTCCCATTCCAATCCCAATGGTCCCAGTCCCACTCTAGTCACAGAGGTCCCAACCCCACTTCTCACTCCAAGCCCAATGGTCCCCACCCCTTCCCACTCCAATCCCAATGGTCTCAACCACCCTTCCCACTCCAAACCTAATGGTCCCAACTTCCCCCTTCCCACTCCAATCCCAACGGTCACAACTCCCCTTCCCCCTCCAATCCTAATGGACCGAGCCCCTTCCCACGCCAATTTCAATGGTCCTAGCCCCTTCCCACTTTTCACCCACACAGACAATCCTCATGAAATTATGATGATTAGGAGACAAGAACTGTCACTGTGCTTCTGGTGGGATGAGGACACCAGCGCCGCACTCCCGGCACATCGGAAAATCAGAGCCCTGCTTCTGACGAAATGGGGAGACTCAGAACCTACACAAACCAACAAACGGCGAGGCGCGCAACGAACATTACCTAGGATGTCGCGGAGAAACGTAGGTCTCTTGTGTTCAGGCAGGTAAACCCCCAGGAAATAGAAGGGAACTCCAGACAGCGCGATCCCAATCCCGATCAGTGAGTTGATGGTGTCGCTGTAGAGAGGGACGGCCACCAGGAAGATGGTGCAGAGGCAGAAGATGATGGGGAAGAAGAGGCTGAGCTGTGGGCAGACACACAGAGCTGATGCTGGAGAAGAGTCCCGCGCGAAGCCGCTCGGTGTCGAGTAGCCACTACCCCAGGGAGGAAGGTGCAAGGAGAACTGGGGCAGATGCAAGGAAGTGCGGACGTGGGCCACGGCAACGGCACAGCACGACCAAGGAGGGTCCGGGGTGGTGGGAATGGTCAGAGAGCCCGCATTGTAATGTGTGACATCGGGATAACCCTGACACCCAGCACGGGTAGTGTCACCGGAGGGGCAGCGGGGAGAGATGGAGTGCTGCAGGAGGAGCAAGGAGGAGATGATGATGAGGAATGGAGAGGCAGCACACCCTATCTCACCCTGACCCAATCTCAGCCCATTTGAGACCATGCCCTCCAGTGCTCTGTGGGTTCCTCTCATGCAGACACCCTCCCCTCTCGTTCCCAGACTTCTGGAGTATGTGTGATGGGCTTTGGGACAGCACAATATAAATATTCCCCAGGGTATGGGGACTGTGAGAGTAGCCATGTTACCCTATCCCAGAGAACACGGACCACGAGACCTCCCCCCGGCTGCAGACACACATACACCTACCTTCAGCGGGCGGGGGCGGTTAGGCTCTTTCCACCTCAGGTACAGCTGCCCGGCGATGGAGAGCCCCACGAAGAGCCAGTAGCTGAAGCTGTAGTAGTTGATGAGCTGGAAGATGTCCTCCACACAGAGGTAGACACACGCCATGGCTCCCTGTAATGGCAGGGAGCCTTCCTCAGCATTAGCCCTCTCAAAGTTGGGACAGAGACAGGTTGGGGTTCCCTCTACACCGTCCCGTCACACACTCCCGGGGATCTGACACAGACTAAAGCTACTGTCACATGCTCTTGTGGGGGGGGTCGGGGGAGTTGAAGAGATGCTGGGCATCTAGAGGGAAGTGTGTGGGAGGCAGAGAGAGAAGGTAAGGTGGGGAGGGGTGGGGGGAGTGGGTGTAGGAAGATGTAGGGTGGAGTGGTTATGGGAGGTTGAGAGGATCTATAGATGGGAGTGAGGGAGGTGGGAGATGTGGGAAGAGAAGGGGGAGGAAGGCGGGAAGTGTGAGGAGGGGAGGGAGGTGGAAGGTGTGGGAAGGGTGGGTTTAGAAGGTGGCGACGGAGGATAAGGAGCTTTCAGAGGGATAGAAGATGTGAGTGAGGAGTGGAGGGGAAGGAAGAGAGTGCGAGGCGGATGGGAAAGGGAGAGAGTTGTGGGAGAGGGAGTTGTAGGTTGGTTTTGAGGGTGTGTGGAAGGATGGGGATGGGCAGGAGGGTGGGGAGGAGTGTGTGAGCAGCGAGTGATAGATGGGAGGTGAGGGAGGGGCGGAAGAGAGGTGTAGGAAGGTGGGAGGAGGTATGTTGGAGTTGGGGATAAGAAGGGGATGGAAGGTATGGCAGAAAGTTTCAGAGGCCAATTACCCCAGAGTCCTGCGCGTCTCTGCTTTGTGGGAGGGACGGAGGATGGGAGAGCAGCGTGGAGCCATGGGATGGTGTGGAGTGTGGGAATGTTGAGGTGGGAGGGTAGTGAGGGGAGGGGAGGGAGGGCTGAGAGGGAGGAATTTGGAGGGTGGGGTTAATCAGTTGGGGGTTACTGAGGCCATGAGGTGGAATGTGGATGGGGAGCGGGTGGAAGAAGTGTGAGGTGAGTGCTGAGGTCAGAGGGGAAAGTTCAATACCCCACCCTCTCCCACTCACATTGAAGATCAGCGCTGGGACGGGCGTGAACCTCTCCAGGTGGATCATGCTGAGCGCATCCGGGAGATGACCTTCCCGCGATCCCACGAAGAACAGCCTGTGGGGTGGAAGAGAAGTGAATGCCCAGGTTTGTCCCCCCTCCTACCACTACCACCCAGCCAGTCTGGGGAAGGCAGCTGAGCCTAGCTGACGGAAACAGGCCCTGTGGCTCATCGAGGCTACACTAACTGCAGTCACCCACTTACACTATTCCTCGGCTGACCCCAGTCTGCACAACCACACCCAAAAATCCACCCCTCTCCAACATGTGGGGGGGGGGGGGCGGAAACTTAGAGGGCAATTACCCCACCGTCCCGAAGTCTCTGAGTTGTGGGAGAGAGCCACAGCCAGGACACTGGAGGATGTGGAGGGAGAAGCCACATGATCACGGGGCAAAGGCGCAAACGCCAGATGGATGGGGCAGAAGGCGGGACCGTCCAGGTCTCCAGCACTCTGATGCATTAAAGGAGTTTTTTCAGTCACAAGTACACTGGTAAGACCACATCAAGAATACTGCGGACAGCTATGACGCCTGACAGAAATAGATGGTACCACTGGAGGAACCCTACAGGAGATTCATCCGCCTAGTTCCTGGGATGATGATGTTAACTTAGATTGTAAGTTAAGGCGGACAACGCCAAAATCAGTGGTACAGTGGATAGTGAAGAGAGTTATCAAAATTTCCACAGGGGATCAACGCCGAATTGGAAAGTGGTCCACAGAACGGCAAATGGTATGTAACTAGTGTTGCATTTTGGTGAAGTAGACTGGGGCACAATTACACAGTTAACAGGAGGGCCCTGGGTGTGTTGCAGAACATGGAGGCTTAGGGGCACAGGTCCTGGAAAGTGGTGACACAGGGAAGCAGAGTGTTGAGGGAGGCATTTGACACACCTTCCTTTGCAAGTCAAGCGACTGAGTGCAGGAGTCAGGACGTCCTGGTGCAAAGGTAGTCATTTTTGGTCAGACTACGCCTTGAGTGTTGTGTGTGGTTCCAGTGGCCCGGGCTGTAGGGGGTTGGTCACTAAGCTGGAGAGGGCAGAGAAGAGACGTACGAGAATATTGCCAGGGCTGGACGGCTTCAATTAGGATAGACCTAATTAAAAAGCAGGGATCAGGAACCAGGTTTATCGGCACCACCTTGTGTGGCTTGAAATTAGTCGTTTTGCAGCAGCAGCACGGTGCAAAGACCTAAAATTACTAGAATTTACAAGATAAATAAATTGTGCACCAACTCAACCCTGTCCGGCCACTCAGTCTGATTATGGCTGATCCATCCACTCAAACTCAGTGGCAGTTCCCCAGAGCCCTGAATTCCTCCGTCTGTCAAATGTTCTCCACCCACATTAAATCCGACATTCTGGCCTCCACCAGGATTCCAGAGGTTCACGCCCTCTGAGAGAAGACATTTCTCAGCACCTCAACAACAATAGAAGGTGCTGGCTATTTGAAACCATGACCCCTTCCTCATGACCCTGAATGTTTCTCATCTCCAATCCCTTTGGCATCTGGAATGATTGGATAAGAAGATCCCCCTCTCTCCAGCCTATATGAAGGGACCACCTTCTCATAGTCAAACCTTAAGGAAAAAACTCTTCAGCCCAACCAGTCCATGTGCTCCAGAATGACCATCTTATCTAATCTTATTTGCCTGGGTTTAGCCCACATCTCTCAAAACTTTTAAACATTATCATTGTACCCGTCTCTAACACTTCCTCTTGCAACTCGTTCCATAAGACTCAGCACCTTCTGTGTGAAAACATTGTCCCTCAGGACCACCTCGAGACCATAAGAAATAAAAACAGAATTAGGCCATTCACCACATCGAGTCTGCTCCCCCATTCAATCACAGCTCATTTTTCCCCAACCCTGAACTTTCCTAGCAATCAAGAACGTATTGAACTGCCTTGAATACACCTGATGACAGCCTCCACGGCCCTCTGTAGCTATGAATTCTGCAGGTTCACCACCTCCGGCCAAAAAAATTACTCCTTGTCTCAGTTCTAAAGAACCTTGTGTCAGACATGGCTTCAAGCAGCACTGGGACCCCACTGGGAACTGTATTGGCTCCGTTCCTGTTTACCCTGTATACCTCAGACTTCAGATACAACTCTTGAGTCATGTCGTCTGCAGAAATTCTCTGACGATTCAGCAGTAGTTGGGTGTATAAAGGGCGGATGGGAGGATGAAAGAGGTGGAGGACTTTGTCAAATGAGGCAAGCTGAATCATCTGCAGCTCAACATCAGTTAGACAAAGAAGATGTTGATGGACTTTAGGAAGACCAAGCCTGGACTGTTCCCTGTTACTATCGATGGTGAGGACGTGGATGTGGTAAGTACCTAGCAATACACCTGGATGACAGACTTGAATGAAGCACCAACACAGAGGCTGTGTACGAGTTGCCTCTACTTCCTCAGTAGACTGAGGTCCTTTGGAGTATGCAGGCCTCTCCTTCACATGTTCTACAAGTCTATTGTTGGCACTACAATCTTCTGTGTGCTGGTGTGCTGAGGCAATGGCATCAACAGGGATGATGCCAACAGGCTGAATAAACTGATTAGAAAAGGCAGGCTCTGTTATAGGAGTCAGACTGGGTACTACTGGAGGCTGTGGTAGAACAAAGAACCCTCCTGAAAATCCTGGCATCTCTGGACAATGTATCTCACCCTCTGCATGCCACCTTGGCTGAACAAAGGAGCATTTTTAGTAATAGACTAAGATCCAAAGAGCGCTATCTAAGGTCATTCTTACCCTCGGCAATTGGCCTCTATAATGAGCCAACCTACAGCTGGGGAAGTGAAGACCCCCCCCCACCCCGTTAGACTGTTATTTACCTCTGCTTACCACACCCTGCTATCATGAACACCTTGTGCAATACTGCCATCACTTTTTATCTGTACAGTGTGAATGTGCACCCATTAATGTATAATATTACAGTAATTCTTGCTCTACCATCTTATCAGTATGAACTTGTAAATCTTGTCATCTTTGCCTTCTAAATCTTGTACATCTTATCTTTAAAAAAAAACATTTTTTATTCTTTCTTACTTCTCTTCAAACATTTGTATACCTGTGCACTTGTAATGCTACTGTGACACTGTAATTTCCTTTGGGATCAATGAAGCATGTATCCATCTACCTATCCAAAGGGAGGTAGGTCCCTTCCTTCTGAGGCTATGCCCTTGGATCCTACAATCTCCCACTGATGGAAGTGTCCTCTCTATGTCTACTCTATCTTGTTTTCTCCATAAACCCCTAATTTTAGACTCCTACCCTGGGATGACTGTGACCATCCATCTTGTTTCTGCCCCTCATAGATTTATCAGCCTGTGCAAGTTCACCCCTCAGCCACCTGCTCCAGGGAAAAGGTCCTAGCCTGTTCAGTCTCTCCATATAACACAAGCCCTCCAGTGCCAGTAACATCCTGGTGAATCTCCTCAGCACCCTCGCAAGTTAGTCATAGTCATAGTCATACTTATACTTTATTAATCCCAGGGGAAATTAGTTTTCGTTACAGTTGCTCCATAAATAATAAATAGTAATAGAACCATAAATAGTTAAATAGTAATATGTAAATTATGCCAGTAAATTATGAAATAAGTCCAGGACCAGCCTATTGGCTCAGGATGTCTGACCCTCCAAGGGAGGAGTTGTAAAGTTTGATGGCCACAGGCAGGAATGACTTCCTATGATACTCAGTGCTGCATCTCAGTGGAATGAAGTTCAGTCACATCCCAACCCCGTGGATGGGTGACCGGAGCTACCCACAGCTCTGATGTGCTGAGGCAATGATGAGCTCCGGAGGAACCTGGTGCAGCTAACTTGTACAAAACGCAACGGGTCACCAGCAAAGGGAGGGGCCGGAAATCTGTGCATAAGGCAGTGGCGTGAGAAATCGGGGAGGCTGGGAGCCTTCCAGGCAATTCCTGGAGCACTGGAGCTCCTCTGTTAATCCTTGGATTTTGACACTGCCCACCCTTACCTTCCCTCCAGCCACTTCCAGGGTAAGGGCAGAGTATCATAGAGCACTACAGCCATCTAGTCCAGGCCAGCCTGGCAATTTGCATAGATCTATCTACCTGCGCCTGGACCATAGACTTCCTCATCCCTCTCATCCAAACTTCCCTTAAATGTTACAAGTGAACCCATATCTACCACTTCCGCCGGCTACTTGTTCCACATTTGCACCACCCTCTCAGTGAAGAAGTGCCCCGTCCCAACAGAACTCCCTTAAACATTTCACCTTTCATCCAAAACTATGACTTCTAATTCTAGTGCCACCCAATCTAAGAGAGAAAAGCCTGCATGCATTCATCCTATCTGTACCCCTCATTATTTTGCATAGCTCGATAGGATCAGCTCATTCTCCTTCCCTCCACGGAGCGCCTTATTCAACCTTTCCCTTATAACTCAGGTCCTCAAGAAAAGGCAACATCCTTGGAAATTTTTGCAGCACTCTTTCAAGCTTATTAACCAGGATTGCAGGCAATACTGAAAGTTCAGCCCCACCTGCATCTTGTATCCCTTGAATGGGACCACCAATGCCTTTGAGTGGAAAATCCTACAAAAGGTACGGGATTCCGCTCAGTACATCACAGGTAAAGCCCTCCTAACTGTTGAACCCATCTACATGAAATGTTGCTGTAGAAAAGCAATCCGCAATCAAAGGTCCTCGTCACCCGGGCCATGCTCATTATTTGTTTATATCAGCATATGCACAATTTGTTGTCCTTTTTTTTTTATTGACAATCAGCGTGGAGTAGGCCCTTCCAGCCCTTCGAGCCACGATGTCAAGTAACTCCTGACTTAACTTTAGCCTAATCACGGGACAAGTTACAATGACCAATTAACCTACGAACTGGTACGTCTTTGGACTGTGGGAGGAAACCGGAGCACCCAGAGGAAACCCACGCAGTCACCGGTAGATCGTACAAACTCCTTACAGCCAGCTGTGGAAATTAATCCGGTTTAAAGACTTGCCTGCAGCAAAAGAATCTCGGGGTTGTATGTGGTGTCCCGTATGTACTCTGATGATAAATTTTACTTTGAACTTTTGATCTTGGGACCTTGATCTTTACAACTTCAAAACATTCCTACTCATGTACTCAATACCCTTAAGTGTGAAAACCAATGTGCCAAAAGCTTTATTTACAACCGTACTATCTACCTGTGAGAAATTATATATTTATATTCCTACATCACTTTGTTCCATCGCACATCTGAGTACCCTGCCATTCACTGTGTAAGAACTACTCTGGTTTGGGGTCCCAAAATGCAACACCTCACACCTGTCTGCATTAAATTCCACCTACCATTTTCCCAACTGTTCCAGAGCACACCGAAAGTTTTGCCAGCCTTCCTCACTGCCCACAATTCCCCCGATTTTGGTGTCATCTGCAAATTTGCCGATCCAGTTGACCACATTATCATCTAACTTGGACATCAGTTCTAGGACATTTCCAGGCAGTCATTGGCCCACCCCGGGGCACCCACCACCAGCAGCCCCCAAACCCCACACCATTCCCAGCCCCCAAACCCCACACCACTCCCCCTCTTCCTGGACATTCAGTTCGGTGAGCTGGTTCCGACTGGACAACACCATCTTGTGCCGTCGTCCCCTCCCTTCTCACGTAGCCAAGGGCGCCTGGTCCCCGCTACCACCTCCTTCCAGCTCCCCAAATTGTTCCTGAGCACTTCAGTGTAGGTTGCCGGGGAAACGGCTGCCGTGGTTTACCTGGAGGCGGCGAGGATGGAGGCGTTGAGACCTCCAAAACAGGACAGGCCGACGGCCACCATTATGGTCCAGTTAAAGATTCCAAAGACCTGGTCGGCGAACGTCTGTGGGGATGAAGGGAGTGGAGGAGGATGGGAAGGAAGAGGAGAGGGGGAGGGTAGGAGAGGAGAGGGGAGGGTAGGAGAGGAGAGGGGAGGGTAGGAGAGGAGAGGGGAGGGGGAGGGTGGGAGGAGAGGGGCAGGGGTTGGTGGGAGGAGGGGATGGTGGAAGGAGGGAGTGGAAGGGGACGGAAGAAGGAGAGGGAGGGGAGAGGGGAAGGTGGAAGGGAAGGGAGAGGAGAGAGGGAAGACAAGGGAGGGGTGGAGGGAAGGAGAGGAGGTTGACAGCAGGGTTACAAACGGATCATGCAGGACCAGGAGCAAAGCGGGAACGCCTGAGGTTAGCAGGGGAGTAAAACCCATCGAGACTCCCACTTCACTCAGGACCCTCCACAGCTCCCAGCAATACCAGTACGTCCCGGAACGCCGAGAGGCGCTGCCTACTCCCTGGTACAACTGATTCTATCATGAACGGGTATGGACTCTAGAGGTTCCTCTCGAACGGAAGGGATTATCTCTCCGTCAAGCTGCGGCTGCAGTGTTACAGCTGCTTCTCGAGGGTAAACGGAGTTTTCTCCTGACTAGCACACAGAATGCGAGGGGAACTCAGCGGGCCAGGCAGTATCTACGGAAAAGAGTAAACAGTCAACGTTTCGGGCCGAGACCCGGAGACTGGGCGTTTTTAGACCAGCGCGTCTCTGCCACTCACTCCGCAAGCCCTGTCTCCCTCCCCCAGCCCAGGCACTAACTATCCCGCCTGGACCTTGGACAAAAATTCTCCATCCTTCCGTAAACTCTTCCCACCTCTTCTGTCCCTTTTCTCTTTCCCCTCCTGATCCAGCCAGCTCATCCCAGTTCCCATCGTCCTCTCTCTTTACCGTCTTTCACTCTATCCTCCTGCCCATCACCCACACTTCCCCTCACTACTTCCCCCTGCCCTCCCCACACCTTCCCTTTATTCCGTGCTCCACCCTCCTCTCAGAGGAGAACGCAAAGGACAGACATTCAGACCCTCGATCTCGGTCAATCAAAATCGGATTACACTTAGTTCGAAGTAGGTGGCATATTTGGAAGGTGCCATGGTATTGTCAACGAATGGCTGTTGTCGGTAAGAGGTGAGCAACTGCAAAAACGTCCACGGCCCTCCACTCTTACGGGTTGGTCTGAGGACTGCACGCCTGCCTATTAGAAAACCGTCCTAAGTGAATCAAAAGCTATGCGAGTGTGTACTCAATGTGGAAATTCAACCAAACACAGAGAGAGATTGGAAGTCCCGGTCCGGAGGCCCGACGCCAGTCAGTTGTCTGGAGGTTGTCTGCCTCCGGGCGCTGAGGAAGAACAGCTGCCATTCCCAAGGTCGAGGACCGCGGTCGGCGAGCCCGAGGATGAGGGCTGGTGAAGTCCGACGGCGGGAGTGGAGGGTAGAATGAGGTTTCTTTTGTTGTTCTTGTGTCTATCTTGCTGTATGTTGGCGGCAGCTGCTCTGATGATGCAATGTTGGGGCGGGAAGCTTGGCGAGATGCAGGCCACCGCCCCTCTCCAGCCTGTGTTGGTTGATAACGCAAATGACGGGTTTCGAGGTATTATTTCGATCATCTTGTGACGAATACATCTAATCTATCTTTCACTAACAAGAGAAAATGTGCAGAAGCTGGAAATCTAAGCAGCACACACAGAATGATAGAGGAACTCGGCAGGTCAGGCAGCATCTATGGAAAAGAGTATTGTATTTTCGGGCCGAGACCCTTCAGCAGGACTGAAAGGAGAAAAACGAGGAGTTGGAATTAGAAGGTGGGGAGGGGAGGAAGAAACACGAGTAGATGGGAAGGGGGGAAGAGTGAAGTAAAGTGCTGAGAAGTTGATTGGTGAAAGAGATACAGGGCTGGAGAAGGGGAAATCTAATAGGAGAGGGCAGAAGGTCGTGGAAGAAAGAAAAAAGGGGCAGGAGCACCAGATGGAGACAATGACCAGGCAAGGAGATAAAGTGGTGGGAAATGATGAGGTGGGGGCATTACCGGAAGCTCAACAAATCGATGTTTATGTCATTAGTCAGACTGAATATAAGGTGTGGGTCCTCCAGCCTGAGTGTGGCCTCAGCGCAACGGTAGAGGAGGCCATGGATTGACGTCAGAATGGGACTAGGAGGGAGCTCTCGCTTTTTCCGGCGGACGACGTGTAGGTGCTCGGCGAAGCGGTCACCCAATCTACGTCAGGCCTCACCGATATACTCCAGGCCACACCGGGAGTGCCTGATACAGTAGGTGGCCTCAACAGATTCACAGTTGAAGTGTCGCCTCACCTGGAAGGACTAGTTGGAGCCCTGAATGGTAGTGAGGGAGGGCGTACACCTGTTCCATTTGCAAGGCTAAATGCCAGGAGGGAGATCAGTAGGGAGGGACGAATGGACAAGGATGTTGCATAGGGAGCAATCCTTGCAGAAAACAGAAAGTGGGGGGGGGGGAGAGATGTACTTTGTGCTGATGGCGGAAGTTTCAAAGAATTATGTGCTGCATGTGGATTCTGGTGGGGTGGTAGGTGAGGACAAGAGGAACCCTATCCCTGATGGGGTAGCGGGAGAACGGAGTGAGAGCAGATAGCGAAATAGAAGAGATGCAGTTGAGGGCAGTGTTGATAATGGAGGAAGGGAAGCCCCTTTCTTTGAGGAAAGAGGAAATTTCCTCCGTTCTGGAATGAGAGCGGATGCGGTGGAGACGGAGGAATTCAGAGAAAGAGTTGGCGTTTTTACAAGTAACAGGGTGGGAAAAGATAGCTGTAAAAGTCAGTGAGTTTATGATAGACGTCAGTGGATACGCTGTCTCCAGAGATAGAGACAGAGAGATCGAGAAAGGGGAGGCAGGTGTCGGAAATGGACCAGGTAAACTTGAGGGCCGGGGGGGGGGGGAGTTAAAGGCACAGTTGATGAAGTCGACGAACTCCACATGGGTACAAGAAGCAGCACCAATACAGACGTCAACGTAGCGTAGGAAAAGTTGGGGAGTGAGACCAGTGTAGGCTTGGAACAGAGACTGTTCCATGTAGCCGACAAAAAGGCAGGCATAGCTGGGACCCATGCGAGTGCTCATGGCTACCCGTTTTGTTTGAAGGAAGTGGGAGGAGCCAAAGGAGAAATTACTGAGGGTGAGGACAAACTCCGCTAGGCAGAGGAGAGTGGTGGTGGAGGGGAACTGGTTGGGTCTGGTGTCCAAAAAGAAACGAACAGCTTTGAGACCTTCCTGGTGGGGGATGGAGGTGTATAGGGACTGGACATCCATGGTGAAAATAAGATGTTCGGGGCCAGGGAATGTGAAATCATGAAAAAGATCGAGAGCGTGTGAAGTGTCACGGATGTAGATAGGAAGGGACTGAACTAGAGGGGAATAAAACAGAGTTGAGGTATGCCGGTATGAGTTCAGTGGGGCAGGATGTCCTGTCGGCAGCTGGCAATGAAAAGATCCAGAGCAGGCAGAAGACCAGGGCGAGATGTCCAGGAAGAGAAGCAGGGTTGAAGACGGTAGAATGGGTCATCGGCGCGGGTTGGAGAATCCTTGCCAAATAAGTAAGACCGGAGACGGAGACGGCGGAAGAAGACCTTGAGATCTTTGTCACTTTAACCCATCACCTCCTAGTTTCTGCCACCGTTCCCACTCCCACATATCGGCTCTTGCTGCTCCCATTTCGCTCACCTCTCTGTACCAGCCAGCCCCGAATAGGTCTCGACCCGAAACATCCACGCCCAATAGCCCCTCGAGATAGAGCATATTCTCAGTGCTGTGGCGTTTGAGTAATAGACACCTCCATTCATTCCTTTTATCGGACAATTATAATTCTCCATTCTCCCCTCTACAGAGACCACCTGCCCTAGCGCCTTGAGTGCTGTTTCCTCTGACTAGATCTCTGCAGTCCCCATCTACAAATCCCCACCCATCGCAACAAATTCTACCCCCTTGTCATCATCATTATGTGCCGTGTCGTATGACGTCGGCGATCATGACCTATGGCCATGATACTTCTTGGCATTTTTTTCCCCTACAAAAGTGGTTTGCTATTGCCTTCTTCTGGACAGCGTCTTTACAAAACGGAAGACCCCAGACATTATCAATACTCTTCAGAGATTGACTGCCCGGCGTCAGTGGTCCCATAACCATGACGTGATAAACACCAGCTGCACATAAGACCACACCTTCTCCCATGGTTTCACGTGACCCTGATCGGGGTGGGTGGGGTACTAAGCGGGTGCTACATGTTTGCTCAAGGGTGACCTGCAGGGGAGCGCCTTACGCCTCCTTTAGTGGAGACGTATCTCCACCGCGCCGCTCCCATTAAGGACGGGTTAAAAGCAACCATGCTGAGAGGGACCAGGAACATTCGCAAGAAACCCGCGCGGTCACATGGAGAACTTGAAATCTCCACACAACCGTTCAGGGGCGCGATCAGGATCAAACCCGGATCTCTGGCGTCGTGAGACAGCAGCTCTACTAATTTGCCCTGGTAGATCAGTTTCTCCAGGCCCACCACCGGCGTTGAACATCCGGTCTGAGCGTCCTCCCTCTCCCGAGCCATTGGATGGGTGATCCTCGCTTCTCGGACGTCCGCGTGGATATGAGGATCCCTCGACACAGCCGGAGCCAACGGAGCTCAGAGAAGGGGGTGGGATGGAAAGGAACCGACTGCCACAGGTGGGACTCACCACGGCCACAGCCTCGCTCGCTAGGATCTCGTGGAAGTCCAGCACGGTGTAATAGGCCACGTTCGTCAGAATGTAGATCACCGTCACAATCGGCATAGAGATGGCAATGGAGAGCGGCAGGTTCCTGTGGTCGAGGAAGTCAGAGTTCAGACACAAGGAAGGCTCCCCCACCTTATCCCACACACTCCCGCGGTTAGACACGGAGCGAGGCTTCCCCCACGCCGCCCTGTCACACACTCCCGGGTCGGTTACAGGGTAAAGCTTCCTCCACACCATTCCACAAAGGGACGGTGACGGTGGTCTGGGTGAGGGTACGAACTCTGCTGATATTGTCCACAGAGTGTACAGGGGGTCTCCAATCGACCCCTGACCCCGAGCCCCCTACCTCGTGGGATTCTTGATTTCCTCGGTAACGAAGTTGAGTGTGTCCCAGCCGGAGTATGAGAAGAGGGCTGAGTAGAGAGCCAGGGCCACGTCGCCTGGATGCCAGGAGGAGCCTCGGAAGGAATTCTCAAAGTTCTGCGTCTCGCCTGGAGTAAGGAATGGGAGGAAGTGATGGAGGTCAGGAGTGAGAGGCGCGTGACTGAGGTGGGACATGGGGGATGACACTGCGTGAAGGACAACAGGACGTTAGGACTGAGGGACGTCTGGGAATGAAGGGCGACGAGAGTAGGGGGAAAATATAGATGTGGTGTGCGAGACCAGGGGAGAGTGATGGATGTTGGAACTGAGGAGGAAGTGGGGGACGTTAAGAGTAGGTGACGATTGCTGTGGGGATGAGAGGATGGCGAGGGACGGCGTACTGTGAGCTCGGGAAGGATTGGTAGTAGCTATGAGTAACATTGGAGTGTAAAGGACGACATGTGGGAGCGGGGTGGGGTGGGGTGGTGGTGTATGTGAGAAACACCGAAAGTGACCATCTAGAGAGAGGGGCAGCGACGAACAGTTCCAGCGTTCGTGTCTGCTCTCAGGTAATGGAGTTGAGTCCGGACAGTGCGATAGGGTTGCTAGGTTTGGTATCCTAAGAGGAGGGATAGTTGGGGTTGAGATCGGGATTGGAGCGGGATGATTTACAGGGGTCGCGGGGGGGGGAGGGGATACAGTGGTCGGAGTCCGGGGGGGGGGGGTCACGGAATGACTCACCCATGCCCAGCTTGACCAAACCGGCTAGAATGACCACGATCAGTGCCAGCACCTTGGCGTAGGTGAAGATGTCCTGCACACGCGTCCCCCATTTCACGTAGGCGCAGTTGGTGAAGGTGAGGATACCTGAGGGGGAGGTGAGGGAAGGGCGGGGTTAGCCGTAATTTCAGGGACCCTTCTTCCTCATCCCACACCCAAACGAGCCCGCCGGCCTGCATAGCCGTCTGTTTCATGTCCGCTCAAGTACCTCATCCGGCTTCCATAACCCTCCCTTCCCTCCTCCACAACCGTCACCATCTGTATGACCCCTGTGTCCGACCCGTAATCCCTCTCCTCTCTATCTCCTCTTTAGATCCGCCTCTTTGTTCCGAACCCCTCCTCCCAAGTCGGTATCCGTCCCCCCTCGGGAGTCTGGCGTCCCAGACAACCAGAGGGGCGTCCGAGTGGGGTGGATGAATTTTCCCGAGGCTGGGTATTATGGCCGAGCCGACCGTCGCGGGTGCTTCCCCAAGTCCTGACGCCCTCCACCCACCAACAACCACCAGTCCCACCCCAGGACGACCACTCACAGATGCAGGCAGCCGCCAGCAGTCTGGCGGCCAGGTAGGGCTGCAGGCAGGTGGGGAAGACAGGCTGCACCATGTAGTTGGCGAAGGTGATGGCGATGATGGCCTGGCCGGTGGGCTCGATGATCAGCAGCGAGGTCCAGAGGCGGATGAAGGCGGGGAAGCCGCCGAAAGCTTCCAGGATGTAAGCGTAGCTGGCGCCCGATTTGGTGATGGTGGTGCCCAGCTCGGCGTAGCAAAGTGCCCCGAAGATGGAGAAGATGCCCCCCAGCGCCCAGACGACCAGCGAGAGGCCGTAGGAGGCACTGTACATCAGAACCCCCTTGGGCGAGACGAAGATGCCAGAGCCGATCATGTTCCCCACAATCAAGCACACGCCATTCAGAAGGGAGATCTCTTTCCGAAGCTGGATGGCCTCGCCGGAGGTAGAGGGAAGGGGAGGGGGAGAGGGAGAGGACTGGCAGTCAAGGGCGGGGTCCTGGGAGCCCTTCCCCGAGGGCACGTTGGAATATCGAACCGGATCAGACATGGGGGCCCGTTCGCTCTTCTCATAGCCCGAGGGCAGGTCGGCCAGGGAATCCACTCTGAAGCTGGGTGGAGGTGGAAAGGAGGGTGAGGTTAGTGTTAGGAAGGGAGGGAGGGAGGGGAAGAAGGGGTAGGGTGAAGAAAAGGGGAGAGAAGGGGCAATTGGGAGGATGCGAGAGGGAAGGAGGGCAAATGGACAAGTAACAAAGGAGCAGGGGGAAGGTTCGGAGTGGGGAGGAGGGGGAGAGGGATTAGGGATTGGGAAGGGGAAGGTGAAGGGGATGTAGATGAGCGAGAGATGAAAGGGAGAGGCAAGGGATGGTGGAGGGGGAGCAGGGAAGGAGGTAGTGATGGGGTGGAGGCAGGCAAGGGAAAGGAAGGTGGCAACAGTGGAGAGAGGGAAAGAATGGCATGAAAGGAGTGGGAGAGAGAGTGAGAGAAATAGCCACTTGCCAATCAGATTCCCAATTCCACATTCATTTTCCTGCTTCCTGCCCAGGTCGTTCTCACAGTCCCACCAGCCTCACAGCTGAGTTCCTTGGGTCAGTAGCAAGGCCTTGGTCAGGATTCACTCCTGTCCAGACTCCCCCTGTTCCTGAGGCCTGGGCACCTCCCACTGCAGAATCAGTGAAATCCCCACTCTCTCGCCCATCTCCAATGGCCTCACCATATGCCAGAATCATCCTCTTCACGTGGTGGTGAGAGGGGAGGGAGGGGTGGGAAGGGTTCAGTGAATGGGAGGGAGTAGAAGGTACAATGCACTGGATCTTGCTGTGCTGTCTACCATGGTCTGCACTTCCTTCAGAAGCCTTGCTCTCCATGCAGAGACACTTTGAGGGTGTGAGTATCATTCCCAGTTCAGGGACCCCATCATGCCCAACTCTCTACCCTCCAATCCAAAACTACCACCTTCACCAACCCTCTCCCACTCCTCACGACCCACTCTCAGCTACATCCAACCTCCTAATACTCCCAACATGTGCTCCTGATGTCCTCACGGGTTCTGTAGCAGAGGAGGAGGCATACAACGGGTCAAGGAGTGTCCATCCAAGAGCACAGGGGTCACAGGTCAGGGGAGGGGAGGCTGGGGTCACAGGTCCGTGGAGAGGACACCGGGGTCATGAGTCAGCAGAGGGTAGACTGGGGTCACAGTTCACGGCAGGGGAGTTCATGGGTTAGGTGGCGGAGATGACGTGGGCCACCATTAACCTCAGCAAGAAGTGAACCACTGGGTCTGTGGACAAATTGACACTTTTCTGAGTTGTTAGGAGTCCTTGACCTCAGTTCCACAGATGTCGTCATTCTGTGAACCTCATCTCCGTAGCAGCAGCCTGTGACCTCATTGCTTAGTGACATCATAAGTCCATACAACGTAGGAGCAGAATTTGGCCATTCAGCCCATTGAGTGTGCTCCACCATTTCATTATGGCTGATTTGTTTTTCTTCTCAAACTCATTCTCCTATCTTCTCCTTGTAACCTTTTACACTCTTATGAATCAATAACATATAAACCTCTGCTTCAACTAAACCCATTAACTTGGCCTCCACAGGTGCCTGTAACAATGAACTCCACGGATTCACCGCCCTCTGGCTAATGAAATTCTGTTCTGGATGGATGCCCTTCTGTTATGAGGCTGTGCTCTCTGTTACTAGACTCTCTCAGTATTGGAAACATCCTGTGCATTTCCACTTAATCTAGGCTTCCAATATTCAAGCCTTCATGTTCTCCTAAACTTGTGCAAGCACAGACCTAGAGCTGTGTTAATCCTTTCATTTCTGGGATCATTCTCATCATAATTCATGGCCACAGGTGGTTGTGGATGTCAAGTCATTGGGTATATTTGAAGAGGAGTTTGATAGATTTTTAACTTGTAAAGGCATCAAAGATTATGTGAAGAAGGCAGGAGAATGGGGTTGAGAGGGGTTTAAAAAAACCAGCATCTGTGGTCAAATGGTGGAGCAGACTGAAATAAGACATCCTTGTAATCCAAGGCTGTGCCTGTTGATCCTAGACTCTCACACTATTGGAAACACCCTCCACATGCCCACTCTCTCTGGGCCTATCAATATTCAATATGTTTCAATGCCATACCCCTCCCCCAACTTATTCTTCTAAACTCCAGTGAGTACTGGCCCAGAGCCATCGATTTTTTTTTTTAGTCAGAGGGTGGTGAATCTATGGAATTTGTTACCACGGGCAGCAGTGGAGGCCAAGTCATTGGGTGTATTTAAGGCAGAGATTGATAGGTATCTGAGTAGCCAGGGCATCAAAGGTTATGGTGAGAAGGCGGGGGAGTGGGACTACATGGGAGAATGGATCAGCTCATGATAAAATGGCGGAGCAGACTCGATGGGCCGAATGGCCGGCTTCTGCTCCTTTGTCTTATGGAATTCCCCTCGTACATTAACCCTTTCATTCCCAGAATCATTCTCGTGAACCTCTTCTGGACCCCCTCCACTGGCAGCACATCCTTTCTTAGCTACGGGGCCTAAAACTGCTCACAATCCTTCAAATGGGGTCTGACCAATGCCTTATAATACCTCAGCATTACATTCTTACTTTTATATTCTAGTCCTTTGAAAATAAGTGGTAATATTGTTTTTGCCATCATTACCACTGACTCAAGCTGCAAGTTAAACTTTTGGGAATCCCAGTCTCTTTTGAACATCTGATTTCTATATTCACTCCCCGTTTGGAAAATTTTCCTTCTACCAAAGAGCATGACTGTACACTTCCTTACACTCTATTCCATCCACCAATTCTTCTGCCATTCTACCAATTTGTCCAAGTCCTTCTGCAGGCTCTCTGCTTCAACAGTACGTACCTTTCCACCTGCCTTTGTATCATCTGCAAACATGAACACAAATGCATCACTTCCATCACCCAGATCATTAACGTGTTATGTGAAAAGTAGCAGAACCAACATCAATGCCTACTGACAAGATTAGTCTATGATGTCACTGCCAGCTGACGTTATCAGACTGTGACATCACTGCTCACTCTGTGAAGTAATTGTCCATATCATCATCCTGTGACATCACTGCTAACTCACATCACCCTGAGACCTCATCGACCACTGGTGTCATCAGCCTGTGGCATCACTGCACACTGACACCATTAATCTGTGACCTCGCTGCCACTGACATTGTTATGAGAGGGGAGAAGTTAGGGGCAGGAGAGATTTGGAGGGGCAGGGAAGAGTGGAGGGAGGGAGAGTGGAGAGTGTGACTGGGGTGCTGGGAGGAAGGGGGAGGGAATGAGAGAGGGTGTGGGTGGAGAGAGTGTGGGAAGAGAACATAGGGGCTGAGTTTTTTTGGGGGGGACAGAGCAAGGGATGAGAGAGTGAGGAGAGGGGATAGAGATTGAGGGACAGAATGGGCTGAGAGTGTATGGGGAGGAAGTGACAGGAGATGGGTGTTGGGGAGGGTGAGAGTGTGGGTGGAGAGAGAGGAGAAGAGAGTGAGGGAGGGGATGGGGGGGGTTGGAAGGAAGCCCAAGGGCTGAGGAGGAGTGAGGATGGATACAGGCACATTTGAGGAACTTTCCTGTAGAAGCCTGACTGTTCTACCCTCCTCCCAACAGCTCATGCTCTGGTCACACGGCCATGGGACAGTTTTGGATTCTCTGAGTTTGCTGTCAGTCATTTCTCAGCTTGTTTCATTTCCTCACTCACATCCTCTCGGCCCGGGCACCTCCCTCTCTCTTCCTCTGGTTACCCGCAGTGATACTCATCCCCCTCCCCCACACCAATCTCCAAGTCACTCACCGACTGCAGTTCCCGACCTCCCCCTCCTCCTTCCTGGACGTCTCCACACCTCACGGTGTCACAGCCCGTAAGAGATAGGAGCAGAATTAGGCCTTTTGGCCCATCAAGTCTGTTCCACCATTCCATCATGGTTGATTTATTTTCCCTTTCAAATGCATTCTCTTGCCTTCTCCATGAAACCTTTGACACTCTTACTAATCAAGAATGTCTGAGCCTCTGTTTAAAATACACTATAAGATCATGAGACAGAGAAGCCGAATTAAGCCATTTGGCCCATCTTGTCTGCTTTGCTATTTCATTAACCTCATTCTCCAGCCTCCTCCCCATGACGTTTCATGCCCTAACCAATCAAGAGCCTAACAACCTATGCCTTAAAGACATCCAATCAACTGGCCCCCACAGCAGCCTGTGACAACAAATTCCACATATTCAGAACCCTCTGGCTAAATAGATTCCTCTTCATCTCTGTTCTAGATGGATGTCCCTCCATTCTGAGGCTGTGCCTCTGGTCTTAGACTCCCCGACCATAGGAAACATCCTCTCCACATCCACTCTATCGAGGTCTTTCAACACTCGATAGGTTTTAGTAAGACTCCCCCTCATTCTAATATATTCCAGCGAGTAAAGGGCTGAAGCCATCAAATGCTCCTGCTATGATAACCTTTCCATTCCCAGAATCATTCTCGTGAGCCTCCTCCGAACCCCGTCCAGTGTCAGCACACCCTTTTTTAAATAAGAGGCCCAAACCTTTTCACAGTATTCTGTGAAGCCTCAACAGTGCTTTATAAAATCTCAACATTACATCCTTGCTTTTATATTCTGGTCCTCTCATCCTTGCTTAGAAACTCTTGGATAGGTACACAGAGCTTAGAAAAATAGAGGGCTATGGGTAACCCTAGGTTATTTCTAAAGTAAGTACATGCTCGGCACAGCATTGTGGGCCAAAGGGCCTGTATTGTGCTATAGGTTTTCTATGTTTCTATGAAATGAATGCGAACATTGCATTTGCATTCCTCACCACCAACTCAACCTGCAAATTAACCTTTAGGGAATCGTGCAGGAGGACTTCCAAGTCCATTTGCACCTCAGATTTTTGAATTTTCTCTCCATTTAGAAAGTAGTCTATGCTCATTTTCGTCTACTGAAGTGCATGACCATACACCTCCCGACACTGTATTCCATCTGCCACTTCTTTGCCCGTTCCCCTAAACTGTCTGAGTCCTTCTGCAGCCTCTCTACTTCCTCAAAACTACCTGCTTCTCCACCTATCTTCACATCGTCTGTGATCTTGGCCACAAAGCCATCAATTCCATTATCCAAATCACTAACATATGTCATAAAAAGAAGTGGTCCCAATTCTCACCCCTGCAGAATACCACTAGTCACCAGCAGCCAATCAGAAAATGCTCCCGTTATTCCCACTCTGCCTCCTGCCAGTCAGCTGATGCTCTATCCATGCTAGTATCTTTTCTGTAATACAATAGGCTCTTATCTTGTTAAGCAGCCTCATGTGTGCCACCTTGTCAAAGGCTTTCTCAAAATTCAAGTACACAACATCCATCGATTCTCCTTTGTCTACCCTGATTGTTATTTCCTCAAAGAATTCCAACAGATTTGTCTGGCAATATTTTCCCTTGAGGAAATCATCTTGACTTGGGCCTATTTTATCACCTCATCCTGAATGATCGACTCCAGCATCTTCCCAACCACTGAAGTCAGACTAACTGGCCAATAATTTCTTTTCTTCTCCCTCCCTCCCTTCTTGAAGATTGGAGCGACATTTGCAATTTTCCCGTCCCCCAGAGCCATTCCAGAATCTAGTGATTCTTGAAATGTCAAGACTAATGCCTCCACAATCTCTTCAGCTACCCCTTTCAGAACCCTGGTGTGTAGTCCATCTGGTGAAGGTCCTACCTTCAGAACTTTCCTGCCCCCCATTACTACCTCTCCAGCATCATTTTCCAACAGTCCAATACTTACTGGGCCATACCCTCCAAATATCCGGACCTGCCTCTCGGTTTTTTTGCACTACCTTACTTTCCCTTTTCTATTTTCTATTTATGATTTATAATTTAAATGTTTAATATTTACTATCGATTTGTACTCCAGGGAGCACAAAGAGCAGAATCAAATATCTCTGTGATGATTGTATGCTCTAGTATCAATTGTTTGGCGACAATAAAGTATAAAGTATGAAAGTACTTCATCCTCCTAATGACTTGGCCTCCCCAGCTGTCTGTGGCAATGAATTCCACTCATTAACCACCCTCTGGCTAAAGACATTCCTCCTCATCTCTGTTCTAATGGGACACCCTTCTGTACTGAGACTGTGCCCTTTGGACCTATACTCGCTCCCACTACTGGAAACATCCACTCTATCTAGGCCTAACAGTGGGTTTCAATTAGAGCCCCCCTCCTCATATACTAACTCCTTCATTCCCGGGCTCGTTGTTCTAAACCTCCTGTGCAGCCTCTCTAATGCCAGCCCTTCCTTTGCTGGATATGTGACTTAAAACTGCTCACCATACATCGGACACGCCAGCAACACCACGCTGACTGCTTGCAGAGTTTTACAATTATCACAGACACAGGGCACCTGTCCACTGCTCCCCCTTCCTCCCTGCCATTCCCAGAGCGACAGTGATAGGAAACATGTCCCTTCCTTGCTCAGGTTTTGATAAAGACGGCACAAAAGTGACACTCAGCACCTTTCTTATCAGGATCCAGAGTCCAGCCAGAGGATCAGTCGCTAGAATCACACCTGCTTTCCAGGGATGCACCTTCAATCCAACCACTGTACTCCGGATGAAATCAAATGTGAGCCTGCCCCATCTTCCCCCCCCCCCCCCGCCAGCCGGGGACAGGAGCCGATGATGAGAGAAGCATAGCACACACATTTTTCCCACAATCTTCAAACACCCAGAGGCTTCCCGAACCGTCCCATCGAAGGTTCCCTGATTCCGCTTCCCTGGTCGGGGATTCATCCCACGCTCCTCTGTCCTACCCTGAGATCAGTATCAGCACCCGCCCAGTTAATCTGAGGATGGGGCGCCCTACACACCACTGGCTGAGGGGAAGGGAGAGAGGGAAGGAGGGTCAGGTAGGAGAGTGCTCCCAGCTCACTGCCCCTTCCTCAGCACTCCCTCCCTTCCCGCCATCCCTACCGCCAAACTCCCTCCATATTCACCACCCCTTCCTTGACGCTCCCTCACGCTGGGTTCCTGGCACCCCTCACCACCCGTACAGCACTATAGTGCTCCCTCCTCAACATCCATCCTTCAGCACTCCCGACTTTCTTCCTGCCCCTCCTGTGGCTCTCCCTCCTCACCACCCCTCCAAAGCCACGACGCTCCTTTCTCAGCACCCCGTCCCACGGTGCTCCCTCCCTTCCCACCTGGCCACACTCCCCTCGGTTCTCCATGCTTCCCGACCAGCCCCCCAGTACCTCGGAACTCTCTCCTCCCTCGGAGCATCATCACTACCAAATATTATTCCCTCCTTCCCCGCTGCCCCTGCCTTGGCTCTCCTTCCTTCCCTCTTCATCGCCCCTCTCCTGCCACTCCCTCGCTCTTCTCTGCCCCTTCCTACTCACTGCCCCTCCAATACCACGGCACTCTCCCCTTCCCATTCGTCTGTCCTCGCCGCCCCTCCCACTGCGCTCCTTCATAATGCTGCTCCTTCAGTGCTCCCTCGTGCCTCACTGCCCCTTCTGTGGCAGCCCCTCCTCATACCGCCCCCCCAACACCACAGTTCCCCTTCCTCACCACTCCACCCTCGCTGCCTCCCTTCTTGCCGCTCCTCCTTCAGCGCCCCCCCGCAACCCACGCAGTCAGGACAATTCTCCAAGTGGGGTGGGAGGGCCCTTGGTTTAGGGGGAGCCGAAGGGGCAGGAGGTGAGGCCGGTGGGTGGAGTCTGGTCCCGTTCACTCACCCGGTGCCCCTGAGATTCTGAGAGTGTGTCCTCTCCGGGACGTCCCGCACACTTCCCACAGTTTCTGCAGATAGTCCGACTTGATCCACACAAAAGGAGGAATCAGCGGTAATTAGGGGCAAGGTCCAGGGAGAGGCTCCTGCAGGAAACCCTTTCTCAGCAGATTAGTCGCGCGTCAGCTCATTAAAACTTGGCAATACCTCTCAGTGCCATTAGGGCAATTTACTTGGCAATTAGGCCCTACCTCAGGGAGGTCTTAAAAGGGCAACATCTCCTCTGACAGGGGAGGTTGGTGAGACGGTGAGTTGGCATAAGGGCAGATAGGTCTGATAGAACCCACTCCTCCCCCTCCCAGAATCAGCAACGAGCATGGGAGGATCTTGGTGGAAGGCACTCACCCAGGGGTGACAGCTAGTATGGCAGAGAGATGAGACATCTTGTTTCCCAACCACCTTTTCCATCTCCTCCCTGCCCCCCCCCCCCAACTAATCCTAACAATCCTCATCTGGGCCGTTTGGGCACAGCAAGATCCAACAGCCCACCTTGTCAGAGAGGATGATTAGTAAGGGTTATGCTTGGGGGTTAGGGAGATGGAAAGGAAGGGTGTGGGAAGCAGAGATGGACAGTGCATGGGAGCAAGGTCGGATGGGAGGAAGATGAGAGAGGAGGGAAGGAGAGAAGGGAGTGGAAAGGAGGTGTTATGGATAAGGGAGAGAGGGTTGAGGTGGTAGGGTTGGAGGGGGAGAGGTAAATTGTGAGGGTGGGTGGAGGGCTTGGAAGGGAGGGGTAGAGGGAAGTGGTAGGGGAGGAATGGAGAGACGTGGAGGGGAGGGATAGAAGGAAGGAGCGGAGTCTGAGGTGGAGGGTTATTAGCAGAAGAAAATCTGGCAGAGCTGAGTGTTTTCAGCTGACAGTGAAAGCCATGTCTGGATGCAAGACAGGGTGTGGGGGGAGGTGGGTAGCAGAGGGGGTCGGTGAGGAGGGAGAACTGTGGGTGGGATAGTGGGGAAGGAGACGGCAAGGAGAGAGGGATAGTGAGGGAGGGCTGTGGGGAAGGAGACGGCAAGGAGAGAGGGATGGTGAGGAGAGAGGCTCAGTGCAGAGGGAAGAGACAGTGAGGAGGGAGGAGCAGCAGGCAGGGAACACACGTAGTCAGGAAAGACTTGAAGTCTGTCTACCTCTACCGTCTTTGTGAAAGTGGGAGTGAGTCCTCCGCCTCTGCCCCTCTCTCTCTCTCTCTCTCTCTCTCTCTCACACAGTCTTCACCTTTCACTGACTTACGCCAGAGCTGCCTGCCTGCTTGTTTTCATGGTCTTCTGCTGGGATCTTCTTGTGCACAGTGGGATGAGTTTTGACCTTTACCTTGCTACATTTCAACAGCGTGCTGTGTCCTCTGGTCCCGTGCGCGCCGGCAGATCCTGAGAAGTCGCATGCTTTATATGGTTTTGCAGCAAACCCATGGGTAACTGAAACCAGCTTCCTGTTTACCAGAACGGCACCTAACTTTCTCATTGAGTAATGTCCCACCCGTTCAAACGTCACACTGCATCAGGCAACCTCGGGAACGTGGTATCTGTGTCCCCCACCAAACACACACACACACACACACACACACACACACACACACACACACACGCAATGGGACAGTCAGACAGACGCACACACACAGACACACACACACACGCATGCTCAAACAAACAAGATGCACACAGACTGTGGGGCATATATACACACATGAACATAGGACACACATGTATGCAGAGACACACATACACAGGGTAACATATACGTGATGCACACAGACTGAAGGACATATATTCACACACACTCACACATGTGCCTGCACACTAGGTAGATCCCTGACCCAGGCAGTAACATCCCCACCCCACTCACAAGCCTCCGGCACCAGGAAGCTAACGGAGAAAGGGAATTAGCCGAAGGGCCCAGGCCAGAAGCAGACAGAAGGAAAAGATTCCAGCCAGAGCCTCATCCGCTGCCATCTCGAGCAGGGCGACTCCTCCAGCACTATCAGGATAGCAGCACCAAATGGTGGCCATCCTGCGGGGTCACGAGCAGGATATCGAGAGAGCAGGGAAGTTGAGAGAGGCTGTGAACAGTGCACAAAAAAAGGAGAGACAGAGACAGAGAGAGAGGCAACAGTTGGGAGTTTTACCTGAACTGATCGGTTGGGTTCCAGGGACTAAATCTGCAGCTCCCAATCACCGAGGTAAATAGAGAGATTTGTCTTACCCCATGGTGGGGCTGGGAGTCATGTGAATCACCCCACAGAGAAAGTGCTAAGCTCAGCTTCTCTAGCCACCACCAGACCTCGCTCAACCAGTGATCACACATTCCCTGTCTCCGCCTTCCTCCTTCCCTCTGTCTGCCTGTCAGCCCCTTCTCCCTCACTTGTCACTCCCCTCCTCCCTCTCCCACCCTAATCCCTGTCTCATTCCCTCTCTCCTAACCCCATCACTCTCCCTCTCCCAAACTTCCCATCATTATCCTTCTGCCTGTCTCCCTTTCTTTCTGTCACCTTCTCCTCCCCTCTCTCTGTTTAGCTCACTGTGCTCTGCCTTTCTCAATTTTTCACTGCCCACTTGTTGTTTTTGTAACTCTTTTGTTTCCCTGACTCCATCCCTCTCGGTTTCTCAAGCACTGTTTCTGTCTGTTTCATTCTTCCTTAATCTGACTTCCTCTGGATGTTTCCCACGCCCCCAGTTCCACGCGTCTCTCTTCCTATCCATGTCTCTATCCCTCCCTCCCTCCCTCTCTCCTTCTCCCCCACTCATACCTCCAGTCTCTGTCTTGCTCTCTGTCTTTGTGTGTGTGTCTCTGCCATTCCTTTTGTTTCTACCATTCTGTCACACTCGCAGTTCCTCTCTCTCTCTCTCTCTCTCTCTCTCTCTTTCTCTCCTCCCCCTCCCCACTGTGTATCTCTCTGCCTCCCTCTCTCCCCCATTTTTGTGGCTCTTTCTTACTGTGCCTCTCTCTTAGTTCCTGTTCTGTTTTGTGTGGGGGTGTGTGTTTCCCTCTCTCCCCTCTCTCTATTCCCTCTTTCCTCACTCTCTCAGACACTCACTTTCTCTGTGTGTGTGTGTGTGTGTGTGTGTGTGTGTGCGCGTGCGTCTCTCTCCTCTCAATCCCTCCCCCTCTATTCCCTCTCCCTCTCTCTTTCCTGACCCTCTCCCTGTTTCTCCCTGTTTACCTACAGTGTACCCCTCCCCGCTCTTCTCCTGTCCCAGCCGGCACCTAACGCTCCCCAACAGAGGGAGAAGGGGGAGGGTTCTCTCACTGCACGCACTTCCTCATTCCTGCCTCCAAGGTCCAGTGAACACTTTCTGCTCCTGTTCCCTCCTTGACTGTTCCCACACTGTGGCTAGCTCCCCCACCACCACCTCACCCTCCCCCTGACATCTTATTCTGTCCTACACTCACTTTCCTCCACTATCCCTGACCCCCTCACCCAAACTCTCACCCCCTGGCCAGCCCTTTCCCCTGGAATCCTCAACTCTCTTCCAGCCCTCACTGTGGACCCCCCAGCTCTATCTCACCTTATCTGCCCCTCCACTCAGACCTCATTCCCTCCCCTCTTGTCCATCCCCACATACTCTCACACCCTCCCTCCCTCCCTCCCTACATCCCCTCATTCACTCCTACCACCTCGTATCTCACTCACCCCTCTCTACTCCCTCCCCTCACTACCCTCATTCACTCCTCAGTCCTCCCACCTCATCACTCACTCACCCCACTCTCCCTCCCCCCTCACAACCTCCCCTCATTGCCCTCATTCATTTCCCCCTCACGACCTCCCACTCACCCGCTCCTCGCTTAAACCATGCCTTCTCTCCACCTCCCTTCCACGCCCTCCACTGTCCATCACTTTGCCACCTCTCTCGGCCCCTTTACTCTGGCCACTCCTCCCTCTCCCACCCCAACAATCCCCATCACACTGAACACTCAAATCTGTCCATTCACACCTTCACAGCACTCTTCCCTCCTCACTCTGTTCCCCCTCACTCCCCTCACCTCTGAACCCTTGAACTCTCTCCTCACTCCCTCCCCCTCACAATATCCCCTCACTCCGAATGCTCGATATGTCCACTCCCTCCCCATCCACTCTCTTCTCTCCCCTTCTGACTCACTCTCCCCCGACCCCTGAACCCACAATCTCTCTACTCCCTCCCTTCCACTACTGCCATTGAGATGATGAGGAAAGGCAGTAGAGTGGTGAATCTGTGGAATTCTCCGCCAATGAAACAGTCGAGGCTACCTCAGTAAATATATTTAAGTGAAGGTCGGATAGATTTTTGCCTAGTAGGGGAATTAAGGGTTATGGGGAAAAGATAGGTAGGTGGAGATGAGTCCATGGCCAGATAGCCATGATCTTATTGTATGGCAGAGCAGGCTTGATGGGCCAGATGGCCTACTCTTGCTCCTATTTCTTAAGTTCTTATGCCTTCCCCTTCACTGTCCCCGCTCTCACAGTCCCCCACTTCAAACCTGCTCTTGCTTACATAGCTACTTTGGTTCCGTTTCCGATGCTAACATCCCGCAGGATATTGATAGCTGGGCATACCATTGGACATTGATGGCTGGTTATTCAGTCGTGGGCGTACCATTGGATGTCAGGGGCTGATGGCTGGAGATTCAGATGTGGGCATACAATTGGATATCAGGGACTGATGGCTCGGCTTCTTCTGCGGGATATGATCATTGCCTGTAACCGCGTGGCATCGATGTGCCCTGCCACCTCTCAGACCGGGCCTGGAGCTTGCCTGGGACCTTGCCGTATTCGGAGTTGGGCTGGTTCGTTTCCCCGAGAAGCAGCGAAGAGCACCGGATGTGCTGCAGTCTCCTGCGGACAGACACCCCCACTTCTGGCCTCACGGCTGAAGGAAGTTCACCGGGCAGACAGATGAACGAGAGGCCGAGGGCTTGGTCTTGTGGCTGGGAATGACTGACCTGCATCGGCCACAACTGCCTCCCACGATGCTCAGATTCATTAGTTTCTTGTATGTACGCCGGTCATTTGAGTGAACAACCAAGACAGCCTCAGGATGTGTTGGGGGGTGGGGGGTGGGGTCCTACGAGTGTGGCCATGCCTTCTGGCACACTTCAACAATGTTCAACAGAACAACGCAAGCAATAGGTTGGTTGGCATGAGCCAGCACACTGTGCTGGGTGATTCTCTGACACTTTAACAACACACGCAAACTGCTGTAAGAGAAATCGAACAGCATCCATGGAGGGGAATAAACAGTCAACGTTTTCCTGAGGAAGCGTTTCGGCTCGAAAGTCAACTATTCATTGCCCTCCAAAGATGCTACCTGACCTGCTGAGTTCCCCTGGCGTTTTGCCCATGACTTCCCGCATCCCCAGAATGCCTTGCATCTCTGACTCTTGTCTGGATCCAGACTGCAATGAGTGAGTTAGCTTAGGCTGACCCGCTGTGAGCCCGTTCCTCGGTCAATACTGTCAATGTCCCCTTGCAACGCTCTGCCAATGAGCGAGAGTAGACTCTCAGGCCCGTAACTGGATTGTGTCCTGCTCCTCACGGACAAGTCTCCGCCATTTATTACCCTGCAGCAATCATGCTCCTGAACCGGGTTGGAGAACATCACTCACCTCAACTCGGTACCGATTCTATGACCTACAGCCTCACTTCCAAAGTCTCTTTATAACCCATGTTCTCAGCCATCTTTAAAATTTGAACATCTTGGCTCCTTCTGCAAACTGATTGTTCGTCAGTCTTTGTTTACATAATTTGTTTTGTAAGTTCGATTGCTTTTATTTATATTTCCTGTAAATGCCCGCAAGAATGTTAATCTCAATGTAGCATATG